>NC_045573.1:8278076-8893269 GCF_009819795.1 Aythya fuligula
TGAAAAGAGCTTACTTGAGCTTGAATTGAAACAAAAGCTCTCCCATTTATACTAGTAATGGAACAATAATCTAACCTCTGGGCAAAGTATGAGAGCAAGGCACATCAGAGATGAAGTGCAAGATGTGTAAATTCTAATTCTCAGTCCTAGAAGTGAAGTGCTTTTATCTGAGGAGGTTATTGTAAACAGTATTATTTTAGTAGCTTTTCAAAAGACAACTGCTACACAAAAATGCATACAGAAACAAGGTACTTTTCTCTATCTGAACTTTGCCTCGACATAAGAAATACTGTGCGTCATTTATTTAAAAATGTTGGAAAACCAACAACTCTTAAAGCATAGCCATGCATTTCAACGTTTTATGCTTTTAAAATGCCAAAATAATCAACTGATCCCTCCTGTGAAAAGCTATTGAGTCTCCTGTGAAACTGGAAGCACAACCTGTGTGAGCTCATCTCTGCTTCATGCATTCAGAAATATGGACGAACTCAATTCCAATTTTAATATCTATGGTCAATGTAGTCTGTGCATCTCTCACAAGCTGAAAAGAGAGAATATTCACAGAGACTCTTTTCAATAAGCAAAAATGTACCTGAATTGCTTTGGAGACATAATATTCACTATTTAAAATGACCATGTAGAAATTGCTGTGGTAGAAATGCAGACAGCAGACAACATGGTGCAGTGAACTTCATGGGCAATGGTGATTGCCATTTTTAGGAATATTAAATTTCACAAGCCTCAGTGCTCTGCTCTGTGACATTGATGATAGCTGGAACAATGAACAAGCTCTTGCTAAAGACAACGTGACTCAAGGACGGCTGCTCATACTCAGCTCTGCTATTCAGGAACCATCCTGAACATGAAACACTAGAAGAAAATGATAAACTCTCCTTATGTGATGACCATTTAAATTCCCAAAACAGGCTTCTGGAGTCCCACTCCCTCTCTCCCATCTCTGAGCAACTCACCCAATGTGGTATCAGATCCGCAACGTGAGCTAAGGTACAGCTCAGGAACATGTTTTCTGTCAAGTATCGCCACTTTCCTTCTCTTCTCTTCAGCAGAAATATTTGACCAAGCTGAACTGCATCACAACACAAATATTGTTCATGATTTTTTCCCCGTAGTATTTAATTATTATGTCCCTTTTTCTGCCATAAAGACCTGCAAAAACACTCCACCAACAAAACCCCCTTCCCCACAATCTGCTCCAATTTTCACTTCTTGTTTTAGTCTACTCAAGTCCAGGAAATAAAACAGGAGTTATATAACTTTACCTTCAAACATTGAGATATTGAAAACATACATTAGAAAAAGGGAAAAGTCACAATAGGGATGTGGCCACAGACGGAAATCCTCCAGAGAACACATGTCAGTAGAAGCTTGCTAATTTGCTGGGGCAATTTCTCTTTGCTTTTCTATTGCCTTAGATAAGCAAACAGAGAAGAAAATAACTGGCACAGAATGCTAACTTCAGGCCCTCTGAGGGCTGGAGGAGCTCACGTATAGCATTTACCTGCTGCAAGGCAGCACCCGGTACCTGTGGTGCTGTCAACGCCCGCAAACACAGGAGCAATGCCGCCTTACCGCCACCAGCAGGCCGACGAGGACAGGTTAGGAGCCGGGCAGCAACGCCTGAGCCCCACAGCGGCCCGAGGGCACCAGGCCTGGAAGCAGCGCGGCTCCTGCGTCTCCCTCAGCCGCTCCCGCCTCAGCCGCTCCCGCCTCAGCCGCGCCCATCCCCACACACACTGCGATGGCGAGGCCCCTGAGCGCGTCCCAGCGACCTGCTCCTGTGACATTTGGGTCATTCTGAGCATTTTCAGCTCCTCTCTCACAGCCCCTTTCAGCCCCACAATGGTCTCCTCTCGTCCTTCGCAACGGATTTCCTTCATCCTATTGACACCTTTTGGGATTTAAGAAGCCCAGAAAAAGCAACACGCTGAAGGGAATTGAGAATAACAACACCAAAGCAAAGAGCCTAGTCAGTCTGTCCTAATGTAAAAAACAAAACCAGAGCAAAAGAAACATAAAAGACAACACTAACTAATGAACAGTGATTTCCTCTTAACTGCCCCAGTTCTGGCTTCAGTTGGAGAGGTCTCTTCCACCTCGGTACCTGCTCCTTGTGGGCTTGCACTCTGCAAAGGGTTTGCTGACTCCTAAAACTAATGGAGATTTATGGACAGCATCCCAATAACCTTTCCAGTATACCTGGAGAAATGTTGGTGCTTGCCCTTGAAATTCTCCCCACAGAAACGTCTCATTTGCTCTATAGAAGACAGCAATAAATTCAGTGACATACTCAGCACGGACAGATCCCGGACCAAGTGTAATTTTACTGACATGCATGAAGTTACATCAGAATTGATTCACCCCACTAAGACTTCAGCTTGTTCTCCACATCCCTGTTGCCCTTCAAAATGGTGTGCGCAGTCAGCCTGCAAGGACAGTTTCACTGCTTGTTCAAACTCACTAAAATGTGCTCCCACCGCTGGGCAGAGCTGGCCCACATGCCCAAGCTTGCTCAGTGCCTTGGGAGGTTGTTAAGGGTCTCACTCCACTGCCACTTGGCACATGCAGACAGGCTGTACAAAACTTTCGGCATGCCAGAGAAATGCAGACAGCTTTTCCTGAGATTGCTTTTGCAAGCGTTATAAAGCCTCCAGATCAGATCTGGAGCTCTTCTGTTTCATGGAGTAGGACTTAGTGACCCAGAGAATCTAAATAATTTTGGTGAGCATGCTCCTGCAAATCACTCATTTTAAAAAAAGGGGGGAGGGAGGAGTTGACTTTCCAAAGTTGCTCTTCTTTTTGGTAGTGAGGCAGTGTGCCCTTGGCTTCTTCTGATCAGTGGGACATTCAGCAGTAAGCACTTTCTTTGAGTTTCATCAATATTTTCAAGAGAGAGAAGAGAACTTCACTCCTTTTTGAGTACCACTCAGACTAAGATGAAAAGCTTGTGAAGCTGCCAATTACATAACCTGAACTGCCTTGTCAGTAAAGAGCTTTGCAGGATGCATTCTTGCTTCACAAGATGGAAATTCAGCTTTTATTCAAGTGGTTTGATTTGGTGACTTCACTGTTTAATGCATGTAGCTGCTGTGATCAATCAGAAGCAATAACTGAAAGGGAGATTGCACAAATTAATTCTCCTACCAGGAGAATGTGCTGAATATGCTCTATCTCCTGGATAACATGCCAGCGTGACCATTTCAAGACAAGGGTTGATGCAGACTGCACTGGTGACAACATATGCTTACCCTGCATGACAGAATTCCAAGCTGAGATATTGGACAGGCCACCAGTAGATTCCCACAGAGCAGTGGGCACATCAGATCTGGCCTGGAAGTTGTATAGCCATGTTTGTGCTGAATTGCATCCAGATTAGTAAAACATGTCCCCTGACTTACTAGTTTGGGCCCTCTACCAAGTCATAGACAGCCATACTGTTTCCCAGGCTAAAATGACTTGTATACAGCTGACTGGGTCGCTCAGAAACAGCATTTCTTTTCTTCCTGATCAACACGGGTATGAGGACTGGATTTGAGTGCCTTAGACTGCAAAGCCTTCGGGACAGGAGCAGTGTCTTGCTTACAAGTCTGGGTGGTACCTTCCATAACAGGAATGCACAAGCGTTCCTGAAGCTTGAATGTGACAGCTTTTCCTTCTGTAAAAGTAGATCAAAGCAGTTTAACTGCTGTTCTGACAGAAACTAAAAGAGAAAAACTATCAGTAAAATGTATCCAAAGGAAAAACAATGCTGAGCTTATTAGCCAAGTTGCATGCAAGCTTAAAAATTATCAGTCTAGACCTGGAAATTTATGTTCAGAGCCACAAATTCAGAGTTAATTTATTATGCAGTAGATTTCCAGCTCCACTGAGCTTAATGGGATTTGTTATTCTGTTAAATGGGCTTTTCCCTCAGAGCACCTTGTTTCATTAGACTATGTAACAGAGGCTTGCATGAATGAGGTGTGTAAACAATACAGCAACACACCACCTGCCCCTTTGTTTTGCGCACCGAAGTGCTAATTCCTCTTACAGACTGTGGCTGCACGTGTACTGCACTCCATGCACAGGAGGGCATGCATGCACCATGGTCATGGCTGCAAGAGGAGGCAGTGGGATTTCTCTTTGCTGAAAGCCAAGAAGAAGCAGCAAGGAATGTTACAGATCTCTTGAGAGAGGTTTTGACTTGCTAATGGTCTCCAGTGTGTTTAGAGTTCAAAATTGGACCTAGCTTGCTTGCACTGTGTTGACAACACATTCTCCATGAGCCAGCTAGCATTTGGGGATGTGCCAGATGTATACAGAACTGTCTATAATTAAAAACACTTTGATTCATAACAGTGTTAAGTGGATCTAACAAAATCAAGGCCCTGAGACTCTCTCTGTCTCCTGTAAAGTATCTAAAATCCAAGTGTCAAAACAGAGAAGTCCACAAGGAAGGAGAAAGACCAAACTTCATTTCAGAGAGGTGAAGCCAAGGCAGTGAAACAGCACATGACCCTGGTAACAAATCCAGGAGTCAACCCAAGGCCTGCTTGTTCATTCAACACCTGAATGAAACTCCTTTTATGATGGTCCTCGTAGGACCCAGACTAGATACTGTTCTCACATCCATCTCTCTGATGAGAGAAGAGTTCCTCCCTCTCCAGGGCTAATTGGAAAATTAATTTTTCTGTTAACTTTCATTTTTTGTAACAGAGTTCTTTGCCATTCTGAGCAGCAAGTTGAGCGTAAATGCTATAACCCTTAGTCAGGCAATGCATCCATTAAGGAGACATTTTGCACTTTTTTATGATACGATTTTATACTACACAACTGACTGACCTTGATATTCCCACTGTTTAAAATCATTTAATTTTTATACATAATACGATGTTTTCCAAGGAAAATTTATAAGCAATTTCAGCAGCTATTAGACATTGCCAGTGAAACTCCATTTATGATGAAGAACAGAATAAAACTCATGGAACTGTCAAGGAAAACAAGAAAGTCAATGTCTAAATTCCTGACAGCATCAATAACAACAAATCTAGTGTGAAATGGCATGAGTTTTCCCCAGATATCCATTTTGTAACTTGTATAGAATAGAAATCTTGCTGGAAATAAAATTAATGTACAGAACAAGGACTGAACAAATTCATAAAAGCTGCAGAACTCAAAAAGAAATTGGTTCTTTCTCTGTTGCTTTCATTTGTGTGTATATTCATGACTGTGTGTAAATCTAAATACATTCATAAGCCTGAGGGCAATGTTGATTCAGAAACACAAAACAAAAATTAAAGAATCAATGACCTCTTGAAATAAATGACAGAACTCCCTTCATTTCAGCAGAGACAGAATTTTTCACCCACTATTTGGGCCAAACTTATCAACAGCCAAAAGACAGTAAATTTGACTTTGGAAATCCAGTGAACAGGAAGAGAAAAGTGGTCCTTGGATTGTCTGTCTATTTGGTAAATCTTTCCTGAAAATGTATCAGACAACACTCCAGACTTGCTTCCCTACCCTCACCTCATCATAATCTGGTGAACCCTCTTTCTCTACTACCCCAGAGATAGCGTAAGCTCCTTAAGTAGATGTGTCAGTCCAGAGTTTGGTGAGGAAAATACATGTCTTAGTGTGAGATAAGCCAGATCAGAATTTACTTTAAAGATGTGAAATGATTTCACACTTACTTTGCATTAGGAGTGTGCAGCGAGGGAATCAATGCAGGCCAGTTTATGTGGTGCACATCCCAGGTACCACGCACTGCTTACTTCCACATGGAGACAAGCCAATATTTGTTATGATTCCATCTGTGAAGTTTTTTCTTCTCATTCTTATCCTTGCAGCTGCCATCCTGAGATATAAAGAAGAAACAGTGTCTTTTATTTCCATATAGAGGCACTGAGAAAAACAGAGACAATAATTCAACTTCTTTAATCTATACTGGTTTCAGGGCCTGAGTTACAGAGAACACAGATGTCATGAAGTGTGCAATGAAGCCTGCCAAGATATCTGTTGATCTCCCATGGTGGCCCACCAGTGCCTGCATGACAATGGTGTCCTTGCAGTTTATGTAGCTGTAGCTGCTCTGGACCATGCACAGAAAAGTAATCTGGATGTCAGCAGCAGCTCCCTCAGAGACCAAGAAGCCTGGATGATTTCACTGATGTTGCCTGTGCATATTGTTAAAGGACTGTGTTTGGAAGATGGCCTCAGAGGTCCCAGTCACTGCCTTGGTTCCATGGACTTGGCCATCCCAAGCCACCTAACCACAGCCTGGGGAGGGAGGCTGCAAGTCTGCACGGGGATAGACATTCTCTTGAACCCACAGGGGATCCTGAAGTAGCCTGTGAGGATGGTCATGGCATGGCATTCCCTGTACAGTTGCCTTGCATTTCTAGAAGTTTTGCACTCACTGCTGTTCATCCTATATGCACTGGGTGATCCAGTCATCCCTAGCCAAGCTTGTCTACAGCGCCCAGAACCCCTGGCTCAGTGGGGCAAAGTGGATGTAGTGGCACAGCACAGCAAAAGGCTACTCCATCTGCTTCACTGAGGAAGACAAGGTGCAGCAGGACAGGCACTGGCTCATTTCAGAAGGCTGCCTGATCCCACAGATGAGCCTCCTTTCTACTGGCATGAGCCCAGCTCTTCTCTCTCCTTGTTCCTGTGACACAGAGCTGCAGCAATACCAAACAGCCACCAGACAGGTAGGATTTAACACCCTCATAACGACAACAATGCTCTTCAGGCAGAATCAAAGCCACTGCAGAGCAAAGCCCTAGCTTAAGGTGGAATGATGCATGTGTGGGACAACCCGAACTGCTCTAATTTTTCTGGTATTTATGTTTCATTAGCTAGCAGTTCAGAATGGCTCTGGGAGTAAATCCCTCCTGGATGAGTCCCAAGGTCACTTCCATAGCTGCAGGACTAAGAAATGCACTGAAGCCTGGCCAGTTGATAATCTTCTGCCTCGCTCACACCAATTGAATCCTTTCTTCTTTTGGACGAACTTATGCCAGAGCTAGCTAGACTGTAGGCCCCTGTTAAATAATGATGATTATGTTCTTTTGCTCACTGCAGACAAAGAATTATAGCCCCTCATTTAGAACTCATTTCAAAACCATGAGATTCTGTAATTGAAAGTGGCTGAAGCTAATTTGATAACCCAGTTCTGAACACAGCCAACTAACTACTTTCCCTTTGTCCTTTCAACAGTAATGGCCTTGTCAGGAAACTCTTCTGTGCTACTTTTAAGAGGGCAATTATGATGGAGGCTGAAAACTATTGTTCTGTGACAGGCTGCAATCTCAACATTGCCTTCAGGTTTTCAGCAAGGCCAGAGGCATGGCAGAAGGTTCAAATGCCCTCCAGACACATCTGCCCACTGAAACAACTGCCCCGCACTCACTGTCTTGGATGACTGGCTCTAGAGCATGCCCCAAAATACAGAGCTCCATCCAGGAGCATGTCTGACACTTCTCAAGCCTACACCAACATGTGCTGGGTTCCCCCAGGGCAGATGGGAGGGAGAAGTGTCTCTGCCTTTATTCTTGCTGGTAGCTCCCTCAGACACACTCCATGGTTGACCCTTGCCTACTAAAATCCCTTTACAGGACACATTGAAGGCTTCTCCTCACTCACAGCCACCTTCAGCTCACTGTACGGGGAGGCTGCACTAATATTTAGATATAGCGAATGCCACTCTTGGGCAGAACAGGCAGGTCACACTTAGACTGCACAGGTGGGAAGGAGAGGAACTGTCTACCCTCACGAACAGCTGTACATGCACAGAATACCGCAGGGGCACACTCATATTTTCACATGCACTGCTGACTGCATTGCTAAGATCCTCTCAGTTAGGAATACACTCACAAGCAAAGAATAACAAGGGCTTTCTGCCCTCGGAAAGGTTAAAACAGCCTAAGCAGGCACTGCAACAAAAGCTAGAAGATAAAGCCTTAATTTGATGCCCACCTAGTGCTCTATCTGCAAAACTGCTGACTCACTGCTTTGCTCTTGTGATTAACAGTCTTGACCACTGAACGCATTAACTCTGGTACAAGCATCAGTGCAAGAAGCCCCATTACCTCAAATTCCTGCCTGTCTCATTTTCATATCCTCACCCAGGAGTGCAGTGGGTGCTGGAGATGAGAGCAGCTTTCTCTGTACGCCACTTTTGCAGTGAGCATGAAGGGGAATTTGCTGATTGCAAGATACATATCTTTGGTATCTAAATAAATTTTTCTTGGTGTTTGTAGGATTCTGGGCCTTCCCCATGGTAAAAGGAAGAAATGTAAATAAACAGCAAACACAGCCTAGAGCTGTGCTCATATTGCTCTGGCTGTTGTAATAATTAGCATAAGCAAATTGCTAAACTGTGTGCTGTGATAAAAAGATGGATTACAGCATGGAATAAATCATTAACACATTGATTAGCAGCACATGCCTTCAAAATCACTATCTAAGCAAATTCTGAGGATTGTGTGAGCTTTGCAAATGTTACAAGCACTGCCTTCCATAATCAAGAATCAGGACATATTAATACATAAATCACTGAAATACAAAATTAAATTTTAACTATTAAAGTCAGTTCTCAAGTGTTTCTGATACATTCTGTATCTGTTTGCATGGGTTCCTGTTCTGTAACCCCTGTACTCACATAGAGGGGGCTGAATCCGTGGCTGCTTGAGGCAGGGTCCAAGATGCAGGGATCTACCTCCACGTTTCCAGGTGCACATCCCCTTCCTTTTTTATCCATATCTCTGCTGCATGTATTCTAAGCATTTGACAGCATTGGATGATGAGATAGTGTGTCCATACCATGCAGTGTATACCTCCTGGCATAGAAAAGGATAATTAATAAATATATAAATATATAATAGAACATGAATAGTAGCCTTTTTTGTTGTTGTTGTTGTGTATGATAGTTTTGCTTTGAATGTAGTGGTAATTTGATTCTCCTCTATCTATTAAATGAAATGTTTCCCTGCACTTACATATCACAAGGATTTCCTGACCAGTCTATGTGGTTCACTGGCAGCATCTGCTGCTAGGTATTCCCTCATGATGGCTTTAATAATCAAAGCAGCTCTGCTTTTGCCAAAGCTAATAGCAAGAGACTTCGCTTCTCATTCAGTACAAGTGCTCAGTAGTTTATAAAATTACTTATTTGAATGGGTTTCCTTTTATTAGGATTAGCAGGCCAATCTCACCCCCCCTCCCCATTCCTCCCCCCTTGTTTTAAATAAGACGAGACACACATATTGAATTTTAATACATCATTGTAACAAAAATGTGTATGTCAATAGTGGCTACCTGCTGTGAAAAAGAAATACAGGAGCCTACCCCATAGCTCTATGTCAGCACGTTTACCTAATCCCAGAGGATTCCCAAATTCATTATCAGCAGTACATAAAATCAATACAAGGCTGTGATTTCACTTACTGACTTTGGGTACTGCCACAGTGGAGATTATACATGTAGGCCTTGCTGTGGTAGTTACAGACATAAAATAACACACATCTCACAAGCTCTGACAGCCAGGAGGATAAAGGCACGTCCAGAGCAGTGAAGTGCAGGGACACCAGAAGCTCCGTTTGTGTTGCAGAAATGCTCGGTCTATTCCCTCCCCACCATTAACCCACTCAAAACTCCTACGTGGTAGGGGAAGGAGTGGAGCCACAAGTTTGGTTGTTCTGATTATTTTACAGATCCTACCACACACACCCAGGTCATAAATGTGTTTTGGGGTCCTGCAGTGGACTAGAATGGGAAGAAGAGAAAGAGCTGAAAATGTTTGTAGTTCATTTGCCAGAGCTGAGTATGTCAGGGATTCCCTCACTTTCACTGTCAGATTAAATCATGGATGTGGAAACTAGTGACCAGTGACTCCAGGGTCTGCGTCTATAAATGAAAGAGTGTTTCAATAGGGGGGTAATTTATTTCACTTAAGTAAACCCACTGCTATTTGCTATGAATGTATTCGGTAAAATGCCCTTTTAATAAGTAAAAGAATACCTTTCAAAATTGCAGAAGATTTGCAAATGTGATCTTCAATTCCTGTAGTTCCTTCTCCAGTTCAGTTCCAGCTGCAAGGCAGCTCTCAGAAATGAGAGACAAAGTGTTCTTCTCCAAGGAGAGTCCATTTTATGAGTGCCTGGTTGTATGCTTAGCTGCTCACTGCTTCTCTCTCAAAATCTAGTATCTCATTGGATTTTTTTTTTTTCAAATTAATTGGGTACTTTTATACATAGTTCCAAGAGTTACCTCTCAGGACAGCATTAATTTTAATAGCATCTTAAAATGACAGATTTGAGATATGCCTCTAACACTGAATATATGTAATTAATAGATTTTCCTCTTGCTGCACTTGCTTGGCACTACATTTGTCATGGCAGTGGTCCTGCTTTGGCACCATTCTCATCCATTCCTCATCCAATGATTTTTATTTCATAACATATCTTTCACTAGCAGTATAATTTCTGCATTGCCATACAGGCAATGTCATATACTTAAATTCTTCATAAACATTTACATCAGCATCTGTCTGTGTTAGACATCAAATGTTCTTTTCTGGAGGAGTCTGCAGTTTCACCTGCTATTATGGTATATCATCTCCCAGAAACAGTCTCAGAAATATCTCTCACAAATTTAAGTGTCATAACTTGCCTGAACAGCCTTCACCTAAACAGATGGAGGAAATTGTCCTGATTTTTTGGCAGCCATAAGGATTGTTCAGGCTGCAAGCAAAGTTGATGAATAACACGGCAACCAGCCCCTTTGCTAGACAGCCCCTCTCAGACCAACCAGACTAATAGCTTAATAGTACAAGTCCTTATTTTCCCATTTTTATTCAGATCTTCTCATTTCTCCTTTTTTTTTTTCAAGAAGTCTGGAGAACATGTTGGTAGCTGTTTGAAGAATACCTGATGTTTCACAGTGACACAAAGCAGCGCAGTACTCCTTACATTTGTCTTCCATTTTCTTTGACTTAGAAAAGCCAGTCTGTTAAGGCTAGGCTTTTTGCACTTATCCAAATGGGGTTTGAACCTAAAAGCCATGCAAGAGCAGAAACAGTTTGTTGCCCTTAACCACATAGGACACCACAGAGTAATGTAGACAGAGAAAATCTTAAAGTCAGGAAAAACAATCACATTTCTCAAAATTGTTTGAGTGATTTCATTTCAGTACTTGCACACTTGTTTTCAGCACTGCCATGTTGGCAGTGGCCAAGAACAGCACAAGTCTGTGGAGCTGAAAGCACTCACTGCGCTCTCCTGCACACTGCAACTCTTTGGTTAGCTGCTGTTCCACAGTACTAGTGCTCCTTCTAGAGCCACCCAGAATTAGATCAAACGAAGAAGAGAAAACAAACCCATGGACACATGCTTTACACTACAAAGTGATTGCTTCAATGTTTTACTTACTCAGGCTCGTCTCTCACTGGAGACCAGCAGCAGACTGCAGCCGAAGACCTGAGGCTATCCAGCTGGGACAAGGAGCAGATAGGGAACAAAGTAGATGCTGCAAAAGGGCTCCTGTTGTCTGCCCTATCTTCTTGCTGTTAAAAAAGCAATGGGACAGTGCCATTCAGAGCAAGGGGAGGAATGCAAGGCAGTAAGGCTCGTATGGCTCTGTGGGTTTCCCTTTCCTGGGCTGTTCACACCACTTCCCAGCCAGCACCTGGCGACCAGCAGCCAGCTCACACCTACAGCAGCGAGAACAATTTCAGGCCGCAGCACTCTTCTTAGGCAGAAGGATGTAAAATTGTCATGCATTAAATATTCTAGTTGATGAAAAGCTTCTTCTATTGAAGCAATGCCATAACTACCTCTGACTTCAATGGAACAAGTATTTTTCCCATCCTTCTACTATCTCACTGATCAGATCTGTTTTCTGTTGTCACCCATTCTTTTCCTCTGAGGCCTTCCCAAATTTTTTTTCTGAGGAAACAAACTGATTTTGTATCTTCTAGTTTTAACACTCCTGTAATATAATTGTATTCTTTGTCCTAAAAGGAAACACTGACAGTATGTGTTTCAGGTTTTCCATCTTGCACAGTTCATTTTTGTAGGAATCAATAAAGGTCACGCTATTTAAAAATGCCCAGCCTGACCAGAGTGCAGAAAAGACCACAGAACTGCTCAGGGTTTCCACAGCGATGCATGTTTTTGTTGCTTTTTTTTTTTTTTTTTTTTCAGCAGCAGATGGTAGGGCTGACATCTGCAAAAGCAAAGGGCACAGCTGGGTTACATCTCAGGTTATGGAAAGCAACAACATCTACTATCTGTCACCTGTTTGGACTACATAATTCACCTTTCTCTGAGAACAAAGTGCTTCCCCTATGCATAGAAAATGACTGCATGTTTCCTATTTATAACAAAAGTGATGCCTCATACCCCAGAGGAGACAGAAGAGCAATGGCCTATAACGTTAACAACCAAGGATGACACTCATAACAAAAAGTAAAGCTACCAACATTCAAGGTGTTTTCTGCATTCTGGAATTAAAACTCTTTTTGTGAAAGATGTTAGTCTAAAAGCAGCAGTCAGTATTTTGAAAAAAAAAAAAAAAAAAAAAAAAGGCAATGCTTTTTCCCATGGGAATGAATATGCTTCACGATTGCATCCCTGTTTAAAGCAATGAGGATGTTGGTTCCTGGCTGGAGCACTGCAGGGCCTGTGAGGGTGAAGAGGGTAGGGGGAACAGATGCCCACATGCCACAACTCCGGGTGGCTGTCCTCCCTCCCCAGCTGGCTGCAGGTACTGACGATCATTTGACTCAAACGGAGGTGAAAACAGCTTTTGGTCCTAGTGACAAAGTTAACAAGCAAACCAAAAGAGAGCATACAGTAAGTTTCAAACCACTGAAGAGAAACTGGTGTATTTTACATCGCAATCATTCTATTCTTTCTGGTGTTACTGTCCAGAATTAAAATGAAAAGGTCTTTTCATAGCTCTGTTGTGATTCAGTCTGTGCCAAGTGCTTCCCAGTCTGGATTCCACCCCAGGTATTTTACTTCTGTGACATTATTTGAATGTACTGACCAAAATATACAATATTGTAGATAAGGAACATCTGTGGAGAATTATATTCTTGAATGCAGAACAAACAGTTGATGCTGTCAGTTGCTCTAATCTCTGCACCAGCTATGTGCATTCAGAGCAGTTGATAATGCAATTTGGTGTTTCCGTAGAAGCAGGCGGAAGGGCATGCACTTTCAGAGGAGTAGATGGCATGACTGCAAGAGCACCCCAAAGTTCAGTCCCACCCCCTTATTTGTACTCTATTAAAGATACTCTGAATGTGTGCTTTCTGTCAGGGACTTTTCTGCATGCTGTTGATAATGTTGCCTTGTTCAGAGGGGTCAGCAAGAGCAGTACAGAGTATTTTCCAATGAAATGGGCAGAATTACTTAGCTAAGTCCTTTTATTTAAAAAATAAAAAAAAATTGCTTAACATCTCAGCAAAACAAGATCTCTTTGGCTTGATTCAATCTCGCATCTAAAAACAAAAAGGGCATGAATGTGAGTGGAATCCTGTCCTTGGAGTGAGAAATAAACCCAGAAGTGCTTTTAAGCCATTCTCTTACCTCTAGAAAAGCTGCCTCTAGATTTTAACTCCTGATTTCATAGTTCAGCACTGAATTGCTCACGCCCTGATCAGTTTTGATTTTTCATGTGGTGTATAGCATGATGTCAGCAGTGTGGCACTCCACAGCTTGATGTGACACTGTAGGACTGCTCACAGACTTCAAGAGGGTCCAGGAAATCCTACAAAATAGCAATGAGATAGGATATAAGCAAAATCTGCAGTAGTTTTTCATGTATAAATAATTCACACTAAAGCTGTCCTATCACTGTCTTGTTATCATTTTATATATAGCTAATATTAGTAACTACCAAGAGAGTAATACTATACCATTAGACAAATGATCTCCATCCCCTAAATCAGCAAGGCAGTTGATACCCAGCTCATGTCAGCTACTGATAAGGAGAAATGACAAAGCACAACAACAAAGCACAACATTTGGCAACAGAAATATTTCTGTGGCCCAGATGAAAAAATCCAGAAGTAGGATTTTCACACATACCTCGTGTCTGAGGGTGTCCCCAGCCTCTAACTGGACTTGCAGAAATGGATGCTCTAGAAATTGGGAAAGTTCTCCCCATTCCTGTTTGTCAAAGCAAGACCTGTGTGACTGCAGCACTGAAATATGGGCTGAGACACCCCCTCAAACAAGAAATCAAGGCACTGTCCTGTAATCTCAAAAGAAATTGGGATCTATATTAGCAGACACTGTAACTACCACAGAGAACATCTCAGAAGTCAAAACACGTGTTTTAACAGCCCAGGGACTTTGTAACCAGTGCTATCTCCAGCGACTCTGGGAGGAAGGGTGTCAGGATCTCATCCTCTACAGTTACAGAGCAAGATCCTGAATTCCTGGCGTTTAGAAACAACAGAGCAGTCCCCAGCTGTTTTTCTTGTTTTCTCTGTCAGATGGAGAAACTTTTCCAAAGCAACTGCCTCGGCACAATAGATGGATGATGGCTTGCACAGTAGGGTAAGAGCAGGAAGCAATGAACTGGCTGGCTGGATTAATACCATCATTAAATAATAGCAATGTGTATTTCAGAGCCTCATTTTGCAGGGCTCCAGACCTCATTTTATGCTTTTGATTCACTCTCCCCTTATAACAAGCCTGTACCTTACTTTGCACTACTCTGTATTTCGTTCTTGAACACTCCTCTTCCTGCTGGTTAAGGATAAGGAATAATGGAGAAGTAAGCGCAACTATCTAGCGTGATGCTATCAGACACAGCATGGATGTAGCAATAAGCATTATGTGCCATCAGCATTCATTCGGCATGAAAGACAGCTTCTGCCTTTGTGCGGTCCTGGCGTGCACCCTGCAACAACCCAGCCAGTGGGTAAAAAGGCAGGGCAGATTACCTGAGGAAGTTTACCTGATATTAACTCTTCATTAGGAGAACAGTTTCCTGCTCTACTGTGTCATCAAGGGGGACACCCTGTCCCTTGCTTTGAACAGAATTTGCCCCTGCTCAGCTTTTTTTTTGCAAGGCAGAGGGGAACGGGGCCAGTTGAAAGCACCTTCATGACTGCAGCAAGAGCCTCCCCACCCCTGGCCTCACTCGGGTGGGATGCAGGAGCAGGCTCAGCAGAAATCATCCAAGGAACGCTGTGAGCTAAAGGCCAATTTTCAGCTGAAGTCAGTGATCACGACTACTTCTCCCTAAAGTGGCCAGAGAACCTGTCCTGAGGGGACAGGCACACAGCACTCCGAGACACGTGCCTCCTGGACAGATATAACTGCATTTAGCTGAGGTCCTGTCCTCCTGGGCTGCCTGCAAAGGGCAGGGAGGTGCTCCTGCCTCTGAGCACTGCATAATCATAATAAATGCATTTGCTGGAAGAAATTAAACAACAACAGGTGTCCTTCAGAGCCCGAAATGGCTGTTAAAAGAATTTACATTCGTGAATAAACAGCATGAGAAATTGTCTGACAGCTTCTCGTTATTAAAATTAAGACCTGCTTAATCCCTGCCAACGTCAGTGGGACCCCAGATGACCTGCTAAGTGCTGGTCACAAAAGTTAATGTTGCCTAAGGGAAGTTTTGGTGAAAGCAGCCTATTTAAATATTTATATACGTATAATTTAAAAATATTTTGGAGCTGTCATTGCAGCAGTTGAAGTCAATGGCAAAATCCCACAGCTTTCAGGGAAGCAACGAAGCAGAACTTGTAGAGACTGTCTGCAAGTGTCCTGTGCAAGAGCACAGTCTGGAGGGAGGAATTCTGGTCCTGTGCAGGCAGACAGTTTCTTTCCCACTTGGATGTGCTCCAGTAAATGGTGCTGGAGGCAGAAGCTGCACACCCACTTGGAGAAAATTCACTGATCTGCTATGTGGCCTCCCTAGCACCTTGCCAGTCCTTTTTGTTCTCCGCTTGTAAAACAAGGATGCCAGCAATCATATATACTTTTAAAATTTAATACGCTTGGAAAGGTTCTCCCTAGAGTTATTGTTAAATTACCCCATTTGACGTACAAGATGTCCCACAACGCCATTGTTTTGAGTGAGGCCTTAAAGACAAACCCAGAGGCACATATCATGTATGTTCAATGAGGCTTACTGGAAACAATCTCAAGTAAGGTGGGGTAGGTTTTATGCTGACCGCCCTTCCTTTCTGCATCATATTTTGTTGCTACTCAAAAGTAAAGGATTGATAGGTAAAACAATCCATTTGCAGCAGATCTGTCAAAATGTAAAAATATTGATATTTGAAGCTGCCTGCCCACGTGTAAAAGCAAGTTAAAATCAATAGGGATAAATTAGGACTTCTCCAGCTATATAAATGTTACAATAACAGAGCCTTTAGTGCATAAAAATCCTGTATGTCAGATGATAAAAATAGTTGAAATGTACTTTTCACTACAGTTATAAGAGGCAAGGTAAAATATCAACTATCTTCCATTCTAAATTTTGAGCAGTATGTTATATTTCCACAGACACTGTTTTTTGCAGAGCACTGAGTCCTATCAATGCCCACTCTCCTCACAATCAGGCTCAAGCTCTGCTGCACCCACACCGCTCCCTCTGGGGGACATCTCCCCAGGCTTGTCCCAGGAGCACAGAGGAGCACCAACTGACTTTTTTCTTTCACTAAATGAGATGCCACCATTGGGATAATATGTTTTTATTTACCTCTTTCTTCCAAAGTGCATGAGGCATTACTCTTCAATAACATATTTGTTACTCCTGGACTATATTATACCTATATTATACCTACTCTTATCTTGTATTTCCCTTCTTATTTTTCAGTGACTCTAGCAAGTTTCTAGCAGAGCTCCTTGCCCAAGCAAGTTGTCCTCCTGCATTTGCCTCTGATTATTTCATCGTCATGATGGCTGGCTGAGTTAGGCTGGAGGTAACAGAAGAATATGGTTTCCTGAGGAGATGAAAACATAGTGTTACTCTGAACTTACCCCATGGTTCCTGCCAGATCTTGGTCTGATAACTTCAAATCTTGATCATTAAATGAGGATAGCACTACTTCTCAGGCACATTTCTGTTCCATTATGAATAAATATCACTACTTTGTTACTTATAAAACTCTTAGTGACTCTTTGTTCTTACAAGTGCCCAGTGACTGCCCACAGAAAGGGAATGAGCAGGTGACCAGCCTTGTAGCTTGTTTGAGAGTTCCGGTGTGGAGGATGTTTGCAGGAAGAGAAAGGAGAGAAGTTCATTTTCCAAGTGGCTGCTGGACTTATTGACAACCTCATGGTTGGCCAGGATTAGCCTGTGAGAGGTCGGCAGCTATTCCCTTGGGCCTGAGCAAAGCTTGTTTTAAATACTTAAGATGGGCTCTCAGGCTATACATTCTTTGCAACAGTTATGCTATTCATGAGAAGTTGCTCAAATGAGACTTTTCAATTGCTTACATGAGAGGAAGCATTTGGCAACCGGACAGAGAAAACCAGATTTTTTTGGAGAAGCTTTATCCCAAAGTGCAATTGTTTTGTCACACATTTCTTTCTCTCTCTCAAGGTTGAAAAGTTTTTGGCAGCAAAAACTGTAGAGCTTGCAAAAGGCACGGGTTTCCAGCACGGCGTGTCAGATGAACCTAATGAGACAGATCCTTGGCAGCCACAAATGAGTGCAGCCCCATTGACAACACCACAGCAAGGCTGATTTACACTTGCGGAAGACAGGGCCCAATATGTTTGAAACTGGGAGGCTGCCATTACAGCTCTGAATACAGCTTAATGCCTTTACTCTGTTTAAATAACGTGCATGATGCCATTGCCCTGAAGTGCGGTAATTGGATATTATACCATTCCGATAGTTTGGGTTGGCTTCTCCTTATCCTCATCTTTTTACTGTAAGCATTCATACAATTGCATGTAAATAGTTTTCTTTCATAGCTCTTGATTTAAAATGATTTTCTAATACTATTTTCACTGCATCTGTTCCAGCTGATTATCAGGCCTGTGAACCAGAATTTGGCTCTAGTATTTTCTTGACTCGAGGCTGTTAATGGTCCTGGTGCTCAAAGGAGTGGGGACGTGCCACAGTTCAAGCCCTTTGGCCCGATCTGTGCCTGTGCAACTGTACCATTAGGAATGCACAATATGCAAACTGAGCTCTCTTAAGCAGCACAGAAAAATATTTCCCTGCCTAGTAAATGAGGTTTTACAGCTTGTGTTGTTCAGGATGTGAGATCTTGTGGCCACATTGCTTCGTTTTGACCTGATAGATGAAGTGTCTAAAAACTTTACTTAAAATACCTGCTACTCACACCCATGTGCATTGGCATACATACATGCAAAACCGGGGATTTCCCATGCAAACAGATTTCCATATGCAAGCAAATCCATAATTTGACAATGCAGCTTTGTGCTCTTAAAGATGCAGACAAGTGGTTATAAACAATCCTAAACTGACAGGCATGAACAGTGCATGCAGATGTCTTACATAAACAGTAAGAGATCTGTGGAAGTGGTGTACAGGCGCAGTCATCCTTTGTTACTCCCTGGTAATATATGCCTAGCAAAAGTGGATTCTACAGCCTATTCTGTTTTCTTGAAAAGGCACGTCTCCCATTTTCACAGCTTTTTCTTGGCAGCAAGGTAATAATCAGGCCCTGAATGCTAAGTAGAATTTTAAAAATCTATTTTTCATATTTATTAAAATTCCACAGTGTGTAGGCTCTCCAGAGAGTCATTAAATGATGAGTTCTTTATGCAAAATTTAATTTAACTAATTTCCTTATAAAACTCTCCATACAAAGCTTCCCAAAGTGTTTACCAGTGCAATAAACCATTACAGAGATTGTTTTAAGTCATTTGCCTCCAGACAAAATAGACATTTTGGAACATTTTGATTTCTGTCATCTAATAAATGAAGTGCTACAATTCTAAACTTAATATCTGGCATCCCCATTATTTTTCCTTGCTTTACATCCTTCTGAGAGGTTCACCATGACATGAAAAGATAAATTGTTGTAATATTTCCTGCACATAGGAAAACATTTATTTTTCCCCCAAGTTTGTCTTTTCAAGATGACTTGGTGTAAGTTGCCATTTTTTTTCCTAAGTATGTTTAGTTTATAGAAGGGTGACCTCTAATTAGAGGCTAATTCACTGAATCTGAGAAATGTTCTATAATAAATGAGAAGTGTGGTTTGGACAGAGCCCCACTGGCTACGAACCGACCTTGTCCTTGATGTATGAGTGCCCAACAGACTTGACACTTCCTTCGTTTATTTAAAACATTGATGTTTTTAAGCTTGATCTTGTTTGTAGCTTTTACTGTATTTTTGATTATTCCTTACGATACCTTGCCAATATCTTACACTACGGTACAAACTCTTCCCATCATCACCAAAAATATTTTAATTGATGCAACTGAGAATCATGCCAGCTGTCCTAGGCTGGACACACTGGCAGCTCATAATGACTTTACACGTGACCAAAGTGCTCCAGCTTACTGTCTCCGTCTGCTAAGTCTGTAGTTTGCAGTAAATGCTGCTGTAGTCTTGACACTACGTCCAGCTTGTGGGACACAGCTACTACTGCCTGGGACACATCCTCATGCCCTGTTTGGAATTGACCCAGTGTGTACTGCTCATCTCTCCCTTCACTGCACACCTTACCTGCCATAGCCAGTACTGATTTTGGCAGTGTTAGAAAGATATTTCACCTGGTCTCACCATTGTCACTGCCAAGAAGCCAAGATCTCTTTGACCTTAATCTAGGGTTAGAGAAACAAACTGTAAAAAGTCCTTTTTGTTATCTTATCATTGCTTCTCATCTTGCCATCTAAATGTCAGCAAAAATGAACGCTTCACCTCAAACATGATCCCTGTGTCTCTCTATGAATACCTAGTGCTCTAGAGTTTTAACTATTCTAGCTGCATTCGTTTGTTCATCACATATTATGTCACTTAGCTTCTTGAATCATTACAATTTTAAGACTCTCATTATATGGGTTGTAAATACATTTGATGCAGTTTCCCTGCTATTGAACATAAAACTGAGCTTGGAAATGGAGAAACACTAAGCCCAAGCACACTTTGTAGAAATAATATCACACTATACCAATGATACTCTGGAAAAAAATAAATGCAAAAGTTAACTGAGTTTCAATGAATGCTCACTAGATACACACAGTTTTCCCACACAGGGAAAACCATATTTCAAAGCATAAGTTAAATAAGGGTAGAATATTTTATAGTCTTAAAACCTAATTTATATCTAGTGCAGTATATTTACATCATCCCTCGCTGAAAGTTCCCACTTGAAGGTTTAAAGCTTTTGTGCTCAGAGCAGCAAAAGCACCCTCATTACCAGCCCAACGAGAGGTTACACCAGGCTTCAGGCAGTCTCACCTATGCCCTGTGAAACAGTTTGCAAGATACTTCACAAGAACATGCAGATCCTGCGTCCCGATCCGTTGACTCCTCCTGTAACATCTTCAGCTTTAAGCACATTTTTATAATTCAGCAAGGGTTGTGTTAACCCAGAGAAACCTTGCTGAGACTGCTATGATCCTTGCTCCAAAATGCTCCTGGATATCCACTACTGCTACAGTTATTACATAGATATCTCAAAGGAGGGAATGGATGTCTATCTATACCCCAGAGCTTCCCTGCCATATAGTTCAAGCCTCAGCCTGCTCTCAAACCTAGAGCCACTTACCAAACCTTAAAGTCGAGTACTTTATGTATGTATTATATCTGAAGACAACTTGGAGAAAACTTTCCATTTGCCTTTCCAGAAAGTCTCAGCTCTTAACTGCTGCAAGGATACATGCCAAGTAAGTTCCTCTTTCACTAACAGGCTATAGTCCTGAAACTGATCCTAGAAATCATTCATTACTAGCAGTTTCAGAGGGTTACATCAGTGTGTTATAACTTCAGCAAGATCTAAGGCTTCTTAATGAAACATCCCCACGCTCACCTATAACAATGTCATCTCTCTCAGCAATCTTTCAATTCAAGATGCACTGTCTGTTTCTGTATTTCAGGTTGAGTCTGACTGTACATATCAACACTACCAATGCATAATCAGAGCTTGTGAAGCTAATTTGCCAAAAAGTGACTTTATACAAACAAAGTCAATGTTTGCATGCCTCAGTATCCGTTATATGCTCAGCTGCACTAAAAGTGGGTTCTGAATAAATGTGGGAAGGAGATAGCAAGAGCACCAACTACTGAGTCATGCAAGCCCTAATTGTGTTTGCATAAAATCTACCTGATTGGCTCCCTAATGATGTATGCCTTGAGTTTCCACTGATTGTATTTGCTTCTGCATTTGAATCAGAATACGCAGTCTCAATACCCATGTTTAGAAATATTTCAATACCTCCTTTAGGATAGGATATGTATGAATTGGTAAAAGCATGCCATGTGGCACTCTCTGGTTCAAAAGCAGCCTGTTCATTCATTCTGGGAAGGTTTCCACCACCTCTCTGCCCCCGTCCCTTTAATAGTTTACTCACAGCTCTATCAGTTAGGAAGATTTTTGTAGATTTGCCTTGTATGAGGCCAAAGCTCCCTCTGAATACTACCGGCACAGCTCTCTCCATAGACCAAAGAAGTTTAATGTTCACTGCACTGGCTATGCCCACACTTTGCAGTACCTGAAAGAGCTGCCCTTCCTTTTGCCACGCCATCAGAATCTTTGAGGAGCATAAATAAAAATTGTGTGTGAAAAAAAAATCTCTTCAAAGCTCCATTTGGAGAATCTCAACTGTGATTCTTGGCTCTCAGTAGGAGTTTGAGGTAGTACAGGGAAGAATTATATCAGTCAAAGTCTATCTCATAGCTAAGAGAAAGGAACACTACCCTTTGTATTGCAGTGGTATAATGAATAGAAGAAAATATATATGGAATGAAATTAACTGGAGCCTGTGGAGTTTCCTTTATTCAAGACTCAATTTAACTCACTGCTTTCTAAATAGATTATGGTTCTTGTATCTATTAAAAAAAAAAAAAAAAAAAAAAAAAAAAAGCCCTTTCACTGTCAGTAACTATAAAGCAGTCCTGGATTACATAGGAAATGTGTCTCAGCAGAATGCTAATAAAATGAAGCAGTGAAGTATTTGAGGATGAGAACATACCTTTATATGAATAGCTGGGATTAACTTCATGTTCTATGATAGGAAAATATATGCAAATAACAAACTCACAGTCATTTGTTCTCCCCTTTTGTCATATTGGTAAAAATTCACTAGTACAGGGATCTCTGAGAAAGTCAACACTTTCCCCAATAAAGGAACAGTGAAGGTGTTAGAATTAGCCAAAACTTCTATTATTTCTGTTTGATTAAGTAGATTAAGGGCTGAAGATCACTCAGTGCATCACAGTAGTGCTCCATATTTTATATTTCTACATGCAAGATCTGACCTTTAATGTCTGCTGAAGTATAGGACCCAGCTCTCATCTGCTGTAAACTGGTACAACTCCAGCTGAAAAGACTGGTTTATACCAAAATTACTGGCTTACACCACTTGAGCACTGCCATGGAAGTCAGGATAGGTACCCATTGGAATTCCCACTGTGTATTTCCACACACTGGGCTAATGATGGATGATCTTGTCATCTTCTCATTAGCTTTACATAAAGTGAATGCTTCCACTTATTTGCTTCTCAGGTTTTTCTAGCTTTGAAAATCTGCCTTGTAGCTAGTGAAGCATCATCAAGGCTACAAAATCTCTTTGAAGTGTGGCAGTATTCCTGCTCGGGATTTATGATTCTGCCAGGTCAATGAGACTTTAGTTTAGGAACTGTATAGAACAAATATTACTTACTAATGAATTCTACCCTTGAGAACCCCACTGCAAATCTGCTACAAGAGTCTGGATGGATCATTAATCAGGTATCTTTGTTTTAGCGCTCTTTGGAAACTACTGTGAGAGTGGAATCACAGAAAAAAAGATATGCAGAGCATCATTCCTCACTTTCAAAAACATTATTTACCAACCCATTAGGCCGTCAAAACAGCATCCAGATGTTACTGCAGCCCTTTCAGATCTTTATACATATGTCTCAATGCAGAGAAACTCAAGCTGAATACATAATAGCAATTACAAGACATCTGCAGGGCTCCTTATTCCATTTGAAAATTCGTCAGCTATTCTGTCTTTGCTTTGTTTGTGTTCTTGAAACATGATTTGGCAAAATAAATACAATCAGATATCGGATCAACACTCTTTGTTGAAATGCACTGCCTTTCATTTATTTGATGGTACATGTATATACTGCTCCCTGTTTCACTGGGTTTCATTTCCATGTTAGTGAGCGTTTGTGGTATTTATGATGGCTGCCAAATCTTGTACTTCACATCTTAGTATTGATCTTTATTTATTCTGCCCTTGATGAGGAATCCCAGAGTTAAAGACTCTCTGATCTCAGAGGCATAGCCTCCTCGTGCATGTCATATATACTAGGCTGGTATCAGAGAAGAGCTGTACAAAATGCTCCTACCCAGGAGGAGGCTGACGGTGAAGTTAATTCCCCCCTCTGCTCATCACTAGGGCTTTTCTCAGGAGAGACCAACTCCTTTGGTACATATACAAACTCACTTTGTAGACTGGAATCTCATTCATACTCTCAGAATACACACAGAAGCAGTCCTTTGGGTCCAAAATACAGAGCACTACATAGTCCCCGCTGAAGAGCCAGGAAATAGCTGCGATATCACATGGCCTCCCAGAGGACAGCTTTAAGCACTGGAGTGATGCTCCCCGTGTG
Organism: Aythya fuligula; assembly: GCF_009819795.1. Lineage (NCBI taxonomy): Eukaryota > Metazoa > Chordata > Aves > Anseriformes > Anatidae > Aythya > Aythya fuligula. Next base: position 8,301,862 of record NC_045573.1, read on the forward strand.
CTGCAGTTTCACAGCCATCCAAAACCCAGCGAGAGCAAGAGTGTAAACACAGCCCACTCATCCATCTTACACCAGAGCAGCAAAGTCATCTATCTGCATGCCTGTGCATACTATTACTCGGTGCTGTTTATGCTGTTTACTGGAGGAAAAGCAAACAATCCAGCAGTAGACTAGAAAGGGAACTGAGTTCAGGTGACGGAGAACTACACTGAACTTGGCTTCAGACGTTCAGTAGTGGAGGTAACACTCAGGTGGTAAAGTTAATGAAAGACAAATTCCACAAATGAGGATTGCTGCACAGTCCATTCGCTATTCTCCAAACTTTTCATCATATCCAGGGTTTATCCTGAGAATATAAAATCCTCCTGAACATGGTAAACCGAGACCTCTCTCCCCAACATTCACCTAGGGAAGAATCTAATTGCAGGGAAACATAACACAAGCGGTGAGAAGGCACAGACTTCTGCACCTGCACTTAACCTGACCAGTGAGTTCAGGTGTCAGTTGTGGGGTAGAACTGAGAAGGGGGCCTTACCGGAGGTCAGAGGAAAATGACTCATCAGGAGAGAGGTGAATAAGTCAGACTGCCTTCCACTGATTTCAGTGGGATCACAAATATACTGTAGGGCATGTCTTGATGACAACAAAGGGGAGTATCAAGCCCATGGCTCTATGAATAAATGGCAATGCACACAGAAATCCATGAACAGAGCCCTCAGCTAGAACAAGTCCTAAAATACTCTCTAAAAAAGGCATCCATAGTCTATAGTTCAAGGATAACAACACCTTTCCCATCTTTAATCTTTTAATTTGCCTTTATCTGTGATTTTTGCTATCCTGGTCTCAGCTACACAGATGTGTCAGGATGGGCTTGTCCTCCTCCATATTTTCTGATTTGGAACCATGACATGGGATACTTTAAAGGACTTAAAGCAGATTAAAAAAATAATAATCCTGGTTTAAATGCGGTAGTGGAAACAACCCAGAACAGATCATGACTGTTGTAGCAAGCCTAAGTGAATGCCTGCCTTGTCAGCAGAAATCCAGCAACCCAGACACTGGTGACTCGATTTCAGTCTGCTTCCTAGGAGCTTCTGGCTGAATTTTTCTCTCCCCCATGCAGCGTCAGTTTTTTAGACACTCATAAATCCTTTGTTGTAGTTGTTTTTCTCACCTAAACTCACCCTTTTTCAGGTATGAGCTCAACTACAAAACACAGCTTAGTCAGAGCTAACCCTTGCAGAGGAACGAAACCCTTTGACTACTAAAGAAGCAATTTGCCTATTCTCTGTTTGGCATAATGCGCAAATACCATGACTGCTATTATAAAGAGAGCCTAGTAACAAATCTATAGGCAGAACATACAGTATAACACACAGCTCCACAAACTTCAGTCAGTCTCTAAATGCAAACTAGTCTAACTCAAATACATACCTGGATCTTGATGGTCAAGAGTCTTGACATCCACTTCTCAAAATGTCTTTGGGAAAGTCTGTGGAGGATAATACCAGGACACCACTTCCCATTCACACATTTCTAAAGGCAGGCAGTTTGTCGGTGTTGAAGGCAGCCATTTGCACTCTCAGTGCAGTATTTTTGGTGTGTCTGTGGTGCTACGGTCCATGTGCTGTAAGTCACAGAATGAGATTAGCTGATATATATTTTCTTTATAAGCACAGAGCCATGGAAGCATACAGTGCCTCTGAGGTCCAAAGCCCTGCAAAAATCATAGCCTGTAGGGAGTTACTTTTCTATAAGCATGTAGAATAATTGCTTTGTAGCCAGAATCTCTGATTTGAAAATGAGTTTTTCTTCTCATTTCATCATTCCCTTTATTAGGACACGCACTAATCCTTGTCCCAGCAGGCACAGCCATGCACTCACCAGGGGTGACCTTCCGGGAGTGACTGCATTTCCTTATCTTTCTGCCATCCTGGATCTAAGAACTGGGGAGCCTGCATGCTGTTTACAGCAAATAGCATTCATCATCCAAAAGACAGCCGTATTGTACTCGTATTAAACTATGTTAATTGCACCTAATGGGGGGAAACAGATCTAGCAGATGTCCTCAGCGGAAAGCTGGGGAGCTGAACCTGATTGCAACCTGATCACTTGTAGGGTGAAACTTTACCATTGGAACAAACAGCTTGAGTGACTTGGCTCTCAGGACAAGCAGCAACACATCTTTATGCTGTCTAGTCATTTTGACCATAATGACAAGTGAATGACATTATCTGGTGATGATCACACTTTCTTCTAGACAAATGTGAGCGCTTGGATGAACATTAAGTTAATTTGATACACATTGATTGAGGATGAGGCTAGAGACAGTCATCCAGTTTCTCTGCGCTTTGGCTTCCCATTTGTAAAATGGATATAATATTTCTTCAGGGGTGATGCAAGGACAAGTGAGTTCAAATTTGCAAAGGTCTTCATAATTGTTACTGATGGGGAGGAGGCACAGCTCCAGTACTGCTGTGATCTGACCGGGACAGCCCACTGCAGCCCTCACTGTAACACCACACACAATATGCTTCAAAGTGCTATGTACCATGGGGGTGGACTGCCACCCTGTTAGCCCCACCCCACAACATGTATCTAATAGTTCTTTCTACATGATTCTCATTTTTTTTCATAATGTTCTATATACGACTGTACTTGAGAGCTACAGATACGTTTAACCCCCAAACCACAGCCTCTTTTGTTGTATAACACAAAGTGATCTTGAATTCAGCCTCTTGTGCTACCTTAATCCAGCAAATCATCACAGTTCACATCTCTGAGCCTTGGGGTTTTCCATCCAGATAGGTTTGCAGATTAAAATTAGACTCTGTTCCTACCTAGCAGAAGAAGAACAGGTCCATATTTACAGGCTGAATTGGTAATACAGTTTCTCTCTTTATCTCCTGAAATAATATTTAGCATCCAACCAAAACTACCCATACAACTGAAAAAGTGAATATATCAACATATAGACACATTAAGATGCCTACAAGAATTTCTGTTATTAGGTCAGTGCTAAGCTACCAACTACAGAGGACTTGCTGTAGATGATGACCATTACCTCACACTTAGGTCTGCAGCAAGAACGAATTCCTACAGACAAGGGGGCATCTCTTCTAGAGGAGCTATTTCCGTGATATTAGTGGAGCTGTCCTGAGCTGCACCAGCTGATGCAGCAGCTCACTGCGGTTACTTATGGTTGTAAATCTGCTGAATAAAATGCTCCAGAAAAAAAAAAAAAAAAAAAAGTCTCAGTAATAACTCAATTATTTCAAAAGACTACCTATAGTCTACCAAAAGACTACCTATACGGGACTTTGGAGTGACCAGACTCGTAGCTTTGGGTTAGTTCATTAATGTCAGAGAACAGCTGTGCTGTGGCTGCTCTGTGTATTTACCACAGGTTGGAAAAGCATCTTACATGCTGCGGGTAATGTAGCTCTGTAGCTAGGCTTTCTAATAACCAGTTTTGCTTTGCAAAGATGTATGAAAGCTATAAACAATGACAATACCTGCAGGTTCATCTTTTATAATTTTTCCTTTGTAGAAAAGCAAACTCCAGAATATCAGCGTATGCAAGAGCCAATAAAAATTGGGACCAGGATACAGGAGGCTCTTATGAATTAAATTAATAAATTAATGTAAATCTATGCCTACATTGTTATGCTGATCTATGCAGATTCCTTTTGTTCATTTAAGATGCCACCAGGTTACTTATTTGTGTCTGCACTAGGGGATCATCCCGCACCAGGCATTATTGATTTGCTCTGTAAGTGTCACAACCCAAAGGCGAGCAACTGCAGCTAAGCTCACATCCACTTACTCCAGAGCCCAGGCTTTATTTTACTTTCTGTCCAAACAGCACGCCATGACCACCGTGTTTACCTGTTTGACTTGCAGTGCCGCCTCCGAATCTCCCAGGAACGGAGGCAAAATTGAGCTTTGTGTTAGTAAGAGGAGTCAGGATGTGCCACTGGGGAGCCCCACCTCTCCTCCAGCCAGTTCCCAGCAGCCCGGGATGAGGAGATGTGTCCGCTGCAGGCTGAGCTTTCAACCAGCTCCATTCTCACTTCAATCTCAAAATATTATATTCAATTACATAACTGAATTCATGTCTGATTTAGCCATATCTCATCAATGATTAAACAATTAAACATTATTGCACTTCTGTCTCATGCAGGAGGCATCACAATGAAATAGCGCATCGGGAAGAAATGGACAAGGGAGCGATTCTGGACAAAGGTCCAGCAGAAGGACAAAACCCTGACAGCAGCATTTAACGAGCGCCTGCATTACCACTTTGAAGAGCTTCACTGTTTCAGGCTCCCCAGCTCCCTGCAGCTGGCAGACAAGATCATTGTTATCCATTACCAAATGCTGGTTTTCAGCATGAAGCACAAAGTAGGGCAAGTGTTGTACTGGAGGCTGAGGTGCAATGGTTTGCTCCAGCTGCTGGGGCTGCCAAAGAGCTCCTTCACACTGCATGGAGCCTTCCCACACGGGTATCAGGGATCCCAGTGCTCTGCACCCCCGTGGTTTGGGCTGGATGGCTGTAGGTGATGTTTCCTCCAGAGAAACTCAAAGCACAATGAAGTCAACAGAAGGCTTCAGCTTTCAGGAGCCATCAGACCACGCTTTTGTTGCTGCAGTTGAAATCTGCGCTGGAGATGCTTTGATGTAGCCAAGAACATTCAGTGGCAAAGAATTACCAGTGAAACCACTGCACCCTCTGAGAATGCTTTTCACCTTTGGCTGCCAGAGGCCAGGTTTTACTGGCACGCCACAGCTCCAGCCTTCTCTCTCAGGCATTTGGGAGACGTGGTCATTTAAGGACAAGGAGGAAGAATCAGTAATGTGCTGTCTTGGCAAGCCTCTGAAGCTCACCTCCATTTAAAAATTACTAATGGGCCAACCAAATACAAGAAAGTTTTAATTAAGCTATTGCCAAAATGCATTTCACTGTTTCACTGTTTTTAAAAGATCATACCCACGGTTAAAAAAAATAAAAATAAAAATCCATGCAGAATTGTTAGTGAAATGTCTACAAGAAAATGTAAAACTACCATGCCTTTTTGAGATTTTCCAGAAATCTGGAGGATGTTGAACTAAAATTCCTGGACCAACCCCCCTCCTTAAAGCTGCTATCCCAGGTAGCATTCACGCCATAGGCTCTCATCACCAGCTAGGATTAGATGCAGACCAGGCAACAGATATTATTTGCCTAACTGGCATCAGCAAAACCCGAATCTTTCCCTTCAGTTCACAGTTCACACCATCTAAAGCCAATGCTCTACCACCAGTTTGGTTTGGTTAACTTTACCCTATTATTTCCCACAGTCACCCAGTATAATTACCTGATCTATAATTTCTGTTGTCATACACAGTAATATAAATAGTATAAATGGTTTATTTCTATAAGAGCACAGCATGTCCAGATTGCACCAATATTTTATTTTTATTTCTTTATGTTTGTATGTGGTTATCTAGGTGCTTACTAAGTATGGAATTATTACAATAGCTAAGAATAAATTGCAACTGAAAAGATGAAAAAATAAGACTGGAAACAAAATGTGACCCAAATGGTGTCTACTCTATCTTTTGTGCCTGCTGAGTACCTTAAAGCAAGCCTGGTTCCAGAGCATTTCCAAGGAGCTAAACCCACCTCTGTGGTGGCAGTGGCCAGGGATGTGACATCTTCCTTCAGAGAGCAAACCAAGCCTTTACAAGACACAGAGCTTTGTCCTAGAAATCCCTACCTTTCCAATCTCTTGCTGCTAACCTAAATACCTTCCCAAACCAATCTGCATCCAGCTCAGAAGAACCCCACTGGGTGCATATGAAGGCAAAGGAAACCTAAATGTAAATCACGCGGGGCCACGATGCATTATTCTGATTAGTGGTGTCTCTCACATCTCCAGAAACTGTAACAACTTTGTCTTAACTGGCAGGTCGGAACTGAACCACTTGTATTTTGCAGGATTCCTAAAAGCAAATGAGATCCTTAAGGGTGTCTTTTTTAATCACCAATTTAAATTCCATCATCTTGACAGTGATAAAAAGTGACACCCAGAATTCAAGCAAGAAAGAAGGTTTGACAGGTTTCCTGGAATTAAAAGGAGCTTTATGCAAATAGGCATCTTTACAAGAAGGGAAACAACATCCTCATTTATTAAAAAGTGACTCGGGTAATTAAACAAAAATTGGAAAATTCTGTGTTGGTGCAGTTTTATCGTAATGCAGCAAGACCATTAACACATCCAGCCTTCTGATACATTACTTAGTGGTGGTAGCTTCTGAAGCATTTAGCTTTTAATGTCTGATTCCAGATTAAGTGGTCTAAATACATGCAGAAAGTAGCAGCAAGTTCCAGAAAGTTTATGAACTTGACCTTGCATCGCTTGCATATCACAAGCCTGAGCAGATTCAATTCAGAGTGCAAACACTCCGTATGAATTGTTCAATCACGTTTACTTTGGACCATGTAAAAGGAAAAAGAAGGGCTATGGGTGGGATTTCCTGATAGATGGGACAAGGAAGACACAACCAACACTACGTGCTACTCAGTTGCTCTGCAGATGGGCTGTGTGCATATCAGAGAAACTCTCCTGCTCTCAGAGAAGCTATGAGCTTTATCATTAATGTTGTGTGCTTCGTGTCTCACCGACACACAAAATTAAACAGTGTGAATTATAAGGCAGGTACAAAAGGTAAACCTCTATGTTAAAATCCTATACCCTCACTCAAAAATCATGTAACTTTTCCTTTTTACATATAAAAAATCCTTGCTGAAACCTACTGGTATTCATACATAAATACCAATGGATACAATGGATGATTTCGGCAAATCTCTTACCCTGCAGCTGCTCAAATATTGTGAAATTTTGAGAGAGAATCTAAAGGTTTTTTTTTGCTTTTTTTTTTTTTTTTTTTTTTTTTCCTTTTCCCTGTAATAGTTAATGGAGAAGTAAAGGTTGAAGATCCATCTTTTGAATGACAAATTGCATTGAACATTTTGGAGTTGCTTGCTCAGCCATGGGGTTGGCTGAAATTTTGAGTAATCAACAGATTTTAAAAAATTCTAAATAGCCAGTAAAGAAATGCTAAAAAAACCCTTGCTTTTAAAACATTTTTCACCTGGGTCTTTTCCCTTCTACAGCATTTTCACAAGCTTCCCAAAACCCAATTCACTTCTCGAGCTCTCCAAGTACTGTAATACATTGTCACAGCTCTCCTGCAGCAGTACATCATCCTTCATGCCACTGTACAGCCACCATAAAGACAGCATCCCTGAGCGGGACTGCTGTCATGATGTAATATAAATAATTATAACGACTGCTCAGAAGGCAAGTTTCAAATCTCACAGTCCCTCACCTTCCTTTCAAGAAATAAAGGTGGTTCTGAAAAACGGAATAATATGATTTATATGCAATTTTACGTCTTTGAATTTTTTTTGCATTTCCCCTTGATTTTTCTAATACTAAATTGTAGCGTTACTATAGCCTATATACAGTACTAAAAGAACAAATGAGTACCGATGGGAGCAGTTTTCTGGGACGTATACATAGGCTTGTACAGGTAGCCCATCATTACTACAGTTAACATCACACAGTTCCCATCCCACTAGAATATTCAGGCACAAAGTACCGTGAGCAGCAAAGCAGCCACCTGCCAGAGGACCATTAGTTAGCTCACGCCAGACACTACGTACATTATTGGTGGCAGGCTTCTACTTTAAGAATAACGATAAAAAAGCTTGTAATGAGAAGAAGCCCCAAACGGTCCATCACTAGGAACTACACGGCCTTTGCAAATGCTTCAGCCAGTCTGCTGTGCTGGATTAAACCTGACACCAACCGGACAAAACATCTAGGGATCCGTCAAAACAACTTGATTTATTTAAGGGAAGATCACGTCCAACTTCTCAAATACCAGGAAGCTTCGGAGTAGGGGATCTCTTTGAACCCAGGGCTGAGAGACTTCACCACTATGAGCTGCACCTTGGTCTATGGGTGGCTGCACTCAGAGTGCCCTCACCTACAGCCTGGGCATACCAGGAGCCCCAGCCACGAGCACGCAGAAAATACAGAAATACCCTGGGTCCTACAGAAGTACCCTGTGCCTACAGAAATACCTGTGTCCTACAGAAACACACCAACAGCAGAGACCTGAGTCACTTCCACCTGCATTCGCCCCCAAACCAGGACTGCTGGTGCAAAGCCATCGGGGTAGCAATGAATCATTTGGGCTGGGAAGCTGTCTGATTGCATCCCTGTGTCGCTGCCAAAAGCGCTGCCCCAGGAGGCACAGTGCTGGGGCTCCTGCATGACTGGTGCCAGTCCTTGGGGTGACGCGGCCACGCCAGGGGGATCGCTGCTGTTGGTACAAGTCTCCTGAGCTACCCGTAGCGGGATTTCTGCACACACGTGCCCTGTGTGAATTTCAGGGTCCTAACATGATCATGGGAATGTGTTTGGTTATAGAAGACCGAGGATGAGCAAGAAAGCAAAACACAAGCTTCACACTTCAAGGATTTTTTCCTTTGCCCCAGAGAGCTTGGGCCCTGCACAAAACAATGGTGTTTAGACTTCAGCACCAAGCGCTGCACAATTGATGGGCTCAACAACAACAAGCTGACGAGCGGATTTGGCATTCCCACAGCCAGAGCCCAAAGATTTATTGCACTGGAGCGGAGCACGTCAGTTTTCTTTCTCACTGGAGTCCCACAGCAGATTTATACGTGATGACGTTAATTGAAAAGGAATAAAGCCAGGCTTTCTCCTAACAACTGGGGCCCCCACGGCAGCTCACGGCCGGCCTGCCTGGCAGCCAGCAGTGGCTCCTCGCTCGTCTCGGGCACCTGGCAGCCAGCACGGCCACTCGGAGAAACGGGGTCACAGCTGGCCTCTTGCTTGAAGGATGCTCTGACCCGAACCTCAGCCAGCTGTTTCCGAGGAATCTATTAATCATCCCCAGCTCTAACACAATGCTAAAATACATCTCTTCCCTTGCCAGCTTCTCGTGACCCAAATGGTGTCTTCTCTACATGCCTAAGAGAAGATGGGCTTCCTCCTTGTAACTCAAACTAATGTCTGCTCTTTGGAGAAATATGAGAGCCCTCACCCTGCTTTATGGCAGTGTTTGTTTCTGTAACTTAACCAGGCTCTGCTCTGGTTGTTTGAGCCTTCCCGCTGCCATTGCCAATACTACACGAGAGCTAATCCGCGTGTTTTGTTTTCTGGGGCATTTGCCAAGTTTGTGGTGAGTAAAGGCTACTAGAAAGAAAAACTTAAAAGAAAGCAGAGTGGAGTAAATAGCCAGCAAGCTGTTATCTCTACTGCGTGTTCAAAAATAAGTGGGAATTGTACTTGCTGATCTTTCTTGAAGGCAATGCTTCAGCAGGATCACAGCATCTGCTTGGATAAAATACAATTTCATCTCGGAAACAAGCTAATACTTTGCTCTCTGTATTTGAGCTAATCCTATCCTTAGCTAGGGACTACAGCAAAGGTAACACCAGGCAGCATTTCTGCAGATCCAGCCCTAAAGAAGTGGGGCCGGATCCCTGCATCTCCCTGCCTCTTTGCTGCCTTGCCAGGAGAGCAGACCTCCCAGGGGGGACACACTGGCCTCATTCTGCTCCCTTCAAAGCTGCAGAAATTCAACTGAGAGCACAGACAAGTGAAAGCCTGGGTTCGGGAAGGTGCTCCAGCAGACCTGTCTCACTAGGAGATGACTCCGGGATCTCCTGGGAGAGGCTGCTTATCCAAATGCAGGCGAGCAGCTCGCTCTCACCCCTCGGCACCTCAGCTCCGTGCTGTCACTGCAATGTCCGACTCAGAGGGCAAGCAGCTGCTCACGTCTTGTCTTGCGAGAGGTTTTCCAGGGTCATTGTGTCCTGATGGACACCTGCAGGTCCTGCTGCTGCCTCCACTCCCTCCTCCTGGTGCCAGGAGGCTGGCTCCCTGCAGAAACGACCAGAGAATGCCATCCCAGGCAAAGGGTGGTTTTATTGAGGTGAGAAACCTTCTTATTGCTTCCCCGGATCTATTGGCTTTTTGTTGTTTCCATTAATTTTTATGAGTTTAATAAACATGCCTGATTTTAAAAAATAAAGTATTCTCCCAGCCTGGGAAATTGGATTTTCCATCTAGTCCAAATGCAACAGCCATTTTAAACTGCTCACCAAGAGAACTGACTGCAATGACACTTCTGAGCATTTCGTATTGCTTCCCTGTGAGTAACATGTAGATGATTTGGAATACAGCCACTAAATTAATTGTGTTCATTGTTGTATAACCCCAGTGAAAAAGCAAAAACAGCAGAGAAAAATCATCATTACCAACATGATGACTTCTTAAAGTCTTTCCTGCCCAGCTGCTCATTGGCCAAATCGTAAACACGGTGACTCCACTCGTTATTGCATTTGATCTATTTTGTGATGGTAAAAGTCAGACTTAAAAACAGCAAGACTAATACAGCTACTTGATGATTTCTTACATAAAATCAGCTGGAAGTGTTAGTCAGGCCCCTGCCCCAGAAATATGTAAATGATGGCTAGGAAAAGAAAGGTTTCATGGCCAGATATAACCTGGTCCCTCCCAGTTTTCCTTTGGAGCTCCCCAACCTCACAATTACCAGAGCACTGAGCTAGCTCAAAGTCACCTTTATTTAAGCAGCCGAGCTGCAGTATGCGCATGTCCCTGCAGCCCCGGTTCTGCACCAAAGTCTGGCTGCATTAAAAGAGGTGTGAGCCCTCCTGGAAATCTGAAAGGTCTTCACAAGGACTGAAAGCATTACATGATACATGATTACAAGTAATACGACAGTTGAAAAAAAAAATCAAGCTAATTTCAGGACTGCAGGACCTGCAAAGCAGTCAGGCTGTCCAGAGAGCTCTAGAAAATGTGGCCGGATACAAGCTGCATAAATACTCACATGGGGCTCAATGCAGTCATGACCAGGACATCATGAAGAGGAAACTCCACTGACGTTCAATAGTTCCAGCAGTGAAAGAAGGAATTAACTAAAAGTCTGCATTCCTTTCTGAAACTATAGTATATATTTCAGTGCCTTTCCAATAATCCTAGAATTATCATTTAAGGAACACCGGGATTTTTTTTCAGCCTCTGTGTAATCCTATTTTACCCAGCCTAGTCCAAAACACACCTAGGCTACCGCAAGCCCAAGAAAAATTACACCAAGTATTTGATAGAAATTGAGCCATCTTTCTTGATGACTCCCAAGCCATTGCACTGGGGTGAGCTGTAATGAGATACGGGCAGGGAGATGAAGGCCTTCCCCTCTCCTCAGCTCATGTTCACATTAGAATTATAAACGCATTTTCCAGCAAAACCACATTTATTTGGCCCAAGGCCTAGGGCAAAAAATCTCAATCTGATGTTTAAATAATGCCAAGCAATTTGCAGGATACTAGTAATCTTAGATCAATTGCCCACAAGCTGTTTAAAAAAATATAAAAACCCCTTCTCTGCAGTGTTGAGGAGAATGCGAGTGGACTGCAAAGCAGTGGGAAGATGGCTGAGCTGAGAGGGAACAGGGAAACAGCCCTACAGGCTTAATGCTGTTGGGCAATGAGCAGCTGCAATCCACGAGAAAAAGCTATTTAAAAGCCTACTTCCAATGGAAACACTTCTCTTTACACCTGTAAGCTGTATAGAGGAACTAGCTGCCTCATAACTATAGTCTTCCTTTGTGTTTGTTTGTTTGTTTTTATGTTAGTTATGAAAATATTTGGGGGATATTATAACCTCATTTTATAATTTCCAGCTGTCAGCATTACGATTAACCCTGTCCCTCACTCCTGCTGTAGGTTTCTGTGAGCAGTAGGCCACATCTTGATCAATACTAAACTGAACACTTTGTTTTTTCTTCCGATTACCATTGACCAGCTTAAGGTGTTGAATTTCAAAATATTCCAGTAACAAATGTATCACTTTATATTTTCCATACGTGAAGAAAAAGTGGCATTATACAAGTACTATGGCTGTCATCCACCTACAGACCCAGCTAACAAGAGCCGACTTTCGTAAAGCCACATTACCGGACTTGATCAATAAGGCAAGTGTGGAGCTGTCTCTTTTCGATGGTCCGCAGCTTTCTGCCATCACTAGCAAACACAACCTGGAGCTGGGTCAGGTAGGCTGGCTACTGCAAAGGCTCTGCACCGTACGGCGTCCCAGCCAAGTTGGACCCTTTACCTGGGGGACAGAAAAGCCTCAAGCACGGAGCTATAGGGTCCCTTCCAGCAGTAATTCAGCCTAGCTGGAGACAGCCGACTTAATGCAATCTTAATGTGATAAACTGCTAACTTGATTGGATTCAATGAGATGTAAATTATTAGATTCAATAAGTACACAGAGACCATTTCACCTTACACTCTGCTCGGGAGGATTCTGCCTCCAGTCTCTTCATCACTCCCGCTAATTGCACACAATGCATCACAGGGATGGGAAAGGGCTGGGACTTAAGGTTGTCCTCTAACTCCCCACAAGCCAACACAGCGCTCCCTCCTGCAGAAACATTTCTTTTATTGTTAAAGAACTTTTTCTCAGAACAGCGGCGATCGTGTATGGGCATAGACTGATCTTCAGTATGGTCAGTACTGAACTAAAGAAAAACTATTAATCTACATTTCTGGAAAATTCCCATACACTTAAGCCAGAGAACAACTTCTCATGTGGACTCATTCCTAGTAACTACAAACTCTGTGGCAACAAGTAAACTTTTATAGCTTCTCATTCACTGCAAGATTCTTTAAAATCTGTTCTGCTTAATGCAGGAATCAGTGCTACTATTCCAAAAAAGGGGAAAAACGCATGGGACACCATGAAAATATGTACAGAGATATTCACAAAAATATGAGCCCAAACCAGTGTCTCTGAGCTTGTAAATCTCAAGTTGGATTTACATTCCCTTGTGGTTTTTAAGCATTTTGAAAAGATTTCTTCTTACAGCTGTCTCACATTCTGGCTCAGACAAGTGATGTTTCCTAATTTTGTTTAACTGCAGTCTTTCTATTCAGAAAAAAAGCGCTGGCTCACACTCGCACTCTGCGTTGCACACCTTCCCTTCACCTTAAATTTCCCTGTCTGCCATTTGGCAGTTTTTCTTTTTTACCACCCAATCTCCTCACACAGTATTTCAGAAGCTTCCAATTGACCGTGACATAATTTCTAAGTGCTGCTACCCTTTCTGACAGCCTTTGCTGGGATGAAGGCACACTTCTGCCTTACAGATGTGGCTTTTGTCATTGAACAAGTTCCATAGACATTTCTTTAATACACAGTCCTTCATTTTAAAAGCCTTTGAGAAATAACTTAACATAGCCAACACACAACCTCTTAGACCTATCACGAACAATGTCCTGCACCACTTAGCAGAGACCGCAGGTATTTCTCCACTTCAGGCATTCCTGAAGGAATTCTTTAAACAAAATGCTCCTACCTGAATGTGCTGAGCAGTTTTATCCTGAATAATGGTCTGTCAGAATCACAGTCCTGATTGATGTGTGCAAAGGATGAGTTTATGGGTTCAAAACCAAATCAGAGTATTTAATTTCAGACTCCGTACATCATGGTGACTTTTTCATTTTGCTTTAGGGGAGAGTTTCAGTTCCTGGCAGGATGGGATCCCAAATGATGTTAAGCAATGTTCCCATACAGCTCCCCAAACACAGCCATTCACAATGACATTCTTCATGTCTCTGTGATTTTATCATGTGTTGCTATGACAAACGGTACCTGAGGAGTTACCACTGCAGAACAGAGCCCTTGGAATACATCTGGTGGACAAAGCAAGGGATGCCCTGGTGCTCTGCAATGAAGCAACAGTCAGCACCTAACATTATGGTTAATTTTTGGTTAATTATTGGCTCATTTTCTCCTGCCTTGGCACGGACCAGAGCTGGCCAGGGTCTGCCATCAGCTACACCAGCTTTTCTGAGCCACAGCTGACACCGTGCCCGGGACAGCAGCAGTGCCACAGCCACAATGGACTAGCCCAGCAAATGTTTCACAGCCTGATGGGGAGGTGGATTTGTCTCTTCCCTCTGTTAAGAAGCCAGTTTATCTGTGAGAAACGGCTGCTGGGTTGATAGTCTGGCCCTGGACGACTGGAGCAACCCGCATTGTCCTTCTCGTGGGGTTTTCAGACTGATGCCTCCCACTTTGAAGTTCTCTCTGCTTCTCCTCTTTCAACCTAACACGCAGTTTATGGACGTTTCAATGTGCAGTTGCTAAGCAGTGGCATGGCTAAGAAGCCAGTAATATCAGCAGTATCTTTAAAATGACACTTCTGGGCATGCAAGAGCTTCTCAGGCAGCTCCTTCTGCTCCGACTGGAACTGAGTTTCACACTGCTTGCAATTCTCAGAAATGCAACCTGGCTGGCCGCACTGGCATTCCTGATCTCATTTATTTTCCAACACTTGCACAGACAGGTGAGTTGGGGAAGTAGAAATTACTCAAGGAAGTAGAAAGTAATTTCTTTTTCCTCTCTCTGTGCTTCCATGCAGCCTTAGCTTGTTTTTTCCCCCTTCCTTTTCCCTTTAATTAAATTATCCTTATCTCAACTCATGAGCCTTTTTTTCTTTCCAGCATACTTTCTCCTCCAACAATTCTTCTGAGGAGGGGGAATGAGAGAGTGCTTGTGGTGGAGTTCAGCTGCCCAGCAAGGTAAAAGCACTGCAGCAGCCCAGATTAGAGCATCCCTTTGGGATCCAAAGCCAAGAATGTACAGCATGGACATACGGATAATTAGAGGCTGGTTTCAGCTCTGCTGAAATCAGTGGACACGAGAGAAGGAGGCGTGAGGAGTAATTGCTGCCCAAGGAGAGAGGTGCAGCCTGTGCAGGGAACTTGCTGAAGCATCTTCAGCATCTTTGGGGGATTGGATTTGGGAAAAGAAGGCACAAAACTAAGAGATGGGGAAATCAATTTGGCTTGAGGAAGCACTTTGGGATTTGAGGTAGCTTTAAAGAGAAATAAAGCCTGAGCTGGCTTTTAGCAGGCAGGATCTTTGCAGGATATTTGCCTCCAGAACACTGAATTCTGGTCCAGATCTGCAAATTTCCTTCCTGACTCCACACCACCACCCCACAGCCACGTGCTACTGTGAAAGGTCAGGTAAAAGCATTAGAACATTGTTTTCCCTCAAAATTGTTAATAGCCAGATCTGAGAAACCCAAAAGGAAGCCATAAAGCTCATTCTGCCATATTAACACAAATAGGGACTTTTATTTCCCATTGACTTATGTGTACTTAGCCCTATTATCACCAGGTGTCAATGCACAGCCCCAAGGACAAGATCTGAGTCCAGCTTTAATTAGTTTACTGTAATGAGGTAAACCACGCTTCACCTTTCCAAGGAAGTCATTACTTGCACTCTTTCTGCTTTTCAGTACTCGTGCCACCTTCTTCATTTGCAAGATGGGTGAAACGACTGCCTGGTTCCTTCAGAAATGCAGCAGAAACAGTACAGTAAATACAGACATGAGGACAAAATGCTCCTGAAAATGACGCTATGGACCAGACGTAAGCTGAGGGTCATATCCACTGACAAGGCAAGCTGCTGTTAAGAAATGCCACCTCATTACTGTCCTGCTTTGGCAGTGACGAGCCCAGCCAGCTGCTCACTGAGCCTTCGGACACAGCCCCATGTATCCCTGATGCGCTGAGCATCCTGAATCTGACATAGCTATTTCCAGCACACGGGGCTCAGCACGGGGCACAGCAAGCTTCTCCCTTGCCCTGAACACAGGGACACAAAGGATCCCCGAACTGGGGCTTCTTCCCAGCACTTTCGCTTAGCTCAGAGAGCTCACAGAGTTTAAAAACAGAATAAAATAATAAAGCCAGACCTTCAGAAATACCTGGCTATCAATTTGTCTAAGACATTTAAGGGGGAGCTAGCGATGAAGGCAGCTAAGGGGCAAGTTTCCAGGTTTTGTAAAAAAGTAGGTGAATAAAACATTTATTTCTAAAAAGGGGGCCTTACTCTTTCACCGTAGTTCTGCTGTCACACCGTGTTTTCCCTGCAGGAACGGGGATGGAGCAGCTCCCTCCTCCAGGGAGCAAAGGACCTGTGGCTCCTTTGGTGATGGGGTCTCTGTGAGAAATAAGGGCCGGTTCTCAAAACACACTCATGGGGGGCTGTTGCCTAAGTGATTCTGAAAATCCCAGCTGTCAGTCTGCTCCGTAGACACCTGAATATCTTTCAGAATCTTGCTCTATGTAAAAATGGAATAAGACCCCCTCTGGCTTAGGGGATACTAAACAATCTGTTCCTGGAGATTTGCATTTATTTTTTATTTTTTGGAAAATGTATTGCTGCCACAAAAATTTATCTCAGGTTTTAAAACCACCTCAGCTATAAAAAAGGATAATATTAAGCAAGAGAGTCATGAAATAAGAATGATCAAATACTTTCAAGCCTTATCATCAATAAAACTGTAAAGTTAGCCACACCAGTTCACTTCAGGGCATGTGCTCACATTTAATTGAATGATTGTTTTAATTTTTCATTGTTTAAAACCACTCAACCACTTATCAAAAGCCAGTGCTGCTCTTACAGCTGAGCATAAAAACTCCTTGCTGGGCTACATGGAAAAGTCTGTCCTTTTTCACGAAATTGGGCCCCTGTGAGAGCTGCAGCAGCACAACAAGACCCGTGGCTTTCCCTGGCTGAATGCCCACCAGCAGCCACAGGACTGAGCCCCCCTGGGGGCAATGCTGGCTGCAGGAAGGCTCGGGCAGGGTCCACGGCCACCCTCAGTGCACCCAGGGGAACCCAAGGAAGCCCAGGTGTGCAGAAAGCACACCTTTGTACATCCAATGGTGCTCAAATGGCTCCATGGGGACCATCACTCACTTTTATCAGAGGAACCCGGGGTGCTGTACTCTCTCCCAAACTTCCAAGAGGCTGTTTGCCTCTCTGGCTCCTTTATTGAATCTCAGAGGTTGAACTTTACATGAAATAATGCAGATACAGGATAAGCATCCTTCTCCAAATAGGTTTAGTACATGGATAGTTTCCTCTGGGGTCTGATGGTTCCTGCAAGTCTGGACAAGAGTTAAAGCAATGAGTACCGGTACTGGCACAGGAAATGTGCCTGCTGCCTTGTTAATGTGAGTGATGCCACCAGGGAATGCCCAGGAGGTCTGAAGTCCATACAAAAAGAGAGCCAACCATCCCCACCCCAGAGACCTTCCATTCTACACAGTCATGGCGAAAGCAAGAGGAAAGGCTTTTCTCACCCACGCAGCTGGTACCACGGCTCTTACCTCCTCCGTCAGCTGGCCAGATTGGGCAAGGTGGATGCCACCACGGTGGTGGTGACGGCAGAGCCACAGGGGGATGAGGTCCGTTCCCTGCCACCCCACAAGGAGCACCAGCCGTGCTGCAGGAAGGGAAAAGGGGGCTCCAGTGCTGCTCCTGCCCCCCGGCCCTCTGCACAACCCCGGCAGTGTCTGCAGGGGCTGACAACGCGAGGGAAAGCTCCTGAGAAGAGAGAAGCCAAATTCTTGGGCAGTGTTGCTGGGCTCAGCAGAGCACTTCAGTGCTTTTGAGTTTCTCAGTTTCTTCAGAAACTTAAAAATCCTTTTGAACCAGGGTTTTGATGTGTGTTTAATTCCCTGCTGAGTAGATCTAGAAAGGTGAGGTATTCAGGTGAACCCAGTGGCAAGATAAGAAAGCTAAAGCAAAGGAAATTGCATGCAACACTTGTGCACGTACACACGCCCCACCAGCTGCTTTCTTTAGGAAAGAGGAGGCTGGACTCTGAGAAAAGCTGGATTTTTCCTTTGGTACTAAGGGCACAAGCCAGCTAAGTGAGTTCAAGGCCCTGTCTTCATCTGTTTTTTCCAGGGCAGCTTTCCCTGCAGTGTTCATTCCCAGCAGACCAAGAGCTTGCCAGACAGATCTCCAGATTAAGAGTTGTGCATACAATGGGCACATAATTTGAAAATCAAAACTTCTGCACCTTCCAATTTTTTTTTAATCATCCCCTATTGTTTCATTTATCTTCTTTGTTTAATTTGCTTTTTAAATAACAGCTTGATTCTGGAATGCAAACACCATATCAAGGCAAAAGCTAGGACACTTGAGAAAAATAATTCAGCTTCTCCAAAGCAAATGTCCCCAGTTTCACTCCCAAAGTGTTTGCTGAATATCTTGTGAATTCACAGAGAGCTTTGGATCTGCTGAAACTACAGTTGTTGGGTTTGGGGCTTAAAAAAAAAAAACAAACAAAAAACAAACAAACAAACAAACAAAACAAACAAACAAAAAACACAACTTACTATTCACTGAAAGCAACTTCCCATTATGAGATTGGTTCTGTCACGTGATAGATTCTAAAACCATGAGATGTTAAACAGTAACTGCAGGACTGTTCAGTCTCTGGACGATGAGCTTCTCCCAGGCCCTCAGCTGATCTGTGCAAGCTGATCTTTGCTGCTGTGCAGTACAGAAACTTATCTTTTCTTTAAAATGAAACTGAGAACCTTATGTAATTGAATGACTCCAGCATCAAATATTGCGATACAATCTCAATTTGGAAGCCTTGCAATTGCAGATGTCCTAAGGCTATAACCTATCATTTCTCTGAGTCTGGGCTGTCTGGGTAGAATTACTGCGGGCTTTCCTCAGTACAGCAGATAGTGGAGGCTCCAGGGAACCAGTTCCAGGTCCCCGACTCTCCTTCCCTTCTATGTTCTGCATTACTTTTAATAGTCCACTGTTTTGCCACTGTCAAGGAAACTACCACAGATATACAGTGAGCAAATGGATATAGAGTGAGCAAATGGATTCTCTCGTGCCACATTCCTGTGCATGAAATTCATCTCATCAGCAAAGACATGAGAAGTGCAAGGGCCACACTCTCACGCAGATGCTCACTGAAGCCTTCCTCACATCTGGGGAGCCTGCTGGGGTCAGCCTGCAAGCAAAAACTAGAAGCTTGCACTTCCTCAGCCCTGTGTGGCCCAGACACATTGGAATTGCCCACCCGAGATGACAGAAGGGGCTGAGATGCACCCAAATTACACCAGATGGATGGTAACACTGAGGCAAGATGCTAATTCCTAAAATTATCAAATCCCTAGAGCCTCATGCAATGCTATTTGTCTACATTAAGTCCTTGAGTGCAATTACCAGTGCTAATGGTTGCAGGGACAGATTCCAAAAGAATGCTATTTAAAACTTTCTGAACTGGAGGGTTTGGGATAACGCTACAACCAGGCAGAGAATCTCTAGAAAAGAAGATCAAAATGTGATTACAAGTGGGCCATGCTCACTAGGCATTTTAAATTAAATGAATGTTATACCAGGACACAGAACCTTGAGAAGGAACAACCTGGATTTTTTTGCAAATGCTGCTGGTGGTTGATATCCAGACACTGGTCATTAGATCTAGTTTTATTACAGCCATAAAAGAAGTGAGTCAACAGCTTAGTCACATCAGGCCGGATACGCTTCAAGCACAGCCCGAATAAAAGAATGAAGTTAAACACCGAGAAATACAAAGTAATTAAAAAAGATCCCTAACACCTTCTTCCCTGAAACAGCAAGAGGTGAACACACGGGGCAGTCCTCCAGTAAGACTGCGTGGTGTACAGAGGGACAGCGGAACATGAATTTAAGGGAACGCCACAGGACATACCAGTACGGCAACCTGTAGGCTGTCACTGCCAGCTGCCCTGGTGGCTTTCAGAAGTGTCAGGTAGTTTTGTCCTCCAAAAGTAATGCAGAGATAGATAGTGAATCTGATTCTTGCCTCACAGCAGTATGGTATTTGCTGCCTGGTAACTCCATTTGTGCAGAGACCTCCTCAGTACAGGCAGACACTGCTGGCGTGAAGGCTGCAGGACAGGGAAATGGTCAGCAGGCTCAACACGTCAGGTAAGGATGGAGCGACCTCTCAGATGGGATCCAGAAGAGTCTGATGGATATATTAGAGCATGATTTATTTATTTGAAATCAAACCGGTCACTAAGCGCCGTGCCCTCAGGAAGAGAAAAGAAAGATACGGTGATCAGGCCTGCGAGACAGGAAGGAAGGAAATCTTTGCAGACAAGTCAACTGGGTTGTGTAACTGCTGGACTAGAAAGTAGCCTTTTCTAGGCAGCGTGGCAGATTTATGCCTCTCCGGGCTTGACTCCAGAAGGCAGGAAAGTTGGAGCGAGCTTTTTAGAATGTCATTTTATTTCAGTGGGGGTATATGATTAAGGCTTGATACTGAAGGAGTTTAACGACACTACATCCCCGAGGGAAACATCAAATATATAGACACAATCACATGTGCCCTCCTATCTGATGGCAAGAACTAGCACTTTCTATTCCAATTGAGAATGTGAATGGGATTGGGGTTTCGGGAATAACACACCGAAGAGCACCTCTCACGGTAGCTGGGGTGGGAGTCAAGGGACTGCTGATCTGTTCCTGAATCCCCGGGGGCCATCAAAGGTCTGGACGTTGCTGATGTTGCTGTAGGCAACTAATAAGGTCTGCGCATCTGTTTTTTTGTTGCACATTTGCCATGTGCAAATAATGCTATTAACTCCTCCTTTGGGACCAGCAGATGAAATGGATGATATATTTGTACATGACGAGGATTAATATGAGGAAAAGTGAGTATGCCACCAGAGGGCAGTGAATAAAACAGGTTGGTTTGTTGTTTGTAAGAGACAAGTTACAAGGATAAAACAACCAAGCCAGCTAAATTCTACACATACACACCGACAGACACATCTCATGCTGGATTCAGTGCTGATTTAGAGCAGGATGGGGCTGGAATGGTGTGGTGAGATTCAGTGGAGTTACACAGATACAAAATCAGTTGAAGGAAGTTGCAAGACAGTGCCTTGTATTAGAACAGAGCCATGAACATGTGTGAGAAGGGGAAAAAACTTAGGGGGAGAACCTGCATCTAAACACACAGAGCCAAAGGCCTCCAGCAAAAGGAAAGCTACCCAAGATACCCACCCCACGTTATCCCAGTCACATAGCCAGGGACCCACGTGAAGCTGCCTTAATCCTCACAGATCATCCCCCCCTGGGGCGCTCCCCTGCCCTGCTGGCACAGAGGGTTACCCCAGCCCAGCCCTGCCTTTGCCACCGGCTTCTCCCGGGAAGGGGGAGCTTGCAGGGCTGCAGGGGACACCCCCATCAACCCCAGGGACTATTCTGCACCTGGACCTGCTTGGGGCTGCTCCCCTGCAGTCGGAGCAGCTTTCCGAATCACTATGGGATATCCTTCCTATGGATCTGGAGAAGGTGGGGACCACTTCCACAGCTCTCCTGCGTTACTCTGCTTTGTCCTCAGAGTGCAATTACCCGAAACACAGTCATAAGACACAAAGTACAATCCCTGCAGCTTTTGGGCATCCCAGTATACTGGCTTACAGATAGAATTTGAAGTAGGATACGGCAGATAGGCAGAGCACTCTAATTACAGATTTACATTAAGAGGAAAGTTTAAAAGCTAATAGGACATTATTAGAATAATGATCCCTAGCTGTTCTTCCAGCTGAACATCTGCCATTACTAATTAAAAACAAGTTAAAGTCAACCTGTTTAAAGAGAAATCAATATTTACGGAAACTAGATACGACTCTAGTGTTAGATGTGGTGGTGACCTACAAGAACCTCCCTACCTGCCATACTACATCTTTCAAAAAGTGCCTTGGCTATAAATTGGTGCCAGTGCAAAAAACACCTTTGTAAAGCAGTCAGAAACTTGACTTATGTAGGTCTTGTCTGTCTGTTTCATTAGTCAGCTGCCCGGTTTTAAAAGATTACTACATAAAATAACACGATGCCCACTTTCTGAGTTTAGGGTGTCATTTTTTCCAAAAGCAGGTTAGAAATTACATTTCAAGTGGCAGAGGAAAATCATCTTCTTGCAGCCTCTGTCTTTCCTGTCTGCATCCCTGATTGCTATCGAACAGAGAGTCATTTTGTGGAAGTGCACAGAATCTGCATCAATCTAACTACATGGGAACGTAAGAGTAAATCCTAGAA
Source organism: Aythya fuligula (assembly GCF_009819795.1). NCBI lineage: Eukaryota > Metazoa > Chordata > Aves > Anseriformes > Anatidae > Aythya > Aythya fuligula. The sequence continues at coordinate 8,323,902 of NC_045573.1, forward strand.
GTGAAGGCATATGGTTACAGAGCGAAAACAATTAGGCAAAAAAATTACAATAGCAAATAGCTTTGAAATCCATTAGCTACCTCAAACTGAAAAACAAATGCTTTTTTCATCCGTCATTGTACAGCCATCACAAGGCAGAACAAACCCCTGAAAAGGAGGAAATGCTCGGCTGTCTGATCCGAAGCATCTTTTAAATTCTGCCACAAGTATTGTGCAAGAGAAGTAATGTTCAGAAATATGCATGTTCATTCAAAGACTAAACAGTGAGTATCCAACCCATGGCTGCAGGCGCAGCACTCCAATGTGCTTCCACAGGAACTTGACACAGCTACCAAGGGAGACACCTGCATTATCTGACCCAGGAGCACCAGCCAGTACAACAAGAGGAAAAGGGATGGGGTCCTGCTGCTTGCTTTCCCTTCCCCTCTCATATAAACCCAAGTCTGCTGAAAAAAAAAACACAACTAAATTTAAGGCTGACTTTGGAATTTAATTTTGCCATTGGTCCCAACAAAGCCCTTGCACATCAACCTTCAGGAGCAGGCACGTGACTATTAGCTATCTCACTGGAAATGTTGACCACTGATGACTTCCACAGACTCCAGGTAAAGATCAGTGGCCCCTTTGGAAGATACCATGCCATTTGTCAAGCATCTGGAAGAAAAGCTCCATAGTAGAGTAAGTGCTCCAGTGTTCCCAGGCCAAGAGCAGTGGGAGAGAGAAGAGTCAATGGCACAAGAGTCTCTGCTTTTATAGAAGTGCCCAAGTTGGACTTCAGGGGCCAATAGAAAGCAATGCGTGACCTTGCATTTGTGATTTCCATGGACTGTGTTATTAGAGACTTCAGTCTGGTGTATGTTTTTGCAGTGTGGGAGCAATAAAGAGCAAAGGCAAGAAATAAAGAGCCTCCGGGTGCTGACATAAAATTAAATCCTGACTTCTCTTTCAAGTTCAAGGTAGGAAAATCACTGCCATATGTCTTTGTCAAAAGTGTGCCCAAGCACTAATATCATCAAGGACAGCCACTTTTGCCATGTAATCTTACCACACTCCGTATATCATCCAGAGCTACTGTGGACTAAGATGTAAAACAAACTGCTAAACCCTTTTCTAAACATGCTGGCAAGCCAGATTTGGCCCCATGTAAGTAACTTTGGATTATCGCTGCCTGATCCACAGGGAGACCAAATCTCCCTTCAGGGCAATATCTGATTAGAGAAGAAACAGTTGTCAGCCTCTAGGAAACTGCAAATCATTTTTTGTTCAAACCTACAGGGATTTTTGCAAGGCCTGCTGAGCCAATTTAAACGGGAAAAAAAAATCTGAGAACCCTGCAATAACATTCTCTGCAGTTTTCTAAAAGCCAGATCCCGCTCATCCTACTCAGTGAAGCAATTTTACTGAAGCTAATGAAACTGGTCCCCACGTAGCAGATAGGCTTACTGCAGCTCTGCCACCATGCCCAGAGAATCGCTTGATTGTCCCTGGTGAGTTGAACTGCAACACTTACTTCGCAGTTACATCACTCTCCCTGGAATACTGACAAGTTCAATTTTCTGTTTGTTTTCTTCTTCTTTTTTTTTTTGTTGTTGTTTGTTTGTTTTTTTTTTTTACTCAGCGATATGTTCCAACATCTTTTCCTCCTGCTGAAGACTGATGTAGGTGAGCTGCAGAATAAACATAAGGATATCAAAGCACTGCACCTGCCTGTAAAATGACATGAATTTAATCAAAACCATTTCTAGGCTCAGGGCTCAGACGCACTACTGGTCTTGTTGCGCTTCCCCTAGGCAACTGCTTGTTGTGCCTCTAGAATAGGCTTGTACATGCGTTTGATATCACCAGCAAGTGACCAACCGGAGATGTAGGGAGACTGCATTATTTGATTTCTGATTACGTAGAGCTTCCTTCTTTTTCTGCTCTCACTGGCTTTGTGGATTACAGTAAATCTTTGGCTAAACTATGCCTGATTCTGCTTTTATGCCTCAAGGTAAATCAAAAGAAACTGAGGCACAGTCAGTGGAACTACCTGAAAGTAAGACTGAGTACAAAGCTCATTAGGGTTTTTCATAGCACTAATTTTTTAATAAGCACTAACTCTATCTAGAACAAATAAATAAATAAATATGAAAAGCCCAAAGCAGGAAAATGCATGTCCACTGACAGACAAATTACTCTTGCTGAAAATTTAAAATAAGAAGCTTTACAGCAAGGAAATAAAACCAGGTGGACAAGGGGTTTATGGCACTTAGAGCATCCACCTGTAAGAAGGTTTTTTTGCTGTGTTTGCGAAGTGTGATACCTCAAAATACCCACTATACCTAGAAAGGGAGGAAAAAAAAAAAAAAAAAAAGGATTTTGCTTCTGATACCTTTTGTAATGGTTACATCTAATTCAAAGTGCATCAGACAAGAAAGAAGTTCAAGAAAGCCAGACCCTTTAATCCAGTTAATTACTAGGGGGTATAGCATATGAAAGCCTTATGTAAAATGAGAAAGTAATCTTATTCTGCTCAGGCTGGCTGCTCAGTTGGTAGATGGGCAGAAGTTAACGAGGGGCCCTGCAATCTATTTAATTGGCCCAAAGATCAGAGTATGCATCAGCCTTTTGACCATGGAACTGCGCTCCTTCGTGCCTCCCAGTCCTCCCCATGGAAAATGAAGGCAGCTCTGCAAGACGTTCCCTCAGCTCTGCCAGGCGCTCAGAAAGAAGCCCCAAGCGAGCCAGTGGAAGAGCTGCCTCCGCCGTCCGAGCTCCCACAGCTGCACGGCTCGCCTCTGTGCATGCCTGTGACAAGCACGCAAACGGCAGCCGCAACTTCTGACAAGACGGGCTCTGTAGGCTCCTCGTTAGCAGCCAGTGACGACGGCTCCGTATAGAAAACACTCCCTGCTCTCATGAAGAGGAGCATTGATTTGGCTGGCACTCATTGCATTACTCCAGTAAAGGAAAGGCATCAACAAGTAGATACGGAGAAGGATTATGTTTTCTTAAAGTGAAGAAGAGCTCCAGATCTAAATAAAAATTGTACCGTTATCTTGAGATATAGAGGGTGAGTTTAACTGGACGAACTAAACATGTCATTTGCATGCAAAACCCTAAACTACAAAATAAAGTACGTAACTTTGTGATCTGACCCTCAGATAAGGTCTAATGGGGTTTAGCAAGATGAATATGAATGTTTAGTTATGCTGCTAGTAACCAGCATTCAAATTGAAATAGCTTTTGCATTCTAGTACAGACAAGGTAATTCACAGCATTTTCTTTTTTCAGGAAAGTAAAAAGGAGGCTTAGAAAAATCAGCTGCTAACCCAGATATTCCCTGTGTCAATCGCAAATCCTGAAGTATAGTCCTAATATTTCTTCAAAAGACATACATCAATTTTGCAATAATTAGAACAAGTAACAGGTATAATTAATTTAAAACAAGATAATCTGATCTACATTCACCCTTTTACCCTTTTTCTTAGTATTCACAGGCTGAAATTCACTTCCGCTAAGTAGCAGAGTAAGTTTCACCTCTATTTGTCATCAGTGCACTGCTAGGTTTGTGTGCATGCCACCTTTTCTACAGTTAAGCCATGCAGCATTTCAAGACCAAATGAAAAGATAAGTATTTGAGTATTTTATTGGGATTTTTAAAAGTTGAATGATAGTAAAAATGCAAAGAATCTCTGTGACGTGAATGCCATGTGTTTTCTTTTCACCTTGAGAAGAGGACAAATTAGCTTCCGTCTTTAGAAGTATTTGTCAAGTAGTTATATTTCAATCCTGATTTATTTATGTCTCAACCCAGCAAAGCACTTAAGCGTATGCTTATGCTAAACATGAGAATTAGCCCCTTAACTTTGTAGTTAAGCATCATACATCAGACAAGCATGGAATCTAGGTCTATAGAGCAACAGTATCTACCACCATTGATTCTCCTTACTTCCTTATCTTGCAGAAAGAGTCTAATTTATATTGTGACTAGGGGATTAATTTTATCTGAAACACCTCTGATACGCTGACTGTTGCAAAAATAGCACTAATTTGTCATAACCACTGCAAGCTGGACGGGTCATACTGAGTTTATCTCAACGCACATTTCTGCCCCATATTTTCAGGGTGACCTGAAAAGAATACAAAGGAAGATCAGGTGTATCACCTACCAATTAAACCCAAACAAACATGGTTACCCTCTGTTGTTTTGTAATGCTTCTTTAAAACAGCAGACGCTAGGTTAAATCTCCTGTTCAGGCATTTATCACATCTACTTTCTGTTCCCTTGGAAAATATACTCGTAATAGTGCTCAAATGAATTACAATAAGATTTTTCAGTTGAAACCTAAAAGGGAGTTCAGGGAATAAACATTTATTTTTAGGGGGGAAAAAGCATTTAGTAGCTTTAAACATGTTTTCAGATGGCTCAGGTTGGCAAGGATCCATTGCAGCCACTGTTTGAGACCTTCAGGTCTCCAAGGAGCTACAAAGCCAAAGGATAAGCAGGTGTCTACAGCGGTATGAAACCAGCTGTGAATGAAGCGGTGCGAGGGTGCCGGCTGTGATTTAACAGAACAAGCTGAAGGAGCCACGACGTACTCATGATCTGGTCCCACAGCCTTCCCCTAGCAGTAACCAACAGCGCAACAAAAACTTCTCACCTTAAAAATGAACAAATCTTCACTGCCCTCCTGTAAAACTGTCTATTCAGAGGCACTGATGAGGTCCCCATAAAGAACTTTCATATTGACATTTCCTTCTAATGGTTCTTATGAGAACGCTAGAAGGCCTTCCTCCCTTTGCAAGCCTGGAGAAACCTGCAGGACATTACTGAGAAAGACAGTCATTTAACCCCAAAGTAAAATTTGATTCAATTGACTCAATTGTTTTGCAGGTTAACAGTAAGAAAAGATGCAAATATTGAAGAAAAAGGTTTAATTGCAGAAAAATTGTATACAAGCATCTAATGAAATGAAGTATAATCTATGACTCGCCAGTCTTACAGGTATAATTTGTTCTGCAGTATCTCTGAGATGAATCCCTCCAGCATTGCTACATAGCTAAGAAAACCTTGATCAGGCCATAAACCAGTTTTCTTGCCAATGTCCCTTGCCTCTTGCAACTGCTAACCCCTTTTTTGGCCTATCTCTCTTCCTTTATGAGACTCCTCAACCTTTCCACTGCCTCTCCCAATCTCTCACACACAGACCGTATGTTAGTCTTCCATTTTCACCTTTGCTGTCTTCCAAGCAAAACTCATGCCACTGTCCTTCAATAATATGACATTTGGTTCTTTCAGATGACTTGAGTCAACTCCTCGTTTCTCCTGAAGTCACCACTGCCTTGCTCCACAGCTTCAGAGGAAGGCGGTATATGTGACTAGCATGTCACTCGAGCTTTCTTCACTGCTTGTGAGTTTATAGCGAGACTCAGTTCCTCTGAAAAATACAAACCTAACCCAGTTCAAGTGGCTCTAGAATTTTAAAAGCAAAGTATAAGCTCCTCTAATGCAGTGTGTCATGCAAGGAATAAACTGCTCTTTGGAAAAGAATAAACATCACTCATGGTTTGAGTACATGATTGTTTATGAGATGAGAGTCAAAACTCCAGAGCCCTTCTCCTATCACTGTTACCCAAGAAGCAGACCACTGCCCTTCTCACTGCAGGCTTGATGATACACGTAAATGTCATCCCTTTGGAAAGTGGCTATAAAACAGTGAGGACATTAAAAATAAACATCTTTAAGTAGAAGCAAGCATTGTGGTTACTTCTGAATTGGCTTTATTGATGTTTCTTTATGTCTGAGGTTCTGTTACTGCAGAAGTCAGAGAGTAGAATAACCAAAACCGTTTCATTTAGGCCAAGAATTTGTTTGAAGTTGTTTGAAGGACAAAAAAGAACAAACAACTCAAATCATCTTTTACCCTCTGAACACAAGAGCAATCTTCACATTCATTTACTTTGGGGATTTCACTCTGACATATTCCAAATTATTTCATTAATTTGACCTCAGTGAAGCAAATGCAAATCAGACCTGGAAACCTGGTCCATTCTGCATTAGAAGCCCCCGGCTCACCAAGAAATGTATCTATTTCTGTGCAGATTTGCATGCAGGAAGGCAGAAAAGCTCTTCAATGATCTTTAAACAAGTTAACTGAGCTACCAGAAGAAAAATCCTTTTCTCTTGCCTCTCCATTTGCAGGCCAGGGCAGAGGAAGGGTTAGTGAAAATGAACACATTTTCCATTTTTTCCCATTATACAAAGGAAATGCATCAGATGCAACAGAGTCCCATGCAACTTGGAGACTGGAGTGAGAGTTCAAAGCAGAGAGATGGGAAAAGATTAATTTTCTTACGACCAAAAGTTCCCGGCATACAAGCAGCTACCTGAACCGTGCCCCGGAGACAACTCTAACTCTGAGGAAACTAATGCTACAATTATAGAAGTCTCTCCAGGGAAGTCCTATTGCTCAGGATGTTTAAAACTAGGCCAGACAGAACAGTGGCAGAAGCACAACAGAAAATGGATGACATAGACGCTTCCTTAGCCTCTAGCTTCTGTGGGATTTCACTGGTGTTAATCAGGAAGCTGAGACCCACGGCGCTGCAAACCAAGTGTATGAGGCATTCTAACCATCACTACCAGAGTGCCAAACCACTATTCCACTGCCATCTCCTCCTTTTGTACGTTTCTTTGCTGATAAACTTCGAGTCAAAACAGTGAGTCATGCTTTCGGTCCTGCTGATGCATTTACGCTGCCTAAGAAAAGGTTCCAGGAATCACCACTTCACTTTCAGTAGGCAGTAAAAGATCTTTCCTCATCAGCTGTATTGCAGGAGCACAAGAAGGAACTATACTTTTTCAAATAACAAGAAGAAAACCTTTAGGTTAAAAATCTGGAAAAAACAGGAAGAGCTGAATTCACAGAGCTTTATATCTTATTATCATACCCACCACATACACTGTTTTATGCAACTCTGTGAGTTATTTGAATGAACTGTTTCAAAAGGTTTCTTTTTAAAGGGGACGCATTCACTTACAGGTCATATGAGCAGACTCTAACCATCTTTAAGGCTACATTCACAGACAACTACTGAAAAAGAAGAGGAAAAGTGTATTCTTTTTCCAGCATGTTTAACCTGAGATGCTTGACAACAGTTTTAGCACAGTTCAAAAAGTCCTCTTCTATTAAATATTTTAAGCATGTGAATAATCTCACTAAGTCTCCCAGCAAAGTAACTTCCTCAAGTCTCTACAGGATCAGAGCCTTGCTTGCCCCCTCTTTGTGTTTCCAAACAGAAACTAAACCACCTTTCAAACAAGATCATGGAAACCCAAAGACATCATGCTTTTGCTTTGTAACTTGATGATCTGTCAGTTTTTGCCCTAATGGTGCCTTCTCATCTATAACACTCTTTTATGCTGTATTATTATGCACAGACCACATCTTTGCTTAGTTTTACAAATCACACATTATGTTCTTATGCCTATCCCAACAGAACTGTTTCTTTGACAAGCTCCACATATATTACGTACATACGTACTTGCAGCCATAGAAATCAGTGGGATTCTTCCCACACACAGCACCAGGCTGTGGACTTAAACCCCACACACATTTGATGATACAAACTTGTTTTCTGCCCAATGAAAGTGCACTGTAATTAAGCACCTACTTTATCATTAGCCAACAACCTCCTGCACCTGTCAATACGCTGCCAGCCATCCAGCCCGCTAACCGGTAGCACAAAATACTGTGCTCCACCAGCTTAACATAACAATCATACCTCCAAATCCTTTATTAATTACATGTGCTTTATGTGCTGAAACACACAAATGCTACGGAATTGGTGGAGAACATTTTCAAAATCCCAGTTTCCCTTTTGCTTTGCCGCACCTGAATTGCATGCGTGTCCTTAGGCCATGGGGGGGGGCGCGGCGTCTTGCACTGCTGGCAGTCCAGGCGGTGCTGTGGGGAGGAGAGTGACAGCACAATTAACCCCAGGTTTGGGTTTCAATTTTTACAGATGAAACCCCTCATGTCAGGGCTTACTACTTTCTTCCTAGCTGGTTTCGAGGCACAATACAGGGCTGACAGCTGATGGGCAGGTATGCCACCAACAAAACCTGTCAGAGCTTTTTCTTTTGCCCTGATGGTTGCGCACTGACTTGGCAAAATCTCCTTTTTCACAGAATCACAGAGTCCCAGACTGGCCGAGGCTGGAAGGGAGCTCTGCAGACCACCCAGTCCAACCCCCTGCTGAGCAGGCTCACTCAGAGCACATTGCGCGGGATGGCATCGAGGCAGGTTTCGAACACCTCCAGAGGAGAGCGCACGACCTCTGTGGGCAGCCTGTCCCCGTGCTCTGTCACCTCATAGCACAGAGGTGCCCCCTCGTATTGAGCTGGAACCTCCTGGGCTTCAGTTCGTGCCCGCTGCCTCCCCTCCTCTCGTCGGGAAAACTAAAGAGAGACCGGCCGTGTCCTCTCGACACCCTCCCCTGTGTTTGCTGCCTTTCAGTGAGGGAACAGCTCGCTGCTCTCCAACCCACCCGCGGTGCCAGGGGCCCTTCTCCTCTCCTCATCCCGCCGCGCCTCAGCAGCCGCGGTCCCGCCTCCGGGGGCGGGCGGGCCCCGTCCAGCGGGTGGCAGCGGCGGGGCCGGGGGGCGAGGCTGGGCCGCCTGAGGCAGGGGCTGGGGCTGGGGCTGGGGCTGGCCTCGCCCCCTGCCCGCCCCTCGGCCCTGCGCCGCCCGGCCGGGGGCGCTCCGTGAGGTGCCGGTGCCGGTGCCGGTTCCTCCCGCCGCGGGGGCCGCGCCGCCAGCACCGAGCGCGTGAGGGGCGGGCGGGCGGCGGCGAGCGGGGAGAGCGGGTCGATGGAGCACAACCACCTCCACCTCCACAACGGCTCCCTCCTGGCGCACCACCGCTATGGCTGCGGCTTGGGGTACGCGCCCGTCGTCTACTACAGCCTGCTGCTGTGCCTCGGGCTGCCAGGTGAGTGCCGCTCCCCAGGCGGCTGCGGGATCGCTGCGGGGGGAGCCGCCGGGGGATCCGCAGCCCGCCCCTCGCCGCCCAGCCTCGGCCCGCAGCGAAGTTTTTGCCTCCGCCACACGCGAGGTGGAGCGGCAGCGGGCAGCGGGGCGCTGGGGCTGTCCCCTGGCACGGCGGGGGCGAGGAGAGGTGCGAGGGTGCGGGTTTTCTGGCGCTTTCCTGGAGGAGCCGGAGCGGGGACGGAGCGCCCTGCCCGAGGCTCGGGGTTGGCCGGGCAGCGGGCTTGGGAGCCCGGAGCCATCTGGAAAGTCAGCTCCTGGGGGCTGCGCTCCGCAGAGGTGATGGAAATGCTCACCCTGAGCTCCCTGAGCACGGTCCTGAGCTGGGCAGGCAGTCCCAGCTCGCTGCCTCCAGCCTCCAGGCGGTGCGACCCGCAGCACTGCTTCCCGCTTAGAAAGGGGACAAAGACAAGGCGGGGATGCTGGGGGAAGCAGGGGATGAGAAAAGGAAGAGAGACCCCAAAATGAGTGGGGTGGAAGGGAAGTTCCAGGCTCGGTGTGAACACCTGTGTGGTACCGCTGCCGCACACGGGTACCACGGCTCAAAATGCCCAGATGCCACACGAGCATCATATCAGCATCCCTGTCTCGGCCGAGGACCCGGCAGGTTTTTCCTCCCGGGGGTCTGTCTGAGGCTGTCAGCGAGGCAGTGGGGACTGCAGGGAGCTGTGCCTGCAGCACCCCCTCTGCACTTACAGATGGGGGCTTCAGCAGGCGAGGGAACATCGGGCTTCCTCCCTGACTCGGCTCTTCCAGCCTCAGAGTGACTTACAGCGATCCCAAGGACAGGCGCAATGAGTCGGGCAAAGTTAGAGCAAGCGGCATTGCCGAGACGAGACGAGGCAGCATTCAAAGGGTGCAATTTGGGAGAGTTTGGTTGTGTCTAGCTACTGCTGCACGTTTAAAGTGGCATACAGATGGCAAGCAGCACTGGTAGTTAATAGTCTGCAATTTCTAGATGTTTTGTTCACCTTAATTTCTCTGGCTTAGAAAATAATATTCTCCAAGCAATTAATTCACAGAAAAATTTTTTAATCAGACATGAAGAGAAGCCTGCCTCTGAACAGCACACATGCAATTACCACTCTGCATATGAATTGATGTTCTTTGTGCGTTTTTTTTCATTTCTCCCTGGCTTATAATTAAATTTTGAAGACTGGCTAATAGTTCAGAGAACTGGAAAGTTAGGTCCTGCATTTACCCACAGAGCATGCAGGGCACTGGCAAGTGTCTGTGCTCCACAGCATCAGTGAGCCTCAGCCCTGACCTGAAGGGACCCAGCCAGCAGGGCTGAGGAGGTGGTTTCCTCTTCATTGATTCCTCAGATCTCCGCAGTAATGACAGGCTCCAATTTCAGCATCTATCCTCTAGGAACTGACCAGGACCCTCTCAAGATTATCCAGTGAAGAAGTTGTCATGAGCGGTCTGTGACTAAGCTTGCCTTTGTATGTCTCTTAAACGGGGGAAAATCTTACGTGTGTAGACAAGAAAATTCACTTAATGAGTGTTCTGCACATACTTGCACCAGCTCCCTAGGGATACTACATTGTAATTACAGACCTAACACTGCCATTCTAAGAACATGCTTAAAATCAGTGAAGGATCCAAAGTAGCAATGGTGACATGCATTTCTGAAGAGCTCAGACATCCGTTTGATTAGAGAACCAGCAATAGCACTTAACAGAACTAACCAAAACATTTGGTGGTGCAACACTGCTGAGCTCAGTGGTTTTACATCAGGTGTTAGCGCATCAGCTTGGTCAGTGCATGTTATCTGAGGGTAACGTTGGTGCTAACACCTGGAAACACCGTACACGTACAGGATGCTGAGTAAATGCACAGTGTGCTGCATGCCTGAGGAACTTAAGATTCTCATTTTGACATTGCAAGAGATGAAAACTAGCAGGGTAAGTTTAGGGGAAGACAGCCAAGCTTCCTTGAGGATGTGGTACAAAGTGAGAACAGTGCTAAAGAGACCTTTTTGTCTTTTAATTTGAAGCCACACTACAGTTTTCTAACATTAGAAAACTCTAGAGGTAATGCACATATTTACCTGATAGACAAAGAGCTGTGAAGTCTGTGGGATCTAAGTAATCAGCTTTGCAGGGTGCCAACAATTTGAGAGAAACATCGTCTAGGACCTGTCCTCAAACGGAGCACCAGTGCAGTGTTTTGCTGACATGGCAATGGTTAACTCCTTGCTGCAAGTCTTGGACAGGACCGATGAGAGCGGAAAACATTTAACTGTTTTTGCCTTTTCTGCTCTGGTGCCTGAAGGAAATTTCACTAACTCAACAACTCCACTTTGAGGCCAAGCTATGCCAGGCCTGATTGTGTATGCAGAGAAAGCATCGTTTCCCTCACTTGTATAACCCAGGCATCTGAGCAGATCCTTTTCTCAGCAGTGGCTCTTTCTCCCCTCCGTTCACCCAGGCACCAGAAAGTCTGGAAAAGGCAGAGACAAAAGAGGGAAAAGTGAACTCCCTTTGCCCTTCGGTGTAACGGCAGTGCACACAGGGACAAGAGTGAGGCCGTCCCCTGCAGAGGCGCAGCAGCAGATGAACCACTGCACGCCAACCCTCCGCAGTCAGGTACCGTGCACCAGGGTGGCTGCACCCTGCACCCCTCCCAGACTGTGCCTTGTGCCCAGCTGAGGTCTATTCTTTTCTCTCTAGGCACAGGCTGACAAGACAGAGAAACATATTGCTTTCTGAAACTCATTTTGAGTTCAGATGTGCAAATTCCTGTTCAGAGAGGTGGCTGGCAAGCACGTGGTCCCACCCCTGGGATGCTGAGGGAACAGACTGCACAGGACAGTGAGGAGCAGAGAGGTGGTGTTGCTGGAACTGGGGTGATGCTACCGCAGCAGGGGCAGTGCTACAATTCACAGAGCTGTTCTGCAGCCCCAGCGCTGCCTTCCCTGCACTTGCCCCCTTCTGTCAGCCAAGGAGGACCTCTGAATCACAGAATCATCTAGGTTGGAAGAGATCTCCAAGATCACCAAGTCCACCCTCTGACCTAACACTAACAAGTCCTCCGCTAAATTGTATCACTAAGCTCTAAATCTAAACATCTTTTAAAGACCTCCAGGGATGAAAAAATACGGAATGCTTCATGAAAGCACCTCCAGTTGGCTGGGAGGTGAGAGAGGGGCTGCCGGAAGGCTTAACGGAGGCATTGCTTGATTTAGTGAGAGAAAATGTCAAAGGAGAGGTGTTGTTGAGCACGGGGGAGGGAATTGCTCTGATTCAGTCAAGGAGAAGGCTGGTAAGGTAGAAAGCAAAGAGCAACAAGTATCAGCTCTCCGTCCATCTCCTTGCTGATGAGCTGCACAAAGCAGCTTCACCAAAGAGCTGTGGCTGCAGCGGTGCCTTCAAACAGCCGGGAAGGTCAGGCACAGAAGCAGCGGCACTCACTGCAGACAGCTGGCTTTGACCCTGATTCCTGCTTCGCAAGGAGGTGCAGCAGCAACAGAATTGCTGTGCAATCTCTTTCCCCTTTGGGGGTATAGCGTACTGCTAAAAGGACATGGTGGCAGCATTTCCTATATCAGGGCCTGACCTGATCCATGCTTCCTGGGGTTTCCTCCTCCTGACAGTGCTGCGAGGCAGCGTGCAGGCTGCTTTCCTCACTGCACCATGTCTGGCTCACTTTGACACACAGCACAGGGCACATGCCCAGCACCCTTAAGCCCTGGGGAGATAACACTCGCACAGGTGCCCCAGGGAAATGCTACTCCAAGCTGGCTGCTTGCAGAGCCTGGTTCACAGATGTTTCTTTCATTCATGCTTTAGGCTTCTACTTAAAACCAACTTAAATACAGATTTGGGACTTCAGAAGGGCGGGAAAGCAGCCTGGACACACATGGCAGAAGGGTACCTCCAACTGGAGAGCAGGAACAGGTAGCTTTTGTGTCAGACCTGCTGCTGAGCAAGGTGGCACAGAGATGGGGACAACCCAGGTCATTCACACCCCAGCTGTGCACAGAGCACACTCGGTGGGCTGCACACAGAGGGAGGGAAGCTGTAGCCTGGACATAGAGGAGTGTGTGAGCTCAGCAGGGGTGCCTACCCTTTTTAACGTTGTCAGGGGAGGGTTACACCTTACAGACCTTCCCCGAACAGCTGACAGCAAGGCAGATGCTTCCTTAGGGTGTTGGATTAGCATGCAGGTGTGTAACGTTTGCACTGCACCTGTGCAAAATGCAGCATAGGCGCAGGCAAGCTGAAATGGTGGAGAAGTCCTGCTGGAGCCTTCTCCCCGTATGTAGCTTGGAGTAAGGAGGCTGTGCAGGGAGGCACTTAAGCCAGGGTAATGGTCCTGGCAGGGCACGTACTGCTGGTGGGCTGCGGGTTGAGCATCCTTGATCCAAGAGAACAATGCCCTGTCTGCGTGGTAAAAGATCTGCAGCCCATAGACTAAGTTTTTGTATATCCTGCAGACATAAGCACAAATGGTACGCGGCAGTTATCCAGGTCGTTACTAGCTGGCTGACTTCTAGGAGCATTTGAGGTGGGAAGGGGAGGCAGGCAGAGAGAGTGATGCAGGAGAGAACAGAAGAATTGTGCAGAAGAGAGCAGCAGAGACAGGAGGTGGGAGAAGCAGCTGAGCATTCCTTTTGGGCTGCTGCCACTAGTAGAGTGGAAAAGAGGAGAGAGTGCACGGAGTTCACCTGGGTGAAGTTTTACCAGATGATAAAAACTAAGAGCAAAAAATCTGATGTGGCATGACAATGTAAAGAAAGGAAGAGGGGAGGAGATGAGGTAGTGGTGTGCACAGAACAAACAGAAGGAAGCTGAGCGTGTGCACAGCGCAGCACAGCTCCTTCAGCTCCACGGTGGTGTCGGGAACAGGACCTGAAGAGCTTTGCCATCTCTGTGCTTACAGGCACGACCCAGTAAGGAAGAGGAGCAGGCAGAGGGGCAGGTAGCAATGTGTGTTGGTGACTCACATGGCAGGTAGCAGCCAGTGAATACCAAAACGGGCAGTAGGAAGGTGGACACACTGCACACTTATTCAGGAGCATCTGACCCATTTTGGATTTTTACCGTCTACTTAGTATATTCTTCTGCAACCCCAGTACAGGTTTCTGATTAAAGTGAGCATTTCCAACACCTCAATAAATAGCCCTTCATAACAACACACCTGAACAATAGAAGTACCAAAAGAAGAGCTGAAAATGAGTGGGAGAATTGTTACACACAGAGTTATGACTTTGAAAAACCAGCACTCTTCATCTGCCGCTCATTAGAGAGACTTCATGCAGTAAATAAGAACTGAACCCTCCCAAGGCCTGATTCAACCCCAATTTTATTCAAAGACCATACTTTCTTTGACTTAAAATCTGAATTGGACCCAAAGCCAGTACATTGCATCCTGCTAAAGGAGAACAAATAAATTGGCAGAACTTTCACTCAGCAACCAAAGGGCACTGCAGCACGGTACAGTAGCAAGGTGGACAGAGAGGGGAACAAAACTTCAGCCAACACACTTAAAATGAATCACTTCCTATTGTAAAATGAATGCTTTTTCTTTAAGGAAAGAAGAATCATTATGAAAAAGAATATATTCCTTACAGTGCTCCTGCACAGAAACGGTGACAGCAAGGCGTGCAGATGGAAGCTGTTTAGCTCGGTCAGTCTGTCCGGAGACTGTGCCCACTGGAAGCCTTGCAGCCTGAAAGGAAGCGTATGGCAGAGCCCGTGCTGATGCAGAAGAGGACTTGATATTGCATCTCTGAACACCACTACAAAGCACAACTGCTAACTTAGGTTTTGTTCTGCCACATTAACAGGAAACAACGCAGTCAGGGCTGTAATGATAACGAGGTGCGATACTGGGGAGGCTCAGCAGACTATGAAGTGCACAACCTTGTATGGCAGGCTGCAAAAATGGATTGGGAAGGAAAATCTCCGGAGGATATTTTTCCTTGGTATGACAACGATACAATAGAGAGAGCACAGCCAGTTTTCACTGTAGGTGGGTAATGCGGAGCCCCCAGTTGTTAAGAAGTCAAGCCATTCAAAAGCACTAGGCAGCCTAATACCCCGCTGGTCTTCATCCACCCCATTACTTAGTTCTCTCCTCCTCCTCTTTCTGCTCCCCTTCATAAAATCGGGGTGAATCAGCAGACACAAGCCAGCAGGAGAAAGCCTTCATCCACACACGTCAAAACAATTTACTGTAGGCAGACAAACAAAACCGAGATTTCCTGACCTGATGCTCTCTCTGCATTCACAGGCCAAGCACAAAACAATCCCTAGGCACAAAGGCTTTCACCTCCTGTTTCAGGTGGTCTTTTTGAGACTTTAATCTCTTTTCCTATTAACTTTGAGATACAAAGAAGAGAAACAAAGCCAGAATTATTTCCTTGAGCACAGGAGACCTCACACACAGTTTTCATTCTTCACAGTAAAGATACGTATTTATGTCAAGATCTTAAACTCCACAATGCAGAGCACTGTCCGTGCCATTCAGGGGGTGACAGGATAGGAGAAGGTTGTATTGGGTTGCTTCTCAGGACACCAGTACAATCATGCAGAGGGAATGAAGCAGGAGCAGCTAAGTAGGACCATGATTAGCAGTGTAGAAGAAGACCAAGAGGAGTTTTTTCCCTTTAACCATGGAAGAGAAGATAAGCCTGCCTATTAACACACTGAACACATTTTTTTTTTTTTCATTGAAATTATTTTGTATCATCTGAAACAGAGCGCCCCTGGACACTTGTCCAACTTTTCAATCATCAGGTGCATTGACTGCACAGGTAGGTGCACTGAAGGTTGCTCTTGGTTTCAGGACAAATTGCCTGTCAGTCAGCTCCTTCCAACTAGGACGTTTCACAAACATTTGTGCATTCCAGATGTGATTTGTTCAATGTCCAGGCTGGCACACTAAAGAGCAATGTATCTAAGTGTGGATGCAGTATGTGCGCAGTGGGGGAAATAAAGCCAAATTGTGATGGTTTTACATAGTCTGTAACTTCCTGCTTATTGTGGAGAGTTGGCATTGTCTCTGAGAAAGCTCAGCCATGGGGCTTGCAAGCATGAACTCCTGCAGTATTAGCTAATGCTTTAGGAAGACATGAGGACTTTGTTTTTAGCAAAACCGCAGTCAAAGGTAAAATCATCTTAATTATTCATGTTCAGTAAAGAATTCATGATATTGCCCTTATGAAATCACCACGTCCCGCTTCCATCCTAGTCATCCCATTGAATACCTTTGGCACTTAACTCAGTGCTCTGATGTTTGATTTCAAGTGGGTAGAATGGTTTTGTTATCCTCAAGCTCAAGTTACCCAGCCTGAGACCTCTAAAATTTTGCCGACAGCCCACGTTCAGAAGCACAGACACCTGCCAAGTGAGACACCCGAATTGCCTTGAAATTCTGTCTGTCCAGCTATGTCACATGAATAACCAAATCCTTTTTATGAGTTCTGCATTATTTTGCAGATTACTTTTTCTCCTCCAGCACAGATTTCTATTAAAAAGCTTTACTGCCGTAGTAGTATGGTGTGAGGCTAGACGTTGAGATGAAAATTTTAGACATTTCCATCCTTGCATAGGTGCCTCTGAGGAAGGCTTTGTGTGGGGAACGTTGAGCTCATTAGAGGCTTTCTGCACTGCAGGCCCAGCTGAGGAAAGGGCATATCCTTGCCTATCCTGTCTCACTATTGATCCAACTTCCTTAAAAATGTACAGCAACTTCACTCCTGCAAGGCTTATTTCTATTTGCACTTATATCAGTGGTTTTGGAATGCATGAAAAGCCAGTTACTAGAAATACACAAATATACTTTGTGGTGTGTCCATGAGGTGTTCTAGACTTAGCGTTACAGCTCTGAAAACAAAAAAACACATTAGTCGTACCACCCTTGATACTTTTTCTGGAACAATACAGCTGTGTCACTGGGGCCAGCTGTAGGCAACAGGGAAGGGGAAAATATTCCTTTGTCTTTGAGAGACCATACCTGCGTGGGAAGGGCTTATGGTGCTGCTCTGGAGATTGCAGCAGAAGACCATAGGGTGAAAGTCGTGTTCTGGCCCAAACGCAGTCGCACAAAGTAAGGGTAGACTCATCACATAGATTAAGAGGGTTAAGACAAGAAGAGGACGACCAGATCCCTCTGACATGACAGCACGTGTCCCTGCCAGTCAGAGTCTGCTGGGCCTCCATGCCTCTTAGTCCAATCTTCCTTCTGGCTGTTTTCATATTGCAAAAACATTTCTATTTTATGAACACTAGGAGCAAAAGCCTACTCCAACTGTCTAGGAAACCCAAAAGCAATGCAATGTAATTACACCTGTCTGCCAGACAAGTTACTGCACTTAACAAGCCTGAGTGGTTGGCAAGGCTCAAAATGAATACCGGCCATTGGCGTCGCTGCACCATTACAGCGTCTGCGCCCTTGAAAATCGGAGGAAGTGCTTTTGGCTTGGTTAAAATCTTTCTCTGGCCTCAATGACCCAATTATGGCCAGCGCCAGCCATTGAGAAGAGTGCACCATTCAGTGTTCTTTCCCAAAGGTGCCTCAGTTAATAAATGCTGTCACCGAGAAAAAACAACCCTGAAGGCCAGATCTCACTGACAGAGTCTGGCTGGTGACACCAACTCATTAATTCACCTGTGACTTGCAAGGGCAAGGCCGTGCTACACTTCCTCTAGCAGCTGCTAAGTCTTCAGGTTAAAGGTTTCACTTCTGCCCTCCAACCTGGCATGATCTGTCCACGCACATGGGATTTCTAAGCACAAATCATACGAGAGCCTTTCTAGAAGGTGTGAAACCTTCTCAAGTCACAATCCTACACACATTCATGTCACAGCTTTTGTGCTGCTCTTTTTTTGTCTTGAATCCTTCCCCATCCCCTGGGAGACAATGCACACACCGGCAGTACAGGCTGATGGCTCTTCCCTCCCAAGGGTGAGTGGGTGCATGCATCTCAGCAGCACTCAGACAACTGAACAACAAATAAATCAATTCATTTTAAAATCAGTCCTCACAGGGACTCTCAGAGAAGGAAAAACTTGTATTGCGCTAATTATATTCTATAAAGTATCTCTTTACACTTGGCAACTGTTTAAGAAGGGATCTCAGGATATGATTATAAAGGAGCAGAACAAATTACATTAGCCATGAGCAGGCATCGCTCAAAAGGTTGTTCCCAGCTGCTGAAGTGCTGAGTCCAACCCATACCATCTGCAAGAGAAAAACATGGAACTGCCTTACCCTCTTTAATGACAGATGAGATGCAGGGGTCGTTTTAAAAAGAACATCTAACCAGCTATAGCCAGCATCCCTAATAAACAGATGTATACATTGCCATGGCATTTGTTTTTTGAAATCATTCCTGCCGTGTAGCCTCTGTCAGAAATCACCTGTTGTCATCAGTGTCTCCAGAGAGCTCCCACACAAAGTAAAGGCTAAATGCCATTCGCATCTCAGATCTGGTAACCACTGGCAAATGACTGTGTTAGTAACCGTGGTCAGATCAGCCTGCTGAACACAGTACATGTTTACATTTTAATATTGCCTCCTAGCCGAGGGGAAATCATCTATTCCCACCAAGCCAAAACATCCCTTTTTTCAGCATACGTTTTTAGTACGTTGAAGTGAAAGTCTCACTGTTTCAAACTATGAAAGAGGTGTGACTAACGTATTTTTCCAAAGCAATTAAAATTTCATGTTCATAAACAGCCTATGTGCCAGTCAGTTGACTAATGCATGGCTGGTAGTTTCATACATTGCACAATGATTCGTAGGGATCCTAGCAACAACTGTATTTGGTAAAAGGTGTCCATTATATCCAGTGACCTAATGTTTGTCGCACTCAGTAAGCGACCCTTGTGGCTACTCCATTTAGGCAGTTTATGATACTGAGCCACTGAACCACACAGTGGGCCTTATTCACAGCCCAGCAGCACTTCCACTTGTGTTGTAAAGGCTATTTCACCGCACAGCCTGCCGCGTACATGCAAAACGTTCTCAATAAAAGAAACAAACCCAAGAAAGATGCCTATTTCTTCTTTAGATAGATAAAACTGCTCTTGCTTAAGCTCACACAGTGATAATGGAAGGAGTTGTGTGAATCTCCCCCAAAAGCCTTGGTCAGGCACTATTAGAGCTATGACTGTAATCCACAAAACAAGGAGCTGGGGAAACAGCGATGCCTTTAGGTTGCAGGCACCGCTTTGAGGCAGCACAGCAGACTGCCCAAGCACTGCAGGAGGCTCAGCGAGGCAGCATGGCTTTGGTATGGAAAGCAAACCCAAACCCACATGGGAACCAAGGTTACTGCTAAAGGACGATCTCTCTGATACACAGGTTGCCATGTTCTGAGCAGCACAGACAGATGGAGTCTGGGTGTTGGAGACCTTCAGATGCTGTCTTTCAAAGGCAATAGCTCCTCACGATCAAAGGGGAAGAACCAAGACTCCACCAATTCTTACAGTTGCTTCTCATCATCTGCTAGTGACATCTCTTGAGTCTCCAGCCAGCAACTCCCTAATCAAGCCCCAGTTCTCAACTAAATATTTATAAATTTGAAATGCTGCACTGCAGCAAGCGACACTGGCATAAATTCCCATCTGTCATCCCCTAATCAACTCCCAGCACAGTGATCAATCTTTTTCAATTTCAGATTATCTCAACTACTTAATACCCAGAAAAAACACTGCAAGAAATGGATACTGCCATCCAGGACAATTCAGGGGCACTGACCTATCCAGCAGCTGGAAGCTGCATGCATTTTATAGCACAGAGATATTTTTATATATCCATTATCATCCCAGTCTTTACCCTGACTACAATATTAGAACAAGAATTAGGGTAAATATGGTTAAAATGTGGTCTCTGTCTTAAATGTTCCTGTCCCCTTTGATCAGCAGTAGGTCACCTTTGCCCACAGGAGAGCTCGTGGGGCACTGAGTAGACAGCCAGGAGTCGTGATGGTGCAAGGGCACGGTTGTTCACACGGTACAGTGTTCCCACCCATTTCCCATTTTACTGAGCATTAGGCAGCGTTTAAGGACACACCAAGGACCAAATTAACACTGGCTAGGAAACAGGTGAAGAACCAAATGAGACTTATCCATAACTGCTCTCTGCTTTCCCTACACAGCCTGCAGCAGGAGAAATATTCCCCAACCCTGTGCTACGACACTGCCACACTGGCATCTTTCTGCTACACCCCACTATATATCTGCTTTCACTAAGTCAGTGACGTTACTGTATTTCATATCATCCAGCCAGAAAAAGCACTAATGTGATCCCAGGGAAAGCATTTCCAATACAAGATATTGGAACCCTTGCAGAAAAATTGGACAGAGCTTGCATGTACTTTTGTCAGATCAATTTTCTAATCCGGCTCACCAAGCAAAGCTTGCTGGCGTTAGACGGATAACTTGCATTTCAGTACATGCTGTTACTGCCGTTGCTGGGAACCCTGAGAAAGGCGGGGGAGAGGGGACAGGAAAGGCCTGCTCATAAATCTGCTCCTGTAGGAAAAAAAAAAAAAAAAAAAAAAAAAAAAAACACACAAAGAGGGGGTAGGACCAAACAGCAGGGCCCCCAGAACAGGCAGATGATGTGGGGAGCGATGCTGCCGTGCCAGGGCACAGCTCAGCTCCAGCATCCCTGCAGGAGCTCCTCTGCAAGCGTGTCCAGAATTTACCAGCAGGGGCCAAAGTCCCCAGCTGTCCCCCTTGCTGCGTGCAAGCTCCAGCTGCTGGAGTGCATCAAATCCAAAGGATTTAAAGCGGAGGTGAGCACCGTGGGTCACATCCAATATCTGCAAAGCCAAGCTATTCAGCCCGGCTAGCCAAAACCAACAGCGACTGGCACAGTCGAGTCAAATCCCCTGACTCGAGGATTTCCTTGACGGTACATCACTCACCGTACCTCTAGGGCTCATCAGCAGGCACAACAGGTGCATTTTGTAAGCGAGTGATCAAAAAATGGCACAGCAGTTCTGAGTGCATTACCCCCCCGGCCACTCTGAGCTGAAATCCTTGAGATTGCATTCCTGTTAACAGAGGATAGATTCAGGAAAATTCTCTTGAAGGTGATTTCAGACAATACTGTTGGGAAGATTACATAATTTAACCTGGGGAAGGATTCAGTTGATTGTCGTATTTGGTCTAGTTTTGTTCCAAGATACAAAATTAATAAATTCAGCTAATACAGAAATAGGTGACACTTATGAGGGCTATTACTCAAGATCATTCACTCTGCTGCAGTTCATTCCCCTGACGACAGAAATCTGCTCTCAGAAAGCAGACTTCTGAAGGCATTTGCAAAGGAGGAAGTTTTCCCCAGTACCAAGTAAAACAGTTTTAAAATGTGCATTTTCAGTTGTAGGACATAAGTCTCAGGTCAGTGTTACTTCCTTTCTCTCCAGTTTGAAGGAATCCTTACTATTATCATTGATTTGTTTTGGGAAACCCATCAAAGTTTGCAGAAATGTTTGAAGCGGTGAATGCACAGAAGAGGTGATTTATAGAGCACTTACGAAAATGTCAAATACAAACATTTGGCAGTCTGTTATACAGTAAGCTAGTGCTCTGATTTTTAAGCACTACTTCAGGTATTCTAGCCAAGTGATTTAAACTTCTGATGGGAACAATCTTGCCTGTCTCCTTCCAGCCATGCTGCTATTAGGAACTACAGGACTTTTTGTCCTGATTTAGGACTACCCAGTAAGTTCTAGCAAACATAAGCAAGTAGTTAAAATTTGGCTACACCTTACTGCTAAAGCAAAGCTCTCAAGGACTGCAAGGCTTGTTCGTACCCATTGTGGGGAGCTCTGCCAGGCCAGGTGCTGTAGGACCAAGCCCTTTGTAGAGCACTTATATACACTTAGATATTTTATGATCCCTTTTCAACCAGCCAGTAAAGTTTATCTTTAAGTCGAATAGCTGAGTTGCAGCTTCAGAAGTCTGAAACAAACTAGACGGTGAAAACAGCAAAGACAAGATACTGTAGTGTTTCACTGCATTATTATTTGTCATGTACCACTTCTAGGCATGGGTTAGGTGATGGGTTTGTGTTGTGCTCAGAGAGTTGCAAACAGAAGCTTTTTCAGGAAACTCAGGGACATTTACAGTTGTGCTGAGCCAGAACATCCATCATGTCTGATTTGACCAGCAGGATTTCCTTAAAGGCAGTATGACTCCAGAGGCAAAAGACCTTGTAAGCTGGGGAAGGAGCTGAGCTCTGAAGAGCAGCTCTGGATAAGCAAGCAGATCTTTGTTCTGGTGGTGGGAAGAGAAGTGCTTCCCCAGAGCCCATCTGTAGAAGAGCAGGTCAAAGAGGGCTGAGCTGCAGGAGGCACATCCTGGGCAGAGCTGGGAACTTCTCAAAGCCTTGCAAAATACCTCCAGTTCTCAGGAAGAGCCAGGGCCACGTGCTTCCCTGGGAGTCCTCCGATCAATGCAATCCCACTCAAGCCAGATACAGGACCAGCTTGGGCACAGCCCATAAGAGGAGAGCTGCTGTCCTACAGCAGCTGTCTCAGCAGCAAGCCCAACTCACTGCTCCCTCCTGCCACCCCGCACATGGGTGGGGGAACCCGGCACCCCCTGCTCAGGATGCTCCTGCTGTGCCTGCAGCTGCGAGGCCAGCTCTGAGGAGGTGGCAGAGGGCAGCTGGATGCTGCCTAACCCCGTATCAGGGCTGAAGGTCCCGGCATGCAAGGACAAGAAGTGACAGTGTAAGGACAGTTGGGAGCAGGGCCACATGCTCCTGTGTGACAGCTGCTCTGAGGGACCCAGCTGCAGCATTTTTCTTTTGGTTTCTTGGATTTTAATAAAGGTCATGTTGCCAAGTGTTTGAACAGAGCCACTGCTCCAAGCAATTGCTCAGAAAAGGTAACGTTATGTCTTAATGGCCTAACTGTGTGTTTCTGTCCCCACAGCAAACATCTTGACAGTCATCATCCTTTCCCAGCTCGTGGCTCGCAGGCAGAAGTCCTCCTATAACTATCTTCTAGCTCTAGCTGCTGCTGACATCCTGGTTCTCTTCTTCATCGTCTTTGTTGACTTCCTCATGGAAGATTTCATCTTAAACAAACAGATGCCTCAGGTACTGGACAAAATAATTGAGGTCTTGGAATTTTCTTCCATCCACACCTCCATCTGGATTACAGTTCCACTAACCATCGATAGGTATATAGCCGTGTGCCATCCACTGAAGTATCATACAGTCTCTTACCCTGCTCGCACTCGAAAAGTCATTGTAAGTGTCTATATCACCTGCTTTTTGACCAGCATTCCCTACTACTGGTGGCCCAACATTTGGATTGAAGACTACATAAGCACATCAATGCATCACGTCCTCATCTGGATCCACTGCTTTACAGTTTACTTAGTGCCCTGCTCCATCTTCTTCATCCTTAACTCGATCATCGTGTACAAGCTGCGACGGAAGAGCAATTTCCGACTGCGAGGGTACTCCACAGGGAAAACAACAGCCATTTTGTTTACTATAACTTCTATTTTTGCCATACTCTGGGCACCAAGAATAATCATGATACTGTATCACCTCTATGTATCGCCTATAAACAACAGCTGGGTGGTACATATTGTGTCGGACATTGCCAACATGCTAGCATTGCTAAACACTGCAATTAATTTCTTCCTCTACTGTTTTATTAGCAAAAGATTTCGCACAATGGCAGCTGCCACGTTGAAAGCCTTCTTTAAGTGTCAGAAGCAACCTGTGCAATTCTATACAAACCATAACTTTTCAATAACAAGCAGCCCTTGGATTTCCCCGGCCAACTCTCATTGCATCAAAATGCTTGTTTACCAGTATGATAAGAATGGAAAGCCTATAAAAATATCACCATGAAGAGGGCAATAGCTGGAGTTTCCAGGTGCAAGTTCTTTACAAGTGGTTACATCTTCAGGATGTAATCTGCTGAAATGGCTGTTTTAAAGAGTGGTCATTTGATTTCATTTCCCTGGGAGGCTGAGGGCAGATGAGACTGTTAGGAGGGAACAGGAGCACTTGATTTAGGAGCAAGAGCGAGAAGGCAAATGCCTCCGTCTCCTACATAGCATTTTGAATGTGCTTCAGAGTTCAAGTCTTAGTATTCAGTCGCACTCAAATGTTTTGCATCCAAACACCAGTGCAGTCCAAAGTCTTTGGAGGGGGAAACCCACAACAGTGTTTAATTAAGACCTTTCAAAACCACCACCAAAGTCTTACTTGACCATGTAGTTCACCATCAACAGAGCAAATGGATGCTTTTAAGTACTGTGGAAGGTGCCATTTCTGTTGCGTGCACTTGCCAAAAATGTGTTCTTTCTGACATGAAATACCGCCGCACAGACTTGCTGTCAAGACCTTTTGGCAGTAGGCAGTCCATGAGACACAAACTGTGACAAGCCCTTTTTAGCTCATTTGAGCAAGCTCAAGGACCGATATATGGCCTGTAACAGCCTTGGCACAGAAAGCAACCCTGCAAGCTGCCAGTGTTCATATGTTTTAAGTTATTTGAGATGTGACCAAGAAGGGGAAGCTTGAGGGAGGAAGGTTTCTAGAGCAAAGAACAAAAGCAGCGTATTTTCCCAGCTATTTCAATTAAGGTGTCTAAAGACTTTCAAGTGCGAGGCCAAATCCTGCCTGATGCAGAGCTCCCACAGAAGCTGGTCCTGTGAGGTTTGGAGTGATTACAGCATTCAGATTCCTTGTTAACCTGTGAAGATTACAGCATTCAGATTCCTTGTTAACCTGTGAAGACTCTCAGTTATCCCCCATGTTCAGGCCTTTAGGGAATATATATATTTAAAACCTCAACCTAAGAAAAAAACTGAGTTTTTTTCTTCCTAACAGATTATACCATCCTATTGCAGATTTGCCATTTAATTGTTAATAGACTATTTGTGAAAGAAATCCATTAAATCCGTTAAATACTCAACAGTAAAAGCATAGATCAGTTTCAAATATTTACCTTATTTAAAGCAGCTTAACTTCTCTTCCTCCACACTCAAAAACCAGCATCCCAGCAATGCTGGGTGTAGAAAATGAGATTTACAGAAAGGCTGAAAGGGCATTTCTTTTATCTCCTTTTTAGATCTTGGCATGTGGTCTCTCAGAGTCACGTACCCCAAGTTTTTACTTATAATTGGGCATTTTGTACAGCCTTATTGACCGGGAGGGCAGACTTCCTTGCATGGTGAACACAAGCACAACTTGGTCAGTGAACACAGCAGCTTCTCAGTAACTGCAAACAAAACACAGCCCGGTGCTAGCAGTGTGTTTGTGTCTGTGCCCATCTCCATTACCAGCAGGGAGCTCATGGTGCATCTGGGACTAACACAGTGACGTCCCCCGAGGAGGGATCCAGTCTACTCTGCTTTGATGGGATCTGAGGGCTGAAGGCATCCCTCCACAACCTGGGTAGTTCAGCTTTGGTGCACTATCACATCCTAAGAAATCTGCAGAAGTCCTGCTGAGGACAGCAGCCTGGTTTCCTTCTGCCATGCATTTGCACACCTACTCCTACTGGCATCCTGCAAGACCAAAACCCATCCCAAACCCGAGCACGCTTTGGGAAGAAATGGTAGCAGAAGGCACAAGCCACGAAGAGTGGGGCCCCATACAAAGGCTGGCTTACGGACGAAGGGGCTTTCTCAGGAAAAGTCAAGACTTCTCAGGTTGGTCAGGAGCAGAGAGGGGACAGTGAGCAGGTGCCACCCAGTCCTCTGCCAGCAGCAGAGCCACCAGGCTGCAGCAGTGAGGGCCAGCCCACAGCCAGAGATGCTCAGCACTTCCCCACGAGGTGCTCGAGCACCCCTGGGCCGTGCTGGTTAGAGCCAGGAGAGGGGCGCGGCTGGCAGAGCAATAGCTGACCCTTGCCAACCTGGGCAACCAAAGGAATGCTACAAGCCCCAGTCTCCTCAGCGCTGAAGGGAAGCAAAGAACCCCCTCATGTTCTAGGCTGTTTGTCCCTCTAATCTCAACAAACATCACACTTACTTGCAATAATAAAGCATAAAAGGGATGCTCAGCCTTGCTGTATTTATCACAGCAAGGTTAAAATGATTCCTCCCTTTACTAGGGTTTTACATAAATTCAGTCTGGTGGCCATGCCTTCTACCTTACTCAGAAACCTCTGTTCTTTGTGTCAGTTGATAGTAACCAAAGTTACCTTATGAAAAAGGTACTGTATGTTTCATTTGGGGGAAAACACTGTATTTATAACTTATTTTTATGCTAAACTTGTTATGAGGAATGCTAGTTTGAGTTACATGTGAATGAGTCTGAAGTGCAATATCTATATAGATAAGTGGTTCATTTTTGAGAATGTATCTATTGAAAAAATATTTATACAAGAAGTTCACTATTCTACTTAATATAATAGTAACCTTACAAAAATAGTGAATGTTTAGGGCTTTTATTTATTAAAAAAATAAATTAAGTGCATGGCATATGCTGCCATACACATGATGTGATTTATCAGTTTTTGTAACATGATGTTTATCCTGCAAACTAGCAGTCATCTGATTTTTTCTTGTCCTGATGATGTATTTTTGTAAATTACCATATTTAAAAATAAAATCTTTTTGTGTGAATATTTATTTCCAACTTAAAACAACTCATTAAAGTGTTGTAACTTCATTTGAAAAACGACTCAACCTTTTTCCATATCATTGTAGAAATGACACGGTGCAATTTTACATGTACAGTGAATCGGTCATTTCGTTTCTGATAATTTAGGGCTTTAAGAGCTTACTTCCAAAGCCCCTTGAAGTCAAAGGGAAGGTTGCCTGTGGCTTTTGTGGTTGATTTTCCCAATCCCTATCAATTTAAGAGGGCTTTGGATCAAGCCGTATCTTGTTAACAGCTGTTTGAAGCCTTCTTAGAGTCCAGTTTGGATAATAAAGCCTTGACTTTTTAGTCTGCCATATGGGAGCTGCTGTTGATAATACTTGCCTTATTTTTGGTTTTGTGAAGCATCTTGCAATGACTGTTGCTAACTAGCCGATGTCTTGCTGTATTATTCATACCTCCTAATTTTCCAACAGTAAAAACTTAACCAAGCACATATAGGTGTCATTAGTTAGGGAAGTATCCTGGAGACAAAACCATCTTTGTTCTGTAGATGGTCTTTTGTACTCTAATTTATATTTCAAGCATCTACAATTAGAAAAAAGTATGCTGTGAATGGACAGTTTTACAATTACTTATAGGCATATGCCCCTCCAGAACACAGCTAGGAACAAAGTACTTTTTAGATGAGTTGCTGGTATATAAAATTATGAGACCTATCACCTATTTAAATTGTGAATATTGATATTTTCATAAGTAGACAATATATTGTGTTTGACAGACTTGTTTGTATTATAATAAATTATGAGATGGTGCATAACTTATTACAGTGTTTGGAGCTATTGTGTTTGACTTATAGATTCTCATATACTTTTGATGTTTTTATACTTACGATGCACTGCAAATAAGACTGGTCTTTGCGACAGTTACTGAGTAAAACACAGCCTTGGATTATGGGTATTCATTCACTTGCTGGAAGTAAAAATCTGAAATACAAGATGTATGAACAACTACTGGTTCAATTCTGCTTTTTAAGCCAAAGTCTCAGCTGCTGTGAGTGTAGTTGAGCTGTTAAAGTCAACAAACCCCTGTCCCAAATGCCATCCAAAAGTCTGACCTGCAGAGATCATTTACACCTGACCAAAGCAGGTGTGGTGCCAAGAAATTGTGCTGCTGCTCCTCAGACATTGGAATTGTTGAAATATCCATAAAGTTGGGTCCAGAAGAACAATACACACAACCTCAAGTCCCAACACTGGTCAGTGACAGAATCAATTTTATAAACTTCCCTGCAGATAGGCTGTATTCAGTTACAGGAGCTGGTGGAAATAGGACAAGTAGCAGACTGATTCAAATTGGGGATCAAAAGGGATTATTAAAAAGGAAATCCTCCCAATCCACATGCCTGGGGTGCCCAGGGGCTGTGTTTTAGAGGCCAGGCAACTCCTGTTCTGAGTTCCTGTTCTGTTGGGGCTGAGCCCGGAACCCCTCCAGCCTCCTCCCCTGACTACTGGAGATGGATGGGAACTGGCATGGGTTTGCTGGGCTGTCCTGAAGCCACTGAGCACTGGTGGGTGTATGAGGTGTGATCCAGGTAACGTTGGACCCACATCACAGTTCCCACTGACACGAACAGCTTTAGAGCAGGTTTTAAAGGGCAGCAGCAAGGAGAGACAAATGGGTAGGAAAGGGGCACTGCTGGAAGGGGCAGTGTTGGGTTTGATGGCGCTTATCAGGTAGTTGTTCCTCCAGGAGGAAGCCGGGGATCCGCCTGTCTCAGTATTTTCATTAACAGCCGCAGCATGCGAAGTACCGATGAAATGCAGAGATTATTAAAAAAAAGCATTGTACTGCCAGTGGAGGACTGAAGGAAAGGTATTTCATGTAAGAACCGGATGACCTTGAAGATTCAAGTGATAAAAATTGGATGAATTCAATAGTAATAAACACAAGGCTCTCCACTCGTCTGCCTGTAACAATGCATTTGCTATAAAACCTCGGTAGTCAGAAACAACCGAGAACCCAGTTGTGCCAGCTGGGCTTGAATGACAATGAGTCACCAACAGAAAGCAGCTGAAAAATCCCAGAATTTAATCAAAGACATTCGAAAGATAGAGCAGAGTATTAATTGCATTTTGCAACTAATACTTCCATGGAATGTACGTATATATATCAAGGGATAAATAGCAGTAGCCAGAAAAGAGCCTGATAAAGAAACAGCAGGAACAAGAATAAGTGGTTATGGACTTCCCTCAGGTACTTGTACCCTTGAAATCAGAAAATCACCTCTACTAAAGCAGAGAGGCTTTGCAAAAGCCTGCCCAGAAGTCCGGATTTCCTCTGTGGTTTTAAATGGAGCTCAGTGGGTTCACGAACAGGATGGTGAGATGAAGCCGGCAGCAGGATATGTCAGGACAAGGCATCCTCAGAGCTAGCAGCCCCACACCCCGACCCTTCCCTGGGTCCCCACACAGCTCAGCAGGTCCCTAAGGGCAGCAGTGGTGGCCCCCAAGCCCGTTCTCCCCACCCGGGCTGTTTCAGGGGACACACATCCAGCTCAAGAGGCCGAAAAGCTGCTTGCTGCTTGTCACAGCCACCCCACGCACGGTGAACTTGGAAGCACACAGAGCATGGCACAGATCAGGGCTAACACGCTCCCTGCTGAACTAGCACTGACTTTTGCATCAGCTGCTCAGGTCTTCAGAAACCTCTTTAAACCCACCAGAGGCGAATAAAAAGCAGCCTCATGCAGACTTGAACTGTTAAATAATAATCCCACTATTAGCAGGCTGGGGCTGGATTTGCCGGAGCTGCCTTTCTGACAGCATGCAATTAATCCCCGGGAGTTGCCAGACACAACAAGGGGGTTGAAAGGCTCCAGCCTTTTGTAATAAATAGGCATTGCAAATGAATTTACTATTAGCTGCCACAGCGGACCAAAGCAACATAAGTATTTATTGTAATTACAAAAATGTGTCAAAAAAAATTAAAGGCCTGTGTCTTCCTGCCTCACAGACAGGCTGGAATCCCTGCACCATGCATTTCTCATCAGCAGCTTTGCCATCGACCCTGCTAGGAGTATGATACTGAATATCACAGGCAAAAGATTAACGTGCATTAACGAAGGCCTTCAGCTGAGAGTTGCACCTCAGGCTGTGTGCTGCTGGAGCAAGATGAAGCTGCCACTGACCTGAGGATCTCACAGCCAGAGAGGAGAGGAGCAGGAGAGGAGTGCAGGTGCATTTTTACTACCCTCATTTTGCAGATGGAGAATTGAGGCACTGGGAGGAGCGATTGCCTCGCATTCCTCAAGTGAAAGAGCAGCAAAAGGACTCGGTGTCACCGGCCAGGTGGGCCCTGCTGGGCAAAGGCACAGGTGACCCACTGCCCTTGCAGAGGCAGCTCTGGGCTGAGCTCTCCCAGCTTTGTCCCCCCAGCACAGACAGCACCAACCTTCAGTGTTGCTGTGTTCCTGGGATAAAAAAGCACATGAGAAGCCCAAAGGTGACGTCTGCTGCATTCGTGGGGAAAACAGCCTCTGGCTGCCTATCACCCACCACAGGTACTGGGACCACAAAACCACTCAGAGATGAGCTGTGTTTTAGCAACACAGCTTACAATGGCCTTAGCAAAGATCTTTCCCCAATTTTCTCCTGTTTTTAAAGGACTGGGGGCGATGGGGGAGGGGGGTTAATGAAGAAAAAGGGCATGCACTGTGGGGTTTTTCCTCCTCTTTTCAATCTACTTCAGTGTTCTGTAAAAAGCTGTGTAACTGAATTGGAGGCAGTTTCAGGGATGGGCTAATAACACCAGTAACACCAAAACAGCAGTGGAGACACCGCTCACAGGCCCTCCTCTTCTAGCTGTATCACCACTTAAACAGGAACAACCCAGCCCCAGCTCTAGATCCCCAAGAGGCCCTGCCAAACCAGGGGTGAATGGTATGAAACACACCATTTGTTCCTTGCCACACAGCCCAGAAGGGACACGGCCCCAGCATCCTAAATGGTTTCATGGCAAGAGGAACATGGATATTCAGGAAGGCAACACTGAGAGCAAGCCTTAAAGTGTAAAGCACAGAGCCTGGACATGCAGAAACAGACCAGAAAATGTTACTATTTTTATTGCAAACTGTAGGTATCGAGTGAATCACATCACCTACATCTTTCTGATCAGTTTCTTTAAAATAACATCTACCATTATTTATCATGAGTTTTAACAGTGGTTGTATGGAAAAGGTTAGCTGAAAGCTGCTTTATAGATCACATCTGACTCCAGTTGGAGAAGTACAAATAAAGATAAACAAGGCACTACCTGAAGTCTTTTCCTCTGGATAGATCCAGAAAGAAAAGGCATTGCAATGAGGGCTCAGCACAGCCCATGCACACCAGTACTCAGACAAAAGGTGGGTTTCTCTCCTGGTGCTTCATGAGCCTGAAGTGAGGATGCAGCACCATGCCCAGGCACATGAAAACCACCAGTCCCACCACACAACTCAAAATCATCCTCCGATCTTACAGCTGCTTTTATCCCAGAAGATCTCAGAGACAACTGGCCACAGCTGGCTGGTTAATCAGCAGCCTGCAGAACAGACACACAGAATAAACAGATCTTCATTTAAGCCAATATTGCACTGGTCTGACCTTTTCCAAGAGTGCATGTGTGTAAACTCCAGCAATCAACAGCACTACAGCTCAGCAGCTGCATGGGGGAAGGCTCGTGCCTGATAATTCCCTTCTCCAAGGCAAACCCTGCAGACACTGAGATGAGAGCAGTGCTTTGTGTCTGCGCCTGCGAGCACTGAGAGGGTGGTAGTGCTCACGGGGTGAAGATAAGGATACACATCTGCAGAATAGCTGAAGGAGAGACCTGCTTAACATGCAGAACCATCACGCTCAACACAAGCAATTGCTCCAGTGATTCAGAGAGGAGAATGAATAGGCAGGGGATGAAATTTGCAGTTTAATTAAACTACTAGGAATTATCAAGAATGGGGGGAAATCAGGGAAATGGCACAGGGGAATCCACAGGCAGTGGCCATTTTGCTGAACTGTCTGCTAATACAGGAGTACGAGAGTATTAATAAAAAATCAAAATCCCCCAGAACATCAGTTGGGTCTCAGGGAGGGAGACAAGAACGAGGCTGCCATGGCGCAGAGCAGGAAGGCTGGAGTTCCTCTGGGTCAAACAGAGGGATTGTACCAGACCCACACAGAGCTGAGGGGTGACACGGGCAGACAAGGGGCTCCCCTTCAGGCTGCCTCACCACACAAGGGCACGGCTGATCTACGACATGGCAATGGTGACCTGCAACAGGACCACGGTCCCAGAAAGGTTTTTTGCAATTGCAGCCCCAATGATTGCTACAGCTGAAGAAAAACAAGGTTTTTTTGTTTGTTTGTTTTACCAGACTGGGAGAATGAAGCATCAAAGCAACTCTCCAAAATCAGATTTGGAAGGCATCCTGCTCTGGGTTGCAGGAAGAAAGCAATGGCAAGGAGGGAATGCTGGAGAGCAGAGTTTGGAAAGTCTCCTAAAAAGGGATAGGATAAAAGCACAGCAGGACAGGGCAGCATCATGCATGAACAGCACACCCTAGCCCAAATCTGACATCCTCAACCAGCTCAACTTCCCTTCCAATGAAGGAAGGAACTTTGCTGTGTCCACACAGGGCCTGGAGGCATCTCAGCAGCTTCCTTCCCTCCACCTGCTGAGCTCTGCAAGATATTGGGGTGCTGCCACGCTCAGCAGAGCACTGCCTCTGTGAGCTCAGACACGGGCACCACTGAGGCAGTTACCTAGGCTAACACAGTTTGGTAGCTATAGCACTGAATGAGTTGAAGGATCAATAGGTGTAATTACAATGAATAAAGCTGCTGGAGTTAGCCAGGCACTACTAGGATTGGAGACTGGGAGTTACCACTGCTGTTCTTGTTGCTCAGCAAAGCAGCTGTCCTGCTCACCCACTGATTCCATCTTTATTCTGACTTCAGCATCATTACTTCCCTTCTGTCTGAAAGGGCCCATAACAGCTGTAGCAAGTCTCCAGTTTGGGCAATGGTCACACCACCCACTACACCTACTATCAAATTAATATCCTTGCACAATTCTAGACATCAAGCCCTTGTTTTACAGGGCTTCCTAGAGCTGCCTTGGGACCCCTGCTCTCTGTTCAGCCTTGTGCTCCTTCCACTTTGCCAGTTCACATTCTCCAGCTCTATGCCTGCAAAGGGGCACTTGTGCTTGCTCTGCTCCCTGCATCCCACTCCAGCCCTGGCCAAAGCCCACTGGTCCATTCTGGGCTGGCAGGGACCCTAGACCCTTAAAAAAACATGCCAAAAAGCTGGCACCCTGGAGAAGGGCAGATGCATTAAAACAGCTCACCAGTTCAGGGGTGACCTTATTGCTCTCAAGGGAGGCTGTAGCGAGGTGGGGGTTGGTCTGTTCTCCCAACGTGCCTGGTGACAGGACAAGGGGGAATGGGCTTAAGTTGCACCAGGGGAGTTTTAGGTTGGATGTTAGGAAGAACTTCTTTACTGAAAGGGTTGTGAGGCACTGGAACAGGCTGCCCAGGGAAGTGGTGGAGTCACCATCCCTGGAAGTCTTTAAAAGACGTTTAGATGTAGAGCTTAGGGATATGGTTTAGTGGGGACTGTTAGCGTTAGGTCAGAGGTTGGACTTGATGATCTTGAGGTCTCTTCCAACCTAGAAAATTCTGTGATTCTGAGCTCTGGAAAGAACCATACAGCCGCTACCCAGGCTACACAACCAGGGTCCTTCACTACTTTGATCTGCACCATGTGCCCACGGTTTGTCATAAAAAAAAAAAAAAAAAAAAAAAAAAAAAAAAAAAAAAAAAAGCAACCCAAACCAGGCAAGCTTCCCTCCTCTTGGCTTTAGGCAGGGTAGAAATGTTGCTGGCTCAAAGATTTCCCTTTAAACCTCTATGTGATGGTGCTTCACTACCAAAAACTTTCCCAAAACTAATTGTGAAGGGAAATTGCTTCTCCAGCCCCACTCATGCTTGGGTGCCTCTAAGAAATCAGTCACAAGTAATGGCTTGACTGAGGGACAGCTGGAGAATTTTAATACTTTTCTATGTGAAGTTTTCATATACTTTTTGTCATAACTGATTGTCTCCCCATCTCCCCTTTATAGGAGAGGTTTATAAGGCTCCAAGAGCACAGACTGTATCCATGCTCCTATCCTAAACCCAGCAGAGCTTTCAGTTCGTGCAGACTGAAAAAGCTATTTTTGGAACCACTCGTAACCTACAAAACTACATGGGCCCAGACCTGCTCTGTCTCCAGGTGCTCCGTGGACGTGACCCTCAAGCACAAATGCCCAGGACCCACCCAGGAGCTGCTGCTGCCATCAGCACCCTGAGGAGGTGACCACAGCCTCCATTTTGCAGCTGTGCTGAATAGACATTGACACAAGGCCTTGCAGGAGACAGTTTAGGCATGCCAGCCCTTACCATACATGTTCCCTGTGTTACTTGTGTTTACACCAATTATTTTAATGCCTTCTAACATCCAGGCTTCCATGCTTTCAAGGTAGCTGGGGCTGAACTGAACTACAACTACAAAAATACCTTCCTCCATTTCTGAATTGGATACCTTCAGGTGAAAAGCTCCCTTCCAAAGATGGAATTGCAAATTATGCTTGGAAAAGAAAATCATTTTTCCTGTTTCCCTCTTAACTTTACAGCATGTTTTAAAGCTTTTCGTGTTTCAAGTGAAAATATTAACTACTAAATCAATTCAACAAAACTCATCTTCAGATCCTCATGAGAGGCTGAGCATTGACAATTTGCATCGCATGTGTTTTCTAGTAATTTCCTGGAACTTGGCTGGTTTGCACCTTACATGCATCCTGCCCCTGGGGCCATGGTTCCCTGTCCTGGCTGCCAGGCATCCTTCTCCCCGCGAGCTACCACCTCCCCACAGCCGGAGCAGGACCACAACGTGCTCTCTCCGCAGCCATTTCCCTAACACATTAGTGGTCTACAAAGAGGAACACAGCCCCCTGTCTTGGCAGTCATTTACCACAACAGGTATTAGATAAAAATGTAGAAGCTGGATTTTCCTTACAGAAGATATTCTGACTTTGAGGAAAGAGTCAGTTGGATATTTAGTGCTCCCAGCCTTACATGGAGCCACACAAGCCTTCTGCAGCCAGACATTCAACTGCCTCAGCACAAACCTCAGGGGCCATGAGAATGTGGCAGCCTCAAGCAGTTCTCACATTATGGGTGAAGCAGGTGGAGAAATGGATTTTGCTGGGAGTTCTTAGCACATCACAGCAGTCTCTTTTGGTTTATGTGCCACCACCCAGACCTTGCCTCCCAGGAAAGCCATTTTATGCACCTGCAAGTCTTGCCTCCTCAGTCAGCACTAGCACATCCCCACCTGCCACGGGATGCTCATTGATGAGGTTTGTGATGCAGTTCAAACAGGCAGGGGCTCAAAAATGAAAGTTGCTAATTTCCAGTCAACTCCCAGCTAAACAATGAATGATCAGGAGAAACAGTTCGTCTGGATCAGGCCTTCCAGTCACTGACTTTGTCTTTGCCAAAACATCTGCCATCCCTAAACCCAATGTTTCCTTCACATAAATAAACAGGAACTGAAAGCTGCATTAGTACAAAATCAAAGAACACACTGGTACCTGAAGGTGTACTAATACTTTGTGAATATAGTTTGCCACAACCTGTGCCCACTGCTGAGGTTTCACTGCCCAGGTGGGGCTCTCAGCAGGTATAGAGATCTGCTTCAAGACTTGGGGTTAGGACAGATGTTTGCTTTCATACCTGGTTACTCCTGAGCAGCACTGACACAATATTTTATGAATGCTTTGAGAACTACGCTGATGTAGAAAACTGCCTTAAGGATTACTTCAGATGATCCACCATTAAGACACCTCTGTCAAGCAAAGGCCTGATTCCCAGAAGAGCCCTGCCTTTGACCAGGAGGCCACAAAACACGTACAGGCCCTAGATGCAGACCAGTTGTGCTAAAGTCAGTGTGATCTGACAGTGCTGTACTAGGTTGAATGCGCCTCCATCAATTATAAATGCTGCCAGCACAGTGTCTGGTCGCTTGGGACAAATTTCTATGGGAAATACAATCAGGACCATAGCTTAACTGTAGAAGTTGCTTTTTTTTTTTTTTTCTCTCTCTCCAATGGTTTACAGATTTAGGAAGAACTCTGCATATTTCCAAGGAACGTGTGCCAACATCCAGGTCAGCAATTTAGGTCACACTGGCCTTGTTATGCTGCTGTCTTCTGATCTGAAATGAGCAGCTGGCACCAGAGGACAGGGCCTTAATACACAGCGAAAGCAGGTCAGGCACAGGGAGAGGCCAACTTCGTGCTAAGCTTTTTGCACTGAACATGTGAAAGATGAGTATGAAAACACTAAGAGAAGCTGCAAATGGACTGGAGGTTACTGACTGAAAATGGAGCCAGGGCTGTAAAGTCCTGGAGACCAGGAGAGGGTGCACTTCTCCAAGATGGCTATTTACACATGGATATGAATGTATCATCTCAAAACCCCTGGAGGAGATCAACCTTGCAAGTCCAGAGCCAACAAATGATATTCAAGCACAAAAATAAGGTCTACAATAGTGAGCAATCGTAAAGCACCTCTAAGGCTTATGAGGAAAGCCAAGGAGACCAACTGCAGTTTTAACAAGTTCTTAGGGTAACTGTAAATTCTCATACATTAGAAAGGAGCAGCCGAGATTTATTACATATCACAAGCACTGAGCATACTGTGCCCCACTCCGCAGGTGCATCCCTGCCAGAAGTGACAATGGTAAAAATCATAGGTGAACCAGGAAGACCAGTCACTCTTTGGGGACCATCTACTATCAAAAAACAGGTATTTAATTTCAACTTGTACTTCAGAAAACACATTTCTGGGGACAACAAAACACCCAATTCAGAGAGCACTTCACCATCATTATACTATGCAGACAACTCACCTGGAGAAAAGCCACTCTCTGCAGCAAGTTTGGCAGGTACCAATAAAAGGAGCAAAGTGTCTGCATGGAAGATGAGGAAGAAATAACACATAGAAAAGGTGCCAGTGAGGGAATTTAGGTTACCAAACAACTCCTCCCAGCTTCGCCACTGAGTTCTCATACAGCCCTGAACACCTCCCTCAAGTTCCCTCCCTTGGCTCTCAGAGGAAGCTGATCTCACCAGAAGCCTTTTAGGACACTATGATTTCTTTGCATACTCAAGTATTTCACTTCTGCGAGGTAAGTACCATAGACAAGAAAAAGATGCAGGAAATTATACCAAATTACATCTCTTGATCAGTGACTTTGCTTCCTGGCTTCTCAGGATCTTTAAGGCACTCCAGTGTTGTTGCTTATCACTGACATTCCTGACAGTGATTTGTCTGCAGATTTCCCCACAAGTTGTAATATTTTGATGACCTGCCTATAGAGCAGAGTCTGCTTCCCAACATGGGAACTCATTGACTGACTGCTGATGAGATAGGTTTAGTTATTTGAAAATCGATTCTACAGGTATTTAAACAGAAGTGCTAGAAATTCCTCTGCCAGATAAAATAGTCTCATTTTTCAATACATTGTGTTGCCTGTGTGAAACTACCATGAGGCTATTATTTGGAGATAAATACCTTGGTGGTATTCAGAGCCAGCTGAAATGAACCTGATCCTTTCCAATATGTAAATAACCTAAAATCAAAGTTATGGACTTGCAGTTTAAGCGCTCAGGAATTACAGCAGTAGGAGAAGCAGATATGTGAAGGTCATACCAGCTCAGAGAGGCCAGCATGGTGTTTCCCACCAGACCTGGCACCTCACCAGCTCTTGGGGCACAGAATCTTCTAACCACATGTAACCAGAAGTGACAGTGACTCTGCCATCCTGAGCATAGCCACAGTCAGAGCAGATATTCTCCCACATCTGCATTTTCTAGCTACTTAGCTTATGCAGAAGCTTCCTGCTATGCTTCATATACAGATATGTACACATGCACACACCCACCCCAAAAAGCTGTGACGCCAAGTGCACTGTCAGTGACTGCTACACTAATGAAGTCCAACATGAGACAGTCACGCTGCAGATCTGATCCTTCTGCACGGCTTCTGGAGCTGAGTGCTCCAGATGGTACTTCTGGCACAGATTTATACTGTTTGCCTGGGCCACCCCAGAAAACACTATGCCAGCATTGAGTTAATAAAACTAGCTGCTAGGCACGAAGGGTTAACAGTCCATCTAGAAAAATTAATTTATTCTCAAAACCCATTCTGTTGTCACTTACCAAGAGAAAAAAAGTTAAGCACTGTAAAATGGGCAGCAGTAATTGCATTTCCTTAAGGACACGTCTGGCAGGAGGTTGCTATCTGTTTCACGAAGTACGTGACCATGATACTGTCATTTTGACAGCATCAATGTGTGTAGCCATTAATCTTACAAGTTTAAAACCCATAAATCTGTTAAACCTACTGTCATTGATTAGGAATTACATTACTGCAGTACACAGAAGCCTTTTAATTTTTTTTTCCTCCAAAATGAATAAACAGGTCTGTTCAGTTTATCTTTTCCTATTGGTGATAAAGGGCAAAGCTGTTTCATGGCTATGCATCATTGTTTTGGAACAAAATCATACCTAAGAAGCTTGGGGGGGGGGGGGGGGGGGGGGGGGGAGTGAGTAGGAAAAACAGGCTTCCAGAGTTATGTAGCCTCACTACTTACCTTCTCAAGAGTATCAGCGAGACAGAATTTGTTAAACCTTGAATCTCACAAATTTGGTTGATAGGAACCCAATGAATAATCCAGCCAGCCTCCTCATGCAATGAAGATAAGCATATCTGTTGTGTTAGATCTTTATTTGTTTGCCAGTTTGCTTTTTTTTAATGCTTCTAGCTATTGGAAGTATTCCAGATTGATCAAGTTTGCAAGTAAAATGACCTTCCAAGACCACATAGATAATTACTCCTCATTACAATAATGACTTAATTCACACAAATGACTGGGAAATCCACTGCCTTTAACTGAATTTTTACATCTGGGTGCCACTAAAATGCAAAAACAGATGTGAACCTCAGCATACAAATAATTCCATTAAGGTCAGAGACTGATGTGCTGATAGCTCCACATACAAGTGTTCTCCTGGAGAGCTCCAACTCCACCTTCACTACAAAATTCCCCAGGATTTGGTGCCATCAGGTCACCATATCAACTTAGAGTATTTGACAAGCAGGGGGAGAAGGAGAGAAGCATACCAAGGTCTTTTTGATAATCAACTGTAAAATTGGGAACTACTCTTCAGATTTAGCCATCTGCTCATTTTATTGGGTGGGGAGGTGCATATAAGAGAAAGCCTCTGAGAATAAGGACTCGTTAACAGGAGTTTTCCTGGAATTAACAAGAGTTTTCTGGATGCTGTTTTTAAGAACAGCCAGTGGAAAAACAAAGGGGAGAGCAAGCACCCACAGATACAATCCCAAAGCAAAACCAGTGTTCCAGGTGCATTCTAGTAGTTCTTGCAGGAAACGAAGCACCAAAGGACTGAAATTTGGTTTTGACTCTTCTTTCTGCACTGGTCTTTTATTTCAGTGCTCATCTTTCTTTTCTTCTTGGTTTAAGCAATGGTTAAACTCTACCAGCTTGGTTGAGTTCAAATGCAAGGACTGCATTGGGTACTAATTAAATATAGCATATGTTCTCTTAGCAGTTGTTTACAGCTGAAGATCAAATGGTTTTCTGAGACTTTGATCTTGATGCCTCTCCTTGAAAAAGCACAGACAAGTTCAATGGACCTTCGCTGCAACTTCTTAGGGATGTTGTTGATTGGATGCAGTTCCCATTAATAGACCTGCACATCTTCAAGATTGGGAAACCAAGTCAGCTTTTCCACTCTGTATAGGAATATACTAACAATTATGCTAAAACTGAATGGAAAGCCAGGGTACAAGTCCCCAAAATGCAGCTTTGGAGCAGAAGTTAACCCAACAGCCATTCAGTGGCTCATCCAAACCACAGGAGAGTTCAGTGATGCGCTGAGATGGGCTTCACCCTGTCCTTGGTCTAAAACTGGCTGAGCTGGGAAAGGACTGACCACACCATCAACCCCACAACTGCCACAAAATGCAATAGCTCTTTTTTTAAAAATAGCAAAAGACATCTTGCATAGGAACTCTTATGGGCACAAATGGATCTTATGTAAGATTTTCATAGTGGTTTTATACAGTTAACCTCAGGAAGATTTTCCTGACTTTCTGCCTAAGCTCTTGCTCTCAGGACACAGTGCAGGTTGTGTAACTTAAATAGTCCCCAGGACGCAGGCCAGCCAAAGAAAACTATGGGAGACTGACAACAGTCAACAATTTAATTTGCCTGAGGGCTGGAAAGTCAGAGAGTAGTACAAGATCCTCTGAACACCAAGTGGCCTTAATAAATAGTCCCCTTCAGAATCATTACAGCTGAATCTTGCTTTTCACTGTATTACACAGACACTAGGAGTCACTTAGGAGCTCGCCAGCTCTCAAATTGGCCAACAAACCAAAGTCAATCCAATTGGAATTGGGATAGAAGCATTTGCTAGTGTGAAGCGGACCATGAGAGATCAATAATATAGATCCTGGGACAAGTGAAAATTACTGTGTCTGCAGAAGGAAATAAATGAGAAAAAAGTCCCAAATCAATTATTTCCAGGTGCCTGAGTCTGGGGGAAAAATGAAATAAGACCAGGAATAACAAGAGAGTAGCCATGTATGTATGAAACAAGTAGACATGAGAAAAATATATATTTACTCTTTATGTTCAGAAGACCAACTGCCATTCCAGTCACACCACTCCTTTCATGGCTGTATCTGTGTGTAGGGAGGACACATGCATTTGAGATTCAAAGGGAACACAGGAAAAACCATGATAAAAGACAGGAAGGTCCCTTCCTGAAAACGCACCTTTCCAAAGAGCACAGACTGAGTAACACCTGAGCAATCATCACAGGGCTTGGAAGAGAAACTCTACTCCCCTTGTTGAGAGGCAACTTTAGAGGCTAAGCACAGGATTTGATAACCCTTTCCCTGCAAAAAGATGCTGGTTAAAAAAAAAAAAAAAAAAAAAAGCAGAAAGGTACTCTTGATCACCTACTATAGCCAGTGGTGGAAATAGTATGCCAAAGGATGGAGTTACTTATACAGTTCAATACAGTGACCCTTACAAAAATAGCAGACGAGTAAAAAATTGCAACTCCATGCTGAGGTCAAAGATTTTCAGCAATATCCAAACCCATATTCAAGATAACCCCTTAAACAGAGCTATGATCTATAATGCATAGGGTGGTGTCACATGAAGTCAAATAGTAGGAAATAGGGACTTCTTGGGGAACATTTGTTCCAATTTAACAGGTTCGCACTATTGCACTGATCTTAAATATCAGCAGCATCTGCTTTCCTGCAGAGGCTGAAGAGAGTTACTGTGCTTTGGGCTTCAGGCATGTCAGGGGTTACAGGGACATGTTAACAGCTGACACATGTATGTGCAACAGCAGCCTAGTAGACCTCTCCCAGCCACACTTGTACTGCAAGCTGGCCTTTACGTGTCTTATCTAACGTTCTTGTCTGTCAAAAACATATTTTAGTTTTTTAGTTTTGAGGATAAATGCTGATTTCTGTCTGTGAAATACATACTGCCTTCGATTTCAGTCTACAGGACCAAATTCCAGTAGTCTGCTTTTCAAATCACCTGATGGTGCCACAACTCAGACACAGGGAGAAGAGGGAAGGGTAATTCCATTCTGAGTGTGAACATTTCAGTTCACACCCCCGAATTACGTATTTCATGGGTTCAGCTGTTTTCTGTAGGTATCGCCTCAGAGGGATCTACCTCCTCAGAGATCATAGCAACCAAGGGGGTTCATTTGGTCTCTCCACATGCTTGAGTTAAACTTACTGAAGCAATAGGAGATCTTGTCAAGGACTGCAAAACAATTTGGAAAGAGCCCTGGTGAACTAATGCTTTACCAATGACTAGAGCCCTGCATTCCAGAGTTTTTCCATTTGTGCATTAGCCAACTGCTAGCGACAATTCCTCTCAAATCCAGATTGCCAAGGACCCGCTCATTAGCAAGGCAGGAGCAGATCCTGCCATCTTACCACAGCCAAATTTCCAGTGACTGCAACTTCAAGAAATCCCATGGACAATCTCTCCCAATTCAGAGAATTCCCACATCCCCCACCATCTGTCAAATTCATCTTTGCAGATTTGTTCAGAGTACAAATTACACACCAGCAACCATCAGCTGGCAGAGCCTGCACTGCACTCCTTGTATTTCCTTGTATGTTAGCTGAGGCAACAGGATTGATGGATGCTTTCCCTGCACCAGATACGATTTCCATGCAGCAGGCACATGTTTAGCAAGCATTCTGGTAATGCCTATTCATCAGCAGCAGTATTAGTACAGAGACAAGTGTCCTTCTTCAAACATATTGAAACCATGCCGACATCAGCAAGACTGCATGGCTTTGTCCGCAGCCATTTGTTGAGCTCTTCATTTCATTTATGTGAAGTTCAAAAGATCCAGCATTTTAGTATACTAACAGGATTTATTGTAGCATAAAGTTGCCACTATAAAAGAGGTAATAAAAGTTAAGCCTAATGAATGCCTGAAATGAGAGTACCAACTAGTAAGACAGAGGATTCCACTGCCAGGACAGTGCAGGCTTGCACAAGAATCTGCTCAAATATGCCGTGTGTAGCAAGAAAAACCCCAAAGCCCCTCTGGGCCCCTCAGTTTAAGCAGAGGACATGCTGAGAGGAGCCAGCCTAAGCATTTCAGCCCCAAGACAAGTAAAGGAGGATGCATGATATGACAGGACAGAGCTTAGGGATATGGTTTAGTGGGGACTGCTAGCGTTAGGTCAGAGGTTGGACTCTGTGATCTTGAGGTCTCTTCCAACCTAGAAATTCTGTGATTCTGTAACCTTGCCCAGTACAGTCCATCTTCTGAGAGAGGTTTGCCAAGCAGCAGAGGAGAACAGAGTGCAAGCAGCTCCTATTTAGGACCATATCCTGTACGCAGCATCTGTTGCTCAGGATAACTGCTGTGCAGAGGGTCAGAGTTCCCAACCTTGCTGCTCCCTGGCTTAGCCCGGGTCCACATCCATCTCCCCATGCCCTGGAGCCAGCCTCCTGAGTCACAGCTCTGCCTTCAACCCCACATCAAGTGGTAGAGGGATGCAGGTACGATTTACCACTTGGTAATGGGGATTTAAAACAAAACTTTCCTAGATGTCTGACAAAATTCCCTCTCCAAACACCTCAAGCCATCTTCCACCCAGGGCTCCTCCCTGCAGATGCACAGCCTGCCCTGGGGGTCTGCCAGCAGCCTGCAGCACGTGCTTCACCACGACACGTTCTGCTTTAATCCTGACTTATGCTAATGTTGCTTCTGGGATTGATTATTAGGACAAACTGCTTATTGGTGTCTCTCCAAATCAATATTTCACTGCCTCCAAACCACTCTGTGTCCTCCCCAGAGTGAAAGCCCATGTGAACTGCCCGGTAACTTCAGCAGCATTTCGGTAAAGGCCAGCAGGGCAGCTCCTCTAACAGAGTCAATCAATCTTTATGGATTTCAGTGGAGTTGCACCAATTTGCACTAGCTGAAGATTTGGACCAGCATCTTTCCCCACTAGGAGCCTAAAGAAGCTTTTATATTATTTTCAAGTCACCTATAAAGCAAGATCTGATGACATCTGCAACGAGCAGATCTGCAGCCGTTCATTTTGAGTAGTTAGCAGCCCACGCAGCAGCAAATCACCACTAATGTCTGCTTCTCACACCACAGGGCTGTAAAACAAAACCACCTCTTGATTAAGAGAATTGTATTCAGAAACACTGCAGCTGGCACTCCAGCCACATCCACCGAGGTCAGCTCAATATTGCCTTGAACCCTTCCCCAGCTCCCTTCATGTTCTCCCTTGGAGCAGATGCAGCCAAGTATTTCCCACCCCCATGTGTGGGATGGAAAGCCCATGGCTTGGTAGTTTTTTCCACTCACACCAGAGCCTGGGATGGGCAGGAGGTACCATGCAGCTCAGGGACTCAGCACTCTCGCACTATCACATGGAGCAGGAACTAACTCAGTTCTTACCACCCTTGTTTTAAGCACAGAGCTGAAGAGACTACTCAAAACAGCCACGTGGGGGCGAAAAGGTTAAACAAAGACTAAAAGCAATTTTGGCAGGTAAAGAGAAAATGTAAAAGGACATCTCTTTTCTTTTGCTCTGGCAAGTAGTTACCCTGGCAGACAGCACAGAAGACCTCTGTCATGGCCAGGATGATTTCCAGCAGTTTGGATCTGGGCATATTGAGCTTTAAGCTAGGAATACGTATATCATTTCCCTACTGCAGTCCTATGGATTTCACAGCTCTGTGCAGACCAGTGGAAACAGCCTAAGACTTTGTGAGCTTCTGCTAGCAAATTTGATGCACTCAATTCTTTTTCAGGCTGTCAAGCTGACTTGGGTGAGCTATTGCTTTCTATACAAAAGGAAACAGCTACGGGAGAACCTCACAGCTCTGTCAGCCAGCAACAGGCAGCCAGGGGAGCCAGCCCGTGCAAGCCTTGGGCTGCAGGCACTGGTGTCACTCCCTCCAAGCACCAGCTACTTCCACTCATGACCACACCACAGTCAGAGCATGGGACACCTTCCCTGCACTGTCACCTCACTACAGGTCTCTAGCAGATCTGCCATCCCCTGCTAGGTCTATCCACAAAGGAGACCATCCATCCCATTTCCCACAGAAGGGGGACAAAGATCAATGCCCACCACAGGAGAGGAAAGCTATTTAAGTTGGAGCATT
This sequence comes from Aythya fuligula, assembly GCF_009819795.1. NCBI lineage: Eukaryota > Metazoa > Chordata > Aves > Anseriformes > Anatidae > Aythya > Aythya fuligula. Next base: position 8,368,335 of record NC_045573.1, read on the forward strand.
TTGCACCAGGCCATCCACCCTTAAACAGCTGTTACACCCTTCTGTATCACTTCAAGCTTTTTCCAGCCACTCCATCCCCCTGTGAAGAGCTCTCTTGCCCCAGTATGTGAACACTTGACGGGCTTCCATAAAGAAAGCAGTGCATCTACAGGCAGCCCTCCCCAGCCAACACCTCCACCCAAAGGAGCGGGGACAGCCAGCCCTGCTAGGCCAGTTTAATGTATAGCAGCAACATGCAGCCCCTGTGAAGTCAGAACTTCCATAGTCCATCACAGCCCTGTCCACCTGAACACTGAGCACCATCTGAGCACTCATCACAGCAAAAACAAACCTCTCCCCAGAAGTGCAGAAGGAGGTTTGCAAGCAGGCAGATTTTTAATTAAGTGGAAAGGGCAGAATCCACAAAATGATTAAACATCTGCCAGGTGCTCACCCACTTGTCTGCTACTCACTGCAGATGGCCAGCTTTTAACCACAGCTTGCTCTGAAGGCAGGGGACCAGCCTTGTCTCTTCAACTGATGCTTAAAAGACATTACAACCAAGCTTGTTCCATCTTCCTACCATGCTTAATCAGATGTCTATATGAGCTTTTTTTTTTTTTTAATGTAATCTCAGAAGGGACAAATACACTGGAAGACTGCAGCAGTACCTGGCTGCAGCCCCAGCCCTGCCCAGCTTTGCTGAAGGTGCCCACGGACCCAGGCAAACACCCTCAGACCTGTACTGTGACCTGACTGTGCCCAAAAAAGAGTTGTTCCTAGCCTCATTTAAAAAAAAAAAAAAAAAAAAAAAAAAAAAAAAAAAAGCTAATTTTAGGCCAAACCTGTCCGCATGCTGAGCAGTGGAGTGCTACGGGTCAGTGCTGGGGCCGTGGCAGTTCACAGCCATGGAGGAAGCAGCAGGAGGTCCCCTCGCATGGCAGGGCCAGCCCCGATGCAGCCAGAAGTACAGCACACTGCCGCACCCAGAACAAGCCTTATCCAAGGCTGGGCACCAGCAGAGTAAACCAAGCATTTGGGCTTCAAACCTACCCAGTGCTGCAGCCAAATCCACACGGCACAATCTCCAGCAGCCCTTCACCACCCAGGGCAGCAGGACTGGGCTCAAGCTACACTGGAGACCTACAAGGACTACACGATGCTTTTGAATAAACACTCAGAACACACCCGCCTTGGGGCAGCAGACCAAGAGGTTTGTTCTCCTCTGTTTGCCCAAGTCACTGCATGCCCTGTCTCTGAAGTAGCAGGAGGCATCACAGACCCCTCTGTTTGCTCTCAAGCACAGGCTGTACCGCAGCACTCCCCGCACAGCGTTAGGCTCATCACAATATTTGCCTTTAACACCCTAGCCTGTCTTTAACCACGCTGGTTGCGCCTCTGTCTGTCTAGCTGTCTCGTTACACATTATTCTGTTTGCACACAAGCTGTTAGTTCTTCGTGCTGCTCAGCACTGTCTTTGCAGAGCCTGTTCCCTGGGGACTGAGGCATACCGTATGAACAGCTTTTGCTTTATATCACCTCTCCTTTTTGCATTTAGCAGCATGCATGTGCCAAGGCAGGGACTTATTCAGGCCAAGATACTCTTATTGTACCAACTGTACACCAATGCAGCAGCAAGCACAAGACTTCAGGTTTTCAGGTTTTAACATCTGGCAAAAAAAAAAAAAAAAAAAAAACAACAACAAAAAAAAACACACAGCTCAAGCTCAGAACCAGGCCCAGCAGGATGATCCTGGAACACCCTGCTGCATCAACAGATGAAAGTGACCACTGGAGGTGTGGGGACAGCCTCCAGTCTTTGTCTAAGCTAGCATAGCAAACTTCATTAAAGTTTGCTACTTCGATCAGTGCCACACCTTCCACCCAAGGAAACAACACCAATGGAGAACTGGCTGTCCAATAAAACCCTGCTTCCTCCAAACACAATATTTCTTTGAGCTTCGCAAGGAGCTGGGACTTTAGCACCCAATGGTCTTATAAGCATACTGCCTTTCAAACACGCGAGGGCTCCTCTTCACCTCAGTTTTCAATCTGAATTTCTAACGTGTTCTGCAGTTGACACAAAAGCACTGGGATTTGCTGCCCAAGCACACTGACATGTCACAACTTACCCAAAGAGCCTGGATGACAGCTGGTGAAGGAGGAGATCAGCATTTCTGGGTGTAGCTGCACTTAGCATTCTTCCCTTCCACCTTTCCGAATAAACCCTGCAGGGGGGCCCACCCAGGCAAAGGACAGCCAATTCGCCCTGGTGTCTGTGCTCTGAGCCTGAACGCTCGCCATCCATGGAGGTGAGAGATGCATTCATTCTTCCTCTTTGCCAAGGAGATAAGAGCACTGGTCAGCGTCAAGTGCTCCTGAATAACAAACGCAGTTGGCATTGAGATTGCTGAGGCTGGTAAAGAAGACTTCATTCACTCGGCACATGTATTATCAATCACCATAGGTCAAGCACTGGAAAATACATTTCTAAAGGAGAATGCTTTTACTGTTCAAGCCTTGTTATTTCTTCACACACAGAGATAGCCAGAGGATTCCATCAAGAGCCTTCAGAAGCACAAAAGAAGCTCTTAAGCAATGTTTTGTGCTATATGCTTTAGAAGGGAAAGTGATAATTAAAGCTTCTCAGAGATGCTCCAAGCCTCATGAGGTGAGCAGTAATAAATACTCTGCCATGAGCTGTGGGTATGCTGAGCACCCCATTCCCCGCCTCAGGCTGGCTGTCAGGCTCACCTTGTCACCCCCTGCCCACCCTCACACACCCAGCAGCTTTGCCTGGTTTAAGAACTGGATGCTCTCTCCTGTGTCAGCCTGTCCCAAAGGTTTGAAAGATGGAAACAAGGCAGCTTTAAGTGAGAAAGAAAATGTAGAGCAATGCCTAAGATCTCTTTGCCAGGCAACGCTATCTCAAAAGCCCTTACACAGCTAAAACCTTTGAAGGAAGTCTGTTGGCAACTAAACAGCTCTGGAAACAATCACCACATTTTACACATTCCTCTCATCCAGGAAAATGTTTCATTGGAAACATATCATTGTGAGCCCTGTGTAACACACAGCCCTTGAAAACCCATGGTCATTATGGATTTCCCATTGGTATGAACCACAGCCCTATCCTCTGTGAGTGGCTTTGGTTGGAAGCTGCACCCTAAAACTTACTGAAAAGAGAAGACAGCCTATGCATTGCAGAGGATTCCTCCCACTTCTTTTATTGGCTTTAATCCAGTTAACTCTGTGCAGAAAAGTACTTAGATATGTACCTTAGTACTTGGCTGGTTAGGTCATTATGAAGAACGTGATTCAGAGTTCGGTGTGAATGAGTTGTGTTCAAGTATCTGCCCTGACCCATATACTCAGAAAGTGCTAAGCTACGGGTCCCATAGCAAGCTTCTTTCTTCCCCACACCGCATGGCTCATCATGAAGCCAAACTTTGTGTACACTGCTAACACTTAGGTCAGAAGCGATCAAGTTAAATCCAAACTCAATTTTTTAGTCTTTACAATGGTTGCATGTTTGCCTTAAAAGCCTGGTGATCAGAAAGCCCCAAACCCCCAGTCAGTGAATTGGGGCACTCAGTCTCAAGCAGGGCATGCACAAGTGGGAAGAAAAGCTGTGAGCACTGCAGCTGAGCAGAGGTCTGATAAAAGAACAAGTGCATCCCAGCTCCCAGACTGAAGAGAATTTGTGCAGAGTTCCTTATTTTACAGGAGTTAATTTATATTTAAGCCATTTAGCATTATTTCAGCTCTACACAGCATTCGTGTTATATGCCCTGTTTAAATTAGTTTGGCCAACCAGTAAATCTGATAATTCAGGACTGAATATAACCAATTAGATTTGCTGTATGATACACCATAATCTGATCAAGCTGTCTCAAAGGATTTGACTTGTTAGCATTTCAAAAGCATAGGAGGTTTTTGAATAATTTATTACATTTCTTCCAAGCTCATCTTTGTTAATTCATTAAATGTAAAGATAAGGCAGATGTTTTACAGAGACCTGTTCCATATCTGTTTTAACTTCAATTGGTTTTCAAAGGCTCACCTTAGCTCAGCTGAAAGCAACAGGTGCTGAAAAAAGTAGGAAGAGCTGAGGGATGCATCTTTTGAAATTCATGCCCAGAGATGTGGGGATTTCCCCTACCCTCCACTTTCTGAGAAAGCAGTTCACTCCTGCCTGGGTTCCTGTCTCTAGCCTCCCTACCTCTCCCAAGTTCATTTTTAACATGTTCACTCATGGTTTGTGTTAGAAGCTATATTTTTTACATCAGAAGATCTGGAAATAGAAACAGGAGCATGATTAAACAAATCCATATATCCACAATTCAATCTTTTTTTTTTTTTTTTTTTACCCTGCCCACTTCTCATCTTGCTAAGAAACAGACCTTTGGTCCTTTGCTACAACAGCGGGTGTTCCCAGGGAGGTGGCTTGCTTGTTCCTTTGCCTGTGTCTTGGGAAGACACCTTCTTCCGTGGGTTATTTTTTGGTCTGTTCTTGTTCTGCCCAGGAGCAAGTTATTCACCTGAGTTTTAAATTCCAGTAAACAAACTTTGAGTCCATTCAGAAAAGATCACGTGTTCATTCCTTGATCTCTTCTGGGAGCAAGGCAGAAGGAATCTCCATGGGCTGCAAACCACGTGTCTGTCAGCACAGGTCCCTCTTCTACTCTGATCTGAGCAATAGTACCAGAGCAGCCCTGTGCCAAAGCTGCCATCCTAACCAATGTGAAATTGAGCCAAAACCTTCGCTTTCTCCACTGAGTAAGGATGCCAGTTTTCACAACCCATACAAATTTGACCACTGAAGCATTTTACTTGGGTTCCTTTTGCAGCTTAAAAACACCCTCATCTGCTTTATCTCACTGAATTGTTTTTAAGCACTCCCACCCAAATGTTACCACAGCTTGGCAATGGATTATTTCTTACCATAGAATGATCTCTCCAGGAGAAGGTGCCCATAGTATAACCTTCATATATATATATATGTATGTATTATCACTCCCCATACACCATTTTTTCAGCATGCTCCAAGGAAACAGCTACCTCAGGAAGCACAGCTGGGTACTTCACACACCGAGACTGACCACAAAGTAGGTCTCAGCCCAGATAAGGAGCTCTGAATAAGGAGCCAACCCGATGCAGCTCCCACCACACATCCCTCCCCAAAATTACTAGGTTTTCATATAACCCAAAGCTCACTGCTGTAGTAAATTAGCCAGAACACAGCTGGGTTATATAAGACCTATATGTTCAGGTACCAGCTAGTCACCAGGTGGGGTCACCCTGAAATTTAGGGTGAGTTATCTCAACCTAGGTGGCACAAAGTTACAGTCAAAGCAAGCAGCTGCCATCAGTCAGACACTTCTCTTGGGATATAAAGAACCTGGAGCTGTTTTTCCCCACTGGCTATAGAAAGAGTGCAGACATACCAAACTTCACAGATGTCTAAGCTTAGGGCATTTTGAGACCCATGGTTCTTCAGGTAGGACAGAGACTCAATTTCTGCACATCTACACTGCAGTCATCTGCAGATGGTGCTACTGATATATGCAAGTTTATAGATGGTCAACAGGGATCAAAAGGGAAGAAATTACTTGAAGATTTCCTGGAAGACAGCACTTCTGCTGCAAAAGATGTCCAAGTATGCCAGGTCAAGAGATTTTGACATGACTTGAGAAACGTTTGATGAAACTGAAGGCTACTTGAATGCAAAATTGTATTAGTGAAGGCTACAGACCTGCAGATGAGAACATTGTGACCCAGCAAGCACACTGCATGTTGTGAATAAGCATTACTTCTTTAAGGGAGGGTTGCACCCATCTGAGGAAGTTCCTGCTGTTGCCAGTTCAGTACCATGCTACCTGTTGAACCTTCATGGGAAGACAGCTATTTGCACATGCTTAGAAACAAGGCTGACAGCGCTATTGCCCATCATGTCAAACATCTCCATTTTAAGTCACTGGTAACTTCTGGGGGGTCAGCAAGTGAAGTTTGTCAAAGCTACATGGCAAGCATCTGCAAACAAACTTTTGTATGCAGGCACCTAGCAAGACAGCGCTGTAACACGTACTTATGGTAGTGCTCATGTGTGATATCGATCTAAAAAGAAATCCAACAATAAAGCTGGAATGATCCCAACATCTACCAATTCCTTAATAATCTAGATTTATTTTTTTAAAAATACGTGTTGAATTAACTCATTATCTACAGAGCAAATTCTGATCCAGGAAATTTGTTTCATCTTTATTCCATTTTCAAAACCATCTGGAAGTGCATCACACAGATAAACTAGTATCAAAAATACGTGGCTATTACTAATTATGGTATGCTATGTCATTTCCCACCACCTGCCAGTGATGACACAACATTACTCAAGAATGAAGCTTGATAAGCTTGATGAATAATATTTAGACTATTTTCTTCAGCTTGCAAATGATCTGTGAGCAGATTTGTTCTCCCCCTCCCCATATCTAAGTTATTTAAAATTAGTCATAATGATTTTGGTGACTAATTCCTGATCCATAACTTGTTTATGAGCACTGCATTGCAAGGGTTTGAGATTTGAAATTCAAATCTTTGGTGCACAATTTAGATTTGACAAGTAACTGAATAGCAGTTTACTCCCCAGCTAGATGGGAACAACAGAGTCACCATCTCAGGATGAATACTTGCATTTGTAAACTCAAAGCTCACTTTCTACCAACTTCTGATATTTCCTTACAGCTCGCTACATCTCGTTCACTCCTTCACAGAAGGAAGAACGCAGAAGCAGCGCAAACAAAGGAATCTTGCAGGTAAAAGGTGGAAAAGGTAAGGAATTGCCTGAGTTTGCTGCTGTTGTTAAAGCTACTCCCCTAAAGCCAGAAAGAATCAGCTATTCTTAGTCTTGCTTCTAAACAATACGCTTACCTCTTGACCAGTGTAATCTAAGCCTTCCACAAACACCTGCGGACAAAGACAGGGACCTGAAAACAACTGCTCCAAGTGCATCTCATTCCTCTCACAGCCATCTTCCTGCATAGATAAGGATGGCCTCATTAAGAAAGCACTAATTTAGTAAGAATTTAAATATGTACTGTTCACTGGATGAGGCCTTCAGCTACCTTGCATGCCGACAGTCTTTTATCCTCCATAACATGCACCCATTTCATTTTGAAAGTGAACATATTTGAAAACAAAACATATAAGCAAAACATCTTCCAAATGGGAGACAGCCCACTGAAGTCAAGCAGGAGCACTCCCACTATACCCAATGCCATTTAGATACAAGCCCATGTTTTGGGAGAATGCTCATTGCACTGTAGGTAAAATAAAACCACATCCCCCTCCCTCTGTAAGCCCCTTCCAGTGCAGCACAGGACATCTCCCACCTTCCACTCCTCCTCGGCATTTCCATCTAGCCCTGTCCAGCCAGAAACAGTCCTCACCTCTCAAGTTTCTAGGTATCCTGTGACTGCTTTTCCCTCTTGGCTTTTATGTCTATATAAACATGTAGATATTTTGAAGACATTTGCTTCCTCTCAATCTCCAGTGGCAGAGTTTCAAGTCAGCATTGCTAAGAGGACAATGACCACAACTGGGCCCATGGGCAGAGTGTACATGGAGGACCCAAGTGAAGATGCCTGGGGGCAGTTAAGACCTGTTGGTGTTCCTCAGACCCCAACAGCCCACAGCTGGCAACACCATCTGTACCTCCCATCTCCAGATCGCTGCCTGTAACCCCAGCCACATCACTTCACAATGCCAACCTCCCCACAGATGTTAGACTGCATAGCTTAGGAAGTTCAGAAGATGCAAGCCATGACATGTGAGAACTGAGCCTCAGATAAATCCTCTCAGTTGAATTTGGGAATAAATTCTATGAGAGCAAAACAGAGCACTGTTTGCATTGTGATGCAGCTGGCATCTTATTTTGTGATCCTGCAGAGTGGCCATCAAATACACCTCACTGCCACAAACATCAGTCAGCCTGGCAATGCATCATCAGAGCTTTGGAGCAGAGCCCTTGCAAGTCAAAGCTGCCACCTTCTAAGTGCTTTTCCCTGCCAAGGCATCAGCTTTGCCCATAGGCTTCACAACCATCCTCAAACCACATTGTAGAACCTGCTCATTACAACATCCTATGCTACAGATCCACTTGTAGCTCCTGGGCACCCACCACCTTTGGGTATATCACGTCTCATGTCCCAGGCATATTCTGAAGGAAGCTTAAAGACAGAACAGACACCCCACCCCCAGGAGAATTAGTTCCAATCTATCCCCACAGAGCAGAACACAAGGAAGAGGTGCTCAGCTCCCTGATCCCAGCAGAGCACAGAGAAAACCACCACTGCAAACCATGTGGGATTTCACCTGCTACCACCTGGCCTCTGCAGGCAGTGACAGTATCTCGCAAACAAATATTTCTGGAAAGTAGCCTGTAGCTCAAGGTGGATGGAAAAAAAATCACCAGACAGCATTCACTGGCCTATATTTTGTAGGAGGTCTGCAGTGCTCTAAAGGGATGATAAATGGAACCTCTGAGAAAGCTTTCACTTAATGCAAACCAGATTGGCTGAACAGTAGAAGAAATAGCTTGTGAAGCAGCTGCCCCATCAAACTGTTACCTGTCTCATGGATAACGTGCTGCACTGTGCCACGTCACATCTCAGGCCACTTCTTATAGGACTGGTTATTTACATTGGATGAGACAAGCTGATCATAATAGTCCCTCCAGATCAAAGCTGATAAATGTGTCATCATAGAAGTTACTAGAAGTGCTGTGTTCTCCTGACAGCCCTGACGCAGGTACTTTGAAGCATAGAGATATGTGCCATAACCAATATTAAACTTAATTCTTAAAATACTAGAGAAGAGTTAAGTTTTAATTTTGTCCTATTCATTATGATTAAAATACTTTTCACATCTTGCTAGTAAGATTTTCTTCATTAATGCGGTAATTTCACTCATTAGTTTTCATTTGCAAGTCAGCTTCGCTTATACCAGCACCTCTAAAAAAAAAAAAAAAAAAAAAAAAAAGACTCACCTTGTAAAAAAAATAAATGAATAAAAATGAGAACAACCACAGCCACTCTTTCCAATGAAAAGCAATCCTGTGATTTTACTCAGGAAGCTAACTCAGCCAAATGCTCCCAATTTGCAATTCTGTTTCAGGGAGATGAAATGCATGGGCCAAATTTCTTAGAATAGGACAGGACCAATTTGATGGAAGAGTTTTGTCTGATAGAAATGGAGGAGGGGGGAAACCCTTAAGGATAGCTAGTGTTCCAGTGGTTGCTTCACAGATTTACTCACATGTCCCACCTCCTTCTCACAGGATGAGGAACAGTCACGTGCTTGCAAATTGCTTGGAAAAAAAATCCAGGAAGCATCTGTCCTTATGTTCCTCGAGTGCTTGGGTCTCCATCTTCAAGCGACATTTCCCAACCAGTGCACTGCACTAGCTCTTCAGCTCTGTCTGGGTGACTCGCACATTTAGACTTCTGGAGCCTATCTCATAGCCCAGGAAAGCTTTTTGGATGGCAGATACAAGGCAACGCTGTCCATCCCATCTGTAAACCCACTCAAAGGACCTGGCACAGAGAGCTGAGCACAGCAAGAAAGCTCTCCTTAAAGCAGTGCAGCTGAGTCCTCCAAGCTCATCTCAAACCCAAAGCTCAGAGGTGGGAATACCCATGATCAAGGAAAGCTAGCTCAAGAGAAAACATACAGAAAAAAAATACTAAACACAAGCCTAGGCAAGAGGTGACCCATTTGAGACAGGCCCTGTAACAGCACAACAGCAGAGCATAGAGTTAGTTCCTGTCTGAGGTTACTGGGAAAGTCAGAGCTTCTGCCTTCCTGTGCATGACCTCTTCATCCCCAAATCCTAATTTATGTCTTCCTTACAGAGGAAAGTTTTCTTTAATGGAGAATAAAACAAATTAAGCTTTTAAAATCATTTTGGAAATCAAATGCCGCGTCTGGCACAGTCAGACACTGACAGCATGCATTTTACTGGCAGCAGCAAGTGGCTAAGGCTGCAAGGAGAACAAATTGGAAGGAACAAAACCCAAGGCGGAAGGTCCTTGGCAGCAAGACTGTGGGCTGTAAATTTGATTCCTCTTGCCATGTTTGCACCCGAGAGAGGTGAAAGTCAAGAACTGGGACTTGGGTGACACTGCAGGACTGGGAATGGGACACAAGCTGCCACCTCTGATTAAAGGCTTGCCCCACAACCAGGATTATTCCACACAGTGGTGGGGGGCATAGAAGTCGGGGCACTTCTGCTCCCAGCTGCTTTCATGGTTGCACAGCTGTCACCAGCAGCGCTGCTCTTGGGGGATGCTGGGGCCTGCCATGTACCTTCCCTGCCAGCCCTCATCACCCTCTGCCTGCCCCCAGCACAGTGAGGACCCAGACTTCAGCCCCATTAACTGCGTCACACAAATATTACAGTAGTTGGTAGCATTAGGAAGAGGCTGCATTTTAATTGCTTTTTAGTTTTATTTCCTGTTTCTCCCTGCCACCCTTTTTTTTTTTTTTTTTTTTTTTTACTGTTTTGCTCCCTGTGCTGGTAGGAAAGGTGTTTCATCTCGTTAGCTAGTTTCCATTTCTCTGGGAAAACTTTACATTTTCTGAAATACCTCTCTGTTCTCAGGGTCTTTTGTCCAGTAAAGCAGGCACATGCTGAAGCACACAGGGTACCATCCATCCCAGCAACAATGTCCTCACGAGGCATGAGGTGAAAGACTCTAATCTTCACTATGAATTGTGAACTACTGTAAAGAGGCCTGAGGGGGAAAGGAAGGCGAGAAGACTCATCTGATTTGTTAGACCTTTGCAGCAGCTGCCTAACTATTATTGGTTTGGGGACCTACTGTGTCACTGTGCCCAGCTCTCCAGCCACACTCACCCAGTGACGTTACTCCTACTTGCACAGCTTTCCACAGAGCACAGGAAGAAAAGTCTGCCCTCAGACCACCACGCCACACACCTACCACCAGCATCTGGCCTGCACAAAGCAAGATGAAGTCAGAAACTTCAAGCAAATCTTGGCTTACCAAGAAACCCTTCAGCATCCAGAGCCAGAAGGTCAACAGTAACAGCCTAAAAGAGATGCTGCAACAGTTCCAATGCAGATTGAGAGTGGAACAAGGCTCATTAATGCAGCGAGTCAGACCAGGTGCCTCTTCTGTTCTCAGCAGAGCAAGGATCCACAAAGAATGAAGAATAGACCCAATCTTCCTTTGTATAGTTTTAGTTTGAGAAATTCCTCAGCAGCTCATCCTCCGTTCACAGACCCTGCCACCAGTTAGTCTTTGAGCCACCCAAGCTGTTGTCCCATGAAGACAGTCCCACAAGAGCCATGGCAAGTCTGGGAGCAAAAAAAAAAACGAAACAGTTCTTAAAGTACTTGGGCTCTAGTTTCCAGAGCAGCCAAAGCCTACCTCTTTAGAAAGTAGCTTAGGGAATTGAACTGAAAGCCAAGAGAACAGAGTATGTAAAGAGCTGCAGAAAGCAGCAACTGAGTTTGGAAAAGTCAAATGGAGAAAGATTTTGGCAGAAGAGTTTTCAGCTTCTCTCTATGATCCAGTTCCTGCTGCTGACCTAGAAAAGTTTTGGAAAGAGGTAACAGAAGGAGGTAGGAGACCAGAGATCACACAACAGGAAGCCTAAAGCACTGCTGATGCCCCCAGCTTCAAGAGCCACTAACTCACAGGACTGGAAACATTGCAGATACCCACAGATCCACCCATCCACGCTTTAACTCAGTTTCTTTTCTCCTATTGCCCATCTCTCTCCAAGGTGAAAACGGCCCACTTCTAACAAGCTGACACACACCAACACATTGTGAATTTATATAATGTTTTGCATGTTATTGTGAACTAGTAATGAAGTACAAGACAGGTTCTTAGCTTATGAACATTTCATGCAATACACCACAAATACAGTTACCTGTCTATTTTACCTGTACATCACATCTTAAACTTTATAAAATTGTCTTATACCAGAGACACCAATTGTGATCACTCACACATAAAGGCTATAGAAACAGTTTCTTTCTCAAAAATACATGTTCAGAAAACCTAATTCAGACAAAATGTCTCATTGTCAAAGTAGTTGGGTCCCCCAAAACATCTTTAGATACAAACTTGGACTTCTCCAGGGCTTTACACATGAAGGGCTTTTGAAGAGCCAGAAAGTCATCAGAACAGTTTGTTCCTGGGGAGAGCAGCGTCCAGATTTTATTTGCACAAGTCCTCACTCAGTTAAGAGCACCACTGACCACCAATCTATAAACCACACATCCCTGCTCTAAAGACAGTAACAAAGCTTGTAGCGCTTATAAGCCACAAACATTAAATTGTATTTAAAAGCATCACAAGGTTCTCATTTGTGTGATTAACTACCTTTTCCGTGCTATAATCAAATGAAAAGTCCGGATCTCTGCAGCCCCCAAAATACTTAAAATGATCAGTAACAGCTAAATAAGAACTGCCCTCCATTTTACTTTCCATTTTTATCTTTCCATATAGCTTTCTCCCCTACACAGCCCCCAGTGCCCCAGCAAGATGACATAAGTCTTTCCAGGACCTTAAAAGCATTTTCAGACCTATTTTAAGTCTGCTAAAGGCACCTTGTTAAATGTGTCTTCCCAGCTTCCTCAGCTGACCACTGCTGAGGATGACTTCACTTCTGGGAGGGATTTCATGTTTTATGTGGGTATCCATACAGAACACTAAAGATAGCAGAATAAGCATTCCACCACCAAGTCCCAGTGCTTCGTAATATATGGTGCTAACACCCACAAGGCTATATATATATTGGGGTTTGGGAATCAGCAAACACCTCTGTTGATGAGGAAGGCTGAACAGAACATGTCCAAGATGATACTGCAAACACGGCGCTTTAACCTCCTTACCACCCCCTTAACAGCCAGGAGAACGCTGTGCAGGACTCAAGTCAGGGTCAAGCACCACACCTGAGCCCATTTTGAGCTACCTTGAGCTGAAATTAATACAACAGGCAGAGTGGCAGGCAGCCTGCCTGGGAAGCAGGGCAGGTTCCTGACAAGCTACCTTGTGCCCATCTCTGCTGCAGTCACACTGCTGACAGTAAATTAGCTGGCTCTGCTCAGGGAGGAAACCCCCCAGTGACACTATTTCTTATTTACCCTTAGACCCACCGCACTGATACGGCGTGTCAGCTCCCCATTCATCAAGGCAGTACAACAGGAGACTATTAGCTGTTTGCTTGCTCTCATCTTACCTACTCCTCTGGGAAAGTTTTAAGCCTCCTAGCTCTTGCCATCAGCTGTCAAGATAATTGGAGCTATTGTTTATTGCAGCAAAGGACTTTGATTGACATCCTTGTAGGAGTGCAGAGCTCCTGTCCTGTGGCAGAACTGGAGAAAGGCGTAATAGTACCATTAGTTTTGAGGCTGGTAGAAGAACAAGGATGTTATTCCTCCTTTGGCTTCCCCCTTACAGTTATTTAACAGATGACAATGCATTTTCTTGGCTTTAGCTTTACCTAAAGTGGGTCAGACACTGACTGCTATTTCTTGATGTGATGTTACAACCAGAAACTGAAGAACAAAGGCAAGCAAAGCTTGTTAGGAAGATGCATTTAACACACTTTTATAAAGAGACCCAGTATCAGTTTTGGGAAGTATCACCAGAACCTCAGGAGATTTACTAGGTCATTGCTTCTCAATAGCACACCAAACAAAGCAAGGACATCCACAAGTGACTTACAAACACCTTTCCACAGGTCAGCACCGCTCCTTTGTCTGGGTTCCATCTGAGCTTTTGTGATCTGCCTATATGAAGCCACTTTGCTACCACTTTGCAACCCCTTCAAGAGGGATATAAGAACAACTCTGTGCTAATTAGGACAGACCTGCTTACACCAAAATGTAAGAGAACAAAAGTTGCTTTTACAGCTTAGAAAATAACATTCTGAAAGACTGAGTTTGGAACCAAAGCTGCAGAATCTTCCATAGTTTAAAGATTGTTTAAGGACATGTGAGGTACTGTCAGGTGGTCATGCTCATCCAGGACAGGCATGATTTTGGTTTAATTTCAGCTCTTTTTCCTCCACACAGAGAATTAATACCTTTCCCAAAATGCAAAGGTGACATGGAAAAATGTCCCAAAAACTCAGCTCTTATAAAATTATAATGAGCCTGATAAAGCAGCAAGTGTTTGGTAACCAGTGTTCTGTTCTTCAATAGATGTTGTGGCACACAAGGTCTGACCAAGAGGCCAGGATCAGGCTCAGACAAAAGTCCCTTCCTGAATAAGTCACAGCCCTGCTCTGCATTTCCAACATGCATTAACAGAAAAGCCTGTGCACAGCATCCAGCCCTTCCAGATAGGATCTTCTGCTGTGAACTCACTCTGAAGCTCCAGCCTGGATTCATTCAGCCTAAAGGAGCCTCTTCAACAGCTGCTCTTCCATCACCTTTTCTCCCTCACACCTGGGATAAGGCTGACAGTACATCTCAGGTATTTTCTACCCTAGCAAAACATGGAGGAAAAATAGACCTAATTTTAAGGAGCATCCTCATCAGCAACAAAAAGATTCAATGGATATTTACTGTTTATAAAGGAAATAATTGGCTGGTCTGTGCTATGCAGATTAGAGATTCTTCAAAGGTATAAAACCGAAGCTGGCACAAACCCAAAGACACTGTAGTTAGTTAAAAGGCATGAAGTAAGAAGAATTTTAATCAGAGGCACACTGATCCATTCCTAATTAACAATATGATGGGGTTCACACTACAGCAGGGTGACTTTGGGAAGGAGGTGGGGAAAACAAGACATTACTATAGTGCATAAGCATTTATATTTGTTTTATATTTATGCTCAGGCTCAACAAGAAAAGCAAATCCAGAAAACAAAGGAAACACCAGAGTTCATTAACAGTGGAGCAGTTTTGGGGCTCCCCATTTTCTCTTCTCCCTCTTGAAGGTACCCAGAGCTCTCTGGTGTGGCACCACAAGCTGTAAGCTCTCCACCTCCCCCAGGGTGTCAGTCAGGACAGAGTGACCTGCACACTCTCCACCTCCCAGCCACAGCACCAGGAGCATTCAAGCCCTCTGCCCTTACGCCGAGCCCTTCCTACAATAAGAACATCACTGTTGCCAATAAGAACATCTTATTGCCACGTTATGACCAGCGGCAGCCAAAGCTCACACAGCACTTCTTACACCTGCTTAACCGCATCGCCTTGCTGTGACCTGCCGTGCGCTGCCCACACTGAAGGCAGGGGGTGGCTTAATCCCTCAGAGGACTTTAGCTCCCAGCGCAAGATGAGCATCTGCAATTAGCAGCACACGTTGGTTTCATTTGCCACCAGTGCCTGGGGAGCCACCTGTCAGAACAGCTCCAGATGTTCTAACAAAGCTCAGACCTGGCTAAAGGTTAGTCCTTTCTCAGACACGCATCAATACTTCAGGTGGCCTGGCTTTGTGGGCCATTTGCACAAAGGACTCTGCTTCCCTCATCCCTTTGTGATTTGCTGCCATAAAGTGAATAACGAAAGAGGCTGAGCTGGCAGGGACAGCTCAGCAGCACAGAGCCAGCTTCAGGCTAGAGAGATAACCTCTCTCCTGGGCTCAGCACCACTCCTTTCAGACAAGGAACCACCCAGCAACACCACCAAGCCCTCCAGCAGCCTAAAAACACATGGCAAGTGCTCTGATCCAGGCTGCAGAGAGATGAGAGCGCACAGGATTTAGGATGAAGGAATGGGCAGAGCACCAGTTCAGCACCCACAGATAAGTCCATGCACCCCTCAGCTCGGCCAAGGCTGTCAGGACCAAAACTCCAAAGTTCCTTAGAAAAATTCCCAGAGCTGTCCCCTACTGTCCTTGCCATGCCTGCAGGACATCAGAGCAGCACAGGCAGGAGCAGGTCCCCTGTCCCCAGAAGCCAGCAGCCAAGCAATGGGAACACAGGGTTCAGGAACAAGGGCTCTGAGGCTTTTTGAGGTTTTGCTTTTAAATACTGCCCAAAAGTTGTTCCTGGGCTTCACAGATCTGGTGATACAGCAGCACCCTTCCCATTTCCCACTTGCAGATATCCAGCTGACAGCATGTGCTCACCTGTCAGCACAGCCCTTTATCAGCTGTCATGTCTTATCAGCCCAGTCCAAGGCAGCAGCGTGCAGAATACCCGAGCTGCTCCCTGCAGCCCTGTTCCCTTTCCTGAAGCCCAGACATGGCTTTCCTCAGCCTGCTGCTGCTCCACACTTCACCTCATGCAGGTATCATAAGAAATTCTAAGGGCGACCCAAACCCCAGTGCTGTGTGCCCAGTGTAACAGCTTCTGCTGCAGGCTGGGGCACCCTGGCTGATGCCTGAGGAGCACAGCACCTCTCACCTCTACTCAGTCCACCCTGAGGTGAGGTATCCCAATCCTCCTTTGCAATCCCCTTGTTCTATCAAGAAACTTTGTCAGCATGACATCACATCACCTCATTAATGTATGACTTCAAGCCATCAAGACTGCCCTTTAATGGTTTCTGCCAGCAGCTGCCCTCCAGCACACAATTACTTCACCAGGATCTTTTGCCTCCCTCCCTCCAGACTTACCTTGCCTCACCATTCTTGCAGCCATTAGCTTTAGGTTTATTCATAGTTTGTTAGGGGCCCTGAGTAAACACCCACCTGAGATAAGTTGAAGACACCCTTGCTAGCTATCATAGCAGAAGGTGCAGCAAGCTGTACCAGCTCCTCTGGAAGCATTTCATGGCAGCACCGGGCAGCCCTTGAAGCACCACCACCCTGGGCCCAAAATTTGTAGAAGCAGGGCAGGTTAACACAGCCAGGCCAGCCAAAGCTGGGCAGCCAGCCTGCTCCTGCCAATTATTGATCCAGCACCACAACAGGAGGAGTGCAGGCCCCTGAGGCCAGCACCCTGTACTGGGACCAAGCCCAGCTGCACCAGGACCTGCTCTCATCCAGGTCATCTCCTGTAGCATAAGCTGGCCTGGGGCAACAAAGCTCCCACTGATACCTGGGAGGTCAGGGCTGAATATTAAAAGGCACAATCAAATGACTTGTTCTTTACAGGCTGCTGCAGTACATTTCCGTGAGGAGAATCAGAAGACAATCCTGCAGCGTTAGATGGGCTGAGCAACACAGAACAATACTCAGCAAATCGGTGCACATTGTAACAGTGGGAAAGTCAAACCAAGTTAGATTAGAAAGGTGTTTTTTCTCCAATCATGAATTAACTGAATGAGGTGCAACCTCTCAACAAACCTCCCCAAAATGGGCAGCCCATCTCACGTGTCAATCACAGCATGCACCCTAGTTCAGACCAGACTGACAGGCCCTTAGCACAGCGTTTACACTTCTCAAGGTCTTTTCACCCATTTCCCATTCCTATTCAAAAGGAAAAATGGGACAACATCTTATTGCAGAGAACATTTGCAGCACAGAGTTTCAGCAGCACAGACTGCTTCTGGGCAGATCAAGGTGCCCGCTGAACCATTTATTTCAGTGCAACAGAGCCTGAGTGGAAGGCAAGATATTTTTGAAACCCCGGCCTTGATGAGACCGTTATTTCTTTTTTCTTTACCCTGAAGCACTGGGACATCGATGCTGTACAACACCCTGCTAAGACTAATGGCACACTCCAACCCCTGCACTCCACGTGGGAGCTGAACTGTTCGTGGTCCACAGCCAAACTGGGACAAGTGCCTGAAGCTTGGGGTGGTTTTGGTAAAGCATGACCTGCTGTCAGACCCGTCACCTCCCCACATGTCCCCAGAGACCTCAGTATCAGCTCATTTACCTAAGGCACAGAAGACCGCAGGGCATCTGAGCAACACAAACAAGTGTCTGCCACTGAACATAGCTTGCACACCAGCTCCTGAAGAGTTCTCTTCCACGTGCTCCATTCCTCACCACACTGAAAGATCACTTTCCACCCATGGGGAGATACATTTCTTTAGTCAACAGCTCTGGCAGAAAGCTTTTCACTTCAGGGGATCTAAGGAGTTGCAGCTTTCCTGGGCATGCCCTCTGCTAGCAAATGACTGTACATTTACAAAGAGCAGCTTGCAAGACACTCACTGTCAGTGCTGCTCCTAAGGGGGAAGAAGAAGCAGGCCAGTGCCTGCTGCTCGCTACACTACTCAGCAAACACCTGGAAGGCTCAGAAAAGAAACAGGCACACAACACAGGCACTGGTGCTGAAGAGAACAGGTTACAGAACTGTCCTCTAGTATGCTAACCCTAAGCCCCTGTCTCTCAGAAAACACAACAAGAAGGAAGTGTTCCCCAGCCTCTGTCCCTTGGGTCTCCTTCGGGCATCCTTACTCTGAAGCTCAGGCTCACCCCTAGCAATGCAACCATGAAGAGGGGCTGCGCCACAGGAAGGAAAGCTCAGGTGAGCTGGGACAAGGAGGCAACATCCAGCAAGCTCAAACTCACTCTGAAATAACAGCTACAGAACAAAGTGTTGCACTCAGCCTTGCCAGCCAGCATCATTAACACCAGGCAGCATTAAATACTCCTGCCAGCATGCACAGTTTTGATTTCAGTGGCTTTGCTACACTTTAGAGATGAAATAACCTTTTGGTACAAGGATGGGTCAGTCTGACTAACCAATTAGGGGATGAACAAAGAGTGAAATAGGAAGAAAGGAGGAACAAACCATACCAATTATTTTTCCAGCTCATTTCAGATCCTCTCTGTCCCCCACCTGAGTCTCTAGCTTTGTCCCTTGCAGCATTTCTCCCATCACACACCAGTTTTTATCACCTCTGCCATTCCGTTTCTCACGTCCCCCTCATCTAAACGGTAAAAACTTTATCTGTCTCTCCCTGAAATGAAGTTCCAGTGAACTATTTAAGAAGAGATGCAAAGCACATATCTTCTGCTGACAGGTGAAGTCTGAGAAACTGCCTAATCATGGCCCTGACACCCTACATGACAGTCTATTCCAAGCATTAACTGATGCTTCATGGCATTAAAGAGATAGCATAAGATGTTTTTAAAAAAGTTCCTGATGCCATACCTCTTTCCACATCTTTAACTACAACTGCCAAAAACTTCTGCTTACTCATCCACTGCTATTCTGCCACACATTTTCTGAATGAGAAGGCAAATGCTGAACATATTTTAATCTATATAATCATGCACTGACATCAACAGCAGCAACTGCTCTAAAACACTAACATGTTATGTTTTAGAGGGAAAGGAGCTTTTTGTACCGTATTTTCACTGGTGTGCTTCCCAAGGAGGGGCATCAGGAGAGGCAAGTCTGGGTCAGCGCAGGGCCAGGCAGCAGGGCCCAGGCAGGAGGACCTCACAGTGACTCTCAGAAGATGCACGAGCCTGAACCTGAGTAAGAAAAGCTTGCCTAAGTGTAAGGTAATGACATAGCAGTCTATACTTACAGCAGTACAATGGTAACAGGCTAATGTATTTATGGAATAAATATAAGCACTTCAGCTTAGAGTAACAGCAGCAGCAATCCCAGGTTCTTCATGCTGCACTGAGTCAGCCCCAGGCAGCTCTGGGGCTGCTCAGAAGCACATAAGGGAAAGATACACAGTATTTTTCAGTGGCTCCTCCACGTAACCTTGGGTTTCCCAGCTCAATGGCCACCCAGCACTGCTGCAGGGAGCATCAGTGGGGGCAGCTGGGCACAAACCCAGCTTTCTGGGTCCATCAGGGAAGTACATTGGTTGGACAAACCCAGACAGGGAAAAGCTTGGCCATCAGCTTTGCAGCTCATTTCCACCTGGATTATCGATGTAGAGCTATCCTCCACACTCCCCAGACACTTGGGTGTTCGTGGACACCTTGGGTCAGTCCCCCAGGTACCCCCAGGTCTGTGCACACAGCACTGGAGCCCCTGCACAAGCTACCTGCTTTCCCAGTCTGGGTTTACACCCAGGTTCAGAAGTTTGTTCCAGGATTACACCCAAGCTTACAAAGCCATGCCTCATTTCCAGCAGCACAACCCAGAGGACACAGAGCCCTGCCAAATGACAGGCCCTGCACCAGCATCACCCTGATGAGTCAGCACAGACGAGCAGCATTTTTCTTTAGGACAGGTGCAAATGCCTTAAAAACCTTAAAACCTGCAGCTGACTCCCAGACAGCAATGCCCACCAGCACACAGGGCTGCAAGGCCCCCCCCACCCCATGTTGGTGCTGTCACCACCAGCTTCGGGCAGCCCAGGACCCCCGGCACACTCCCCACAGCTCGTGGCAAAAGCACAATGCAATTTGTGCCTAATGACTTCTCCCCTGACAAAAGAATGTTTTGTATGTTTGTCCTCATAACATAACAGCAATTTCTAATCAATCACTAGTCAGTTAGAGCAACTTCTCATTTTAATTAGTTTTGATAATTAGCCTTGAATTTTCTGCGTGCAGTCTCCTCAGCTCTATTTTTCCATTGCTTTATGCTTTGTTTCTACAGGGAAATTCTGATGTTAAATATTTACAAGCAAAACACCCCCAGACAATATTGGTGTCTGCTTCCATAAAACTACATTTTCTAGGGAATACTTAGATTAAAATATATTTTAATCAAAATATCTTGTAAGAAAAAATATTTTTGGAGCAGCTCTTGCTGCTGGTGGTGCCTGTGTCATTGTAAATACATCCATGGAAACTTCTGTGGGTACAGGGTGGCTTTGAGCAAAGCAAGAGCTGATAGGAAAGCCCCCGTCATGCTGGAAGACAGAAAGAAAAAGTCAGAAATAGAAAGTCGAGCAGGTAAAGGAAAAAAATCTCCTTCCCACGGCTGCAAATTGCTGACAGAAGAGCTAATTACTCAGCAGGAGCGATGCAGAGGTGGCAGTGACATTCAGCAGCTGGTTTGCCCCTGCTGACGTTCAGCTGCAGCCCCCAGCCTTGCTGCGAGCTGCTCCTCGGGACAGGGGGCAGAGGGGAGAAGCTCCAAGGGCACACAGCGCAGGGAGGCAGGGGCGAAGGGGCTCTGCTCTCCAGTTAATTATTCTGAGCATGAGGGGCTTGTGATGGGAAAGTCAGCCCAAGGCTGTGGCAGAAGATGCCCCAGCAGGAGGCTGCCCTGACCATGCCCCTGAGAAGCGCTCCCTGTCCCAGTCCCCTTGGGCAGCTCCCGAGCCCTGCACACCCCAGCTCCTCACTCCTAACTCAATGGTGCCACCTAGTGCCACCGGCCCTGGCGCAGGACAGCCCAACATTCCCTAAAGCAATGCTTTACTCACACCCTCTTGGGCAAACTGGCTTCTCTTGGGGCCCAACCTAGGGCTCTTAGCAGACAGCCCTTGATGGGATGGGATCTATCCCACACCAGCACAGGTTGTGCCCAAGCAAGGGATCCATCAGGAGCAAACCCCCTGAGCTCCAGCTTGTTTTGGGTGGCTGTGGAAATGCTCCTGCCCATCATGATTGCAGACTGTAACCTGACTTCCTGCTGCCTGCCTTCAGCCCAGTGCCTGCAGGGTTAGCAGGAAGGATCACCCAGCACCGCACCTCAGCCAAGTTCACCGCACCCTCACAGGACGGCCAGCCCCTACTCACAGCCTCCAGGAGGGCCACGAATGGCCAGGAATCAGATCAGACATAACAGGTTAAAAACCTACCTTAATGGCCTAAAAACCTGCAGAATGTAATTTAGCTGCCAGACCTCCCTGAATCAGAGCCTTAACATCTTTAAGAGGGGCTGCAGGGCTGGATTTTGGGGGCTGGTGCAGGCACACTGGGCCAAAAGGAAATGAGTTTGCAATGACACCAGCGGCAGAGAGGCAAACCTCCGACAGGCCCATCCGTGGGAGGTTTGCATGTGACAAATGGAGTCATCGCTCAGATGACTGCAGCGGAGCCACATGAATAATGACACAGTTGCTCTGGGATTGTAAACAGCATCAATCCTGGGTGAAGGAGCCAAGATCCCAACCACTGGGGTCTGCACAGAGTGCCAGGGCGTGTAAGCAAGCCCCAAAGTTGTGGTGCTTTGCATGAGCAGGACCACGTGCAGAGCCCTATAGCAGTTTAGTGTTCCCGTGTCCATACAGGCAGGGGCACAAGCCCCAAAACCAGGAGGCAGAGTGAAACCCCAGCCCCACCAGGACCACAGCCATGGCTCACCGCTGCTCCCGTAAGGGCAGGATGCAAAAAAGACGAAGCAGCCTGGCTGTCCTGAAAGCTGTCCTGTGTGCCAAAGGCTGCCTCAAGACAAATTACTGCTCTATTCCCAGCTGAGCGGAGATTTTCCACTGGTCCCACTGTGCTACGAGTCACAGCTCGAAGGCCAAGTGCAGAACAAAGGAGTCCAGCTGCCCCGCTGAGCTTTCTGCCTGCCCCACGAGTACAATCCAACCATCACTGCTACCAGCACTCTGCCCCCAGGATGGCACTTCAGCCCACGAAACTGAGGATCATTTTAACAGACAGTTCTTTAAACTGCATACAGCATTCAACTCTTCTATTCTGAATGCAATGAGAATAAATCCCCTAGAAAAATATTAACATGAGAATAAAGCCAAAATGTTCTCAGTATTCCAAAGGGCGATCAGGTAATTTCAACTAAATTAGGGTGAATTGATCTTGACATTAGTTCCTCTACATGGAGGTGGGATCAGATTTTACTGTCAGCATCAGTTAGGCAAACTGGTCACTTCATCGTGTATTTGTATAAGGGCTCCCCTGGGTTTCTGAAGAAATCAACCTGAACAAATGACATGAGAAGGAATCACTTTGTTTCATAGCCTTGAAATACTGAGAAATGAAATTGTCCTTTTGTGAGGGAGTGGAGTTGGGTCTCAAAGATGAGGTGCCCGTCTAGATCAATGTCCTGGCCAACCAGCAGGGCATCATCAGCTCCGATCAATGCCTCACCTGCTGTTTGGATCTGTTAATAATGGGATTTAATCGAGGCTCTGAGAGGCTGTTCAGGGCTGCAGTGCAACTAATCTCAGAAGTGTTTCCTGGAGACAGAGGCCAGAAAGGGGGCTGGATAGCAACTTGATGACCTACTGGGAAGGGAAGTTCCATTTTCAACTTTTTTTTTTTTTTTGTGTGTGTTTTCATACTCTTCCCATTCTTGTCTTTAAGCACCATTCAACAACAGCAAATTCATTTTGTAGCACAGGCTTCAAGGACACAGTTCCCAGCTGGATGGGCACATGGAGGCTATGCAGGGTGTTTGTGCAGGTCTGTGCCTGCACTCACAGTCCCTGACCCTGGCAAGCAGCAGGGCCCTGCCACGACTCCCAGCTCCTGCCCCTTCCTGACCTCCTGTCCCTGCACTAGCACCTGTTCAGGACTAACATCCCTGTAACTTGGTGTCACACCATGGCACTAGGCACAGGATGTTCCCAACATGTTTGAGGCTGGAAAGCAAGGGACAGGCCCATCAGTTGCACCCACAGAAAAATCCTGAGTGCTTCTAGGAACAGATGTCAGAGCAGTGTGCCATAACAGAGCTCAGGGTAGATCACATCATTCCTTGAGTCTTTCAGGTCAGGAACAGAGGACCAGCACATGCCACACGTCAGAACCTCACCACCACACTCATTACCTGAGCTCAATGTTCCCTGCATCCCCAGCCCCTGTAATGATGCAATTAAACCAGCTCCATAATCTCCCTCCACATCCCGGCTTTCTCAGCCAAGCAGATCTGTAAGCAGATGATTTAAGTGAGCTTTGTCTAGCAATCAGAAAAGTATCTTCAGTGCCTAATAAGCAGAGAGTTGTAGTAGAAATTGGCAATTCCTTCAGCAAACCAGCAACTCCCACGCAGAGAGGTCTTGCAGCCAGAGCTCACATGAGCCAAGAAGAACAAGGCTCTCCCCTGCCCTGTGACATGTGTAGGCTGCTGCATTTCCAGTAAGAAATTGCTTGCTGTCCCAGAGTAAGAGTTTTGGCAGGTGTGAGCAGGCTGCAGTTCTGCTCAGAGCTGGCTCCATCCATCGGCACTGCCTGCCCAGGGCACCAGGGGCTGCTTGGAAGCTGAGCAGGAGGGATGGGGACTGCTCCTGTTTCAGGGAGTGGTGGGCAAGCCTCCCAGGGCAGTGACAGGCAGTGGGAGGACAGCAGGGGACACACGGCAGCCTTTAATTCCTGGTGGATCTCTTCAGGGCTTTGGAGGGAAAGAGGAATCTGTCCCTCCTGCCTATTCCCCATCACAGCCCTGTTTGGCTTTCCCTTCCTTGCAGTTTTACTTCTAATAAATAGTGATTTTTTAATATATTTTTTTTTAAGAAAGGAAAACCAAGAATTTGGCCCCTGTTCATCCTAACAAGCACAGACACCTGGCAGGGGCAATGGAAGACTCAAGCACTGAGCCTGAAGAACCCCATCAGTGTCAGGCCCCCTCCTGCTGACCAGCAGCCCCTCAGCACCCCTGAGGGCAGAGCATCCATCCAGGGGCTGTGCTGGAGAAGCACGGAGCAAGGCAGGAGAACAGACAAGAGCCTCTAAGTCAGTGTTACTTTAGAGCCACCACTGAGCAATCCCTAGGCACAGGCACTGCTGGTTTTGCCTGTGCACTCACCAAGACCAGGGGAAGAAGCAGAGTTTCTAGCCTGTATCAAAAAGGAGCTTAGTTTTAGTTCACTTTTCCAGGGTCATTCTTCGGCATCTAATAAAGATAATTTGGCTAGTTTGTGAAGATATTTGAAAGTACCAGGTCTTTGGGGAGGAAGAGAAATGGAAGAACAAAGCCAGTTTTAAACAACAGGGAAGGTAAGAAGCAAACTCGCACATGTTGGCCCCAGCAGCCTTTCAGAATCACAAACTGCACCAAGGTTTTCACATGAGGCCACCAGCAACTGCCCAGCACCACGCTGGGGTCTCAGCCTGGCCCAGAGCACATCCCCATAACTATTCCCCCACCAAAAAGGTGGAAACACTCCACTGCTCACAGACTTTTTGTTAGCTTCAATCCCCTACAACACTCATCAGATCTCACCAGAAGGAAATTGTTTCTAAAATCATGCAGAAACAGTACCTGAGCATGGTGAGCAGGGCAGGTACAGAGACCACAGCCAGGTTCCAGCAAGAGGTGAGGTTACCATATGAGTCCAGGGCAACAAAGCAGCTCCATGGCCAAGCAATGTATGCTTCTGACTGAGCCAGAGACCAGCAATCCTACAAAATAGCTCAGAAAAGGGTAAAAACCCCTGAGCTGACCTTAAATAGAGCTCCTAGTCCACAGCTGGGGGAAGGGGAGGATCCAGGTGAGGACAGATCAGGGTCTTTAGGACCAATTAGTGTGCTCAGGCCCTGACCTACAGCTGCAGAAGAGGCTGCCCTACCCCAGACTGCAGGCGTTAGGTGACCTTTTGAGCTCCCCAGTGGCTGCAGAGCCAGGGAAACATCTCCTGGATAAGGTGCATACAAAAGGCTCTTATCAGCCCTCCAGCAGGAGTGTAAGATTTAAAGGAGTGCATAACAAAAAGCTAGGAGACAAGGAACGTCCATCGAGGCATCCCATCAACACAAGGGTGGCTCCCTTGCCAATATGACTGTTCATTACAGCTCCAAGTGAAGGCCCTGCTGCTGCCAGCCCCAAAACCCACAGGTCTTCAACACCCTGAGACATCAAAAGCCCTGCCCCTGTCTCGAAAAATGACTCAACAACTTAAATAATATTTAGACAGAAAGAAGGCTGCCAATGATCTAACACTTAACTGCGTGGTACAAGAAGCAGCTGGCTGAAGCCTCTGTGTTGATGGCACGTGCTGGCAGTGGCACAGCTACTCCCACATCACGAGAGGTGGACTGCAGCAGTGGGGCCCATGTCAAGGCCGACCTGAGTCTGCAGTGGGTGACAGCTCAGCGGCAAGAGCAGATGGATTAGACCAAGGGACTGGAGAAGTGGAAGAGCTGCAGGCTCCTAGGCAGTGTCCTGTTGTGGCACTCCTCCCCTGAGGTCTGGGCAGCATAACTAACATAAAGCTGTTAGGAATAAACTCTAAAGCCAGGGAACATCTGTGCGGATTGTTGTAGGGAAACTTAGAAACACTACAATTCAACCAGGAAACCAGGGAGGGGGAAAGCATGGGGAGTAGGATACGCTCTCTAAAGCCTCTCTTCCTTACACACGTTTCGCTTTTGGTGGCATTGCAGCACCATCTGTTGGAAATGCATTACAAGTGGCTAGCCTACACTCTGTGCTTTCAGTGATGCTGAGACATACACAAACCGTTTCATGCTTACATGCATGAGTAGGCAGTCTGGGGACAGAAACCCTGATTCCCCAGGTCATGCCGACGGTAACTAACCAAAACCTGGGCTAACCTGCAAGCCGCTGGCCTAGAGGAGGTGAGCTGGTAAATGTGCGTTTCCCATGCAGGCACCCCTCCTGAAGCCCCACCGAATCTGGTGTCAGCCCCCACCTGGGTGGTCCCTCCTGCTGCTGAACCTGGTCGCCGTGTACGTGTGAAGACACCTGGTTGTAACGAAGGCAGTCCTCAGCAGAGAACCGCCACGCCAAGGAGTCTCATGAAGGAAAGTTGGGCAAAGGTCACCATGTCCTGAGCTACAAGCTGCACAGACAGCAAAGCTCATTGGAACCTGCATGGCAGACCATGAAATATTTGCTCTGTGGCCCAAATTTGGCCTGCTGAGACACCTTTGGTTGGTTGCAGTGTGGCCCTTACATCTAGGAAGGTTGACATAGGTGAAAGCACATGAAATATACGTGCAGTGTGGCTGTTCTCAAGGGAGATCTATGATTTATTACCTGCCATACAGTAGGATAGTCCAAGCGTACAAACCTCCTTCCCCTCTCCCCGCCTGCCAGCAGGCACGGTGCTGTTAAACCAGTGAAGCAATAACGATGTCCGAGCAAGAGCGATACCTGGAGAGGAAGGTCTAGCAGCGATGACATCGCAGTATGTCGAGAGGAGTCCACCTTTGGACTGGGCTGACAGTCCACTGCCTGCCCAGACAATTCTGAGCTTCTTTTTCACCGAGAAAAGCCTTTCTCAATACAATGTGTCATCTTCAGGGATATCAGTGCTACGGATCCTACCCTGGGGATGAGCTCCCACAGCCAGAGCATATGCTTCACTGGGCATTTCTGCGTACGTCCTCTGCTGTGCACACACTGAGTCACTAAGCAAGCACTCGTCCTTCCCCTCCTACCACTGCAGCGGCAGAACGGGCCATGCTGTGTGTCCTGCAGCTCAGTGAGAACATTTCTCTTAAAAATGTAACAAAAGCAACAGCTTTCCGAAGATTGCATCTTATTAACTGGGAGGCTTCGTGGCCTCATTCCTCTCCCCTGCTTGCAGATGCATTAACATATGGCTGCCTGTGGCCATTCCAGCACAGGGGCTGCAGCAGGAGGGTTCCTGCTTCGCTTGCTGAAAGTCAGCAGCACCTGGGGTCACTGGACAGGTGAACACCAGAATAGCAGAGCAGCCCGTGAGGAACCTACTGACCCTTCTGCTCCATTCCTGTCACCTGCAGCTCTACTGCTGCAAATATATTCCTTCCCTGTGTTCATTTACTGCCTTCCTCTCCAGTATTACTATTTTATGTAATTGGCTATGTCAAAAGAGCCCTTACATAACCACAGCCACCCTAGGCACATGTCTTGAAACACATGCATGCCTCCCTTCTCTGTCAGTTGCAATATTTTGCACATGGATGGACTCAGCCCTTCTCCAGGAAATACTAAAAATAAAGAAAACACACTGTCAAGTATCAGGGATTCACTGAGCATAGCATAATAGTTTTTCTTGTCTCCCACAGACAGTATCTGGATGTTACAACACAGAGACATAGAGATAACATATGCCAGTAGAAAAATAACTTGCTTTGCCCATAGTCACCTTCTCTGCATTCAAGCAGAGCGAGGTCTCTTAAGGAAAAAGCTTTTTTTTTTTTTTTTTTTTTTTTTTTTACCTTTGTAAGCGCCAAGCCATCCATACAGATCAAGGACCTGTACAGAGGCTAGAAACACTTCGGACAGAGTAATTTTAATCATCTAAGTGATTTCATTGATTTTCCCAGTGTACTCATGCAGCTAAATGAATCTGAACATTTGCATAACTGCTGCCCAAAATTTTACTGGCTAAAAGCATTGGCACAATAACATCCTGTGAGATCAGATCTATCGCTGGCACAGAGAACCAAATTGACTCGTTCAGCACTCTGCTCGCACAGATCATTTGCAAGGGGCAGTGTCACTCACGGACAAAACAAGCTGGAGCCTGTTTGGCAACAGCAAAGTCAAGGAGCACTTTGGCACTGGCTCCAGGGAAAGCGAGATCATGGCCTAGATAACAAAGGTCATGGTTTGTTCCCAAAGCTAAGAGACATTTACTCCACCTAAGCAGTCACTGCAATCTTACTTCACCCTGACAGCAATACTTCATCTTTTTTTTTTTTTTTTTAATTCATCTCCTTAGTCTGCCACTGCTTTGCATGTGTGGTAGGCAGGTGTCTCTTCTCACCCCTAGCATCAGTAACTGCAAAGCTGCTAACTCCAGGTTTACGCTAAAAGGAGTTGGGATCTGACTACATCTGTTATGCTGACTTTGGCTGAGAGCCCTCATGCATGCTTCTGAGTGCTGAAGGCAAGCAGTTGTTTCCTCATTTCTATATTCAGCATTTCATTTTACGAGGCTCATTATCACAGCCCTTTAATGGCCACATACACTGCTAGAGTGTTGGCTGGCCTGAACATCGTCTTAATTTATGAGATGATGTCAAAGTCTTGGAGTTGTGAGGCCCTGCTGACATCAGTCCAGCTAATGATGGTCTTTTTGGATGGAAATTGTTTTAATTTTCTCTCAGGCAATGATCACAGATTGTATTAGGGAAAACGATGGTGACCATGGAGTCACCAGATAGAGGCCAGTCAGTTAGTAATCATTTACTCACAGGAATGACTTTTCCAGCTCAGTTCTGAAGGTCTCTGTGTATTGCCACAACTGAAATAAATCCGCTTTTGCAGGGGCTGGCTCCACAGAGCAGAGAACTGACAAAGAAGTGAGGAGATGGTGGCTTTCTCCTGCCTTGATCTGGGTAGGGCTAGGGGTGGCTAGGCCTGGAGAAGCAGTGCTCCAAGCAGAGATTTTTTTATTTTTATTTTTTGATGAATTTCCTTTTCTTTAAAACTAAAAGGATGTGGTTGGAGTAGAACTTAATGCAAATAATTAATTTAGATGCTGGAAAAGTCACCACATTCAGGAAAACTGCCATGTTTCAGGTAGCACAACTCAGCTAACCGCCGACTGACAGCCCTACCTGAGGCGCAGGGATCCACGTGGCTGGTTGCTGGCTCTGGATGGAGTGCTGCTGTGACAAAAATCCACTTCTTGGCAGTGATAAATGGCTAAGGAAAAGCAGGCCTAACCCTGGCTCCGTCTCTGACAGAAACCACACTGCTCAGTACTCTGACAGAAAGTTTTCTGCCAGCTCTAGTGAAAATTCACTTCCCTTCCCCCTCCCTGCTTTTTTCCTCTAAAGAGCTCACTGCCTCACAAGCATTAATTAATTAAGTTCCTCACACACTTAAAATGCTTGCTGGAGGTAAGTAAGAGATTTAGGGATCGCTTCGCTGGCCACACGGCCTATGGCAGGA
This sequence comes from Aythya fuligula, assembly GCF_009819795.1. Classification (NCBI taxonomy): domain Eukaryota; kingdom Metazoa; phylum Chordata; class Aves; order Anseriformes; family Anatidae; genus Aythya; species Aythya fuligula. The sequence goes on from NC_045573.1 coordinate 8,397,875, forward strand.
CGGCTCCTGTCAGGAGCCATGTTCACCCCTAACGCCTGCTCCTGCCGCATGGGCCCAAACGCCTCAGTGGTGCAGTCACCCCAGCAGAAATTACAGGAAAACATGGGTCTGCATCCAGCTGTACCTGCTGGAAGGTATGGGGACAGGAGGTGCAGCTACTGGGGTTTGCATACATCCAGAACCTTCCTCCCAGTGAGGAAAGTGTACAGGCTTTTTCTACTTCAGCTGAGACTGCCAGCATGTATTTCATCCAGACACTTCTGCAAACTATCAGTGGCCTGAGATAAGAAATCTGCTGGAAGCTTTAGAAGCCCATTGCTCAGGATAATATAACCCTGACAGTTACTTTACCTAACAAGTAACACTTGGTGGAGTAAGAGAGACACATTCCGAAGGACTAACAGGCCAAGCACTACTCTAGGCATTTTCTTCTGCTGATAACACTGGGGCAAGATACTACATAAAATACTCTCTTGCATTTTTCCAAAGCATATCATATTCTCGTGCTAGGTCTCAGTTAAAGCAAAACAAATATTGGGCAGGGGGAGGGAAGTACAACAGTGTGTGCACAAAGCAGACCTCAGCAGAAGCCAAACCCTGCTTCTCTCCTGAAAGTGTCCTGAATTCCTGCAGCTCCTCCACGCCTCTGCTCCCAAAAGCACAGGACTGTTACAGAAGACTGCATGTGCTGAAATGCAGTGGTAAGAAGGATCAAGCACAGGAAATACCTAGTCATATTCACAGAAAAATGTATAGATTTGTTCATATGAGAGAAAACAGGGCTCACTTGTTTTCAAGCAGCATACAAGTGAGGCCAGGCAATCTTGCCTCCCAGACATAAGCTTCAAGCTCTGATCTCAGCTCTGTGTCCCTTTTCATGAGGAGTTCCCCATACGGGGCAGCTCCATCAGCACAGCTAAATGGAGACAGCAACACAGCCTTAAGACCTCCCCCAGGACATCTGGTTATACAGCAGCACAATCATGCACTGATGTTCTCCTCATCCTAGAGAGGACTCTTTTCATAGGGGAGGCTATTTAAGAGATGTATCACACCGCAAAAGAAGTTTCCAACCAACCCAATAATTCTTCTAATGTGATCATGCTCTGGTGGAACCTCCTCTACTGAGGCTTATAAAGGCCAGATTAAGCCTCACAAACAGCCCCAGTGGGGAACAGCATTAATCTTGTTTCACTGAGGAGAGGAAGGGAGCAGAGGCACAACGTGCCTTGCACAGAGCCTGCCAAGCAGTGGGAAACAAGGAGGGTTTTTAAGCATCTCCTTGTTTCTCCCTCATCTCTGAACCACCCATCCACATTCTCAGAAGTCATAATTGCAATTCAGGATCAGTATGTCTTTGTGCAAACATGCAGAAAGGCAATTATATGAGACATTACTATAAACATGCTCTAATGTCTCAGTCACACTGGGTGCTCAGCTACAGAAACCAAGGGTAAGTCATCAGAACCATCCAACAGGGCCGTCAGAAGGTCTCGGTGGAAGACAGCCTGCTGATTTCAGGAGAGGTGCTCAGTCCCTCAGGATGAGAAACATCATGTGCTCTTCCTGCTGACAGCAGGATTAGTAGGTAAATTTTAAACAAATAACTTAGTAAACAAACTGCATGGTTTGGTGAAGGCCAAAAGTATCAACTTTGGCCAAAGCTTGAGAAATTGTAGTTCTGAAAAAAATTACTTTAAGATTTTGCTTCCATGCATCCAGCAAGAAAATTTCTCCATTGAATTTCAATGTTCTGCTTTTGAACTGAGGAAAGTTTCAAGTTTTAGGCATTTAAAAAAGCCTGAAAAGGAACTGACTTTCTGGCTTATGTTAAAATGTTTGATTCACACAATTTTTTATATGTATTTCAGTGTGAAAAAGTCTCTTCATGATGAACAGAAAATAACCTTTTAACAAACAAAGTAGCTATCTTTTATTGCCAGTCACCAGCTTCCCTGATTACCCCATAAATCCCACTTGCTTACGCAACACTGCTCTTAAATTTTGCTATGGTATCTTTAAACCTGCACTTGGGCATTTTATTTTAATATCTCCATTTCCCACCTTCCTTTCCTTTCTCATGTAATCAATACCACAAGATCAAAGCATTGTGATTCGTTGTGGAACTGCACTTTTTTTCAAATCAAAAGCTGGCTGTTTTAGAAGTCTTCCTCAGCTATCTTTGTCAGCTTCCCAAATTCTGGGAAAGTAAAGCTAGGTCAAGTCAACAGCACAGCCTGTTACAGCACAAAGCACCCATCTGATGATAAACAAGTTATTTACATGCTTTTGCGCTCTTACAGCATCAGCTCTCCAGCCAAATACAACACTGTAAGGAGTAAAACAAAGCAACATTTCATCCTGCTCACTAAAGACCTTTATCTTCTGATGTTACAATGATAAACAACAGGCGAATGAAAATAACTTTCCCCCCAACATTAACAGAATAGTGGTTAAACCCAGATGCTTTTCTTTTTCTTTTTCTTTTTTTTTTTCCTTCCCATATGGATATACAAATCCACCTGCCAGACTAGGAAAGTACAAATATTATGTCTGTACATAGCTGTGTGCAGCACCTGGACCTGTATTTGCAATACAAGGACATCTGGAAGCCTCTTGCCCAAAATCAGAAATGGGACTCTTCAGTCTACTAAGATGTAAAGTCAGGGTTTGAAAACACTTGAAGTGCCATGACACCCATGGGGCTTGCTAACTAAATGCAATGCTACTTGAATAAATATTTGCAAAATCAAGATATCTTACAGGCACTTAGCTATCCTGATCTACCGGTTTGCGGCAGCCCAACTTCTGCCCTGCTGCAGAGTTCCTGGTCCTGAGTTCCAGCTGCAATCAGTGTGAGTCTGAGGTACAGGGGCCAATAAACGCCTCAAGTCTAAGAATGCTACAGAGACAGCCTGTGTGCACACATCCTAATTAAACCAGAAACCTTCTGCTTGTGCAACACCTACTTGGGTATCATTCTTTAAAGCCAAGAAGTTCATGAAAGTAAACTACTAATATTTCTAAAACTAAATTTATAATTTTCTTCCCGTTCAATTCCTTTTATCCCAAAGATGGAAAGGGCCTTTTATTTCTCCCTTCTGCAATACAAAACCCATACTAGAAACCGGACAAACGTGACCCTTTATGGCAAGGACTCTCAGAAACATCAAATGTTCTCCAAAGCCCCTTTGAACATTGGCCAGATTTGCAGCCCGACCCTGAACCTTAACAAAATAAAATTCCTCTGCACCTAGCATTTAGGAGGAAGACCAGATGGCCAAGGGGAGGGGAGGAAAAGAAAGAGGCCACATTTTCACAGCTGTATTTGACAGGTATCTTTTCTAATAATAATCTGATGAATAACTGCACTGGTCTGGCCGTGCCTCATGGTACTGTGACTCTTCAGAAGAAGAAGCAGGCTGTCTGCAAGCAGCTCCCAGGCACAGGAATGGGATCCCCCAAAATGTTCCCCTGAAGTAATGCAGCAATAGCTCAGCTCACAGCGCAGTGAAACAGCTCAAACCAGGCGTCTCAGCACTGCAGACACAGACCCAGTGCTCCCAGGAGGGAAGGTCCCCAGGCACTGTTTTCAGGATCTGAGCTGGGGACAGGGGAGTGCTGGGTCCCTGGGCAGCTCTTACATCCTGCAAGGAGCCTCTGGGTGTTGGAGTTCAGCGTAGGAGACCACAAAATTCCCACTCGCTCTGCTAAGTCCAGGGCATATATCTAAGGAGGAAAGGCCTCAGGCTCTTTTGTTAACTGACTGCAGCAAACCATGACCTGCCAAATCCAGGGGAGGCAGAGGATGGACCGTGAAGTCCCGCCTGGGATGCAGGGGGGACACTCTTGAGCCACCTCTCATGAGCATGGCTCTGACTCCTATACAGACATCCTGCTACAGGAACATCTCTGGTCCTTAACTACATCTGAGAATGTGACAGCAGTCGCATCCCGCACCAGAAAAGGTAGTGGAAGGACCCAGCTTGTCCAGAGCTTTGAATCAGATACATCTGATTCTCTCCATGGTGTGCTTCCTGAAGAAAACCAAAAAGGTTCTGAACTCCAACATCCAGGTTTTATCTGAAAAAAATCAAGAAACTTAACTTTCTGAACAAACTCAAAGTCAAACTATCAGTGACTGAACACACAGCTCTCTGCAAATCCTATTTCAAGACTTGGCTGCAAGTCAGGGACGTTCTGAGCTGCAGCCAGTTGTGCCTGTCCACGTGGATCCCCAGGGAGCCCTGAGCCCAGCTGCCTTCTCCCCATTTCTCTTTGCAGTTTATCTTTGTGCCCGAGCTGTTCCTGCTGCTGGGCTGTGCTCCTGGTGTTTTCTCCCCTGCTCATCTCTCATATCCTCCCTCTGAATGTGCTCAGTAGCACCCCAGGGAAAGGGCAATGGAGGTAGCACCTGATCCAGTCTCTGCCTTAAGGAACACAAACATAAGAGAGGAGGAAGGTACTGTTTGTTACAAAGGGCATGAAAGATCACTCTTTGAATCAACTGCTGCACTATACTACAGACCAGTCCTACTCGTCCTACTCATGACATGAGATGGAGATGACTTGTAACGAGGGGGTGGAAGCTGTGCTGATTTCTTCCAAGCTGCACAGCTCAGCTTGTGGGACTCCTCCCCAGCCCAGGGCAGAGCTCCTAAGGGCATCTGCAAAGGGACCTTCATACGACCCACAGAGGTGCTGCCCTAACAGAAGAGCTTCTTTCACCTTCCCTAACAACCTCAGTCAAAAATGCTTTGCCTCTACCAGGTCCCAACCACAACTGTGTGCAAAAATCAGCCCCAAGAGGTGAGGAAATGTTTATCATCATAACACAGAAATATGAGAGCCAGGAGGGAGCTCCTTTTTCTGAAGGGAGGGACAGGAGCAGGATCTGCCCTTCTCACTGCAAAGGCCCTCTCACCAGAAAAATCAGAGTCCAGATAAGCTTCAGGTGACAAAATCTATAATGCAGCACAAGGAATTTCTTTTTGACCTTCAGTTCTCCCACTTGTTAAGATACATCATCGTGTTTTCACAGCTTGAGCAGTCTCTGTTTGCTGGATTCGAGACTTGTAATGTTTTTACCCAAATTCCATTTCCTTCCTTCCAAAGCAGTAAGATCTGCTTATGACTCAGCCCTCAATAAAACGCACAGCAAGGACCATTAAAATGAGTGTGCAGTGCAATGATAAAACTCGAAGGATACATTTTGGGGGCTGGAATCTTCCTTGCCCTTTATTTACCCCCAAAACAACATGAATTTGTGTTGTGTCTGGGTACAAAGTAAATCCACCACAAAATGAGTAGTTTTGAGGAAATATTTCTCCAATGGTGAGAGAACATCTCCTTGTGACAAACAGAGTGACAGACGGGGCTGGAGAGGCTGTGCCACAGCCTCTGGAGAGGCAGCCCTCCTCAGCCTCCACAGCACTCACAAAGCACTCCAAACCATCCTCTGCCTGAATAAAGACATCACCAGCTTCAAGGAAATTATTTACCGAGAAGTGTGGGTGGATCACAGACAAGGAAGCCAGAGGGATTTTTCTCATTTTGCATTCATAAATTTGGAAAAAGAGAGCATTTCAGGCAAAGGCTTGTGTTCTCAATGAAAGTGGAAAGGCTGGGGCTGCTCACTGCTGATGGTTGTGAGAGCTGGCTCCAGGGTCTCCTTGGCTGCAAGCCAGAGGTTTCTAAGCCATCTCAACACTGCATGGCCTTGAAGTGTTTTACTCTTTTACAACAGAGCACGAGTAATGGGCAGAGAAGTAACTTAGAGGGGAGGAAAATATCATTATCCTTCCTGTACGGGGGGGGAAACTGAGACAGCATCCTCTTAATCCAGCAGACCAAAGCCTCTCACGAAAAGCATTGGAAATCTGATCCTAAAATCTTTGAAATGACCCTTTTCACTGAATTCAGTGGAATTTCAGACTCTAACCTCTGTAAAATCTTGTAGATTTTTTTTTTAAACTTCCCACTTTCTTTCATAGAAAAGATGTCCAGGCACCCAGTGTTCTCTGACAACAACCAAAGTTTGTAAGTGTCCAAGCACAGGAATGAATTGAAGGAAAATAATGTACCCATTTCACACACACACACACACACACACACAAAAAAAAAAAAAAAAAAAAAAATATATATATATATATATATATATATTCTTTTTTTCAAGTAAGAAATAAATATACGGCCAGTTTGAACATATTCAGCACTACATATTGGCTCCAGACATGGTCAAAAAGTATTTTTAAAGTACAAGAAATCTATTTTTCAGAGATGCACACTAAGAGGCATATGAAAAACATCCTCTTTAAAGTTTCAGTATGACATACAGCAGTGAGCTTGAGGGTTACTTTAGATGTGCTTTCTGGCTGCAATACCCTTGTGTAACACCCAGTGAGCTGAGGATAGTTGCCATGAAACTGCCTGGATGGCACCAGCTTCCCTTTCCTATCAGCAACCCTGCAGAATGCCAGCAATACAGCTCAAGTACATATAAGAAAATATACAGAATTTAAAAAGAGCTACACAGAAGGAAGCTCCATCAGAATAAATGGTAAAGAGGCAGTTTTGCAGTTCAGCACCTGCTGTCCAGCTCAGCAACTCATTTCTGTGTCTTAAACAGAAGAAAAACCCATCTGAAGAGCATCTTCCAGGCAGTACATACCTGCTCTCAGGTCTGGGGAGGAGCAGGGTCCTCCAACAGAGAGAACCGAGCACACCCCGGTCCCATAGTCCAGCCATGAACTCACACATTTCTTGTTTACATAGGTTGAGGTTCTGGCCCAAAGACCGGCAGAAAATGAACCAACAGTGAAAAGAGATGTGAGAGATGGGCTAGGACAGGGCTCAAAGCAATTCTCCTCCTTCTGTGTAAGAGCTACAGAGCAGATCTTCTGTAAAGGTCCTCTGATTCCCATTGAACTCTGCAGGCCAATACTGAGATCTGGCCCTTTCTTCAGGTTCTGTTGCATCCACAGCCTCACACAATGAAAATCCACCACAGGCAGAATGGCTGGTTTTGTTTGATTGATTGATTGTTTTTGCCTTTCCCTTCAGTGTTGGTTATGGCTTATTTTTAAACTACTGGTTGCTATCATTAAGCTTAAAGGGACAAGATTTTTCCCCCACTGTGAAGAGATCTTAGTTTCCTTTGCAATAAAACTCCATGAAACCTGGACTTTGTATAAAACAGGAGGACTTCTGGGTTCTTAATCCAGTTCCATTTACAGAATCACTGCTCTGTTTAGGGTTAGATAAAGCAGGACCATCTTGGTGGTGACATTTCGAAAGGCAAAGCTGCATCTTTGACTCATCAGATGCTGTTCCTGAGCTCGGTGGCCAGTAGGTGACAGTCTTTCCAACAGAAAAAAACCTGGGCAGCTCACAAAGAGGGGCTGTTGTTCCCTGTTCTGTGAGAATGCAAATGTTATTTATTTCTGCTTATACATATAGACAGTCTGCAACAGGGGGCAATATTTTTCAGCTAGCATGCCAATAAAAAGGAAGGTCAGCAAAGCTCTTGAGTGGGGTCAAGAGGGGGACATTAATGGTACTGTAGATGAGGCAATAACACGATTCTTAGCTGCATTCGGAAAAAAAAATACCTTTACATCTCAGTGTAGGTTCAGGGTTAGCATATATAAATTAAAAATAATAATAATCTTAAAAATCATAGAAAACCACCACACTCACTTAAAACATAAGCACATTCAAGCTGGCACAGTCACACCAGCTGATACCTTCAACGTGAGAGAACAGCACGTAGAAAACCTGTACGTGCATTTTAGGTGGCTGCAACATTTTCTTTGCAGCAGCCCTAGGCAGGGATCGTGTCTGGAACACAAACTCCTCCTATGAACACAGTCATGTGTCTACAACACAACTGATTGCAGTGACCAAGACAACCTTTGTAGTAAAAGCTAAGAAAATATTCTCTTGTTCATTTAGCCACCATACACAGTACTTACTGGAATGGCTGCACCTTGTTTAAAATCCAAAAGAATAATAATTTTTAAAAAAATCTTGAATGGATCAGTAAGAACCATGATGAGTGATTTAAGGAAAAAATGAGAATCCATGGGTAGAGCGAGGTTTTCTATTCCACGATCACTTCATTTACTTCCTAACGTAAAGCTGGCACTCTGAGACACCCCACTGCACCCACCAGCATCCACAGCTAATCTCCAAAAAGAAGCTCTATGGCATCAAACAGAAATTAGCAGTTCTGGCAAGGGTCACAAGCTCCCCAACATGCAATTTTAAGGCAATGTTCTCAGGACAGAAACAGAAAAGCACACATCCTTTGTCTGATCAGATCTATTTTAACAGATCTGGGACTTTGCCTGAGCAAAGGTCAAATACAAACTTTTAAAAGCTGAATGGTTTGGCCAGCTTGAGAGGTATCTGTCTAGCTGGAGCCTCAGACAGTGCGTAACTTCACAAGTCCACAAAACAGAGATGTACTTATTAAAATAGCTGTGGCAGCTTTTCCTTGTGAAATGAGGATTTGAAGGTGTACAAAAATAAGAGTTTTAACCACCTATGTCTGGTGCCACATAACACCTTGATCTGAATTGTGCATTAATCAAATTCTGCCAGGTACATTCAGTTTTAACTTGTCCATGTTTCTTTGCAGCATTTATTGAGCACTCATGTAGAAAAGAAATGTGTTGAGAAAACAAACAAGTATCATACTGACTGCATGGTAAGCCTTGCTTGCATTGCTGCTCTCTTGTCCTGGTGTTGAGAGCTGATTGCTAAGTGGTGAACACTCACTGCCTTTCTGTATAGAGCGAGACAAGACAAGCGATGGGTAGGTGCAATGCTATAAAAAGCGTGTTGTTACCTTGGTTTGTCCAACCCAAGTTGAAAAACAGGTGCAATTGGGATCTGAATGTGGATGTGACATCCAACACCATGGCCTTTTGCCCACACTATCCATGCTGAGTGCACCTTTCTTTTGTGCCATGAATACAAGTTGTACTGGATTACATTTATCTTTAATGTTTCAGTAATTCTTTCTCCTCCGTGTGTCCATCTCCTTCCTGTCATCCATCTTTTGCTTCCAGTTGATTTCAAAACTCTTTTCTTCTTTCATTTCCCTTTCTCCTCCCTGAATTTAACAGAGTCCTGTGTCTTGTGACAGCAGACTGTGCCTTGGCAGTGCAAGGAGCAATGTGTGAAACCCTCTGCAGTTATGGAGAAATCATCTTGCATGTTCATCACTGGGGCAGCTGAACATCTAGCAAGCAATACCACAGCCTGGTCACCCCGTGATTAAGCCACGTGGATTGTCTCAGGGTCTTCTTCCAAAGACTGCTTGAAAGGAGGCTGCTTCATAAACTGAACTGTGCTCAGGAGGGCTGGCTTCATCTCATGTGGTGCAGTCCCGTGTCTGCCTGGGGCCTCTCTACATGCTCCCATAATGAAAAGAAAGAAAAAAAAAAAAAAAAAAAGAAAGAAAAAAAGCAATGCAGACTTAACAATCCCCATCATTTCCATGTACCTATTGCTGATCTCGTAATGAAATATTCTGCTTAAATTACACCGGCACAAGCACAGTCCCATGCTGGTAGGAGTCACAAAATCACTCTACCAAGCGTACAGGTTCTGCAGGACTTGCTGTGCAACAGGAAAGCTGCTGGTGAAATACTGTTTGACAGCTTTTCAGGAAGCATGACACCTTCCAGGCTTGCTGAAGGGGAGGAGAGAATAGAGGATGGAAATTGCCTTTATCTCAGGTTGGGAGACAGAAGAAATTCTGAAACAAGGATGACAGGCTGAGGCAATACAGGTTTGGCATTTGTTGATAGGTGAGTGCCATCCTCTCAGGGCTGCTGTAATGCGCTCTCGCTCTCTGCTGTCACGTACTGCTAAAAGCACTGCTGCAGAAGAGAAAAATCTGGGGACATGCAGTGTCATACAGGCTCTCTGTTTACATATTGTCATAAGCTGGAAGTCAAATATTGAAAAAAGGTAAAAATCAGGTAATTATTATGTATGTGTTGTAGAATATAGGAAGAACAAAGTTACTGAAAAGCAGTGTTGTGGTTTGGTTTGTTTTGCTTTGTTTTAAGTTGAGCATAATATCTGCCCAGCGTAAAGAAAAATAAGTATTATGTGGTTTTATCAATCTTTCAGAGACAGACAAAAGCAAATGAATTTACTTCTTTTTAAATCCTCTGCTCTGGGAAGTATTACATGGCACCCCACAGCAGGGTGCACTTCACAGGCAGTCCTAGCAGTGGGGTAGGAGCTGGGAGCACCACTTACAACCAGGGAATTCCTACAGCCCACCTGGCTCACAGTGGCTACTCCACCCTTCTACCTTCTTGTTCTCTTGGGGGAAGGAAACACCGAACTTGCTGATGAGCTGATGGTTGACTGATGAAAATTCTTTTCCCCTTAATTAAAGCATATTTTCAGAACATATTTTTAACGTTAACTACCAGAAGAAAGTAATGCAAAGGGAGCTATGGTTTAGTCCATCTACTCTACAATAGTCCTTGGTAATTCTGTGTTCTATCCTTCACAGATTCATGGCAGCTAATACTAAAAAATATGCCTCACTGGGGGAGAAATCAGGCTTATTTGTTAATGTTCCACCAGTACTTGTTGAGAGGAGCATTATCTTCCCTGCTATGCCAGTAAAATGCAAATGGAGGAGGCCATTTCCTTTACTGGTACCAAGAGTTGTGGTAGGGATGCACAGAGGGAAGGGAACAATGACAAAAATTTGCATTTGCTGAAGGGCTCAGTACATTGCTCCATTGTGAGTGGGCCAAGACCTTTATCACATGAATTCTTGTGATTCATCCTCCCCTCTGGTTTACCTCGCTGTATCCAGCATGGTACAGAGAACTCTGTGTGTTTATCTATATACAAGAAGGTCTTTGCTTGTTACTGTAGTAGGCAGGCTCATGCTCCTGAGCCGGAGTGGGGGTACAGGCAGAGCTGGTGAATCGGTACTTTTTACTCTCCTGCCAGGCTGCCGAGTGACCTTGGGCAGCTCACAGCCACTTCACTTCTCACTGCCTCAGTTTCTGTAAAATTCCTGGTTTACTTTGTATAGCGCGTAGATATCGACTGATGCAAGGGCAGGGTATTATTGCTTACATGTGACTCAAATAACGCCAGTGCCTAAAATCCAGAATCAGCAAGGGAGAAAAGAGCAGAAACATGAAATTGTTCTGTTGCAGCTGTTCTCCTCTTGCTGCCCAGCCTAAACACAGGGAATCGCATTGCAACAGCACCATCTGATTTACTGCACGTCAACTACCCTGAGAAGTTCAGGTAACCCCCCAGGACATAACAAGTGACATCTAAATGAAGCCATGCGTGCTAGCATGAGGCTGGTTAAAGGTTACAGATCTGTGTTGGAGAACACATTTCGGCAGTTTCCCTTTGAAAGGCTCTGGATATGGAAGCCTAGCAAGATGCACAGCGTGCTACCTGCAGTCAGGAAGGACAGGTGTCCATCGCTCCCCGCTGACAACGCCATTGCGCTTGTGTCTGCCCAGTTTCCCATTAGCAGTTTGAAAGCATCAAAAGACTGACGCACAGTACACGGCGGCTGCCAGTCACAGGGGCGTCGCGCGGATGTAGTCTAAAGGCTTAAAAGGCAGACAAGTTTTTGCTGTGCAATGAACATCACCAACTGAAGCTGTCTTTCCGTGCTACAAATAACTCCTTCTGAAATCTGCAGGAAGCCCTGTCCTGTGAATACAGCATCTGCTTTCGGAGGGGTTGCAGCTTTCCCAGAAAGGACTGTGCAGAAGCTGGGAAGGGGGACGTGAGCTGCACATTGCGAGCTGGGAGGCACCGACCAGCTCTGAGCATCGCCTTTGTGGGGCCCCATGTGCTCACAGGGCCTGTTCCTGAATTGTGCTGCATAAGCAACCTGGAAAATGTCGTTTGCTCAATACAATTTCTCTCTTCTGAATGTCTAAGGTAGCAGCAGGTTGGACACGTGCACCGGAGGCAGATGGGGCGAATATTTCCAGCCCATCGCAAACCCCAGCTGCCACGGAGCTGCAAAGCCTCCCTCCCCTGCCAGCCCCAAACCAGCCCGAGGTGTGCACACGCAGCCGGCGTGCCGGGATGGGTGCGCAGCCCGGATTTCTCGCACCCCGTCCGCACAGCACCGGGGCGCGCAGGACCGCACGCTGTGCACGGTGCCCGCTCCCGGCTCCCCGTGCCCTGCGCTCCCTGCACCTCGCAGCAGCAATCCGGCCGGGCTGGGGGCGAGCCGTGCCGTGCCAGTGCCCGTGGAGGTGGATACGTGCCGAGCCCAGCCGAGCCGAGCCGTGCCGGGGCGGGGCGGTGGGAGGGGGCTCGCCGCCGGGTCGTAGCGCAGCGGGGCGGAGGGCGCAGAGCAGGGCGGGCAGCGCACCGCTCCGTGCCGTGCCGTGCCGGGGCCAGGCGCTCCATGAGCAGCCCCGGGGGGGCTCGGTGCTCGCAGGCTCCGGGATGTGACTTGCGGCGGGCAGGCGGACACAGCTGCCCCGCCGGCCTCGGCTGCAGCAGCCAGCGGGTGAGTGGGGTCCCCGGTCCCGGTCCCTATTCCTCAGCCCCCGGTCTCTATTCTCCGGTCCCCATTCCCCAGTTCCTGGCCCCCGGAGGTGCCGGCCCCGAGCTGCGCCCGCGGAATTAGCCCGGTGGCCGGCAGCAGACAGCAGGCTGCAGGGAGTCCGGCAGGGGGATTAGGGTGGATATAGGGCAGCAGAGGGGGGCGGAGGAGGGGGCTGCCCCCGCCTGGAAGGGCTGGCGAGGAGGGGGCTTTGAGCCAGGCTGGGGGAGGGAGGGAGGGAGGGAGGGGGGGAGGGAGAGCCTGGGAAGAGAGAGGGGAGAGCGAAGGGAGCGGGGGACAGAAGGGGAGCAGGCTAGGTGCGGGCGGGGAGGAGGCGGCGGTGCGGGAGGATTAAGGGGGAGCGGGGAAGCGGCCGCAGGCGGGGGCTGCCCGGCCCCGCGCCCCCCGGCACCGGGCGCTGTGCTCCGGGACCGGGACCGGGACCGGGGGGAGAAGCCTTTTGCTGGCCCCTGGCTGCGCCTTTCTGCCCGGTCCCGGCCTCAGCTGGAAGGTGGGAGCCCCAGGTCGGGGTGCAGCGCGCCTCGGGAGGGCTGAGCCCCGCCAGCTGTTTAATTTCCACTTAATAAAAAGCCCTCCCTCTGTATTGCTTCTCCCCGAAGCCAAAGAGCGATAGGATTTAGCACTTATGTGAACCCTTTGTTTACGCCTGACCTAATGTTTATCCCAAGGCTAACAGGATTTCCTGCCCGCTGAACCTCGACACCTCGGTGGGCTCTCGCTGCTGGAGCACGGAGCCTGTGCGGTGCTTTATGTGCCGCTTACCAGCCGGGGCTGTGGGTACTGAGGTGTTGTCTCCCTGCATCAGGGCCATCAGGTGAAGGGAACCCCTCCATCACGAGGCTGTGACATGAAGAGAAACAGTTGGAGAATTAGCAAAGCAAAGGAAAAACATTGATTGGTGTCATTGGTCGATAGTAGCATAATAAGAGCAGACTTCATAGTCATAAGCATTTAGGTACAGAGGACATACAGTGTCTGACTGAAGGAAATGGTGAGCACCTAGAACAGCTGAAAGCTCATTGCATATAACATTCAGCGTTGCAAAGTATTTCTAAATGAAAACACATTTTCCTACGTCTTTTGGAGAGGGGTCATGCTTTCTGTAGCTGTGAGCATTACGTGGGTTATTCCAACGCAGGGTAAATCCAAACCAGGGTTGTGTTTTTGCATACAAAGTGCAATTGCACTATTAATTATTATTCTAGAAATACATCTGCTCAGTAGACTGATCTTGGCTCGACTCTTGCTGCTCTGTTATCAGTCTTGAAGCTCATTCTTCAAATCTGATCAAAAGGAGCTGGCAGAGATCCCGTGTTGTGATTAATTCCTCACTCGCTACCATCTCTCCACAACACTTGGTGGTGGGGGCGGTTTTTTTTGGAAATGCTACAGTGAACCAGTCTTCTGCCTGTGCGTGGCTGAGCAGGTTACTATTTGTGCTACTACTGCTTTTATTTACTGGGCTGTTTTCCTTTTCTGAGATCAGATGCTTCCTCCTGTATCAGTTGATTAACGTTCGGACTGTAAAAAGGGGATCGGACAATGCATCTAACCATAAATAACATAAACCTTTACATGGTTACAGATTTATTCTTGCTATAGATATTCTCTAATGGCACACAGCAGCATGTGTTTGACTAGGTAACAGATTTGCAGTCTTTGGTCAGAAGGCTTCAGCTCTTGAAAGCCTCACTGATTTTTAACCATGACAACTTTCTGATGACAACTGTGAGATTTTTCTCTTTCTGCTCAGTTGCTTGCTTGCAATTGTACTTTGTACCGCTGGGGCAGCTCCATGTCTGCCATTTCTGTACCGGTTCTTGCACTGTCCCCTACGCCCGATAGCGCAGGGGACTTCACTCCGCTGCAAACAGCAGTTTGTGCTTGGTAACTGAGAACAGATCTTAGACTAAAAATTGAGGGCTGGATTTGCAAGCTGTCCTACTGTTTGCTTTCTGCTTTTGCCTGAAATACCTAAAGCTCCTCAATTGGTTTTATGTGCTTCTGATTGCTCTCGGGTCCAGGTATGTTGGCTTAACCAGTTGCACTGCAATCTGATTTTGGAGGGGGATCTGGAGACAAAAAAAATCAATCTGACTTCCTCCTGTATTAACAGTTTCATTCAGCTCTGCCGGAGACACGTTGGTGTCGCTGACTGTGTGTGCTGGAATGTTTCTGTGACATTTCTGCATTACTATCGCTGTAGCTCTCCGGTGGGAGTAGGAGTGAGGTGCCAGTCAAACAGAGCGCTATTGTTACTGCCGAGAGGTTGCATAACTTTGCTGAGAGCTAATCTAGACATAAAGAGGTAAAAATACTAATCTCCTGCAGTCACTGATTTATGTAGCTACTGGGAATAATGAGCAGAGATGAGATTCTGTAGTAAAATCGAGGCGCACAGGCTTCTGCCTCTCCACCCACAACACAGGCTTGAGGAAGGCACTATTTTAACAACAAACCCATACTGATACTTTGCTTTTCCAAAACAACTTTTCTGGAAAAAAAAAAAAGACTTTATAGTTTTCCCTTTTACTTACTGAGTCTGTGGTTTCAGCTAAAGCTAAAACTTCAGTGTTGTAATGCAATTTTTCCTTGTCTATATGCCAGTGTGAGTTCACTGCTGAGGAACAGTGCTACCAAGAGGATTTGGGCTGGTATCATCACAGGGTTTGCATATTAATGTTGTCAGTTCTTACCTAGTCAGGCAGAAGTATGTACTAAACTGATTGCAAACGTGGCTGTATCTATAGCAGTGACAAGGAGAAGATTCCTCATTTGGAGGAAGCCCAGTTTGAAAGCTTTGATGTAGAAAGCATTTACTGTTCAGCATGACTTGCTGACATGTGATGGGAATGTGATTGCACACCAAGAATACCTGTCAGCATTCCTAGAGATTTCTTGTTTTATGCTGTAGCTGCATTGGAGCTTTCTAAGAGAACTACTGTTTATTTCCATCAGCTCTCCCAAAAGTAATTTCACAGATGGAAGAAACTTGGGAAAACTCCTGAGTTGAACATCTCTGAATTTCTGTGTTTTCCCCTTTCCTAAAGAGACTACTCCTTCGTGGAGGGGAAACTACTCCAAATGTATTAACCCTCCTTTCGCAAACACTTCCAAATAGGAAGAGGAAACAAATGATGGGCTGACAATATGACTGCTTACCCATGCAGCACAATCTCCATGGAAACAGACTGTCCTAGAATAGCTCAATCACATGAGGGTTACATGACAAGAATAAAGTAACCAGAAAACTGGAAAATATCTTAGAACTAGAGATACTTGCACTTAATTCATTACCCCCCAGGTCTTTGGAGAGCAGTGAATAAACAAAGCTAGTATTAAAACCAATTTAGTGCATGTATATCATTATTTGTAAGTGGTAGGGTAGTGGAAAATTAACGTGATCCTCATTTAAAGGGCTGTTTATTGTTTCCCATTTGGGAGACATTGAGGATGAGTTTTGAGTAACTTTCCACAGGATCTCCTGCTTCTTGAAATTGGTACCCATGGTTCACAGCATTGCCTTAGATCCTAGTGGATTTCCTCCCTTTGTACCAGCAGGTGACCATTCCCCACTTTTATTTTTAGGATGTTTTGGATATCCTAAAAAGTAAATGCACTAGTTGGAGTAAGAACCACCTATGTGTAGAAGGGATTCCTAAGTTACCTTCGGAATGTTTCCTTCTAGTTAATTCTGTACTCGTAAAGATATTTATTGAGCATGACCATTTTCAATAGGGAAATGAATATATTTCACTGATGATTAATTTTCTTTGTGTAAAGTCAGTGTTTTTACCATGTCATGACAGTTATTGAGAAACCTGTTATACAAATCAGGTACAAATAAGTAAATCTTCTACCATTTCACCATAAAGAAAATTACAGTTAGGTAGGAAAAAATCTTTAGTCATTAGCTGCAAGTCATAGTAGCGTTAGAACATTTTAGCCCTTCCAACAGTGTGAGGATACTGTAATTTCTGTGGGCAGGCACAGCTCATTCATTACTTGTCTCTTGTTTGTCCGATGCCCTATCACCTTATTTGTCACAGCTTCTACTTCAGAGATGAAATTTTGTAATAAGCTTTTTTGTCTGTTGCATAAATGAAGACCATAAAGTCATTACACATTTATATTAGCACATTTGCTGTCTTGGTTCCTCTAATAGGAAAGTGTAATTTCCATCATTCGTCTCCTGGCAGTAGCCTAAAATGGGCACTGTTCATTATTCAGCGAAAGGGGATGAACATTAGCTTAAAGATTGCGATTCTCAAGATTTAACTTTGCCTGTTACAGGATTATAACACACTGGAAGAAAACCCATAGTGCTCATCTGTAATAGATGCTGCACTGTTTCATGAAGTGTGTGTAAATAGTTTTGGCACTGGTTAGGACTGATTATGTCCAATGTAACAACATTGCACTGTGACTTTAAAACATTTTCAACTCATTAAACTTCTTGATGTTTTCATTAAACACATTTCTGATTTATAAAACATCGTTATACGAGTAATCATTTAGGGCTTTGTGTAAGTTGTAAAAAAGTTACTGATAGCATCTCAGTTTCTTGCTCTATATCTTAAGCATGTCATGTGAGTTACATGAGTAACTCAGTGCCTGCTTCCATGGTGTTTTTCTTCCATAAAGTCTCCACACACCATATAATGAAATTCTTATTCTGAGCATTTTCACCTAGGCATGCAGTTCACATCACTGAATGTAATCCTACTGAAATCTGTAGCACTAATTAAGCAAGTGAAGGTTAACAGGATGAGGTTTCATATCTGGTACACGTAGTGTTTACACTCTCTGGGATAGATTATTCATTTAAATGTTACATTTTTAACAATCTTCTCCTTTGCCCCGCTTTGCTAAGTAAAAGCAAATGGCGTAACATGCATCTTTTAAAATCACCTAATCTGTGTTCTGCCTAAAACTAGGAATTTGTCTTGACTTGCTGGAATTTGTCCAGATTTTTGGTCCTGGTGATTGAGCATGGTATGTTGTGTTCCTGGGGAGTTTACAATTGTTCACTCTGTAGGCTGAGGAAAGTGAAGCTCTGTTTTTTGTTGTTTGTTTCATTGAATGGCTTTAGATTTGCTAAGAAGCACAAAGAGACATTCATTTTTGATGAGTTGATTGATGACGCTGCATGTGTGCACCATTGTTGCAGAATATGAGATTTCTCTAGCCAACCATTCCCATTTGCAAATGCAATCTAATACCTGGGCTTTGGAAGAGGATGAAAGGAATGAATATCATAACTGCCTATTGACTGAGGATGAAAACAAGATTTTCCTTTAAAAAAAAAAAATAAAGCACAATGTTTATTTTCCTCAGACAGCTTTGTCTCTCTCTCTTTTTTTTTTTTTTTTTTAAAGGGGAGGAAGGGGGCTAACTCTATCATTATTCCAGTAAAGGAGCAAGCCTCTGAAATAGTCTAATTCTGATGCAACTTACACTTGTATCAGATTCAGTGCAATTCACACATTCTTTAAGAAGCCAAATTTGAACAGTAAAACACCACAGTTAATGTATGATTTCACAACATGATAAATTGTTTCTTATGGTTGCGTTTTAGAATATTTGCAGGGGTGGTGATGGGAAACATTTTCAATCTATGCAAATGCAGAAACGAATCAGTTTGCACTCAGCGTACAACAGGCAAAAGTAACTTTCTGGGAGGGCAGCACAAGGGGATGGGGTAGGCTAATTCAGCTGAAAATTCAGTGCAAAAAACAAGTGTAAATGTGAGCTATTGAAACAGGCTGTACTTCCAATTGCTGTGAAATGCTCCGAAGTAACATGTAGCTAAACAAACAAATGTTTTATTGTCTCAGACAGAAAAATGAAAACCTACCCAGCCATTGGTTTCTTCCTCCTCTTCGTGATCAGCTATGGCTCTTCTGAAAACTCCAGCACGCCGAGAGGGTGCGGACTGGACCTCCTCCCGCAGTACGTGTACCTGTGCGACCTGGATGCCATTTGGGGAATAGTTGTGGAGGCAGTTGCGGGAGCAGGTGTGCTGACAACATTGCTGCTGATGCTGATTTTGCTGGTGAGGCTGCCCTTCATCAAGGAGAAAGAGAAGAAGAGCCCCCTGGGAATGCACTTCCTCTTTCTTTTTGGGACTCTTGGACTGTTTGGGCTGACATTTGCTTTCATCATCCAAGAAGATGAAATGGTGTGCTCTACCCGAAGGTTTCTATGGGGAGTTATCTTTGCTTTGTGCTTCTCGTGCCTGCTAGCTCAAGCCTGGAGACTTCGTAGACTAGTTCGACATGGGAAAAGTCCATCTGGCTGGCATCTAGCTGGTGTGGCGATCTGCCTGATGCTTGTTCAGGTCATTATTGCAACCGAGTGGTTAATACTAACAGTTGTCAGAGATAACAAGTTGGCCTGCAGCTATGAACCGATGGATTTTGCTATGGCTTTGATTTACGTTATGTTCCTGATGGTATTTACCATGGGTTTTTCTCTTTTCACTCTCTGTGGAAAGTTTAAGAAATGGAAGAAAAATGGAGTATGTCTCATTATAACACTTTTCTTTTCCATTCTGATTTGGGTAGCCTGGATGACTATGTACCTCTTTGGTAATGCTGAACTAAAGAGAAGAGACAAATGGAGTGATCCCACTCTTGCTATTGCACTGGTGTCCAGTGGTTGGGTGTTTGTTATTTTTCATGCTATCCCTGAGGTCCACTGTACCATCCTTCCATCACAGCAGGAAAACACTCCCAATTATTTTGATACTTCACAGCCAAGGATGCGTGAAACTGCTTTTGAGGAAGATATACAGCTTCCTCGGAGCTACATGGAAAATAAAGCCTTTTCAATGGATGAACATAATGCAGGTAAGAATTTACTATTTTTATGTAGTAGCAAAGAAAATAATCTGTATGAGATGTTTTTCAGGTATTCAGAACAGGGCTCATTACATTTTTATTTTTTTTATATTGCTTATAGCTCACTTTTAAAATTTTTTGTTAAAAATCAATTATGAAAGTAGTAGAGGAAAAACAATACAGAAAATATGTCTTTTGGTTAGAATGACTCTTGTTTTTTTCATTGAAAAAAATGAACAACACCAAAAGCGGAAGGAAAACACTGGAAAAATAACTTCTATTTTCAAATAACGTAAATAATATATATATTTTTGTCATTACTAACAACATTTTATATGAAGTGTTTTTTTAAAACCCAAGAAAAAATCAAGTAAGTTCTCCATGTTACAAAGTGTTCAGCCTCTTCAGCAACAAAATAATTATTACTAATCATACTACCTGTAGCATAATAATCATGCCACCAGTAATATCATAGGACTTTGCTATTTTACAACGCTGGAGGAAAAAAAAAAATGCAAGGTGGTATACAGGCAAGTTCAAAGACAGTTTTTTGTCCTGAAGACTTTAACATATGAACAGAATACACAGAGACAGGTTTCAAGGTAATGGCTGCTTTCCTTGTCATAGCTGTTTGGTGACACAGAACAATGTGTTGTTCTGACACACAATGAAAATTTGCAATGAAAATGAGTGATTACCAAAAGGGCCAGAGCCCAACTGGTTGTTTAAGAGATCCAAACCATTGCTGAAAGTTTAACACAGATCAGAAAATATACAGGGATGCTTATGTGACTAGCCTGATGGTATTGTGTAGGGTAGGTTGTGTTCTGGTGAACTCCCACAATTGGACAAAGGATTTTGGTATTACACAAACTGCTTTTTATTCACTGTAATTGAGACGAGAACTTTGGCATCCCAGCCAATGACTATCCAGGCACTTTACCTTTGTTTTCATCTTTACGTATCGTTGTTTTCCTCTGGTTTTGATGTTTCCTCTGGATGTACACCAGACATGTAGGAAAAGGGCACTCATGTTTGTGACAGTGTTGGGTAAGGAAAATATTTTCCCTCCAAGTGCTTTAGCAGGAACTTTAAAGGTTTCCTCCTTGTATGAAAGCTTTGAACAGAAAGGAGTGAAGATCTGTGAGTATGTAACACAGGTAGTGATAAAACAAACAAAAATCACGTGGATGGAAGAATGCTTATTTATTACTAATGCTACAAAGAAGTAGAGGCAACTTTGCCATAGACTGTAAATGCATTCATCTTTCTTTTTTTACTGCCCTCCAACTCCCATTAAATTAATTTCATAGTAAGGTAACTGCAATGACTTCAGTGGAGTTATTTCTGACTAAGGCAGATATAAGAAGAAAATTGGATCTTTCAGCCTGTATTATTCTCATTCATGCATACATTTAAAAAAAAAAAAAAAAAAAAACACAGAAGCTCCTTTTTTATCTAGTCATTAGTGATCAATTTTTTTAGTGAAATGGATTAATGTATGATAGCTATAAAAGAATTATAGTATCTATTATAGTGTAATTTATGATGTTATGTTTTAATCTAAATACAAAATAGATTTCCTTATCTGATACCCTTATTAATATTTATCATAATAAATGCATGTCAATCCTATTCCCATGGCATGTGGAAGAAGGATGTGTTTTTAATAAATCAAAACAGAATAATTATTCCTTTGTAGTTGTTCTCTAGTGTATATATAGAATTACAACAGGGTTTGGAGACAAAACGTACTCATGGTGGAGAGTAAAAGTAAATACAAGTAAAAATATTCAAGTCACATATTAAGGCTGCAAGTGTTAATTTAAGTCATATCACTGCACTGACGGCTGTCAGTGGCTAAGCACTCAGAATCCATTAGCAATTGGCTCTTTGCAGGTATACAGAGAATAATCTTTTCTGCTATTCATTTAATTAACCTCAATTCAAGAATTTGTCTTTAAGAGTTCAGGAATTAAAGGAGGGATACTTTCTTCAATAATAATAATAATGATGTTTAAGAATAACAATGATACGTAAATTTTGGAAGATGTGATTTATGGTTGGACTTGGTGATCCTGAAGCTCTTTTCCAACCTAGGTGATTCTGTGATTCTCTGACTAGAAACCATCTCGTGGTTTGCTGACTGTAATATTTGTTTAAATAAGTGGTTAGCATTAAATGGAAAACATGTTTGGTTAAACGTATTTTCCATTAATTCATTCTGTATAAAGCAAATTTGCTTTCCTTTTTTTTTTTTTTTTTTTTTTTAAAAAAGACTTTAATAATCATTCTAAAAATCTGAATAACCTTTAAACTATAGGTTCAAATAAGCATATGGTCTCATTTTTTCCTTTTTCTCATCACAACATAGCTCCAAGTTATACATACCAAGAGGTGTTCTATTCCAGGAATACCATTAAGTATTAATAAAGCAAAACAGTTTTAAATTCAGTTATTTAAACAACATACTAATCTGTAATTTTAATATTCATGTGATAGATATGTTGAAATATCTACTTAGAAGAATTATTCTCATTTCCATGTCTTCTAAAAAATACTAGTTAAGTATTTAGAATCCCTGGAAAAGGGCAACTTAAATGAATTCTCAGTGCTGTCTCAAAGTGCATTGCTCAGTAACAGGGCAACTTCTGCAAAGCAAATAGGGTTTGTCTTATACATGAAAAACCTGGATAAGAAATGTGGAGTGCTACAACTGTTGAGAAACCCAAGCCCAATAAGCTCTATTACTCACTGAATTTCATTTAATAACTTTTAGTACTAAAAGTCATCCTCTGAGCCAGTGCCTAAAAACAAAGCTAACTAAATTTAAAATGTGTGTTAAAAGGAGACTATGACATGACATTTACTCAAACCTTCTTGGCAACTTTCTCTCTGATTCTCATGTTGGAAATATTTTAGACTAACGGCAGTAATAAGGAAGGAAAACTCAGCAATCTGAAATTGAATTTAGTGTCTTTTAAAATAGTTTTGAAATCACCATGTAAATTATATACTAAAATGTGTAAATATTTTAACGATAGGATGCATTATAGAGAGATCTTTCTTTGTGTGTACTATCAAATATCAGAGCAATCAGTTGTGTAACACACAATAAGAAGCATAACTACAAAGAAGGAATACTACTGAGCCTGAGGTAGTTAAACATAAAATAAAAGATACATAATTCTAGTGTAGAGGCTTTCATCTTTTGTCCTCCCAGTGTTCTGCAAAATATGTTAATATAGCGTGATATATATATATAACTTTAAAATATAGAGCAGATAAGGTTCCATATATATGTAAACAGCTGAGCATTTGTAGGGCTGGATTTCTAAATATCTGTGCTAAATGAACACTGTTCTTGATCTCTGTGTCCAACGCCCAAAGAGAAGAGCAGCAGTGGATGGAGGAATGTGTATGTCTGTAGGATCCATTTAAATCTTGTTGCACACAGTGCAATGATATTAAATCCTGACTCCATTGAAGTTTATGCTGAAATTCCTCTAAACTTCAGTTCATCCTCAATTTCAGCTAGAGAGCTGAGTATTGTAATTTCAATTAAATCTCAGAGAATTTCTTGCCCCAGGTGCCAGATCCAGGCATGTTTCTATTTACCAGCTGACAGATGAGTATTGCCCGCTGTAACCGCTCAAGCAGCGTGTATAAATGAGCTCTGTTCCCTGGCCACATCTGAATTCAGTGAAGCCATTATTTACCCCTGAAGTAAAATAGAGTATGTGTGCGCCAATCCCCGGACTGGTTTAGAGGGAAAGAAGCACATCCCTAACTACGCATCACTCATTCAGAATATACATCTTGAATCCAAACTTGTGCTGCAATTAATGGAGACACTAATGTAGGTCTGCTATAAACATTCAGAAGGACAGTCAGCATCTCTTTTGCCTCAGTTAATTGCCATGTTTAAGCTGTTTGAAAGCAATATTTACTTCATATTTCTAGTTTCGCAGAGTAAATATAATCTGAAACATCTGGAAAATCCTTATGTGCTCGTCATGCTGAAGTAATGCTCGTGGGGACTGTGAGCATGCTTGCTGGCTCAAGCAATGTTTTGGATCTCTGTCCTCTGAGTTTGATAGAAAGCAAAGAGTAATATCATTTTACTTAACCCCACAGTATCCAGACTGATAGAGGAAGCATTTTGCAGAAAGCATTGTGCAAGATGCATCACAGGTTCTCTGACTGGAGACATTAAACACCTGGTGAAATGAGACTAAGCAAAGTTTGAGAAACTTTTCCCATTCCACAGCAAACAGTTAATTTTATGTAAAACTGATTTATTTCCTGCAATCCCTCCCCAATTCTGTACAAAAACCTGCTGTTCAAAAGCAATGTGAAAACTGGTATGGCAGCATAAAAGTTAAAATAAATGGCACAGTTCCCAGTAACTAAATTGGAGGATTAAACTTTTATGATTTCAAAGGAGATGCGCAGCACTGACCGGGTTCTAAGAACAATCTCTCTTTTCTAAACACAGCGCTAAGGACGGCAGGATTTCGAAACGGCAGTTTGGGAAGCCGACCTAGTGCTCCCTTTAGAAGCAATGTTTATCAGCCAACTGAGATGGCAGTTGTGCTAAATGGTGGGACTGTAAGTATCAAAATGTGATGATTTAAGAAATCTTTGCTTTGTACCAATACATATACAACTGCTACTAATTGAAAAGCCTTCTGCATTTAGCTTATTCATAGCAGGGTGACAGCTATACATGAAAATTCAGGGAGCAAGTATGCATGTAATGCTCCCCTTCCTCTCTAGAAAAGTTGTAAGTACAGAGTATTTTGCATTTCTTTACTTAGCCATTCACATTTTGGACTGTAGCTTGGGTGAACCAAGTTCTTCTCTAAACAACCCCTTTGAACCACACTTGTGTTAAGTTTGTTAACTAGCAAGTGACACAATTTCCCACCTGATTTTTTTTTTCTAGATTTTGTGAGTCACACAAGTGTTTCAAGCCAGTACTTTACTCTAAATAACAGTAAATGTTGCAGATAACGGTGGTCTCTCACCTATCTTCCGCTTTCTTGTAAAACGTCCATAATTCTTTGTAAGTTACATATGTATGGATCTCTGTCAAAGATTCATAAAAGAGGAGTATAGAATATTTTAATGATAACAACGTAGATTTTTCTCTTAGGCAATAGTTTGGCATGCTGTTATTCGATAGACCTGTTTTTTGCAGCCTTGCAGTTGTAAGAATGGCTCAGCGATCTGATGCCAAACAGGCTTTCTAAATGTTTTTCGCATGATGTTTAAGTTGCAGCTAAGAAACTGCATATAGTAGGCATAATGTTAAGAAAGTAATTTTCATCTTCATGTTTTTTCATGCATACCAACATGCTTGTTAAAAATTTACCCATGAGCCAGTTTATACTCATGTGAGTTGGGTTTTTTTCTTTTGAATCATGAGCTGATTCCATAACTCAGCCTCAACATTTAAAGCCAAAGAATGCAATCTGATTGCAGGTCTCTTCTTTTGTTTGTAAGTAAGAACAGTTTTGTTTGGGTTTAGTAAGCAAGAGAGACTAGGTATGAGGATTCTGCAGTGTGGGTAATACAGTGGGAAACATACTGACTTGAATAAAATGAGGCTTGTGCTTTGCTGTCAGTAATGAATAGCTTCCTTTCGATACTTGGATTCATCTGTTCCAGTATTTTCTGATACTAGACTATGCAGCTCAGGAAAAAGGCAGTTTAAGGACGATAAGATGCTAGAGAATTTGTTTTGTTCTGAGGTGGATACAAAGCTTACTGGAGAGCATTAGATAGTAAAATGAGAGAGAAATGAATTTATAGTCATGGCTTTTACAGAGGTAAATGCACTGTATGGATTGAACATGAGTTTCATTGCATCATTTTGCTCTGGAAATACTGGCTCTAAAGCTGATGTGTACATGTAGCATGGTAACACTGATGTCTGAACACACTAGATCTCTCAGTTATGGGTTTATTATCCTTATTTGCAGATACCAACTGCTCCGCCAAGTTACACTGGACGACACCTCTGGTGAAAGGCTGTAGGCTGTAGAGAGTAAGAATCCTTGTTGCAGATTTTGTTCCTTGGCAGTGTGTCTTTGAGGGAGGAATCCATAGCAGTACCAGAACAAAGCAACAGAACATCCAGGAGCTTGTGAAATCCTACAGAGGATTTTGTGTAAATGTGAACACCACTGAACTGATAAACTAATTGCAAAAACAAAATTGTAAGCCTGAAGCTGAATATGATTTAAAATAGTAGTAGGCACACTTCAAAATGAAAGGAGGGATATTGCATTCTGAAATGTAAGATATTCTCTTGTCTGTAACTAGTGTGTGAGGCAAGCCTGATTTTAGTTGCCAGCTGCTTGCAAAATATCCTCCTTTCACCTAAACTTAATTCACGTTGCCACAAAAGATTGCCACTACAGTGTGAAAACATACAGGATTTCTTTCCATTTTGCTCCTTTTACCTTCATTTCCAATGCCATGAAAAGTCCTTGTTTGCTTCATTATCTAGCTGTACTGTAACATCACGTAGCATCATGTGCAGTCAAGCATTGTCATTCCGTGGCAACTCAATTACCATTACACTGTAGGTTGATATTCTTCTCTTTAAAAAGCCTGTGTATGAAGGCAGTTCTGGAGAGACAAAAGGTCTGTGCACGGTTTATGGGAGTTATGGAGCTTCTTGAGGCAGAGAAGAAGTGTAGGTCCAGCATAGTCAGCTTTCTCCAGAAGCCTGGAATCGGATTCCCTCTTATTCCTCAACCCCAGGTGCGAGCAGAGCCGCGCACATTGTCACTTCTCCTACAGAAGAAGCCATGAAAGGAAACTTTGGAGGGATATGCTTTGCAAAGACTTAGCTGGGGAGAGAACGTGATGCGGGTTTGCCAGAAGTACGTTCGTTGTGATGGTGGATGATGGGCGACCCACCGCACAACACAAGCCGGTCTGGGCTGGTAGGCTGATCCCGTCGAGCAGGAATTCGGTGGCAGCTGAAAAGTACTGATCACCTGTCAGGAGAAACTCAGCAGCATATAGGGTCAAGGCCTCTGTTTCTAATCCTTGTTCATATGAGTAGTCCCATTGACTGCAGTTGTTTGTGCATTTAAATGTGGTTGTGCGTTTTAGTGCCTAGCGGGTAGAATCTCCTTTCTGGAGGTGGTTTGTTGTTGTTTTTGTTTTTTAAGGTAGTTTCTTCCCTCGTCCTCCCCCCCACCTCCACTTCTTTGAGTTGATATAAAGCAGACTTTCTCAAAGCTTTTTATCTTTGTTTTCTCCAGGTTATTTGAAAGGTTCCCATTGCCCATTGTTTGTGCCATGGTTTTCATTATGTTTAAGCAATCATTCCTTTATTTAACATTTAATACATATCAGACATTGAAAACATCATTGTATCTTCACTGTTTGGCCGATGTTAATCTTAGCTTTCCTCGATACTAAAAGCAAATTGTTTTTACTTGAGGGCATAGGAAACATATAACAAATAAACTTTGCATATGCTATAATAAAAATATATATTTTCAAACTAAAAAATATAATGTACAAATAACCGAATAGCTTAGTAGCTTCACAGAAAGAAGTTACTTGCTGTATACTGCAAAAGAAATGAGTGTTTTATTTTTCAAGAGTCTTCCTGATTCTCCATGTACCTCCATTTCTACTGAATTAGGAACCTAGTCCTGCAGAATTGTACTCCCACGAGCAGTCTGGGTCTACATACAGGTACAGAGGCTGCAAGACCAGTCCCTAAGTGTTGCACACTGATATATATGTGTATATATATATGAAAAAATATATATTGCCATTCTTGCCATGATCATCTTATAGGATTTTATTTCACAGCCCTTCTCTTCCAGACGCAATGGTTTTCTGTCATGCATGAATAAAGGAGTGTGTTAGCTCCATGTCAGATATTCCCCCCTGCCCTTCCCTCCTTGAGGCAAAGGAAGCATCTGCTTGTTGTAGGGATTGCTTATTTTATTTTGTAAGTAACTAGGTGGCCTAGGTAACCAAGTAGGGTAGGGGTGGATATTGCATGCTATCCAGTGACTTAGAAATACGTTTTGCTTGTTAAAAGCAAAGCTTTGATCAAATAAAGTAACATTTATGATAGCAATAGTTACCCAGAAGTTGCATAATTTGGAAGAATATAAAACCCCTTATCATCACTTGCCTGAAGAGTTTTGTTTTAAAAAATCAGAAAACTACCGTAAAAACATATAAGATGACCATGGCATAAATGGTAGGCCAGCTTCCTTTTAAAAGTTTTATCATGCTACAGCCGAGATTTATGAACTACAATACATATTTTACAGACCTTGGACAAAAACAGTATGAGATATAGTCCTCTTAAGAAATAGTGTTGTTTTTTTTCTTTTTCTGGGTGTGACTGAATTGATAAATAGAGTTCCCAATCCTGCTCATAACGAAGCTGATTGGAATTTAAGGCCTTATACAAAAATACGGCCAGATTCTACAATCTGCTACTCACATGACTACTGTCCTTGGTTGGTCGTGTGAACTATTCACACCATTGCAAAGTAGCAGGATTGGGCTTAATTTGTGGTGAAGGTGTGGCAATAGATTAGGAGGGTCTTTACTTTCCAACTTCATACAATTAGTAATAAGCAATTTTTTTGTAAGTCACTAGTTTGTTATGTAAAATGCCCCAAATAAAAATGTAATTGAAGAAAGGCACCTTTATGTTAACTTATATTTCTGTTACAGTAAACACATTGTTTACTTTTGCCTTTTATGAGTTATCTAGAATGTAGAGCATCTGTGAACAACATAAGTGTAAGCACAAGCCTTTCACTGTTCAGTTAATTTTAATTAGCTTTTACACTATAAAAGCTACTATGTTGTCCCTTGATGGTATGTACTCGTGGTGTTTCCATACAGAAATTGTAAAGCATCTGAAAAAATTGTTACCAAAACTAGATTTATAATAACTGGCTTCTGATCAATGGGTAGAAAAGCATCCAAAGCCATACTTCACAGGTCCTGTCCTGCTTTCAGAGGAGCTGAGGGTGTTTGACACTTGCCAGAAAATATGTAGTATCTTCAGAATAGCACTCTCAGTACATGCACTTGTTTCTACAAACAAGGTACATGAAGTATAGAACTAGATGTTTCTGTTTTTGGTATAAACACAGGCATCTTGGTTGGCTTTGGAGCTTGATGCCTTGGGCCTAACCAAAGGCAATGCAAAAGGGAGCACTGTAGCTTTTATAATAAAACAATTGAACTATTCTACCAACTTACAGGATTACAAAGCAGGTGCTTTTTATTAATTGATGAGAGCTAAAGCTCATTTTTGATAGATAATATATTTATTAAATGTATTAATGTGTGTTTTATAACGTACCTTTTTTTCCGCTGATTGTTGCATACTGGTATCTCTTATTAAGTACATCTTTAAAGGATTTTCAAGACAATCAATGTGTACCATGATGACTGTACATAACTATACAAAACTACAAAGGTTGTAAAGCATGGGCAAATGTTTTATTTTCAAAATGCTGTTCTTAACGAGAATAAAGGCTTTACTATTTACTTACAACACTTGTGCTAGCTTGATGTTAAAATCCACCTATATTTTTTCTGCAGTATGAGCAAAGTTGAAATGAAGGAAACTGTCTCCTAAAGGCTAGGGCAAGATTCCTCCACCTTTGGTCACGTTCCCACGCTTGCCCCTAGCTCTAGCACCTCTCAAACCCTCTGTGAGCCAGGCAAGGAGCTGCACAGACAAGCTCCTAACACTACAACTAATTTTGATTCTTCCACTTGGCTCAGCAGTTCCTTGAACTGGCTCAAGCACTTGTGAAAGGAGGGGGGGGGGAGCAAGACCACACAGCTGTGGCTGAACAACACAGAATTGTGGTAACCTTGATGTTTTATCAGAGTTTTTCAAAAGCGGTTTTGTTTTCCTGATCTGGTAAAACACCAGCATCATGAAGCAGGGGAAAAAAAAAAAAAAGAGAGGTGGGTACTGGTATAATGATGCAGATGAAGTCTGCCGAAGTGATGGAATAAATTCACGTTGAACCACAGCAACACTACCTGGTATCCACATTTTATTACTCTTTTCTTGAAATCACCTAGGCCGTTGTTGGACTTGTATGGAGTTAGTAGGAGAAGTACAAGTATCTTCTCTAACTGAAATTTTTAAGGCCAAAGTAGGGTTTTACTTGACAAGGCTGAATTAAAAAATAATGAGGGGACCTTAGCAGGGGGCCCAATCCACTTTTTATTCTGCTTGTGCCTTATGTAAGTAAGTACACATGCAAGATCACCGAAAATGCTGTCCCTGTGATCTTCATTTTACACTTTCTCAGCACATGTGCTAAGTGATAACAAAAGGCCCTCCGAATTTTCCCCTCAGAAATGCAGAGCAACCCTAGCTTTCCTTGCCTTCACTTGGAATTGCAGAAACACAGTGTTTCTGAAAATGTGACTGTTCAGAGCAGAGCCTGAATTTACACAAATTGTTGCAGCTCTGCAGAAGTCAGTAAAACAGCTCCAGTTTATGCTAACTAGAGACCCATTTATTTCATCCAGAGTTTTATGTCTATCAGAAAAGATTTTATGTGAGCATTCAGAAACATAAATAAATACGGACACAAAATTTGGCTAAATGTGCACAATTCCATCTGTTTCAACAAAATTTTGCTCATATTAAAACAGAATTTCATCTTGGCATGCTGGGCCCTTACGTAATCTCCCTTTGATTTACAACAACTCACATGTCAAAGTAAAACTGTAATGCTAATGTGTTTCTAAATCAGTACCACGCAATTTAATCCATGTTTTGTGATACTGGTGAGAAAACGAAAATTAAAATGGTGAATGCTTTTGTGTATGTTCTAAGTCTTACAATTTGCTTCCCACTGCAACCATACAAAATAAAACATTAAATACTTAGCTTTCTAAAACATCCACAGAAATGAAAAAGTACGCATCCATACTTCCCCAGCAAATACTCTGCTGTTCAATACAAGGGAGAAAATTCCCCCCACCCAACCCAAAAGACGTATTTTCTACACATGGCATTTTTTCTTTTAAGACAACTTCAGCCCTCGGATACTGGTACACAGTTCTCAGTGCCAGCTGTGGGAGTTGGGTGTGTGTAGCTGAGGGCAGAGTTGTTTGCTAGGGAGAAATCACTGGATTGTTAAAAAATAAAAATGAGAGCAGCTCTTTGAGTTGCTTGCTTTGAAGAATTTTCACTTGAAGTCAGTGATGAGTAATATGGTTCACCTAGTATGTAGATATATTTTTGCCATTAAGGACAACAAGCAAGGTCAATAAAGAATAGTTTTTCTATGTCTCAGTGGAAAGAAGAATGTTATCCATGTGATTGCAAAGGGTCTGCCAAATGGGAAAAATCAGTCAAACAAAGAGCACAGGGTTGCTTGCTGGAGTAAACAATTCTAAATGAACAAAAGCTCTACATAAAAGTAAAATGTCCCACCCCCCTAGTGAAAGCTGTTTTCAAAGCTCTGTATTCTTTCAGAGTGCTGTAATACAGATTAACCTAATGTTTTTCTTCTGCTGATACAACAGTCTGGTTCCTCAGTCTACTTCTATGATAGAGCCATATCATATTCTGTTCTTAGTAGTTTAATATTTTACAAACCACTTTTTAACTTTTAAATAGAAAAAAAAAATTCAGAAGATACAGCTATAGTGTACACATTTCGTATCAAGCAAATTTTGGGGGAATGTCTATAAACATTATGTTAAACGGAAAGAAGGCCAAATAAGCCAAAAAAAATCCCTTTTTTACATAAAGTTTCAGGAGAACTTAGTTATTTTTCTGAGGTATGCAACTGTAAAGAGCAAACAAAGCCCTCTTGGTACATATGCAGAATACTGGGTTGCAGCAGGGAAACGTGCTAATTTGAGGTGCTCAGAGTGCTACCAACCTGGAAGGTCTCTGCTAGTAGAAAACATACTGGAAAGGGGATGTATGATGAGGAGGAAGCACAGACAACGCCTTAGAAACCCCAAATATGACCACGGTGGCAGGATATCTAATTACCTAACCTTCCTTGGTGGTGAGGAGACCTTTGCCAGTATTTCATAAAAATGCAACAAGTTCAGACACCCCCGGGCTCACACATGCTGTTCCATATTAGAATGAGCAGGTGTTTTAGGCAGCTTCTAGCTTTAGTCAGGGGCATCCATGTCTCATCATAACCTGTGTTACTTAAGCATAACAATTCAGAATCACATCACACTAAACAGGAAGCACAGGTTGTCAGCATGAATCTGGATTGCAGACAGTTATTTAAATAGCTTTCGACATATACTTGCTTCCTATGCAGACAGAAAAGATGTCCTCAGGATTCAGATAGGCTGGAAGGACAGAGAAAAAGGCTGCCTGGCTAAGTCCTTTCACTAGAAATTTACATTGGAAAAATGTATTTTTCAGGTTGTGACACCTCACACTGAACTACCTTGCTCTGATATTTTTAAAGGCCTACACAAGACCTTTAGTTGGCAGATCAGCAGAGCTCCTGCAGAGTTTAGAACAATTTACATTAGCTGATAATCCAACACATTTTTTCAGACAACACATATCTGGAGGCAGTGAATATTGTAAATGCCGATATGAACAACTAGCTTACCACCGTGCTACTCATACGCTGAATTTTAACCACTTAAGCCTTGGGAGTCCTGCCATTTGTTCAGCAGGAGCAAGAGAAAGACCCATCTCTGTTTTCAATTACCTTGAAAGAATATTAAAGTTGAGTAGCACAGTTCCCGTTCTACCTCCTTAGTCACTGTGCAGTTCTGCTAGCAGATTACTGCCACTGCAGTGGCGTGGTTCTACTGCAATGGGGACAGCCTCTCTTTAGATTTCCTGCAGGTTGGGGAAAGGTGTGTGGACATAGCTGGGCAGAACAAACTGCCTGAGGATGCCACTTATTCAGGACAATGCCAAGAAAACCATTCTCACAGGAGGCTGGATTCAGCTCGCAGAAGTACACACACCTTATCTCCGAAGTTGTTTGTGTAACGGAATGCATGAAAAAGATCTACAGAGAATGCCTGAGCATTCATTATGCATTCATAGGAGGTGTAAGGTAAGACTTAAATAGAAGTATGACACAAGAATGGGAGGCATTATTACAAGATTTCATATCGTTT
Source organism: Aythya fuligula (assembly GCF_009819795.1). Taxonomy (NCBI): domain Eukaryota; kingdom Metazoa; phylum Chordata; class Aves; order Anseriformes; family Anatidae; genus Aythya; species Aythya fuligula. Next base: position 8,430,470 of record NC_045573.1, read on the forward strand.
TGAAACATCAACTCCTTTTTCAAGACCTAAGACTGAAACCCTTAGGTGCTATGACAGTAATTTAAAAAAAAAAAAAAAAAAAAAAAAAAAGGAAAGAAAAGAAAAGAAAAAAAAAAAGAAAAGAAAAGCACAAGCAAGAAAAAGGAGAGAACTTTTCAGGTGAATTTCTACAATCACTATTCAGGATGTGACACAAACAGTATAAATGTGCACCTACATAGGGCAAACAATCTCTCCCACATCATCTAATGCATTTATAACAGTCTCATTGTTTCTTGAAGATTTACTCATGGTGCGCACTTTTGCAATTGACAAATAGTATTGGGCATCTCTTTTATCTCCAATGTTATGGTTTCTATCCGCACAGGTCATAAGGTTTCTACTGTCAGGACAGTTGAAGTTGTTGGCAGTACACAGCTGTCACATTACTGATTTTAACAATTCTTATTTTAAAATGCAGCGTTAATGTGATTAAACCCCACTTCAGTCACATGCATATTCTAAATCACACAACACTTCCACCCATCACTACAATAAGAAGCACTAATGAAGACTACTTAATTTCCTTGGAAGCGAGGTGAGGATCTCTCCAAGCAGAACAGTTAGCTGTTACATTTTTGACTTGCTGTTCCTACTGTAATAAAGTCATCTGTTTGTTTGTTTGCCACATTCCTTGGAAATGCAGCTCATTTAATACAGTTTATGGTATACGTGTTGCAATGATGAGGCACAGATGACGGCTAAAAGAAGCACTGGCATTGAATGTATTTGGATTTACTGTTTGAGGCAACTCCTCGGAATAGGATTTTCAAAAATCTGCAAAACTCCTATTAGACATTTGAGGATTGCCTGCTTAAGTCTTTGTCCTTTTTATCTATGCATTAAGTTCAAACATCTTTACCATCCATTTTTGATAACAGAGGCAATTTTCCCTCATCTTAATGCACAAAACCAGAATCAGGACTGATGTTCTGGTTTAAGACTTGGCTGTTTCAGCCTAACAGTAAAGAAACTCTGACCTACTTTATACACTACTGTGTAATACAACTGGTTTGTGACAGTAGCTTAGGAAAGGTTTATACACCCACACTCCTGATTTTGTTTAAATCGTAAGAACTATGAGAATTACATTTAGTAATTTAAACAAGTGAAAACAGAAATGAAAAATACCACAGACTCAGACTGTAAGAAGATGAAAATCCATAAAAGAAAATCTATTGGAATAACTTATTAGCAAGGGCTTAGAGTAAAATATATATATAGAAAGGAGTTTCACCCCAGCCTCCCAATGAAATGCCAAAGAAGCCTGAACATGAAATCGGAGCTGTCAGCAATCTCTCTGAAATAAGACCTGACTTTTAAAGAGACAGCTCTTTATAAAGTGTGTATAATTTTAGCCTCTTACTACTGGAAGTTAATATGCAGGCAATTATTAGTGAAACCTTCCACTTCAGGAAACCTTCAGTGACTAATAATGGCAAAGTGCTATGTTGTAAAAAAGATATATTTTAAAAAATAAAATACACTGAAACCTATGCCCACAGACGTACCTGTTACTCATGAACCTTAAACAGAACCACCAGATCACTCATCAGATGATGCTTTTGTAAAAAGGACACAGAAAAGTGATAGGACAAACCTAATTCTCCAAAGCAACAACACAGTTCGTAAAATAATTAATCTTCCCATAACGACATTTGCTGCAAACCCACAGATGAGGCAGCACCAAGTCTGAAATGAAAGCAGCAGAGGGCAGGTGATGCCAGAACAGCCCACCAAGCTCTTAGCTTGCTTTCTGGTGACAGGTCTGCCCAAGATTTTTCCAAAATACCAGGCACATGCAGTCATCCTGGCTGCGTTTAATTCCTTTAGAGAACAAACAATGTCAGGGAATTTGTTTATTCACTTAGGATCAAATTAGGGAAGTGTAAGCTGACAAACAGGAGACCCCCGAACACCAACAACCAGCAATGGAGATGAGAAAAAAGGCTGAAAGATGTCTAGCAGTATTTGTGTATGTAATGCTACAAAGAGAGGCTGGGAGAGCTGGGGATGTTCTGCCTGAAGAAGAGAAGGGCTCTGAGTGAACTTACTGCAACCTTTCAGTACTCAAAATGCGCTTATAAAGAAGATGGAGAGCAACATTTTACATGGGCAGTGATAGATCAAGAGGAAGGGTTTTTAAACTAAAAGAGGAGAGATTCACATTCAAGGTTAGGAAGAAATTCTTCCCTCAGAGGGTGGTGAAGCACTGGCACAGGCTGCCCAGAGCAGCTGTGGGTGCCCCATCCCTGGAGGTGTTCAAGGCCAGGCTGGAAGGGATTTGGGCGACCTGGTCTGCTGGCTGGCAGGGGGGTGGAACTGGATGTGCTTTAGGGTCCCTTCCAACCCAACCATTCTGTGGTTCTGTGAATACACAATGCTTTCCTAATATTTGGACAGGACAGTTCAGAATTCATTATTCAAAATCTTTAAATTTGTTAAATATCTGGATGGCATTTTTACAGTTCAAGGTGTACGAAGAGGAAAGCACTGACACCCATTACACTGACTGAGATGGACACCTGAGTTTAGGAGAGAACAAACTACAAAAGACTAGATATACTGGGGACTGTATGCTAATGACAGCCCAACTCTCCTCCAAAACACTCAGTGACCTGAGATTCATTAAAAGAAAGTCCCAGAAACACAACAGGTTAAGTAAGAAGATGCAGCACTCAAAGAAAAGCCCAGAAGGAAGGCACCCAGCACATCTTCAGCAGGAACCGATCAATGTGGGTTTTGCAAGTAAATAGCTGAGATTGAAAAAGAGTCATGAAAATGGAAAGAAGCTGACAAGAAGCAGATAGAAATAATCTCAGAGTGCCAGGCCCCCAGCAACAAGCATTTGGGGAATTACAGGCAGAAGCCAGTTGGGGCAGAAAACTAGAATGCCAGATTTTCTGGGCAGCTTCACAAATGCTTTACTTACACCCATGAATCTCTCTTCTCTCTGAGGCATTTCCTACATGGAAAACGTGGTAAGTTCTGTAAAGTCACTGTCCGAGGCATTTCCTATATATGGTAGGTTCTGTAAAGTCACTAAATGTAAACTCTCACAGACTAAACCAAGTGATCAGGTTAAATTTTAAAAAGTTACATTGAAAAAGACGTGAGTGAGTAATACAAAGGGAAGTTTGGGGCAAGCAGCTTGAATGTTCTGCAATCCATCATCTGCTTCTTCACTGATCTGTGAGTTGTATTTTAAGACTCTACTTGGTTTGTGGTCCTTCTTCCCCTGTCTCCCTATTTTTTTTCTCAATCAAAAGAGTCTCAAGTCTAGCTTTGCTGCAGGAATATTTGGAGGTTTTACTTGTTACGCAGTGACAGCCTTTTCTTCAGTCTTTTAATACATCTCATAGTTGGAAACAGAAATGTGCATACCTGAATGCAACCCCCCCCCTGAGTTTTCAGTAAAAATATAGCATTTTTTCACTACTATCTTGAAAAACATTAAAAAAAAAAAAACAAAAAAACGCAAACTGCAAACCCCATTAAGAATTTCTCCTCTCCTTTAAAACAGAAAAACAATCAAATGAAATATATTTCTATAATCACAGAACAAATACCAAATTGCAACAGTCTTTTTTCCATTACAAATTATTATTAAAAACTGCAGTGATGGGTAAAAGCACAATTATGCCACTGGAGGATTAGTTCAGACTTGTGCTGGCTGATAACTGCTGTGCCTGTGTAAGCTCAGTTCAGAAGATCACATATTTTATAGCTTATCTAAATTGCCATCTTCAATTTTTTTCCTTTCCAAACCTTCCCACTGTAGTTTCAGAAATTACATGTTCCTGTAATCTTTATAACTTTTCAGAGATGTCTGAGTCTGGGGTGTGGACCAATAAAGCAGAATCTACATCATGAGTCTTATGACTTTTATCACTACATTCTCAGCTGTTAGTGCCAAGATTAAACTTTCAGAAACATCTCAAGCATCTTGAATTAGGCTTGATGAAAAACACCACATACTCACTGCTTTGTTCCTGGATTTTCTTTCATTTTTTAAAAAGAAGCTGTAATGTATTTTGTGCCACTGAAAGCTTAAACGTTTACTTTTATTTCAAAAGCAGTAACATACATGAATCCATTTAAAATCGTTTTGAATATAGCACCTTAAAAGTGTAAAAACCATGGAATATGGGCAGGTCCCCACTTACAAGAGCTCCATTATGAGATAAATTAAAGAATTACAGCTACAGTTAAAGGAGGGCAGATGAAATTAGAAAAAAATAATCCCTTTGTTTAATATCACCTGAAAGCATGACTAAATTTCAACCACCTTTGATCAAAGCAGAAAAAAAATATGAAACAAGGAGACTGTCAAATAAAAATGATGAATTCCTTACATTTTATGGAGCTGAATTTTCATAAACCATGGAGGTACGGTTTTTAAGAGATTCATTAGCTACTCAGACTGCCTCTTAAACTAATCCAACATTACCACCTACATTACATTTAAAATATATTTTTAAACCCTAGCATAAGATGCTCTATTTGCATATGACCTCTTTTCAGTATTTTTGGGGGGAAACTACTGTCTGGAAACATGCATGCAACTGTAACTTCTTCAATGGCCTCTTAAATAAGTATCTATTAGAACACATTACTATACTCACAGATTAGTTTACAAAATGAATTCCAAGAAGTTTCATTTTGTAAACTTTTTTTTTTTTTTCTGGGCACCAATTTTAATATTTTTCCCTTCCTCAATTCATTCTGTTGTGCTATGACATCATTATGTAGTGCAATACGATTATGATACAGCCATCCTTCAGAAGTATGCAAACTAGACTCCTCCATTTGACTTGACTTGGTAAGCCTATTCAATTTTCAAATCCTACTTCATAATTCAGGCGGAGACACATTACAGCTGTAGGAGTGACTGCATTTCCTTGCTTCTTGACAGTGTGCATCTGTTCCTGCTCCAGCACAAGATGTGTTCCTAAAATATGCAGCCTCTTCTCCCCTTTATCTGCAGCCTCATTCATGTTTTCAAGGATTTTCCAATGACAGAACACCTACATTTTGAGTTCTTCAGCACGTTGCTGGGTGCATCTTCCCAAGGGAAAAGTCTTTGTTTGCAAGCTCTCAGTATAGGTAAGTAATAGCTTCTACTGCTAAAGGAGAAATACAGCTTGGAAATCAAATGGTGCATAAAGGAATATTCCCTCCTGTATCTGGAAATCAACTCTCCCCACCTGCTGTGAAGATTATTTTGTTTCTCAGTTTGGTTTAAGTAGATTTTCCACACACTGTGTACATTCACTGCACCTTGCAAAGCCAAGGCTACGGTTGACCTCTAAGAACTGGTAGCTAATAGGGTTGCAATTTTTTTTTTTTAACATAAAACCAGGAATGTTTATTTCTTCTACTATTCTTCCTAAGAACGATGCTTTTTAAACATAAAAATTTACTAATTTTACCCAGATACAAAGAAGAAAGGAAAACACTTAGGAAAAAAACAGCAGAAAGTACTAGACAGTGTGTGTAAAGAACTAATTTTTTCAACAGCACACCAGCAGAGAGAAGCAACTGTTGTAGCAGTCTGTCTTTCACCTAAGCAATGCATTAAGATTTAGGTATTTTCAAAAACAAAAGCCAAGTATTTTCAACTTCCTTTCATTGTACAACACATACATTTTCATTTCCAGCAGTGTCTCATCAGTACTGCATCTGCAGAAGGTACTGCTCAGCATCACAATGGCACAGGTTTCATCCACTGCATGGAGGCACAGATCTGATCAATCAGGCCATTAACCAAAGACCTATTTCATTTTAAAAGCACTAAAGCAAAACCGCATCTGAAGTTATGTGGGATACCAGATAGAAAGCAAGAAAACGCATCAAATTATGTCTAGTTTGAAATGGGTGCTTTAGGCTGCAGGTATTGACAAAATTAATATGGGCAGCCCTAAAGAAAAGCAAGTTGGGAAAAGAAGCTCTCCTAAACAAGGTAGATCTAATGGTAGATCAGCAGCCTAATGAAACCAAAAGCAGCCCTTCCTATGGTGTTTGCTACTGTCACATCCTGCCGAGTATGATCCCATACAACAGGCAGGTAAATGAAGCAGCTATTTGAATACATTTACATTAAAGTAATTTCAGCAAACTGGAATAATGAAAACAGAAAGGCCATCATCTTCAGAAAAAAAAAAAAGAAAAAGAAAAAAAAAAACAAGCTCATTTACTATTCACTCATATCCTTTGGAAGTTTTTGTTTGTTTGTTTGTTTTTTTATTAGCAGTATTTTATAGTGGAGTGAAAATTAAAAAAAAAACTTTTGTAAAACATTTTGGAACAAATTTATCCCATCAGTTGTGCTAAAACAGTGGGGCTATACAGAGGAGGTTTCTCTTACTTCCTACAAGCCTAAATCTGTAAGCCACTCAACTGAGCCTTGAGTGTTATGCTTCCCTCTATATTTTCAGTCTGGAAGTAGAAACTGTTAAGAGTAAGTACTTTCACACCTTAAATATAGACCTTTTTTTGGAATGGAATTTTACAGCAGTGGAGGAGTGGAGCAATCAAAGCGCCAGCTAAGTATGTTACATCTTTCTGATCTCAGGTAAAGGCTGAAAGAAACATACATTTTCCTTCCACTCAAAAAGAAATTTAGTAGCTCTATGCACTAAGAGTTCCACAGTCCTGCAGGATGCTATTCATTTCCCCACTTCCTTTTCTATAGTAATTTTCATGCAAAGTCTTCGCATGTTATACCCCCAAGCAACTCTCAAAATTATCAATAACTAGTGTTGAAGGAAAGAAGAATAAAGAGTAGCAAAGTAAAAAAGAAAAAAAAAAAAAAAAGAAAAAAAGAGTCAGAGAGATGCTTTTAAATGTGCTTTGAAGTGTGGGGAGAATCAGTGGTTTATATGAGGTTACATTACATCCTGACCTACCGAACCAAGCAGACATACCACGTAGGGTATGGTTTCATATGACACAGTAGGCACAGGACAGATTAGCTGATCTAAAAGCCAGCTGCCATCACACGTGGGCAGTTTTCCTTGCCTCTATTACTGCTGCACCATTTCCCTTCCACTGGAGCTAAGGGCTGTGTCATTACAGGGCCAGTCAGCTGAGTGGGCTGATCCAGCAGAACACTAACCCAGAGGGCTGCAGCACAGAGCTGGGAGCAGCGCTGGGGCAGGTCAGCCAGCTGAAAACGACTCACCATGAACAGCCACGACTGGGAGAGCTGGGAAAAGGAAAGGACGGCAGAAACCGTGGTGAAGGAAGCACAGGACTACCTTCTTAATGGGCATGTTGTTGGTCACCTTAGCTGCCCACTAAAAATCACACTTTGGGTCCCTACTTAAAAAACAAACAAGGAAACAACACTCAAAAAGTGTTTTGTTCTGGGTTACATTCTAACAAAAACTAAAATGTCACTATTTGTTTCAATGATGATGACTACACTTACTGAAAATGAGAAAATAAATTAAGAATGTCTTCGGGCTTTTTTTTATTACAATATAATGCCTTTGGACTTAGTTATTATGATATATCTACATTTCTAACTTCCTTTTGATATCCTTTCTAAGTAACACACTGGTCTATAACACACAAACATACTTTTATAAAATTGTAAGCATTTGGACAAAACATACCCGTGAAATAAGTATATGTAGCATTGTGCCGAAAGCCACAACACAGCAGAACCTGACTGTTAGCTTGCATTTTGGCTGATATTTCACAGAAGGTATGCTGATCTTTCTAGTAGTGTCAATAGAATCGCATTACTCCTTGAGTCAGCGTTTTCTAAAAGCTATTTGGCAGCTCACCATTCATCCCCTACAGTTAGATTCAACACTATTTACAGCATCTACTAAACAGAGTTAGAGTCATATACAAATTTAAGAGAGACTTCATTGTTATTCTTAATGTAGTTAACTTTGTAATACACTGATATATATTTAGTTTCTAAAAGTTCTCCTTTTTCTTTTGATCGTGAATCCCATTGCTCTGTTTGTGACATCTGAGTTTTTTTGTAACAACAAGCGCTTTGTCCAGTTTAATGCAAAGAGCTCAGTGGTTTAATTGAAGGGGAGATTTCACAGTAACTCAGTTCGACCAAAAGCCTAGAAAGACGAGCTTAAAAGGTAGTTGTGTTATGCTATTCATTACTGTATGACTGCTCAGAACCCACTTCAGTGCGAAGCCAGCTGGGTTAGATTGAATCACTGATGAAGGCTGCTTAACCCAAACTTGTTGATTTTACAGTGAAACAGGGTTTAACAATGTTAATAAACAGCAGAATAATAATAGCAGAAATAAGAGCAGCTGGAGCACTAACAAAATTAATTAAGGCATTACAGCTGAGATTGATAATGAAAACCCCTGGACAGTAACTTCTTTAAGTAGTACAGCTGTTTCCAGATAGCCATCTGTCTGCGCCCCTCGGCTATTTTATGTATGGATACTCTTAAATTAACTTAGCAGGGCTCAGTTAAATCATTACAGAAACAATTTCATAATATTGCAAGCTAATGTGATATAAACAACAAGAATTAGCACTGGTTTAAGAAAAAAATTGAAAAGAAGCAATTTTACAACATACTTTGAAGTGGTGGAACAGCTGTGTCCTATAGTCCTAAAATAATTAATCTGATGACAGGAAAGCTCTGTGAGGGTGATTAAAAGGAAATTTGTTTTTCCTTCTGAAATAATTAGTAAAGAAGGCAAAGGAAATCTTACCACTGCATTACTCTCCAAAACAACTTAAGTACAGTTTATAGAAAAATTCACTTTCTTCAGGGACAATTCTTTGAATGAATCCAGCTGCCAAATGGCACAGGCCACTTCCCCTCTCCCCACTTTTCTTACTACCAACATTTTGAAGATGGCTTCGTCTTATCTTCTGAAAACATACTCTGAATTTCAAAAAAAAAGATCTACTTGTATCCCCTTTTTTTTTAATAATATCTACTGTTTTTTTTTTAAACCTAAACTCTTAATAAACCACAAGAAATAGGCTATGAAATCCCATTAAGACTTGAAGAAAATGTTGGTCACTACCAAAATTTTCTTTACATATAGTTACATCTGCTAGAAGACAAGCACTTATGTTGGATGGATTTTATTTTTAATTATTTCTGTACACTGGTACTAATTACTGTTATCTTTCATCTTCCAGCTCTAAGTTACTAAAACTAAGAATTTTCCACGCAAACAACCCACATATATGTGCACACATACAGATGCATGTTTTTCCTATTGTTATGTACTCTTTTACTCCTCAGAATGAATTATTTTCAGCTATAAAATATCCCTTGAGCAATTGCATGGGTTGGTAAATGAAACCTGACATTTGTGGATTACAATTGCAATATAATATGAATAAATGTTTGGAAAATCTATACAGTTCTCATAACAAATTGCTATCACAAAAAAAAATCGTGACACTTCCCGTTTTCAGTATTTGTACTAAAATAAATACTGCACTGAAGAAAATTCTTAATGTTCTGAACATTTCACAGTGAAGTGAAGCATTGACCAAAAAGTCCTGCATATAGCAAAGTGCAGACACAGAAAAGTGTGCCAGCTCATAACACTTTGCATTATATAATGCTGAAATAGCAAGACAACCAAGGACGCCATGATAAATAAAGGAAGGTTTTGAACATGATGTCTTTTGAAAAATAACTTCTATGACAGCTTTAACTTTTCCTTTTCACAGATTTCATTGTGTGCAAATATTCCTAGCTGATACTTAACTGACTTTATTATTTAAAAAATTCTACGGTGAGGCTTCTGTAGACCATATTCAAACATAAGCCTTCACAGCTGAAATACAACAGGCAGGAACAGCTTTGATTGTGGTCCTTGCTGTTGGCATAGATGTGCAGAACCATAAGGGTGTTGTCATTCATTACTGTCTTTGTTAGTTCTGGGCTGCCTCTCAGCGTATCTAAATACCCCCTCAGAGGAATCTACTCCTATTTGTACTGGCACCAGAACTGTTATCAGTGCAGGCCAGTCCTTATGCTAACAACAGTGAATACTGAGAAGGAGCACTGTAAGAATGTCATGCATTTTGAAGTGTATGCAGAACACCAACTAGTTCTGCCATCAGTGCTGGACAACTAGGTTTCTCCATTGGATACTGTCTAGTGAACTTAAGTTTTAATACATACACTATAAATCTTCCAAGATCACAATGAAAGCAGATTTCACTGGACATATTCCATTAAACAGCACCATACAGCTGAAGCTAGCCTGCAGGAGTCTCCATCCAGCTCACATTTTCCCTGGAGATCACAAAGAATGGCTGTTTGGGCAGGAAAACACTTCCAACAGGAAGCTGCTTTCCTCGCACTTGCAAACATGCAAACCACAGAACTATCCAGTGGCTGCTGCTGCTGTCACCATCTGTCAGTACAGGAAAAGCACAACTGGAGTCAGACCTCCCTCTGTGTAAGAGTTTTGTCTAACATAGGTGAGCCAGGAGCAGTTGCTGAGGTTGTCCAGGCCCTGGGCATGGTGGCCGCAGTACTACGTCCACCTTGCGTGACTCTTGCAGCTGCCAACATTAAATCACCTGGCGGTACCAGCCTGTGCATGTGACTGGCAGGTTAAGCATTGCAGATGACAAGAGGAGGAGGCACAAAGAGGTAGCTTCTTAACATCTTACCTTGTACGACAGGATGACAGTTGCCACTGATTCATTTCGTATTATGTGATAAAATTTATTATTATGCAATTATGTAGATTACTTCAGAAATCCAGAGCAACAAGTTAAAACAGTCACTTCCAGTACTGCCTGGAGTTTGCAAGTGGGTTTAAATACTCTTCCACTTCACACAATAGAGGAGAAATTGTGGTACAACAGCACCATGTATTAAGACATCTATTTGAAAGATTTATACTATAACTACTGCACCTCGTGTCCCTTAGAAACATCCAGTAGGAATACCTACTCACCCAGTTGTGATTGCAGAAATAATTGGTGTTTTACAGACCTCAGACTGCTTAACAGCAAACTCAACACTGAGTAACTGCAACACTGCCCTGACTGGATCTCTTCATAACTAGTGCTATCCAACAGCTATACAAGTATAACTAGGAAACAATTGGAAAGAAGTTTAAGGAATCAAAGGCTTGTCGACAAGGAAGCTTGAAAACATAGAGACCTTACCCATTTACAATTTTGTGTTTGCTGGTATTATGAAAATGTAGCCCATCTGGAAGTGCCAGGATTTCACACACAAAAAAAATCTAGCATTAGTTTAAAATGTTGTTATTAGCCCCAAGCACCCATTACATTTATTTTATGTGAAGGAAAAAAAGACATCAAAATATGGAAAGCTGAAAACAAGACGCTACTTTGTAATTCCTGTTGTTACAACGATTGTTATTAGTGACATATTTTCCCCTTCACCTTTAGGCAAACTTTTCTACATAAGATTACAAGCACAAAGGGAAATGTTTGGAACTTTCATGTCATCCTTTTAAGCCTGATCTACTTGTGACTGGATAGATAGACTGGATGCACAATAAAAAGTGAAAGAATAATTGCAGTGCATTAGGTTAATGACCTGACTGCTGTTAATTCCTTTGGCATTTACTGAGCATGGACTATTTTATAATTAAACTGCTTGGTAGAAAAGTTTCATTGTATCATTTATTAAAAAGCAGGACGATTTTGAAATTAGCAGTAGCCACAAAAGGTTTGACGACTAAAGTTACTGAAGAACTGCAAGACCCTAATTATATTTATATTTAGGTCAGAGGTTGGACTCGATGATCTTGAGGTCTCTTCCAACCTAGAAATTCTGTGATCTGTGATATACAACAAGCCCTAATTGCTCCAGCAGTGATATTAATAAGTACTCTTTGTGTACGGACATCCTTACTGTAGTTTCTAAAACAAAGCATACAGTGAGAATGTCAAGCACTCAATTCCAGAATACCCTATTTTGTATCTGTGCATGAATACAATAACTTCACATAATTTAGAAGAAGAATTAGCTTGCATACAAAATAGTGAAAGAAACAACATTTGAATGAAGCCGCAGTTGGAAAAATTCCATGTCTCAGCTTGGACTTTAAATGTCTAGAAATTGGGCATGTTGCTCAAGAAGTCTAACCAAGAAAGCAGTGACAAGGCCTGGAGACGCAGTGAAGAGAAACAGCTCCAAACGCTGACCTACAAATATGCAGTGCTTCAGTAAAAATGCCTAGGTCATTTGACAACACTGAGACCAAAGGCAACCCGTTACAATGAAGCTGCCCAATTCCAGATTGCGCATCAGCGATTTTCTGCCTCTTGAAATCCAGTTGATTTTTCTGGATAATTGGTATCTGACTGACCAGCTCTCAGTATTTTTAAAAACTTTCACAGAAAACTGATTCTAAACTCCCTTACCCTACAAGAATTCAGACGTAAATCTCTCTTTTCCCAGTGAAGTCCCACAAACTCAGAATTAGGCCATTGACCCTTTTGTGGTCTGACCTGAGGAGGTCTAATACTTGCCACTGACTGTTAGCTCCTACCAATCATCTGGAGGCTGGCATTTCTTCAGCTGTGAACAGTAACCAGCTATGAGAATACCACCTCAAATTCTGCTCCATTTAACCAAGCTGTGGGCTTCTGAAAGGGATTATCCCTCTCTCCCCCAGCTCACTTCCTCTGTTGTGGTACATACAGGGGTCACATGAAAACGATGTCGTAGGAAACTAACACTAAAACCTCTCACTGATCCAAAGCCATAGTGCACTTAAACAACGGCTGAAATTGATGCAATAGATACAGGGTGGGACAGCCCTTCTGGCAGGTCAGAATGAAGGACCACACAATGGTGACTGGTAAAACAGAATTTTCCCTCTCAAGAGCTCACGAGCCATATAGCTGAACGACCTCTTCTACTGACTCGTAATTCACATCCCTACGTGTAGTATCACATATGAGTCCAGCCACAGAGGCTGAAAAAACGTAGACTGGTTGAGGAGCTAGCAAATCCTCCTGCGTTGTTATTAGACAAAGAGAGCAGGCACAGAAAAATCATTATTATACCACTGTGCCTGAATAAGTAAAGAATAACTCCAGCCCTGTCAGTAAGGCCTCGTCCACAATCACAGCAAAAAGGAAACATGGTGCAGTGCTGGTTCTTAAAGCAACCTGGCCTCATATCCCTCAGCAAATACTCTAAGAACAGTACAGGCCAACTTCTGGAAGTTGTAGAGCTTAGGGATATGGTTTAGTGGGGACTGTTAGTGTTAGGTCAGAGGTTGGACTCGATGATCTTGAGGTCTCTTCCAACCTAGAAATTCTGTGATTCTGTTATAAATAACTAGAGGAAAATGGCAGTAGAACATTTACCAGATTGAAATACTGCAGTTCAGAAAAACTACAACACAACCTGTCTGATAAAAAACAGTACTCGAATGTTGCATAGCTGGTAGAATTTTAATCCTGCCTAGGAAATACTGTGCCACCACATTACCATAGTCCTGTGAAGTTACTGAGCTTTGGCCCAGTATCATACTTTCCATTGGCACTTTCCGTTAGACAAGCAACTAACTTACATAGTAACTGTAAAGACATACCAGGCATTTCCGCCAGACATTGCCTTCTTTTGTCACTCATGATCAGTGTTCCACCGTGTGTCTTATTTCTTAATACAACTTGAAGTATAACAATTAAACACTTAATGTAAAAAAAAAAAAATCATTACAGTAATTTAATCCACTTACCTTTGTCTTCCTGCTCAGTCCAGAATTCTTCCACTCTTTCAGAAATGTGTTCTTCCTCTCTGAACTGCTTTTGCCACTGACGTAGCTCTTGTATTTCCTTATCACAGCGGACCTGGAAAAGGAAAACAGAATATGCAACTAAAATTATGTACATTTGTGTTACCCAGGATGACAAGAGGTATGACAAGAGGTATTTTTTCTGTGGCTGGGCAAATATGTGACATACGTCCTTTTTGCAGCGCTTGATATAAAAGTGTGATCCCAGAGGTTTACAGTTTTCAGCTTAAACAAAAATAAAAGCCACATAATTGACAAACTCCTTTGAAAACATAAATATGCCAATTAGGGGATCATTTTGATTACCAAGGACTCCTGAGAATGTGATTGCAGTGAGACACTCATTCTTTGAGTTAATTAAAATTTAAAGCATTATAGTGAAGGGTATTAGTGCCTTTAGAAAACCACAACACTATAAAACCAGCCCATTGACCAACATAATAGAACAGAAGAGGCACATGAAGGGTCATACAGCAGGAAATTTATTCCAGCAAATTGATTCACACCTGCTACCAGCTGCAAATAGGCTTACTGACAATCTCAGCCACAGAATTTTCACAAACAGGAGAGCCATTAATCTGTTATTTAAAGTAATTGGAATGCATTACATGGTATCCATTCTTTGGCAATCACCCCTATGAAGAGCCTAATCCTGCTTCCATATAAAATGACAATAGTCACAAGCCTTGTCCCCATTTAAGTTGAATTCCTCTTTTATTGCTTTTGTACTGGTATGGATTCTACTAACATAAGAAAGAACTTATCTTTTACCAGTCTACTTAAACTTGCTCTAAGCAAGACTGGATTAAATAGCAGTATGTTGCCTGTCATATACCTTGGCATTCACACAATTACTATCTCCAGCGTTCGAGCAAAAATCCAGAAGAGAAACCATCCCTTGGACAACAGCAGGAAGGGGACATGCTAGTATTTGCTTAAACAATGGGAAGCGTTTATTCTCTTAGAGTCACATTCAAATTATAATAACATTATTTAAAATGGAGTTTCTGTGTGTCTTTTTTTTCTTCTAATTGTTACATAGATGAAATGCCATTACGTTTTAGGACTTAACATCCTAGTTATTCAGGCCGAAATTGAGTAACATGGTCGAAACAAGCAGCAATAAGATTGGTTTCTCCTAACATGTTTCTACTTTCATGAAGCTGATTACTTAAATTTTCTAGTGACTTTCTTATATTTATTTTATTCTTACACGATATGGTAATGAGTTTGCTGTGTGATTTGAACACTATTACTCCACTCCATTACATCCCAGTTTTCCCATGCTTTCCTGAAATGCACACAGTGCAAAAGAGGATGCAGTTTTCCACTTGTTAAAAACATTAATCAAAACAATATAAATTATTTAGCAAAAGTATTCTTTCCACACAGAATTTCTCCTTTGTGGTGCAACCATGAAAGCAACAGACAGCAAATGTACTCCAAGAGCAGTTTTCAATCCACTTTTAAGAAGATAACTTGCCATATTTCAGATATATATTTCAGTGCATTGACAGAGCAGAAATACAATGCAAGGTTATAGGATCAATACAGACAGGGAAGACTTTTACTTAGTGACTTGACATCAGATACCTCTCAGGCCTCTTAAAATATCCCATTATACTAATACAGGTATGTATTATCTTCTATAAAAGATATATTTAGTTCTTTCAAGGTTAATATAAAATTTCAAAAATTAATAACAACATTAGTTTAATGTTACTAGCTAAAAAAATCAAATTATTTTTTAATTAAAACCATCAAATAATGTTTCAAAAAAAACCCAATATATTAATATCTTAAAATACTGCAAGGTCCAGTATCAAAACCAAGTAGTGAACACGAACTCCCAGATTTTTAGAAATGTGTAAGAAAAAGGAGTGCAAATCTGTCACTTTCAGTAAAACAGGTGATAGGAACTTAACAGAATCCTATCCACACGTTCCAAATATTCTTAACAAACTCTAATTTAGCACAGCTCTGATAATTTAGCAGAAAGTAGCCTCTATTTTGTAAATCAGAGTACAATTCTGGCACAATTAAAAAGCCATGACTCATTGACCAAATCTCAGGTAAGTAATCTAAGGTTCAAATCTTGTCCAAACAACTGATGACTCTCCTGCAGATCAACAAAGCATGAAGCACTGAAGGAGTCTAACAAAGAACTGAGAGAAATAATGTGTCTCTTTAAAAACCCAAGTCACCCGACTGAATCTACATTTGCTGTTAAGAATGGCAAATATTTGCGTGACCTTCTGGGTTTGAGCCTTTGCTAGTCACCACACCTTGCTGGAAAGGAAAATAAATTATGACAGCAAAAGCACGAGAACACTTTGTAAGATATAAAGATAAACCTACTTCATTTTGGATTTAATTTTTGCTCAAACAATATTTATACACAAAAGAGCACTGAATATTTTCGTAATGCTGTCCAGTCTAAGCTACATAATATTACGAGATTTACATAGTCAAAATACACTGTGTTCAATGCTAGGCAAGAATATGTCACAACATATTCTTGTATATAAGAAAGGATAGTACTATGGAAGGATAACATTAAAGCTTTGGACAGAATCATTAGAGAAAATTCTATTAATGAAAAATTCCTTCTGCCTAGAATAGTTACGCAAATTGTAAATATTAAAAAGACCCCAGAGAATAAATGGCACTAAGCACAGATCCAGCAGTAGAAGAGTGAAGAAATACATTTTCTTGAACTGGAAAAGTGCCTGGAAAATTGATATCTACCAATCAAGGGTTTTCATCAGATATTGGAGTACTGCCTTGGCCCATGACAGATGAATGGAACATCAATAAAAGAGGATGTGAGAAGTAAAGAGAAAAATCTGATGAAAGAGCTGTCAAAAGCCTTATTCCAGCTGTTCTTTCTTGCCTCAAAGAGACCTCTCAAGATGACATCTTCCCTTCTGATCTCCTCAGAGTACTATGCCAGACTGTTCTTGTGTCTCATATATACACATGCAACAAATGACATTATCATTACTCCTTTGGACTACAGTGGCTACCCAATATTATGTTATTTAGTCCTGGAACTTCAAGACAGTTTCTGCCAGGGATGGGAAACAGATAATTTTAATTAAAGTTTCTTTGGAGCAAGCCTTCATATTTGTAAATCAAGCACAAGATTTCCACGGTCACAATGGATGTGGCAACAGCAAATTGCCGTTTTGCTCAAAACCCCCTACACCTTTCTTTATGACAAGTTCGACACCCAGAAACCTTTCCCATTAGGGTCACACAACAGCTACTGTCACTTCTTGGTAGCTTTCTTCTGCTTATGTCCTATATAAAATTCTGCAATCTAATTAGTTTTCTCCTTTTTACCAGAAAATGGTTATAAAAGTAATTGGATTGCTGTTTGTGTTTCAGAGTGCAGCCTAATGCTTCTGTAGCTAACACTGCTTTTTATTATGGGATTTAATTCTTGATTAAACTTGAAATAAGTACTCATAAATGTCTTTGTATGAAAGATTCTAGCAAAGGCTTTGTGGATGACAGCCATTAATTATTATTACCACAACAAGTATTTTTCTGAAACCTGCTTCAGATAAGGAGGTATGTACGCTTTTAATTAACTTTTTATTATCAGAAAGTGCTCGATATCCTATACCTATGGGGTTTTTTTTCTTCACATAGAAAAATCCTTACTGCCTGACACCTTGTTTTTGCTGAATCTCATGTGGTTTTGATACTGTCGCATGCAGACAGCTACATGTGGCAGAAACAAGTGAAATATCCATGCAAAGATGCAATGCTCAGTCAGTTGTATGACTAAATAAAGTCTACTGCCTAGATCAGTACGGCTAAAAAGGTATCTCAAAAATGGAGATTCCATACAAGATGTGTCAGTGAAAAATTATCAGCTGTGGTTTCTCACACTTTATATGACACCATTTAAGAATAAAATAAAATAAAATAAAATAAAATTACAAGGTTCATGTCTGGGATACTTCTTTTAAAAGCATATCATCTGAAATATTTTCTAATTTTTCAGAATCTACTTTATCATTACTGTGATAAATTCTCATTTAAATCAAAGATAACGTCACCCTGTGTAATAACTTGTTACTAATGATTTTGACTTTATATTCTGATTTTAATGGTAAGTTTTAAAAGCCCAAGTCCTTTCAGTTATAAGAAGCTAAAATATGTAACAGCTAATTTTATAGTCTGAGTTATTTTCTCTGTCTTCTGCTTTTTAAAGCTATAGTTACCCTCTCATTTCTAGGAACTGGTTTAAAATTTTCACCATAGTATTTATCATTCTAAATTTAACACAGTGAGAAGGGACAGTGCCCTTTGGAACCTTCGGTTGAAGCATGAGGTATCTGAGCAACCTTGCACTGCTCAGCTCTAATGGAACTGTTACTGGATGTTTGCCTTTGCAATAATCCACTGTGAGGATGCCTGCAGTGATATTGTCAATGCTAATTAATGGTAGTGTCATCATCTCTGTTCGGAAAAAACAAAAAAATCACGGAAAACGAAAAACAGCAAGTGTCATAAAAATCTATCAGTCAAGAAGATCATTTCAGGATTATTTCATCATCTTTGTCTGCCTGGCACATTAGAGTAGCAACTCTTATGTATTCATGCTTGTTAAAATAGTAAAGAACTTAACAGAGAATGTTTTGTTCTGATTGTGATTTAAAGAACACCTGATGTAGAGACAGAGATGCCTTACTGTCCAACAAAATGAAACTAATGCTATAGCTGGAGGCTTTTTACAACCTTAAATTTTGAAAAAGGCAGTCAAAGACGCTTCTTTTGTCACATGGATTTTAAGTCCATTTTTTTGCAAAGCATGAAGGTGTTAGAGCCTTTCAAAGAAAGGCTTCCAGAATCTTTTCAGCATTTTCAAAATCATTTATATCCTACCCTAGACTTAGCACTGCTGTCGCACTCCAAAATAGTAGTATGAGCCAATCTTCTTCATAATTAATTTATGTTCCTCTCTTTTCCCCCTTAAATTGGAGACTGCATTAGTGCTATATTATTACTATGGCTTGCCATACCTGCTTACCATTTTGTTTTTCCTTTCCTTGAATAACAGCCTTCATTCCTTTCCTGTATCTCCCGTCTTGTTCTTTGTCTCAATTTTATCTTTGTTTCTATATGCTTCTATTTCTGTACAGATCTCACCAGTCCTCTTTGTGTACCTCTACACTCACTTAAATATCCCTGAATGAAGCCAAGTAACACTTTAGCAACTAGCCAAAGATCAACTCATAAAAAAAATAATATTCCAACCTTCAGTGGATTTTATGAGGAAAACAGGGCGATTACATCAGCATAAATGCCTGTGAAGAAATTGTAGTCACCAGGCATAAGGCATAGCAACATCCAAAGCCAATGAACCATGAGGGTCTCAACAGCTATTTATAGTATCCCCTACTTAAAATTTATGTAAGGATTTTCCCTACGGCCTTCACAGTCCTACAAATTCAACATCAAGCAAAGTAATTATAGATTACTCTTACCCGATAACCTCTCCAGAACGACTGAATTATTATGCATGCTTCTTCTTCTGATAGGTGGAAAGACAGAGGCATTGGTCGCCTAGGACTAAAAAAGTAAAAAATACATTTAAAAAAAATCAGATTTTGTAAAAGACAGCCCTTACAAGTAAATGACTTTCTTCTTTAGCAATATATTTTACAAAAAAAGAGAAAGGTTGTTCACGTGCTTGAAAGTTAAAATATCTTATTACTCTGAGATACTGAGATAAAAGGTGCAAAGAATACCTCCTTTAAAAATGTATCTTTTGTACATTACAATCACTTCTTCCTTAAAACAGTAATATACAAATAGCATATCAAATGCAGTAATCTTTCTTGCTCTTCTACATGGATTTTAAATTCCTACCACTATGGTAGAGTTTGGGCTGGTGGTGGGAAGGGAGTGAGAGACAGAGACATGCCATTTGTAAAGCAGAGAAGGTTCTAATGTGCATGCAACAATGAACAATTTTATCACATAAATGTTTATAACTTAATGTTTAAAGTCGTACAACTTAAATACTTTTTAGTACATTCAGCTACCTTATAATTTCAGTTAAAAGTGAAATGTACTGAAAAATGAAAAAAAAAGATAGTTGTGTAGGCATAAACATGCATCCATGCTCAGAAACATCTAAAGGAGCTCTTAAAAGGCTGAAATTTTACTTTTGATAATGTATACACATCGCTTGGTGATAAAAGAAAGGAACAGATATGTAAAGTTAACAATTTTCAGCCACAATATATAGTAATTGAGAGCATTTCTGGTGATTCTGTTGCAGCTATTTTTAATGAGAAACTATAATTACATTTCAGCCATCACTAACAAAAATTCAAATCACAGTATCAAGCCGTGCTTTGCAAAAAAACATTTTCTATGGATGTTAATTTATTTCTCACATACATTGATCAAAACACATCTATCTGGAAGAGGAAATTACATTAATTTATATGGATTTCTTTTATAATGAATATAATATATAGTCTTTAAAGCCAATAGAGAAATATAGAGCAGTAATGTTACTATTTATGAAAACACCATTTATAAGCAGTAGGCTTGGCACAATGTTAGAATGGTGCCACACTCCCGGCATGGGACACGGACTGATCACAGCTTTGACTTGGAAGACCACAACATGAGTTTGGACTCAACAATCACTTGGATTTAACTACCAAATATGTTTTTATCAGTATTAGTCTTAAAGTATGCCTACTTGAACAAAACTAGTGACATATGCAAACTCTGCAGGAATATTTATAATATTTATATAATAAAGACACATATCCTACAAAGACCATAGATAAACAAGCTATTCATCCAGTTCTGCACTTACTGGCTAAAGCATTACTTTTCTGTTTCTTTAGGAAATATAAGTATATTCCAGCTCAGGCTAGGAGGCTTGACAGCTTACATTTTCCTTTCACTTAATTTAATTTCTATTAGTCTCTGCCCTAGTAAGCTTCCTATGCTCTCCAAGGCCTTTCTCTTAGGGCTTGTCTTCACTGAAGGAACACTTCAACTTTGAGCACAATCTTAACTGTTATCTAGCACTCTACTGACTACACCGTTTGAGTCAGTACACTCAGCTAAATTGGTCTCATCGTCATGTCAGCTGGGTTTTGGCCTACATTTATTTCAATGTGAAAGAAAAACTCAGTCTGTTTGGAAGAGTGGAAATAAGGCGAAAATAAAAAGAGGTCCTTCCATTAAGCTAAACAGTTTTAGTTCTGTGAACATTAATTAGCATTTCTACCGCTCAAGGGAATTTATAAGTGCTAGATAAGCAAGGCTTCCTGAGCTAACTCCTTCTATCATCAGACTTAAAAATATGAAGTTGGACTGTGCTGGTTTGGCTGATAGGCTTTCATTCACTGTTCTATTTTTGATCTTTTTGAAAACCAAATCTTAGAGTGTAAAAATCACAGGAAGACCTACATATTTTACAGCAGTTATTTCAAAGACACTGAACTTTCCTAAGAAGGAATACATCTGCAAGGCCAACTCTAGCATTGCATTGTTTTCATTTATAAATTATAAAAGTATGTAGTTTAGAATCCCACACTAAATTTGAGAAACCAATATAAAATCAAGCATAAAAAATGGGACTTAATTTTCAGTATGACATTCACTGGCAAATATCAATCATTTCAGCAGGGCAGCTTTAGGGAACAAAAGTAATGTCAGGTCCATTTTTATCTAAGAGAATATATGCAATTGGCTTCAGGTCAAATAAAAATAGAATCTGAGCAGAGGTAATCACCCATCAGCAGTGAACAAGGAAAAGAGGAAATATGTCATTTGTGGCAGAAGACAGCTGTATGACTCCAAGAAGATTAAAACTGACAGTGAAATGCACCGTAGCTACATTCTGCTTATTCGATCTTTGATTATGCACACTCTTAAATGTCCACATACTAAACATTTTAATATCTATTTTGATATCTATCATATATTGAATAAAGTAAGTTGCACCTGTAAAAAAGTATCAATAAAATGTTTTTTCTGAAGTATATATTTTGCCAAACTTGAATAAAGCAGGCACTGACCAGAGGACAGTTAAATGCCAATAAACGTGTTTCTTGCTTTCTGAGCAATCAAGATTTTACAGATCCTGATTATGTGCGATACTTACTAATTACAGTACATTATGCAGGTGGAATTTAGCACCCAGAAGAAATAAAAAAGGCTTTCATTAAATAGATGTATGAGGTACTGAAAGACGTTCTTACTGAAGGCACGAAGTATCCATAAAAATTATCTTATCCTGGGCAGACTACAGTCAAAAAAAAACAACCATGAAGATGGACTAACCATACTAGTTCCTTTCCTGTTAAAACATGGTAACAAGAAACAAGTATACTGGCTCTGTGGCATAACTGACAGACAATTGCTATTAGAGCAACACTAGAGTTATAAAGTCCCTTGGTTTGCTCAGCCCAGAGCAGGCCAAGGGTAGGCCTCATGGCGGCCTGCAGCTCCCTCACGAGGGGAGCTGAGGGGAGCTGAGGGGCAGGCGCTGAGCTCTGCTCTCTGGGGACAGCGACAGGACCCGAGGGAACAGCACAGAGCTGGGACAGGGGAGGGTCAGGCTGGGGGTTAGGGAAAGGTTCTGCACCCAGTGAATGATCAGGCACTAGGACAGCTGCCCAGGGCAGTGGTCATGGCACCAAGCCTGACAGAGGTCAAGGAGCATTTGGACAACGCACTCAGACATAGGGTCTGATTTTGAGGTGGCCCTGTGTGGAGACAGGAGTTGGACTTGTGGGTCCCTTCCAACTCATGAAATTCTATGATTCTATGTGTGTCTCATCTCCTCCTGGAGAGAATCTGGGTTTCTCAATGAACTTGCAAGGAGGGGGAAGAACCTCCATTTTCTTGTCAGCAAAACAGACAAGGAACCTGCACCTTTTTGTCAGCAAACAGGAGCAGGCTCACAGTCACACTGATGGACTCTGTATACAGTCAGTATGGTTGTGCAGCTAAGTCCAAAAACCTCAGTTGTCACTAATCTCCCATCTGTCCTACAGATAGGTCTAACTCCTTCCTTGAAAAGGAAATAAAAATAATAATAATAATAATCAAGGAAAAAATCACCATGTGTAATTCAGGATTTTGTAATTGCTCTTTTTTTTTTTTTTTCTTTTTCCCCAATCCATTTCCTAACAGTAACAGAAAACCTCCAAATCAAACCACCAGTCTTGCAGCAAGGTGCCTGCAAGACCACTGTGCTAGCTACAGAGCGCCAGTACCTGTGACAGGATGGAGTGCAGGTGACAGTGAAGTACCCAGGTGCAGTCAATAAATGATGAGGGTTTTCTCTCTTTTCAGAAAGCTAGTCTCTTGAAATAATGAAGTAACCCTTCATAACAAGCATCAGGCCCTCTGGAGGCCTGGAAGTTTCAAGATGACAGCCCAAACCACTCCACCTTTAATTTGACTGTGATGGTTATTGTTCTTGAATATTTATATCATGTATGAACACATGCAGTGACAGAGTCACTACAGAATTCATAATCCAAAAGACAAAAGAACAGACCAAAGAATAGGAAGAAATACAAGACAGTCAAATAAATGAACATGGTGATCTGCTTAACTTTTAAAAAAGGATTCTGATAAAGTATTAGGTTTGGAAAGTACTTTTGATTGTTGGCCTAAACAATCAAAAGATTTTCTCTGTAAATTTGTCAAAGTAGATTTCTTTTAAATTTCCAGTATTTCTTATTCCCACTCAGAGAATCTAGAAATATTATAGTCAAAAAAAAAAAATCTATAAATGTTTTTTTTTTAAAAAAAAAGGTCTATAGAATCTCTTCTTATACATACTATTAAGTATGTAATATCTACCCAAAAAGCAGGAAGACTACTGCTGACAGAAAGTGAGACTGAAATACTGATTTATCTGACCTGGTATTTAAAAGCAATTAGATATATTAACCACATATTACAGTATCACTGCATGAACCTCACAAGTTTCCAGGGAAAGATTCCTACAGACACTTGATAAAAATACTCCTGGAACATTTCCACAGGCCAAATTGAGTGTGAACTGAGACCTCTCTTAACATTATTAGTATTAACGCAACCATTTGACAGTCAGAAAGAAAACACTAACCACTGGTTTTCTTTTGCAGTAATCTAAACACACTATAATTAGAGAAAACATTTGAAGAAAAAAAATCCTCATTAAGAAAACATTTTTGTGCATTATATGAAGGGCATATTTCTGAAGGACTGTGAATGTGGGCATAACCCAATTTAACTTTCTGAAGAAAGGAAGTGCAAATGAGCAGACGTTTTGAAGTGTGACTCCTGCTAACTGTCTGAACTCTTCTCTATCACCTTCTCCAAGTAACAGTTCCTTGATGCTGTCAATAGCTAAATGAAGAATAAAAAAATAAAAACACAAAATATTTTGACCCCTTTTGCCTGCTTCTATTCTCTGAATCTTCCACAGCTTTGCTGGCTCATGCTTTTTTACTTTGAAAACCCTCAAACATAAAGGCAATAGATTGTGAAGAAACAAACATTTCACTTTTAAATCATCTGTTTAATTGCTATCACCAAAAGAAAAAATATGCAAACTTCAGCCTTGATTAATCTTATGGTTTTTGATAAAAGGATGAATAAATCTAATGTAAAATACATTAGTGTCAGCTAGATATATTCAACCCCTTCCACACCTCCATATTCACAGTGCTGGAAAACCCAAGAGTTTAGTCCTGCTTTCCTTTCACCACAAAACATTTAGGAAAAAATATCTACTCCATGCAGTTTCATTCAGGTTATTACCTACTTCTACATAAAGACTTTAGAATGGGGACAATTTTGTGCATCCATTATCATTCGTAACTGTAGTAGCAAAAAAAAATAAATAAATCTAGATAAGTTATTGGCATTTAGAAATAAACTGTTACTGTCCCCAAAATATTGCAGTATAATAAAACTATAAAAATACATTCAGAAATATTATCAAAGTGGTCATAATGATAATATGTATGCATCTGTTAACACAAACTACTGATATAGTTATCTACCTATTTATAATGAAGGAAAGATGTAGTAAAAAGAAAATATGGTATGGAACTAACATGAGACATTTGGTAAGTAAGGACGCAGGGTCATATAACAGAGAATGAGGTAGAACAGGTGAATGGTAACAAGAATACAAGAGAACAACAAAAGAAGAAGAAGAAGAGAAAGCACAGCAAGAAGCCAAAATAATAACACAAGAAGTATCTTTTGTCTTAGTTTCTGTCTGAAAACTATAGTGGCTTTCTTCCCCCTTAATATGCTCTCTACATGTGCAGAACTTATCCATTTTAATGATAAAACTCAGCTCTCCCTTTGTTGCCTCAATTCTCTCCTTTGTGGGACAAATATTTATGCTTTCTTTAAGAGTGCAGCACTGGACTGAAGGAAACCAAACATAGACCCATTCCAAAGTCCACTGATGTCAGTGGAGAATTTTCCATTTATGTTTGTATACTTTAAATCAGACCTCATATCCTATAAACATGAACAATGAACAGTAGCATCAATAGTCTCTAATTAGTGCTCTAACAGCAACATTAGGAAGACATCACAAACCACTAATACAGTTTCAATTTTCTCATTGCCATTTTGACAATCTTTACGTAAATTAAGGCAAGTTATGGTGCTGCATCAGGATTTGTAGCCATAAAACCTCAGCCTCATAAAACACCATTATGCAATATAAATATTTTATATATAAACTTTGTGACAGAAGTTCTGACAATGCAATTTTCCAAAACACTGTTTTTAAATCAAAAATTTTCTCCTTCATTAATTTGACATTCCAGTAACGTGGAAGAATTCAATTCTTTGCTTAGATCCACAACGAATAAAATCCATACAGACATATCTGTTGGATTTTTCTATTATAATAAGTAAAGATGCTGCTCATTACACTAAAAAGGTAAAGATCAAATTATTAAGAGAAAAATAAAGAGAAAACATCATGCAAATGAAATCTATACTAAAAAAGGCTAACTTAGACATAGACCAGTGAAATACAAGTGTGCAGAAAGCAAAGCCTGTAGAAAATGGGCATGTTATGGAAAGAAAGAAATCAGTCACCCATGCAAAATTACCCCTATTGGCCATCTGAGAACTGACAATGAAGTCAACTGTAAAGGCAGCTGAGACCAGCACGCTTTGTCTAATTAGAATACTGGGAATGGATGAAGGGGAGAAAAAAAAAATCAATGCGTATAAATTCATATGCAGATATTTGGCAAAAAGCCACTACTTCATATTTAGTAACCATTTATAAATAAGTAAATAAATATAATCTGGCCACTTTATTAAAGCAATGATAAATTTATTTGCTCTATATCTGCACATTTGTTTCAGTATACACAGATATTAAACCAGGAAATGTGACCTTCTGAACTGAGTATCAGGTAAATATCTTTATACAGAAAATGAGGAAATGCAGATAAATCAGCTTTTGCAAACAAATGTTTATTTATAAAAGGCTTCTTCAGTTCCTATAATCCCTGTAATATAAGCAAAGACTAATCTGCAACAGCCAGAAAAATACACAGTTATTACTAACCCAGATCCATACACCATTTTCCTTCACTGAACGTAAGTTAGAAGATGAACTTGAATGATACTGTCATATTATTAAATCCATGTGACAGCAGACATTTATAATGCCAGTATTTTTCAGAGCAGTGGAACATTTTTATTTAAAATTGTTTTCTACCTATTTCTTCCATTAAATAGACTCAAGAGGGTTGGCTAATGATACTCCTGTGATGCTCAAAATCTCAGCCTATCTATGGTAGAAAAGCAAAGATGAAGTAGGATCAGGGCATAAACACAGGTCAAGCTCTTTCCTTCTCCCTGGTTCAGTATATACAGTCTGGTTACTTGTGATTGAGCTTCACTGCTATTCAACCAGAAACACCACTGGCAAATACTGACAAAAGGCAACTGTGTTCCTCATTAGCATGTTTAAAGAAGGAGTGCAAAAACATCCAAGACTTTAATTAGATTTATTTATTTGACTATATCATTGGTCTTGAATGTAGGACAGGGACATCAGTATGTATGCTAGTAAGTTTCCAAAAACTTTTGTTAGTTGCCTGTTAAAACTACAGCTTTCTGTCTTCTAAAAGGTACAGCTTTAGACAACACAAATTGTGTTGTCTTAAAGTATCTTTAAGACAATACAAATGCTTTGTGCTCTTCTGGAATTGAAACGTAGATTACCAGTCAGCGTTGAAGCTGCTCCCTCTCCTGCTTTTGAAATCTGCTTCAGTAATCAAGGATTCCCACGGGATATAACATTTTGTCAGTGCTGTTGGTACTATACAGGGCACAGCGGAAGACAAGGTAACTATACTAAGGCTTTTATCTAATGATGTCATAGCAATTATTGTAAATACTAAAGCTGGAAACAAATTTGAAGTAATTTTACCAACTTCTTCACCTACAGCAACCAGCTTTTGAAGCTACAATGTTTGCATTCAAAATTCTGGAAGCTGATGCAGTGTTTGGCTCTCCTTTTAAAGAAAAAGTAGGCTGCAAGATCTCATTTAGAAACACATCATATGGGGAGTGAGGCTCTTAAGACTGTGGCTTTGACTATTCTTAAAAAAATTAACATCAAAGAAAAAACTGGAGGCACTGGAAGAGAGCCAAAAAAAGTCATACTCAAGTGTGGAATATATTAAAAAAGCTGGATCTCTGCAGAAGAAATATTTAACCTTCTTTTTTTTTGTTTTATTTTTTATATCTTTTTAAGCATGAAGACAGCTTCACAATCATAAACCCTATTTTAATACGGTTTAGAAATGTGTTCCTCTTTAATAGACCTTCCATTATGCTTTTCAAATTTAGACATGTAACTAAAAAATCAACAGAAGAGTTTACTCCTTAAACCTGTAGCAACACCTTTTTCTTCTGTTTCTTTAATATACCATCTAAAAGGTTGGAATAAGGAAGTTTCCCATGAAAACCTGACCAACAATTTTTAGCATATTCTGTTACATATATTCTGATCCTATTAAAACATAAAACCTGTACTACAGTTAAAAATGGAAGTGACAATAAAATGTACAGATTCAATTACATTTTAAATGTCATATCCAGGACATAATAATAAATTCTCATTCCCATTTAATATTGCAATCTTTCAGTTTGCTCTAATAATGATTACTTTATAAGCAATACTTGTTGAGAAATCTGTAATTTTAATGTGTTCACAAAAAGTTGATTTTTAATAAATTATTTTTAAAGGCCTAATTGTTTAGAGGATTTCAGATCAAGTGTGTATCAATTTAAATAGGACTCTGACTCTTCAGTGTCCTTGTGGATCCGTCACTACGTTATTCAGGAGCCCAAGTCCGAACAGAAGCTATGAGTCATTCAGGCTGTGATTCCACAGTGTATTTCTCTTGTTGGCAAAGCTGACTTAAGCAGTTCCTGCCACCACCTCTATATCTTACCAGCTCATTTGTTCTCTTCACCTTGCCCCAAGCCCTTCATTTTAATCTTTCATTTGTGCCAATGCAAAGGCCTGCCTGGCTCCCAGGTGAACCAGACTGGAGAAACAATCTACAATTTAAATAGCTATACAAACCCCTTATATTTTGGCAGAGGCATTTCTAGCTCAGGGGAAGTCCCTGATCAGAATAACCAAGCATCTTCCCCAACAGGGTGATATTAGGCTGGCTAGAAGCATGCTGAAGAACAGGAGAGAGCAGGGAACAACTTAGGTCACCTTTACTTCCAAGAGGAAATGTTTGTAAAACTGATCTTTGTTATCTTAGGTACAGATGTCCACCCTCACAATTCGATGGTATCAGAATTGCCTTACTGTCCAATGGCTCCTCAGTATGCATAAGAATTGAGTAGGACAACCCTACTGCATTAAACAGGAATTTTGTTGGCAAGGCCAAGTGATTTAGAGAATGAAACTATTACAAGAGTCCCATCAATGGTAGGTTTGAACAACACTGGCTGGGCAGTACGATGTAGCAGCAGGTACCTGAACGTAACAGAGTTGAGATGAACTGGGTCATCACAGAAAGAAGCTCAGAAGCTTCCTACACAGCTTTAACTACATGACTACCTCTAAGACAGCCAAAGTAACTGTGTCTTAATCACCAATTTGTCTCCAAAGACCAGTAAATGCCAATGAGCTTTACTCTGACTCAAAGCTTAAAGCTTCTCCAAAGGATTTTACTCTAAATTTCACATGACAGAAGTTCAAGAAAGCTCAATTTCCACGTAAGTAGCATAACAAAACAAACATGCCTGCAAAGATGCTCATCTCTAAGTTTTAACCAACCACCAATCTAGTCTCCAATTAAGTTTTCTAACAGAAAAGTTCTTCCAAATCTAACCTTCATTTTTTTTTTTTTATTCTCTCACTGTAGCATATTACTTCTCTTTTCTCATACAACAGCTAGATTGAAAACAAACTGTAACCTCAAGGACAGTAACATTTTCTCAAAACTGATGTGTCGCTTGGTTCTACAGTAATAATGAGGAACCTAAGACTGAGACTGCCAAAAGAAATGTTCATTTCTCAAATGCAAAGTCATAAATATCAGCATAAATGCATTCTAATGCCAAGGATTATTACAGGTATTTTCAAAACTGCTACTTACAGCTAGGGAAAGAATTTCTAGACTACGTATCCTCAAATATTTCCACAGCAACACTGAAAACATTGCTTTGTTCCTTAAGAGAAATATATTCATAATACTACCAGGCTATTCAAATGTCCCACACTCTGCAACAATTAAAATGTTTAAGAATTCTAAACCAATTTATCTGAGAACAATGCCGGTACAAAATACCTTGCAACTAATGCATGGCAAAGTTAGAAAGCATCACATAGTTCTCTGCTGCACACAAGAATGGGCATTCAGAGGGGAAAATTATAATGCATTGAAGCTCTATTACTTTTTTGTAATAACTGAAGGAAAAGAATAAAAAGATAAAAGGTTACTCTGAATACTGCAATAACTTACTGGTTCTTTAGCCAGTTGTTAACAAAAGGAATGGAAAAGAATTCTGTGAATGACTCATCTTTCCTCTTTGGGTTGTGGCTGATAATGAAAAAAAAAAAATAGAAAACAACTTAGTTTAAATTGCAGCTATTCAATTTGTAAATTAATGTATTTGAATCACTGGGCATAATTAATAGTAAAAGCCATGATCAACTTACTTGTATAACCACTCTGTTAGGAAATCACAGGCAATAAATTTTGTCCTTTTTCTCTAAAGACAGAAGATAGTTTCAAATTATTTATTATCTTTGGATTGGTCACATGTTTTTACTAGTGGAGAGGAACAGAAGCTAAATTGACTGCTTTTATTAAATAAAATATACAGTACATTACTCTGTCTACTTTAATATTGCTACTGCCAACAGCCAGTGGCTCAGCCAAAATTTTAGACCTTTTGTGGAATGCTTTCAAGCCAAGTTAAAAAATGAGTGAGAAAATTTTACATATACTATCTTGATATTTGCTGCAGTATAGCTATAACAAATATCTCTGAAGGGCAATCTTTCTTAGTGGCAATCTCATTGCAAAGAAATTAACAGAACTCATATATGAAAATCTGTTGTAAATTACTTGCCATTCTGTTCAAAGCTCTGTTATCATACTTAAAATACTTCATAAGATTCCAAGGCTTAGAAAGAACACCGATGAATATTGTTTCCTCTTGCATGGAACCAGCTTGAACGCATTGTGCATACTTAGACACCCCCCCAGCGTATTATATGGCTGCTCTGACAAAATCATCCACTGGGTAGTCCGGAAAAGAAGGCACAAATCAAGCACATGCAACAACAATCACAGACACTGTACACATTGCAATCAGGCAAAAAAAATTCAAAGTCTGGAGTCTTGGAGCAAAATGATAGTGCCCTTTGTTCCCACTTCGGAGATATCTTCACCACTAAGGGGAATTTGGCAAAATGCTTTGCAGTTAGGTATCCTTAGCGAGTCACGCAGCCAGGCCCTATTTATCTGGACTGCACTACATGCTATAAAATACTTCTTGAGTTCAAAATTCAAAGCATGAGTTTTGATCAATACAGAATTGATTATAGCCTTTCTTTTCTTAGAGGTTTCCTCTCTGCATTACATCCTTGCAGATTAAGTGTACAAATGACTACAGGTGCTTATTCAGCATTTCAGAAACCAGAGTAGCCACGATACAGAAAACACAACCTAGACTGCTGGTCAGAATAACAGAATTTATCTAGTTTCTTCCAGACCACTCTTACACAAGATGTGTTATGGACATACACAACCTGACAGTGAATACTTAGCCCCTGCTGAAGAGAGGCATTGAGTGCTTTATCAAAATAAAGCCGTTTAGCAAAGAGAAAGGTTATCCCTACCCAGAAGGTAACCCTTACCCTGTCAGATGGGGGACTCAACTGCAATTATTACTTTTTAGGAAAACAATTCAACCTGGTCAAATGCATTTGTGATACTGCTAGATAGCATGAAAGAGGTTGGAGCTTTGAATAAATGTAAGAAATGATGGAAATACTACCACTTGCTAAGAAAAGTAGAATAACTACGTAATCAGAGATTTAATGCATGAAGGATGACTTGACTCTATGTATTACCTTCATCATACATGTCACTCCCTGTGCTGCATGAGTATGAAGTAAAAAAATCTGGGAGATGTAAACAGAGGCAGAAAAGAAGTGCTCTATATAGCTTCATGGTTTGGGATACTAGCACATGGCATAAATTGATGGTCACTGTTAAATTCCAGCCACAGGTGAGTGGATGCGAAACATTACACAAGGTGCTGACTGCATGGTGAAGGACATGGGGTAGTCACGTAACTAGGGGATGACAATAGCGAGGAATACAGTTAGACTGTTTGGCAGCCCTAGATAATTCCCCAGAATGCATCTACTTTCCAAGGTGAATCTTATCATAGGTAGACATACACTTGGGCATCCACAGAAAAGAAAGAAAACTGCTTTGAACATGACAACACAGCTATCAGTCCTGCACCCCATGTGTCTTTATGATCTCTTTCATGACAAAAAAAAAAACCTTCAGGGTTCATACAGAGCTCCATTACAGTGCTTGGCTGTGTAGAAACACACATCTCCCTAATGAATTTTCACACTTGTCAGGATAATACCAGGCACTGTTCCTAGAAGCCAAGCACCTAAGCTTTAAGAGACCAACACCTTCACTGGAAAGATTTCTACAGCTTATTTTAGATGATAAATTTACATTTTTTACTTGAACAGAAGCTGAAAACAACAGTGTCTGATCATTCTCATACAGCTATTCTCAATTACAGTACTAAACTGGGTCCAATTACTCAGTGAATTCTTTCAGAGAATAAACTCTATACTTTGACAACAAAATTCAATTTAATCTAGCAGTTTTAATTTAATCTGTTTTAAGCAAATTGTTTTTCCTTTGCAATAAATTTGCAGCAATCAGAGCAGTGTTGTCAAAACAGTTATCAAAGGAAACAAATTCATTTTATTCTTGTCAGATTCAGTGAGCTTATCAGGGAAGAATTCAATCTGAACATTTTTTCTTTTGTTATTTTTTTGCCAGGAAACAGTTCACTTTGTCAGTCAATTAAATCTTTAGTTGCACAGCAGTGAACATTTATAGAAGGAAAAAATGATATAAATTGACCTGTCTTTGACACATTCCTCCTATGCTACGTGAATCAGGATAAACACAGGAAATATCTGCACAATGTGCATTGTTAACCTGCAGATGTCTTTGTGAACTAATTATAATTAGAATTCATTTTTCATTTTTCAGCTTAAGTATGACTTGTTTTGTAATAATCATACAGAAACATTGGTGATCAAGGATCAGGAGATTGAAAAGTTATCAAAAGATCTTCCATTTACTATCCCTGATCTAACATACTATAAAATAAAACATATTCCATATGATAGGTTAAAGGTTGGACTAGATGATCTTATAGGTCTTTTCCAACCTAAATGATTCTATGATTACAGAGTCTGCTACAGCAACCTCTTTCTGCAATTGCCAACCAGAATGAAACATCAAAGTTATGATAATAAAAATGTTAAACATCGATCAGTTTTAATTTTGAAAAATGAATGCATTACTTAAGCCTCATGAGAGCAGAGATTTAAGAAAATAGTCTTTCCCCCAGAGACATTTGACAGCAGATAGGATAAAGCAAAGGAGAAATTATGGTAGGAAAAAAAAAAACAAAAAACAAAAACCACACAATTCAGCATGGGAATACACTGGACAACCTAATAGGTCTCTTTCACTCCTAACTTAAAAATGAAGCTTCTGCTGACCGTTCTCATATTGACGTTAGTTTGAAGTCTGCAAATATATCTGGAAGCTGATAGTTTTTCTAGATTTTTGCACGACATGGTAAGAAAAAAAAAAAAAAAAGCCTATTTTAAATTAAATGTTTAAGTTGCTAGGTCACTTTCCAAATAAGATCTTGAAAGATTTCTTTCCTACACAAATGACTATTTTCAGCATAACCCTTTCCTTTTCCTTTCCCGACTTTCTCTTCTGATTCTGTAATTCTTCTTTCCCAGGCATGGGTATCTCTGTTCTGATCTCTTCCTTGAATTCCTCAGCTGGTCCCCTGATGCAATCTGCCTTACCCCAGTTTCAATTTCTAAACAGCTCTGCTACTTCGTTTCTCATTCCCTTCTCATTCTTCTTCATTCCCTTCAAAACATGAAGGCCTTTAGTTCCTCTCATAAAAAACATTCTTCATTCTCCCTCAGAATTCTCTCTCTTCCTCCAGCCCTGTGCCACACTGACCGCAGTCATTTCTACTGTCCCTCCCTTTCTTCCACTGTTCCTTCCATTTATCTTCCACTGGTTTATTCTATTGGAGCTGCCCTTTGTAAAGGGTCTTTAATGACTTTTGTCTAGCCAAAATTCAAATACAGTATTCTGATCTCATCCTTTATGATATCAGTTACCTTAATGACAATTCATCATTTACCTCTGCTGTTGTCTCATTAATTCCATGATTCTTTCTACTCTTTGCTCTCTTCCTATTTTCATAGATATTTTCTGCTGTGTTTATCACAAGAACCCCTCTCCCTGTCCTTAACTTTCTCCAGGGTGTCTAATGGCTCTGCTGTTGATCCTAAAATTCTGTTCCATTTTAATGCAAGGTATGGCATGGTCTTTTCTTCAAATTCATATAGAACAACACACTTATTATGAAATAACAGTATACTTAGAAATTACCCATTTAAGTCAGATAAGGAAAAAGAGTGTCTAAGTACAAATACCTGGACAGTAATGGAAAAGAACACAAATATTGAGTTATATGGTAAGCATCAAGAGCTATTGTTTTACTAGTTATTGTTCAAAAGGAGGAGGAAATGATGTCATGGCTGAAAATGATCATCGGACATAAACTTGCTTTCCTAAACTTCCTTCACCGAGAGCAGGACATTTCTCCAAATTAAAACAAAAATCAGTCAGTGTCTTTTTGATAAACTGTGCTATTTTTTATGAAGCATCTAGATATCAGAAACTTCACATTTGCTTTTTATTCTTAGTTTACTATAAAGCAACACAGAAATGTACAAAAATCTATTTTGAGAACAGATACTTTCTAACCTATAGACCACTGAACCTCTGCAAAATATCTCTGATTAAAAACAGACAAAGTACAGACAAATTTGTGCTGAGTTTGAAAACTGAAGTATTTCTAAGAATTCTCAAACTTTGTATTAAGTGTATTAAGTTTATTACTTTCCAAAATTCATAAGATCTCTTTAGGACAGTATTTTAAGCCAGCTTTAAGACTTCCCTTTTTGTTAAAGGAGATCTGCTTCCTTAAAAAAAAATAATAAAATAAAATCAATATAAATTTCATTAAAAGTGTAATGAATAATATATATGTTCAATCAAATCTGTTCTAGGCCAGATAACATAAGTGTGATGGCAGGAATAATGTACAGAGATGTCATGTCATAATGGCATGTAGGTGAACCGCTTCCCTATTTCACCTGTACTATCACAAATTATAAATAGATATACAATCATCTATAAACCAATCAGTTATAGACACAAATCTTGTGAAGGCTAAGCAAAAATGGAAATAACATACTTTTATTAAAAATATAGAATTGGATTTGAAATGCAAGTTTGAGGTGTTCATTCAAGCACGGTTAAGTGAATTTTGGTAAGTGAACTTGTGACTTTTTTGCTGTGCCAAGCACATGTAAGTCAGTGTCAAACTGTACATATGTAATTTTTACAAGTAATTTTTCCATGATGTCTATTGCCATATATATATAAGCCTGTAACAGGAATATGCCAGTGGTTGGAGCGGAGGTAGACTGAGACCTAAGATGATTAGTAACCCACACAAAATCATCCTCACATAGCTTTCATTTTGATCTATAACCCAAACAGCACAGACTGTTTTCCTCAGATATGCATCATGTACAAAAAGGAAGATACTTTCATTGTCAATTATGTTAATTGCTCTTTATATTATGAAGCAAGTAAGAAGAGATTCAGTTGCAGGCATAAAAACATAGAGGAGCAAAGCCTTACAATTAAAAGTGTTCATGACAAACAGAAAGTAGGAAACAAATAGAAAAAAAAAAAATACTTCCAGTTAGAGAAAATAGTTGAAATGATGCAAACCCCACAACTACCAGTTCCTAATCTATCACTGAGTTAAGCTATGCTGATACAGTGAGCTTTATCTTGTATCAGTTCTCATGTATTTTTACACATTCCCAACATATAATTAAGAATGTCTCTAGATATGTTTACACACACACACAAACAAATTTGTAAATACATACAGAAGATTACGATTTTTTTGTAAGTACAATTCGTATAAGCTCATTAATGATGCTCTGCTTTCCACTTATATAGAATTTATATAGAATTATAAAGCTAAAATAGAAAATACACCTATCCTAGGATGTTAGACCAGAAAAAATAACAGAGTTCATTTCATTACTCAGTTAAGTAAAATTCAAGTTCTTTACATCACTCTCATATGAGTGACATGTACAAGTCTGAAAGGAAGCCTGTTTGTCTGGATTATCACACTACTTATGCTAGATGTAACTGAATATTTAAGGAGAATTAGATGCATAATGACCAAGTGTGGTGAGTATGCAATGTGTTCTAAATTACCAGACAAAAGAACATTCCAGGCTAGCAAGATCCGAAACAACTCTTGATATGTTATTTCATATTATTGTCATCGGTTTTCTTGTAAAAGACTAAATAAAGAAATACAGACTGTGAAATAAAAGGCTGTGACTTCCTGACATTGATCTGAACTGAAAACTAAGAACTAACCTCAAAACACTTTTCCTTCTTTGCTTGATGTAGAAGTTCAGCCAGTCCGGGTAAGAGCACTGGAAAGATGTAATACTCTAAGTATTCTCGAGGAGAACCTGAGCAAAACAGCACAGCTTTCACTTACAGGGAAGCACTCGGATATCACAAAAAGACAAACATCAGATAGCATAAATCAAGTATCAGTCATTTTATCAATACCATTGCAGCTTGAACTAAGCACAGATTCTTTCAGTTTAGATACAGCCACAGATCTGTCTTCCCTTTCCTTCAGCCAAAAACACATAAACTTGAGCAAATTTCAAACCAAAGGTACATTAACACTTCAAACTACAGCATGCCTCAGAGATGTCAGACTAGTTTTAAATGAGTAAACTCAGATGTCAGAAGCAGCTTAGCATAGAAAATGAGGAGCAATGCAGACTAATTTACCCCGACAGGAAGAAAAGTAAATGAGCCTATGCTAAACTCAGTGCCATTACAGCTACATGTAAACCTCTCTGGGTGTCTCTACTCATGCCCTTTGCAATCTGCAGTAATACAGTTGGTTGTAAAATTCACTTTCTAGACAGAGGGAAAAAAGGTTGTATTTTAGTGGTGCTGTGACTTCTTTCTCATAACTGCTTCCTACCCAGATCCTTCAGAAATTTGAACATTTCTCCATATACCCAATTTTGCCACAGTGAAAGGTCTGTCTAGGTTGGCATCTCTCATATGACTGCACTGCTCTTACACCGAGGTCTACTTGCCATGTTTCCTAAGTGCTCATGCACATTGGCATCACTGAGTTCCATGCAAAAGAAGGCAGCTACAGCTGGCATCACAAAAACAACCAAAACAAAACAAAACAAAAATCAGCAGTGCTATTGTACATGTGCGACATGCAGGCTAATAGTTAAACACTTCCCAAGAGACTCAGGCTATGTTTCTCTCTCAGCTTTTCCCCACATTCCCATCTTCCCTAACAAGACCTTTCACTATCAACTTATAAACTGGTTTAAATCTGTCCCTTAAAATGAAAATACCACAGGTGAGGAACTGAAGTTTACTGGGCCTGAGGGAACAGAGAGCATGACCCTGTAGAAAGCAGTATGAGCCATCCTCTCAGAAACAAAATAGAACCTGCTAGGATCTCAGAGAGGCAGAGTTGGCTTACTGGCCTAAGCATTGTCCTCAATTTATAGCCAGACCGCCTGCCATTCAGTAAGTACTCAGGTTTTAGTGTGTGCAGTAAAGATTAAGTCATGCAAGTTTCCTCTTCTGGCAATACACGAAACATTGAATTTCTTTCTCTACTTCATATTTTTAATTGGTTCATATACTGCGAGAAAATGTTCACAATTGGAAGGACACTACATATACAAAACCTGAGGGTAACACTGCTTCTGCATAGCAACAGGAATTCCTAATGGGCAAGAATGAATGGAAGAGATGAAACAGAATGAGAAAGTAATGGAAAAAGGTGAAGGAAAAAAAAAGACAAATGTAGGGCTAAAATGCATAATAAAAGTAACATCACTACTTCATAATTTGATAAAAATATATATAGAAATTGTTAAAAATGGAAGAACGAAACTTTAGAGTTGTTTCCACTCAAATCAGTTATGTCTGGTTTGTAATCAATTGGGCAAAGATATTTTGAAAGCAGTTTTCAGATTTAATTACCTGTTTAGTCTATTGATGCTAGTTTTTCATTATTAATTTAGAGGCAGAAACGTTTGTCTTTCACTCATTTAAGTGGCCAAATAAAAAGTCAGTTTATCAGAAGAGAGTAGAACTACCTTAACAGCTAGACACTGTTACAGATTTCAAATGTGCACCATCTCATTTGGGTTTTTCTCCACTGACAAAGAGCTCAAGCCGGCTCCCTGCATACAGCCCAGTGCAATTCCATTTCAGAAAAGGTTTTATAGCTGTTAACACTTTCAGCACAACAAATGACAAATCCTTGTCAAATGCAAGAAAAATATTCACAGCAGAGTTCAAGATGATGCACTCCTACTTACACATTTTTGGATCAGGCGGTTCTGGAAGGGGGGCTGCCTCGGGACTGGGAAGCAACTGTTGGACAACAGTATCAGCTGCAGGGGCTGAGTAAAATTGTCCCATACATAATAGCTGCAGCATTCCTGCTTCCAAAGACACCTGTTCAAGAAAAATGCAAGATAAATGTAACCTATAAAAATACCACAATCAAACTGTAAAAAACAGAACCAATTCAACAGGAAGAACTATATAAGGTCATTCAGTTAAAAAAAAAAATAATTCTAATTTCTAAACCAAATATTAAGTTATTTCAGTATTTTCTGCATACTTAAAAAAAATCACTTTTTTTGTAGTTTCCATTTCAATAAAAAACATCCAAACCTAACAGAAGGTACATGAATGTTTTTAAAAGAAGTTGTTGAGGTATCACAGTTTAAAAAATAATTTATCCATTGTATAAAATAGTAATTTTTTGAAAATTAAAATTGGCAATGTTTTCTGAATAACTATTTTTCCATTCAGATGCTTAAATATTTGTTTCTATATTGTTCAGAAGTCATGACATGCACCTTTTAAAGAAAATAAACTTTCTTTTTAAACAAAGCACAAGCAGACAAATTCAGAGCAGATGCAAATCCAAATCTTAAGTTTCCCCATGCAGAACCAATTATAGACACCATGAGAAAAGATAGTTCACCATTTTACTTCTGTTTTTAGGAACACACGGACTGTTACAGTGAGCCAGAAGAGTACTCTTATAGACAGTGAACTATAACTGTCACAGAAATTCAGATACCTCCTATTATACTCAAGAATGCACTAGCATTCATTTGATATGAAAACGTGTTGTGAAAACTATGTCATCGGGCCACCAAGCTTATTATACTCTGCATGTCAATGACTGCCATATTACATACATTACCATATACAAAGTTCATAAAATGATCTTTTTGGAAATTAAAAAAGTACACATAAACATAAAAAGATATACTACTACATTTTGACATTAAATGTGCAAATACATCAATAAATTATGCCCAGACTAATACATGTCCCAAACAGAGTTCACCATTCCAATTTAATAATGTCCTGTGATGAAGTTCGTTTCACTTAGGGAAAGAGGATACATTATATAAAGGTCTAAACCTACCAAGTGTCAGACAAGTTTAACTACAAGGTCTTGATTTTTAAAATAACAAAATAAACTAAATGCAGTGTAATAAGATAAAGCATCTAAAAGATAGCTAGTTTAAATGATATGTGATGCTCAAAATAATTAATTTTCCTGCTCATAGAAATGCTGGGGACAAAGAGATAAATGGGTTTGTCCTTCTTAAATTACATACTGCTTTTGTCTGCCAACCAAGTTTTCCTAGACTGATTTTACTTGGTCAAAATTAGACCTCGACCAAGTGTGATCAAGTTTAATTCTGCTGGGTACAGTGTCCACATCTAAGTGCCCTATTATGTATGTGAAAGTGGGGCATTAACTCCTTCGCTGTGCTTACTCCTCTTTTGCATATCTCACAACTCAGTCTGCTTGCGACACCACCAGAAAGAGATCCTTGCATACTTCTGACTCCTGCCTGCAAAGCAGACAGTCGTAGCACGAAGACAGTGAGCCGTACAAACCAAACACAGCTGGTAATCTAATTTTAGGGCAGCAGTACCCAAGCTGCTTTAAATAAAAGCAATGATTTGGAATATTGCATTTGTTAATTCACAAAAGTTGTTTACAAAATGTAGTTTTGTTTTCATTTTATGAATAAGACTACTCTGCGGGTACCTAATTTTCCCATTTAGTTATTTAAAATAGGAGGCCCTATGAACATTTTTAATAGAACTATACTCACAGATTGTCGTTTTGATTCAGGAGTATCTGGACACAGAGGCTGTTCTGCTTCATACTCTGAGTAAAAAGAAGCACAGCATTTATCCAAGAGACTTTAAAAACACTTATTTTTATTCTAAATAAGTATTACTTTCTAGAGATATTTATGCTAGTTTGAAACAATAAACATCACTATTTTTTTAATAGGGAATCTAAAGTGTTTAAACAAGGGAGAACTTTAAAGCCTCTTGCCTTGGCTTTAATTCAAGTTCAAGGTTCTAAGTGATAAAATAACCCTCTATTGGAAAAAATAATTTTGACCAAAATAATAATTTAGGATATTTTAATGAAAGTAAAATGCATATGCTTTCATGGCATTAATCATCGGTTTTACTAGTATATAGTACTGCTTTTCATCTATAAGCAATTAAATGCCCAGGACATTGCTAAGTTCTATTCTCTCCACTTGCAAAAAACAATGCAAAAGCAGTACATGATCCACTTACGTTAGAGTGAATCAGGGTAAGAAAAAGAACAGAGAAGGCCAATGGACCTGATATGTGTCGTGGTTTAACCCGGCTGGCACTCTTCTCATCCTAAGCCAAAACACAGCATTCCACCAGCTACTAGGAAGAAAATTAATTCTGTTCTAACTGAAACCAGGACAATATGAAAAGAAAAAAAAAATAATAATAATTAAAAAAAAAAGCCACCACATACAGATTACACAAAAACAGAAGACAGAAGACTCTTACAGGCAAAGCAGCAGGTTTACCACTCCACCATTTTAATTATGAGATTTACTGGCATCATCACTTCTGTAGGTAGTGCAGATGCCTCAGCGGAGTCACATTAGAAAAGAGATTTTATTACTACATAACAAATGGCCATTTTTACGTGAAATACCTACTCTAAGGCTTTGCAAAGCACTAAGGAAGAAAACATCATTTGGACACCACAGAACAACAGAGGTGAAGTCTCAGCTCCTCAACATTTTCAGTCACCTCAGGTTTGGGAAAAAGACCGAGACTATTATTAGAATCAGGTTGTAATAATGTGAGTTTTGCCTTTGCTGAATACCAATGATAATAGCAATAATCCTGTCGCCTCTCTTGCTTTCCCAAGGCAGTAATCTAACTCCCTTGCCACCACAAAGCACAGCACTGGATTCATTTGTGGAGCAGATTACTGCCTCGCCAAACAGAGGCAATGTTGTTATTGCTTCCTCAGGCCTGCACTAATACTTCTGGCCCTACAGGCAGCACAGGACAGAAGCAGGCACCAAGATTACATTTCTGAAAGATGCTGGCCATCAAAATAACGTTAATGATCCTGAGTAAAAACACATTTGAACTTGCTCTCAGCTGCCAGAAAGGGCTTTGTGGGGCAGGAGAAAATTTAGCAAAAAAGGCTTTTTTTTAGGTTGTACAGAATTTAGCAGCAGGGCTTCCTGAGGCCAGAGGCTGCCTGCCCGGGACAGGCTCTGCTGCCCTGCGCCTCAGCAGAGCTCGGGGCCGGCCTCAGGGAGCCTGTCCCTGTCCCCGCCACCACGGAGCGGCCGCGGGGCTGCGGAGCTGAACCGAACCGAGCCGCTGCCGGTGTGGCCGCCCAGCAGGACACCGTAACACAGCGGGCAGGCCCGGCTGCGAGGCGCGGCCGCGGCGCCCACCTGCGCACAGCTGCTGCCACAGGCTGAGCGGCCGCCCGCCCGCCGCCATGCCGCCCCGCGTCGCTACGGCAACCGCGCCGCCATTACCCGCGGCTGGAGGCGGCCCCGGGCCCTGCTCCCGTTCCCCTTCCGGGGCGGCGGGCGAGGCACATGGGCCGCGGCAGGTAAGCAGCGGCCTCCGCACTGAGGGTTCCCGTGTGCCTGCGGGGCGTGCGAGGGGCTCGGAAGGGGGGCGGCGGGGTGAAATCGCCTGTAACCAGGAGCTGGAGGCGGGTTAGCCGCCCCCCGCGCTGGGAAGCACGCGGTGTCGGGGCGGTGGGTCAATTAAAATGGGGTTGGGGGGGGGGGGGGGCAGCACTCGGGTGCGGTGCGCCCCTAAGGACCGGGGCCTTAAAAAAGCTCGACAAGGGGCACCTCAGGAAATCTTGTGGATTAATAATTGGTTAAAAGATGGGAGCCGAACAGGCACAAATAGGGTTTTCAGCAATGGGAGGGAACGTTGCACATGGGTCCCAAAGGCGTCTCTGCTCTAACCTGTTCGTAGGTGTGAGTGTCCCGAGAAAGGAAGCGGGTAGCAAGGCCATGGAGCTGCAGGCAGGAGCAAGTTCAAGGTGATGGCTGCAGTGCTTTGAAACAATTCTGTGGTAGTAAGTGGTAGATGAGGTGATGAGAAGTTCAACACGTGTAAATGAAAGGTTATACTTGTGTGGAAATCCACCTTCACTATACTTACTGATTGATTTTATATGCATGTATGTATCTTGTTAGGAAGGACTTCTGGAGGGTAGATATTTCTGTGAAAATATGCTCAGCAGCTGTCAAAAAGACAAATAAAAAGTTAACAAAACTAACTAGGACATAACTAAGACAAAAAGACACCCCTTCACCACTCCAGTAACTATAGTTTCAGTGCTGCTGACAGTTCTGGTTCCTGCCATTGCAGAAAGCAGATTGTCCTTGACACTTTTTTTCCAGTTTTGCAGTCAAGAGATACCGAATGCTTTCAGAATAAAGGAAGACCAAATAGGCTAGGATTTGCATCATTGTGTTGAAGCTGTACACTAACATCTTTATTTAATTTTTTAGAATGACAGTAAAGAGAAAGAAAAAACAAATTCATGAGGAACCTGAACAGAAAAATAAAAGAGTGAAACGTAGTGGGAGCCAGACTATCATTAACATTGAGAAAGGCGTTCCAAGTGCCATTAAAGCAGGGGATGATGACCGGTTTGAGACAAAAACAAAGGCCAGGAAAAAGGAAAGTTTAAAAGAAGATGAATGTTTAGATCAATTAAATCTGAAGAAGAAAAACAAAAAAAAGAAAGTTGGCTCCGAATTACCAAAAGAAACATGTTCAGAAAGCT
Source organism: Aythya fuligula (assembly GCF_009819795.1). Lineage (NCBI taxonomy): Eukaryota > Metazoa > Chordata > Aves > Anseriformes > Anatidae > Aythya > Aythya fuligula. Next base: position 8,473,478 of record NC_045573.1, read on the forward strand.
TTGTGAATGTAGAAGGCCATCTGGATGTAGAACAACAAGAGGAATCGGAGGAACAAATTAAGATTTTCAAAAAGAAAAGAAAAAAAGATCGACGCCGTGCCTCCTTCTTACTAGAGAGTAATCACAGCAGTGATGAGCTTTCAAATCATACAGATGGTACTCAGGGAAATGAACTTTTTTTCAAAAAAAGCAGAAAGAATGTCACTTTGAATTTGAAACTGGGTAGTGAAGTAACTAAGAAAAAAAAGAAGAAAGATGTTTCCTCTTCTGCATTAGAGGACATTCAGGACAATGCATATAAGCATTCTAAAAAAGACTGTAAAAAAACAAACGCATGCGTTTCAGAAGAAAAAGCTGGTATTGATGAAAGTCATGGAACAGATATTACTCAGAGTGATGAGGAAGGTTGTATGAGAAGAAAAAAGAGGAAGAAGAAGAAAAAGAAGCCTGACTCCTTTTTACCTGTAGCAGGTAATCAGGATATCTGTGGAGTTCATGATAGAACCATTGCATTAAGTGACTTCAGAAAAAGACAAAGAAAGGAAATTACATTCACGGATAAAGAGGAAGAAGAAACTACTGAGAACTCTGAAATTATCAGAAAGACCAAGAAGAAGAAGAAAAACAAGAAAAGCAAAGATGTTTTCTCCTTAATGTGTGAAGATAAGCAAGAAGTTGAGTCTGAGCAGAAAGAACTGTCTGGAAAAAAATACTGGAAGAATAACAAAGATAATAGTGAAGTAACCAAGAAGAAGAAGAAAAAGAAGATTCAAAAGGACAAGGAAACTACTTACTCAAAAGTTTCTTTAAGCAATGACAATGCATCTAACAGCCAAAAAATAACACTATTAGAAAGCAACAAAAAGAACAAAGAGAGCGAAATGAAGCTAGCTGAATGTGCCACAGGGGACATTGTAGATATAGTATTATGCAATTCCAATCACATGCCCTGTGACAAAAAAGGGGGAAAAAAAGTACCACGGGACTCTGCAGAAGAAACAGGTTCAAAAGCAAATATAAAACAGAAAAAAATCAGAGGAGAAGACATGGGAAAAGAGGCATCGGTAAGTTGTAAAGAAGGTATCTGCACCCTCCTGCTAAGGAATTGAAAGCATCTTACATCATCAGTTCCCTATTTTGCATGCTGTTCTGCCTGTGACACTAAGGTCAATGTGGGCCTCCTCTGGGTTTTTAGGAACAGCACACAGCATCAGATCATCTATTGATTATAGCACATAATATTTGTGAAACAGGAAAGTTATTTTTTATGCCCAGTGCTGTAGTAGTTTAGTGTTTCGATTGTGAAAATACAAAACACATAAATCGCTTAACAGCAAATAGTGGAACAGAAAGAATGCTGGTATATAATTATAAATGTCCTTGTGTCTTTCATTAGCTCTTTAAAAAGTGGTAACAATCATATAAAACAGAATACCAGAGCAGGTATGTAACAGTGGTGGCATGAATACCTTGAACTCCTAGACAGACTCTTTTCCTTGAGACTTTGCTGCTGTTGCTACTGGAACTGTATAGTGTTAGAAACCAAGGGGGGAATTTTAGCCAAAACGTGTTACCTAACTTGGATGAAACTTAAGAGAAAATCTTAAATATAGAGTAGACCCAGAGCATTGATGTCTAAATTGTGATAAAAAGTACTAGGGAACAAACTAAACAAAAACTAGAACACATTCTTAATTTGGAGGGGAAAGAAACAACTATGCAAAACTAGAAATAAATAGATTTTAAGAGCTGTGTGAATTTAACTCAAGGTAAATAGAACCATATCCAGGCTGTTAAAGGAAATCTCATCCAAGAATCCTTGAGTACTGCTATTTCTGTGGTGAAGTAAACATGGAGAGGAACTGATGAATGGGGAGAACAGATCTGTTTGATGTATTTAAAAGATGAAAGATATGAAATACAGGGGTTTCTTCAAAGTTTTCCAAAATTTAGACCATCGAGATGTCTAGACTAGCAGATGCTGTTTTTTTTTTTTTTTTTTTTTTTTTTTTGACTTTAGGTTTCTCCTTTTGAGCTTTCAAAAGTCAGGGTGGTTTTATCGCTGGGATATATCCTTTAATTAAATTTACATTGTCTTTTTGAGATGGTTGGACACTACTTGGATTCTTGCAGCTGCTCACGTGTGTGGAGGCAAGATAAGTCTTAAAATAAGTGACCTTCCTGATGGTGCTATCTAATTATGGAAAATGTAACAAATGCCCTGCAAACTACTGAGGAGAAAGGGGGTAGGGTGATGCATACGTTATTCCTCTTCCCCATATTCAGCTTGGTACATAATAAAAGCTACTTTAGAGAAATTCTCAAGATTTCAAACTCTAGGTAATTTAATTTGTTCTAGAGAAATCTAGTTCCTGCCAGGCCAAAAGACACCACTGCAATAAATGGCTGATCGTGTCAGTCTTGCATTTAATTGTGCCGCAGTCCTGAACCATTTTCTAGGGTACACTGCATCACACACACTGCTGCATACCTTGAAAAATCCTCTGTTGGGCTTCTGAAGCAAGCAGAGTAGCAAGTTTATGAAGAGTGTGTGGAATGCTACCCGCTTCATGTCAGAGATTCATGTTTTCCCCATTGGATACCATTACGGGCAACTCAAAGTAAGGAGGCTGAAATAATCCAGAGAGAGAAAGACAGACAATACAAAACACGTCAGTTAATACAAAACATACACAACATTAACTCTAAGATTGCTGTATGCTAACATACAGAAGTTTTTGAAAAAAGTGAATGTGAATTGATTGCACCTACAGTGAACTCGTCACGTGCTGTCATCACTTCTCAGGCTGCTGTGTGCTAAACCTTGATAGTATGGAGCAGGTGGCGTTCAGTCCCTTTGTTAAAATATGAAAACGGAGCTGACAGCTTCTGAAAATGTTTTGCCAATAATTATTTGTCACTGTTAGTGCTCCCTCATTTTGTAGATGTAACTGCATTGCCTGTAGAACAACACGGGCAGCTTGTACAAGCACACTGGGCTACCAGCCTAGAGTGTGTGTGGGAGGAGAACATATGCCAGCCGTGGGCATCCAAGGCTCAGTCCTCTTTCACTTGAATGAATACTGCCACTGATGTCTGTGGGAACAGCCTGCGGTCTTGAACTTCTCAGTTTTTCTGTAGACATTAGAAGGAAATAACTGTGAGAGTGAGCAAACACTGGTCCGTTTGGTTGGCAGGCGCGGTGCTTGGGTGGTCATTCTGGCAAGGACTTTACCACTGTGCTTGCACAGGATCTTCTCCCGTTTAAGAAAGCACTCCTAGCTTCACAGCAAAGGTGCTACCATGACGTCTGGCATGCCTTGTGTTTAAGAGACTTCATGCTGTTAGGGAGTCCAAGGAGAGTCAAATGACAAATACAACAAATGCATATCCAATGTTAAAGGGTCCAGTTTACTTTGATTTTTTTTTGGCTGCAGATAGCATAACCCTTCCGTGTGTGAATATGCTCCCCTTCCAGGAAGCTTGAGGAAGAAGAGACCTGCAAACCCCCTGACAGGGGTTTATATTTGCCATTCAGTGACCTTCAGTAGGTCAAAAACATGCTGTGAATTAGCAAGGAAGGGGGCAAACCAATCCTTCTTGCTTGTCTGCCACTTACCATTCCAGCTTAAAAAAAAAAAAAAAAATCCAGTGCAGCTGTTTGCAGAATCTTATGACAGTTTTCCTGCTTGTTTTAAGAGATCTGAAAAGACAGTACCAGGCCATCTAGAAGTTTTTTTTTTTTTTTCTTTTTTTCAGTTAAGAGAGCAAGCTCTCCTCATTGCAGACAGTATTTTCCTTTCTGTAAATGGATATACTTGTGAGTGTGTGTGAAATCAGTGTGTAAAAGGTAGCTTGGAAAATGAGGTAAATCATTCATGGCTTTAAATAAAACTGTAAACCCTCAAAAACCTAACAGCAGGTTCTGCTGACAGAAGTATGTTACAAATCTTTTCCTTGTCTTAATGTTCCCTGGCTATTTCATGCTTGGATTATTGTGTTAGCTGTATCAATAGATCTTCCCTTTGGCCGCTTTTTTCAGCCTGGTCTAAAGCTTATGGCTCTAATTTACCGCTATCCTGGACTTAAAACTTACCTATTACACTGGGTGCCCAACAATCTTATCCTTAATACAAATTTGGAAAAGAAAGACCAAGGGCAGTGATCTTAAAACTCCAGTCGTTAGGAGCACAAGCTGCTGTACAGCTGCGCTATGGCGAAGAGTTACCAGTAACCGCTTGTGGATTTACCTCCTGCCATCCTGCCCATCCATTCCTGCTGTAGTTGTTCAGTCTTTAACATCAGGTTCCTGTTCCTCGCTCTCAAATGTAGAACTATCGTGCTATTTGCTCCCATTGCCAGGGAAAGCTTATGTACGTGTCATGCCTCTCCCCATACTCTCCAGACTGAAAGCTCCTTGAGGGCCATCACCTATTCTGCATTTGTATAAGACAAGCACAAACCAGCTGCCTCTCGAGTGGTTTTGTTTATTTTGAGCAGTGGCTAGTGGGATCGACATGATCCAAGCTTGTCACGTGCATTTAGAGGGGCCATTATCTTACCACTGGTTGATTTTTTTTTCCCACTCCTTTCTGTCCCCTATTTCAATTTCAGCTCCTACAAAAGTCTTTAATTTGAAATGACCCTGTCTGTAAATGTTACTATATGCACCAGTAATGTCGGCAGGTCCATTTTTATGTGTGAATTTAAAAAGTCCCCTACCCTTTTTGCTTAAAAAAAAAAAATCTGTTGTGAAAGTTTTCTCTGAGAGAAAATCCCTCTCAAAGAAATGCACAGGTTCAGTTGGCATTTCCAGTTCAGGTCTGACTATTTCTTCTGGCCCCCCAAGTAATACTACTGCACTCCTTACTATTTTTACCGTTTATTCTTGTATAAATTTCTAATTCTAAAAAAATTCAATTTTATAGGAACATAGTGATGATGTAACTATTGTGCAGGAAAAAAAAGGAAACTGTGATGAAGTTAATATAGACAAGGTATGTATGCACTGTATTAATTACGTGTGATTTAAAGCAAATAAGTATTTAAGGTCTACCTAGAATTTGTAACAAAAATACTGCTTCGTTACTGGTCTATGCCAGTATGTCTCTAAGTAGAGCTCTACTTAAAATGTGCTTTACCTCTTATGGGTTAAATCCAAAATGTACAGCTCCAGTCAATGTCAGAAGCTTCTGAGTAGTTCATTTGGTTAAATACAGGTTTCTCTGCCTCTCATCACTGTTGTCAGTTTCAGTGTAGCTGTTACCTGCAGTTAGAAGGAAGACTAAACGTACCTGATACTACAAAATGTCTATTTAAAATACCACAAGAAAAAGCATAGTTCTTAAGCTGTGTGTGAAAGGGGATCACATGCAACTTTTTAATTATCCTTGCAAAATACTGAAGATAAGTAACCATATCATTCTTCCCTCATCTTTTTACTTTGAATTAAATTGTCATTAAACACACTGAAGGCAGTGACTTTCATTGATTTTTCTGCATGCTAGGCGAGGCGGCAAGCTCTACAAGAAGAAATTGATAGAGAATCTGGAAAAACTGAAGTTTATGGTTCCAAAATTCAAACGGTATGTATGATTTTAGACCTTGATCTGATGGAAACAGCATCCCAGAGCAAGTTCCTGAAAAAAACACTGAAAATTGCACAGTTTTCTGTATGCAGCTCATGCACGTGGCTTTGCACCACAGTTTGATTGTAAATTTCAGGTCATGCTATAGAACGAATTACATGCTTGAATGTAAGGTCATGCTATGGAACGAATACTAAGGCAATCTGGGAGCTGACCAGTGAAACTCCAGTGTGAGTTGGAATTGTTCAGAGATCTCATTCCCATCATCAGTCCTCAAAAGCAGCATTTTCCCTGGTTCCTCTGGAGAACTAGCCATGGTGAATTGCTACAAAAATGGTTTCTGCTTACTGTGAAATATAAATGATTCTAGGCCATGGACATAGCAATTCAGATAAAATTCAGTGACAGCTATCTGGGAGAATTTACAGACACAGAAATGAGGATGTACATGGAAAGGTGAAAGAGATGATAACTGACACTGCGTCTGTGATACCTACAGGCAGCACTTTCCTAACTTCTGCATCTTTCTTCCACCACTTTGAAAGATGATTCTTTATTCTTTGTTTTTGCATCCTACACTGCCTGCCTCCTGGCAGGTTTGCCATACAATAATGTAGCTGTTCCAACAATATTCAGCAGAAGTAATAAGATTCAGGAGGAGAGAAAGCTTTGCTAATAAATAAGGATTCTTAGTTGTCTGTAAAACTGTTCTTCAGGAGTGCCAGTTTGCCTAAAAAGTAAGACCTCAACAGAATCGCAGAAATAACTCATGTACATTCTTATGCAGTGGGAGGCAGAATGCCGTGAGCTGTGCAATTGCAACTATCTAATAGTCTGAAATCACTGAGGAAAAATTACTTTTTTTGGCAAGGGATCCCCTTTCTTTGGGCTAATATATCATTGTTTATTAGTACATAGAAGAATACAAGCTATGAAAACTAAATCATGAGCTTCACACATAGTGAGCCTGAAATGCTGCAGCAAAAGTTCTGTGTAGTGTTTGCTCTCAGTTCACTTAAAAAAAATTACAGGGTTTGACAAGTCGTAATGATTTCTGCATCTGTGCAGGTATCTGTCTACCATTCCAAAGAGAGGACTATCATGTGTGTGCTTCCATGACACAGACCTGGGCTTATATGGCAACTTTTTTTTTCTTTTATCAAAAGTATTATGGACAACTTTCTTTTATGAGAAGTATTCTGACCTGTGATATTGAAAGATACTCCAGCCCTATATTTCTATAACTTATAAAACCTGCCACAGCTTGCCTGCAATGTTGTATAGCATACTGTGTGTTGTGCTGGTTGTCCAGTGGAGAATGACTGTTTCATGCAAACTACAACTGTTCAGTTGGAAGAATTTCAGGCTCACAAACACACCACTAGATTCATTTTTTCCTTTGATGTAGCCAGATCAGTCTGCTTAATTAATGATCAAGCATTCTTCCATTTAATATCACCCCCAATTTTAAAGAAAAAAGGGAGTAGCAGTTCTTGCCAAAAGTAGTTACAAATGACTGCATAGCTCCTAGCTATAGCTCAGAAGTCAAATAAGATCCTTTGGTAATGAAGCATGGTCTTAAGTAAGCCAAAAGTTCATAAGCTTTCTAAATTGTACCCTGTATCTTGGGTTATACACAAACAAGTGGTTGAATTCTGATTTTACTTGGATGTTACATATAGTCTCAGAAAGGAGCCATTATCTGCAGGCAAGAAAAGAATCCTGGAGTGAAATAGGTAAAGAATACAGTGAGAGGCAGAGTTATGGAAAGAACAAACTGCAATTGAGGTGAGGTTTTAAGAGTATTATGTTTAGTCCTGTTGGTTAAGGGTATGCCTTCAGTTTTTGCACCCTTGCAGTATAATTGCTAACTAGGGGGATGAGAATGCAATTGTTCCTTAATGCATATGAGCCAGATGGAATACCATCTCTTAAATTAATGCAACAAAATAGTGCAGAAGCAACAGCTACTTACGTAGGAAAATGAAAAGTTAACCGTGAAAGTGAGAAAAAAGTAAAACTTACAATTGTCTTAAAGTAAGAGAAATGGTGGGACAAGGTCTGGCACTCCGAGTTAGGGGAACGTTACCCAGAGAGCAGAAAAGTCAGGTTTTCTAAAGACAGAGGGAAAAGAGATTCTGAAAGTGCATCAAACTCTGTCTCTAGGTTAAATGAGCTAATGAAGATGCAGCCATGCATGGTTATGTCATTCTTTAATTACACCCTTCAAGACGTGAATGACTGCTAGCATTGTTAGCCCTGTCAGGTTCTGGTGGCTGGTTGTGTTCTCACAGTGCACAGCTGGAAATTGTCTTCCTTACTCAAGGTGGTATTTTAGTGTTCATCTTGTTTTGTTTCACAGGATACAAAGATTGGCCAGTGGAGTACAGCTGCTTTTCAAAGTTCTGAGAGAGGAATGAAATTCCTTCGACTGATGGGTGGTTTTAAAAAGGGCTCTGCACCTACCCAAGATCTCTCAGCAACTACAAACAAACCAAACATGGCTCTGAACAAGGAAGGGGAGGAAAAATTACAGCAGGCTCTGAAGATGGAATTTGATAAAGCAATGGACTTGAAACAACATAGAAGGATCGGTCTTGGATTTCAGCCTGCTGCCACCAAAAAAGTGTACATAGACAAATATACATCTAGATCTATAAAATTTGAAGATTAGAACTCTGAAGCAATAAAAAGAATGAAAATTAAATGGGTAAATTTCACTTCCCACAATTTTTTTTACTTGAAATAAAATTTGACATGTTCAACAAATTTGATGAGGCCTTTTTAGTACAAGTCTACAGCTGACTGTTCCAGATTATGTGGAGCTGGGTACTCACTTGAACTCAACAGTAAGTTTTTGAAACCTTTACAATATTTTCTTCAGTCAAGAGCCAGCCTCCCTCAAAGACTGAAGATATGTGGACAATGCCTACAAAAACTTTTTTTTTTTTAAATGCTGATTTCATGGGCTTATTTTTAGCTGCATCTTTGTGATTCAGAAGGATTTTAGCATTCTGTAAAATCTTCACATTCTTACACTCAATGAGTGGTTCAAAGCGATGGTTTCTTACTTTGAAGAAACACTCCTCGTATGCCTACAAATTTGACCAGGGGAAACTTAACTCTGAAAGCGATTTCTTAAATATTAGTATCTTCAATATAATAACAAATACTGTTGAACATCCTATTTGTTTTAACTGTGCAGTTTGATTTTCAAGAAGCAGCTGTTATTTGTAAATAGAGCTAAATGCTTTGTGGATAGCAGCACCAAATACATGGATCTAGACTTTCTAAATTATAGAAAGCAAGGTAATTTTAATAACGTGCTTATTGGTTGCAGTATATGTCAGTTTGAATGAAATTTCTAATATTCAGTCTTCCAGACAACCTGCACTCTGACTTTAAGAGTACAAAGTATGAGAGTACATTTGTATATGTTGTATTCAGAATTTGATGGTCCAAAGCAGTCTCAGTGTCTTGCAGGAAGTTACAGAGATAGTGGAAAACTGTCATATTTTGTCACTGTCTGTGCCATCCATTACAGGAGCTACTGTTCCCTAAGTTTTGGTGTAGTTCTAGTTGTTGAGCAGGAACAGGTGACCGTCTCTTGTGTCTATTCCTGCTGTAGTAACAGTGGCCTCCTTGCAGGGGATCCCCCCTATGCCCTAGCTCAGGTTATTGTCTCTAGTTACCCAGCTCACTGTTTTCCTGCAGTTACCTATTCTTTTTCATAAGATCATGCCTATTAATCTGCTAATTTTCTTGTTCTAAAGCAACCTTACCTTCCACAATAGCCTTTTCAATTGGACTCTCTACCTGAAAGCAGCTGACTCCTGGGAGAAAATACACTTGCAAAATAGCATTTGTTCCAGTGCATTTTGGGCAACTCCTAAGGGGAAATTAAAAATCACACAGAGGCTCCAGCATAAACAGTTGCCATGAATTCTTTCCCGTACCTGGGAAGGAGATGCTGAACTACTGCCTACAACAGGCTTTGCTTCGAGGAAACCATCACCTTTAAAGTGTTATTTAAAACCACCACTCCGACAGCATGAGCCTGATTTGCACTGGTGCTTCTCAAAGCTGGGTGACTGGCATCAGCCAGCCTTTCTAGTCTTCAGCTCCTGCTTTGCCTCAAGTAGTGGAGGCTGTATTTTCTGATTTAAGACAAATGCTGAATTCAGGCCCTCAACTGCTTGCCTAGCAAAGAAGTAGTTATAAAGGAACAGGTAGGAAAATTTCAAGGAATGACTTCCTTTGGGAAGAGTGAGACGGGAAAGCACGTACGGATTTCTGTTGCAGAGCCAGTCTTGGATATGTAGTGACTGGTCTTCTTGCATTGCCACCAGTGAAGATGCTGAAGGTGGTGGTAGTCCTGGACTTGCCTTTGGATGAGGACTTCTTTCCCCTCTCTGGGATCATATCACATATAAGTCTGTTGCTCAGCTTCCTGGCACCTTGCTCTTGATAACATTATGCACGTGAAAACATCATAGTTTGAAAAACAAGACAGGTATCTGGGGAAAAATAACTGTTCAAGCAGTCAAACTTGCTCTAGCCTGCATATTTGATATATACAGAATAAAATTCAGGTCTATAGTGAGTGAAGTGCTTTAACTAAAATTAGTTTTGCTCTCACATGGAAGTAAGCCAAAAGCAGTTGATTAGAATGGTGGTGCTAGCTTCTAAGCTAGATGTTTTGAGTTTTCTCCAGATAACTAGAGCCTTCTGGATGTCATTGAGCTATTTTTGCACCAATAAAAACATCAGTAAAACATTTGAAAGCATTTCTCATGGCAGTCTTACATCAATAAATAAAGTTATACTGTGCTCAAAAGACAACAGGCAGAAATTGGTGTCTGTATGGTGAAAAGGAACAGCTGGGCCATTCGTAAGCCTGCCATAAGAGTTTCCATTCTACAGAATTTCCACACTGGGTTTGTAGCAGGACATTTGCCCCTGGAAGGCGGTTTCTGCCATACAACTGCTTCTAGTGTGACCCACCTGGCTGTTTAGACAATTCATGGTTCAATACCACTTACCTAGTTTGTGGGTAGAGTTTCCAGGTCCAACAGGAAGAGTTGGCCATGTGCTGTTGAAGGTTGTTTTGTACAGCTGCAGCAAGAAGGAAAGCTAAATTAAACTGAGGCATGATAATACATGCAGTACTGCCGTATCATTGTGTGTGTCCACTGTACAGAATTATCTAAGGAAAGCCAGTGTAATTAAGATGAACACTACAAGTCGGAAAGGTTCTCTATTGAGTGGATACTACTTCAGAATTATCTTGTATTTCTGCAATTTTACTCTGCATATGTGTAGATACACATGCATATATATAGTTTGTACAAGACTATGTTACCAAAGGGTCCTAGTTTAATTCCTTACAACCTGAACACAAAATGCATATTTTATATGTACCTTGTTTCAGTAGCCACTGAAGAGATGAAAACTACACAAGAACAATGCAGTTATTTTGGGTGCTATTTATTAATAGCCTGCTAACTCCTTGAATATATGGTTCTGGCAAAATTGATTATATGTTTAACCTTAACAAAATAAAACATTTTTGTGCAAATATACATCTCAATATATATGACTTAGCTCATTAAAATACTTACCACTAAGCAGAAGTAGCAATAGATGCAAGATCAACACGATTCCTTACCATGGGACAGAAGTGGCAAGAGTGAAATTTATTAGGAATAAAAGCAGTACATACAGATAAATTACAGAATGGTAAGGTGATAAATTTGTATACACAAAGGAACTCCCCCAGAACAAATAGGTGAGCTGCAAATTGTTTTATTCCGTGATACAGTGTACTGGAGAACATGGAGTACTTTGCATACATTTCCATTTTCCTTTGCAAACAACATTTAAAGATTCCCGCCATTTTACAAAACACCACTGAACTAAAAATGAAAGCATAAACATGTCTGTGAAAATGTATGGTAGAAATTAGAACACTAACATCTCAGCCATTTTTCTCTTTTACTGGAACTGACCAAACAAATGTTGGCAGCATCCCAAAGCAGAAAGATGACTTGGTAGGATTACTATATTGAAATACTGCTTTCTACACAGGAGAAAGACTGTTCTGCAAGCAGGATGAAGTTTGGAGGCTGTGAATTGATCCGTGCAGATTATCTTCTTCCTTTGTCACTAAAATGACAACAGATTAGATTTGGAGAGGCTTTTGCAACCACAGAGGTTCAAAGTACCCTTTACTGAAACTAAATCGGATTTAAAATGAGTATATAATGGCAGATCTGGAAACAAATTCAGACTAAATTATTGCACTCAGAACAGTTTTACCTGTGTCCAAGTAAATCTGTCACACTGAGTAGAATTAAAATACACCAAATTCCAGTCAAAAACCAGAAGAATCAGTGATTTATAGCCTTGGCTCCATGCTCACTTTACATATGACTCCTTGGAAAAGAGGCATTCATCAGGTTCTGGACTGCAGAGGAAGCCGAAGAGCCAAGTCTGCAAAGTGACTCATCTCAGGTTGTTTGCTTCGTCTCCTGATGTATTCTAGCGTCTTTACCTGGGTGTGAAAAGAAAGGCATTTTGAGATTGTGTGTGTCTTTTCTTATTTCAGAGCCCATCATGTATGCTACGTGAAGACATTTTAATAGACACTCCTGTGATTCTCCCTAAATTTCACTGGATATGCAACTGCTGCCATTTCTGACTCCAGAACTCCTTATCATATATATCTTCCTTAAGAAAGGCTCTAAAATGCCTACTTTTCAGGTTTATACCATGCAGTTCCTCCACTATATAAAAATGTTCTGTTTTGTTTGAAATTTAAGTTTTCTGTACTGAAAAGTGCAGCACCCAATAATTCCAGGCTCTTTAACACGTGAAATAGTTTTTAAAATGCAAGAAAGATAGTAGACTACTCCAAATAAGATAAGTTGCTTATTCATTAAGAAGCATGAAAAAAACATATTGTTTTTTAACCTAATTTACGCATGTTAAAAAATAAAACAAAAATGACAGTGAGTTGTAAAGAGTTTGTTCAGATTTATATCAGGATTTATACTATATTTTATTCAGATCAAGAAAGTAGCGCAACCTTTTCCCAAATAAGGAGTTGGAAAAGAATCTCTGCAGTATTCCTTACCATAGTCTTGGTGTCAGCAAAGCCATGTTTCTGAGCAAGATTCCAGAGATTCACTGAAAGCTGGTTTAGCTTGTTGTTTCGTAGATCTCCATGAGCTAAAATAGTGTTAAATAAATAAAGTGCCAACTGGCTCTGTCGCTTCAGGGTCTATAATAATAATTAAAAAAATCCTGTATTATTATACAGTCATCCCAGCAAAATTTCTTCAAGTTCACTTACAAGTACAAGGGGCAGACACCTGTTCTGTAATACACAGCAACAACTACAGGCACAGAAATACGGGCAGTTTGTACATCCCATTCAAAATACAACAAGAACCAATAATCACAAACCAACCTAAGTTAACTGCAAAATTATCCAAGACTCCTATATCTCACGCCACTTCAGCACAGCATAGCATGTAGCTCTGACATTTTAAATTCAGGACTTCACACAGTTGCGTAGAAATCGCCCTCCCACCAACCAACTTTGATCAGCATGACTTCACATTTTTTCCCTTAATTTTTGTTCTTTATTTTTTAGAGAGACCATGATACATCTAAGACTAGACATACACAATTTCAAATTTTTTCAACAATTCCTTCTATTATTATTATTTTTTTTAATAAAGACATTTTCCACCTCCTTTCTTCTACTGAAACTTCGATGATACCAATGTACTTACACCACATTTGCATTTACTATCCTTAAAATTGCTGAGGAAGGACCTTGATGAGGACTCGTGCTCTACCCTGGAGGAGAGCCATGCCTTTCAGCCTCTGCAGGGGAGTTGTCAGGCACAGACAATTCTGCACTAAACTTAAAGGTGCTCCCACCCCAAATTGGAGCGAGTGGAAAATAGAAGTAATAAAAATCCTATTGCAGATTTTGCCCATTCCTATGAAATGTTTTAAAAGGCTAGAAAGACAAATGATTGTTGGATGTATCTGAGATGTAGTGTGTATTTATACTGCTTTGCTGCAGCTGTCCTTTGGTTTTGGCTCAAGAAAGACCACTGTGAAAAGCAAAGCTCCATCTTACACAGAAACCACAGCAGAAGGGTAGCAGCTAGATCTGTCAGCTCATCACCTTGATTAATGAATTTAATACTTCACTTTGGCCCTTGCAGTTAAATGTACATTAGGGGTAGTGAATATACAGTGCTCAGATACAAAGCTACAGAGAGAACGAGGCATGGATTGGGAGAGAGGAGTGATAGCTGCAACTCGTGCTCTCCTGACACTGTACCAAGGCACTCACACAGCCTCTGCCCTTTCCCTAAGGAACCGAAAGTAAATTAATTTCACTTCTCACTGCCAGCAGAAGAGAGGTCAGATGCTATTAATCAAAGAAATGGCACGCACTGAGCTATCAGTCCCCCAGATAAATATGAAAAAGGAGAACGCTGTGCCATTAAAGAACTGTCTAACAAGAAAAGAGGACGCAGGATGCTCCAAACAAGAAGCAGAAGGCTGATACAGTACGTGAGCCACACGGCAGTACGTGCTGAGCAAATCTGACACAGCAGAAACCACACGTGCACACACACACATGCAATGCCCAGAGCTGCTCAAGGCCCCAGGAGAAGTTCTCTAAGCGCTAAATTAATTACATGGAACTACCAAGACAACAGGTCTTCCTTTAACAGTTACCTACTTTGGCAATTTCTATCCCAGTAGCTCCTAATCTGGTTTACAGACTAAAACTACCACCATTAGTAGGGAGTGTTGAACTGCACTCCTTACCAGCCAGAGAAACACAATCAGTCTCATCCAGCAGTAACACAAAGAGCAGAAATGCCACTTGGGAAGTCAGTAAGAGTAGCAGCAGTTGTCAATGCTTAAATATTACTACAGTATTTCTCTTTTAGGACTAACATCTTTGGGGGAAAAGCAGATACTGCACACCGCCTGCTAGTCCAGTGTTTGCCACATTATTCACAAGGCAGCCTCCCTCCTTCCACATTCACCATATATGCTGAATTAGCAAAATGAGGTGTTACCTCTATATTTTTTCCCATTGACGCCTGTGCATCTTCTGCTGAAAGTCACCTTCAGAGAGGTTCCTGGGAAGCAGTGGGCTGTGTCCTCATAAGAAGTGGGACACTTACTTTATTGGGGAGGTTGCAAAAGCAGCTCTACTCAAGGAGCCCGACTCTCAGCTACTGAGGTTTTCTAGGCAGTACGAATGCAAACATACCACCCGTTCTTTAAAGTGAGGATGACATTTTGACAAATTTGAAACGTGTACTTCTAAAAGATCTAGGAACACAAAAAAGCTGGAAGAGCAAGACGCACACTAACTCATCGTACTGGGGGCAGGTACAAGTCACTGACAGGATCCTGGCATCCTGTCACCAGTCACACAACGCAAGGCAAAGGGAGAGGGAGGCAGTGCAGGTATGCACTAAATCCCCTGTGTCTGCAAACTAACAAGAGTCAGACAAGGCTTCAGGTGACGATGAGCAGCAATGTTTGTGCAGCACAGCACCGACCTCCAGCCCAGCACGCTGCTGAGTCCACTGGCCTCACAGAGACTGAATTGCGGGTGGCACTCCAGCTCAGGAGGAATTTACAGGCAGCAAGGAGAAAGGAACAGCTCAGCTATTTGGCAACAACGCACGCCATGGGACTAACAATTCCCACACCAAAAAGAACTGCCAGCCTTTAGGCACTGTGTTTTCCATAACTCACGGGATAACGCTGATGACTATGAAACAAAATAATACATCATCCCATAACGTGATCCCCCATATCCCAGCCCGTCCAAAGTGCAAAGTCTAAATTTCATACAGCTTATCAGATAAAAATGGAATCTTTCATAAAACAGACAACGTAACTGTTTTTCATGGCATGCTGGCTAGTGCTACAAACACACATTCCTGTCTTTCAGAGAATTGTGCCAGACACCTCCAACATAAGGATACCATGAGCTTTCTGTTGGAAAAGCCTTTGGGCATTTGGATTTGTTGCTTCCTCGGAAGGTAAATCTAGTCTACTGCTGCTCCCATGGACAGCTTTAAAACAACTGGCTCAGAGAATTGGTACCAGTCCATCTGTGGCAGCACAGCGCTCAGCATGGGCTGCAAAGCTGCTTCAGGGTACTAAATATATCGGTCTAGGCTGAGTCTCCATGCTGATACGGCATCTGTTTGCTAGGATTACCAGGGCTATCTAGCCAGAAATTAATTCCAGCACCACTGTGAAGCTGGTGGTTATATCCTTGTGATCCACATCTAGATATGCCTGAATAAAGCCTTGACAGGCAGCCTTGCCCTTCCTTACAAGCTCTGATGGGAAGCCCTCTGGGACCTCGTAACATCTGTTAGTTCACTGGAAAGAGCAGGAGCTGCATCAGGGAGGTCAGGTTGCCTTACACAACTGCCCTAACATGGGATAAATGACGCCCCTAGCACAAACAGCAGCTCATGCAACGAGTTCATGTATAACAAAAGGGAATAATGACTTGGGCAGAGAAAGCAGCAACAACCAACACTGCTCCTGGGAACTCACAGACCATCCAAGAGGATGTGTGGCCCCTATTTCACCACTTTTCCAGCACACTAGGATGATCATAAGAAAAAGTGCCTTGTTTTGGATACGATCCTTAAAAGAGAAGTCCAAAAGCACCCCCTGGAATACTCAACTGGAGTACAAGTGGCAGTCCCTGCAGGCTCAGGGGGCAGTAATTCACCTTGTAGCGAAGGCAAGCTAAAATGTTTTATTCCCAGCTCTTAGACTGCCACCATGGTTGGTTCATCGCTATTTCAAAGTCATTAATTGATTTTTAAATCTTTCACTGTTCACGGTGCTGCTCACATCAGCTACATTTCTCTCTCTAAATGTAACCTAAAAAAAGTTGTGCTCCGTGTGGAACTTGAGGCTTGCGGAGGACTAGGCCATGCTTTCCAAAAAACTATACTCAGTAATCCTGCTTTGGGCCTTAGCAAAATCACGATTTATTTTGGTTTCCACCATTTATCTTACAAGCATGCAGAGGCAATGTTCCCAATCAATCTATTCCTAGTCTTTACATTCCACCAGTATGTGGACAAGGCTGTATTAAAAACAAGTGGAGTGGCTGTGTGCTAGCTAGCTACAGTTCCTCGTGGCAATGCACCCATCCTTCTTGTTGAGCCAGCTGCAAATGAGCTGCAAACATGCCAAAACAGGCACCTCCACCAGCTGCAATGTCTTTTGGAAACTGCAACAGGTAAATTCTCTTGCTTCCCTCTTCCCAAAAGAGGAACAAAATGTTTAACCACCTTTAGAGAATCCTGGCTGAGGACACACAATCCTTCAGGAAGAGCAAGCTCTTTTCAATTTAAGGCACACCCACACACAAAGGAAAACTCTGTCCAACTCTGCTTGTTGTTCAGTGCTCAAACACATGTGAAATCAACTGAAGTTTTATAAGGTTCATATTATAAACCTAAGTTAGCTGTGTTGGAAGGAGAAGCCTCCAAAGGATACCCAGGAATTGCTTTCTCTTGCTCCATCTCTATACTTGCTATAAAAGGTCCAGTATCTATCACATGGCACATGGGCAGACCGCCATCCTAACACGGCGCTGGCACAGCAACAACCACCTGCTCTTAATGTTTTGGATCAAAAATGGCATTTGAAGAAAACATGCTCCATCTGGACATTTATCACTGAGCAGCGAGAGGCCAGGTATTTACATTTCTAAGAAACTGGAGCTTAAGATTAACCTTCCACCCACCCACATAAGGTAGTGAGAAGAATCACTGATACATACTCTTGTCACCAGGAGCAGCTTGAACTTTACAGAACTGTCCAGAAGTGAAACTTTAGTTCAAGCACTGCAGTGTAGATGAAGGATACTTTAATAATGCAAAAAGATCACACTGTGTTAACATCAGATGCATTGTTCTCCTCCAAATTGCCATTTGGTGAAAGCATTTTATTGTGAGAAAAATTTATTTTCCTTTATGGCTTTTAAAGGAAACGAACCAATAAAAACCCAATGAAATCAGAGGCTTCTTCATTTAAATGAGCAGCCAAGCAGATGAACAATAAAAGGTCACTAACACCAAAGCAGTCCAAATGCCACAGTGATTTTATGATAGGTGCTGCTTTAGCACAAAGGGAGGTCTCTTTGACAATATTCTCGTCACCTCTATTTCTTCAGCAACAACAGCTTCCTCGGGGAATTATTCATTCTTACATGGCATTTTTTTACTGAAATCTCTCAAGGACTTTTACACAACAAAACAAAATAAATGCTCCCCCTTGGTAAATAGGGATGGACATAGGAGTAAATCCAAGACCACAGCGACAAAGGTAGGGAAGGATCTATATCCATGCTGCTTAGCTTTAAATCCAGTTTTCTATGCAACAAATGCATCCATGAAATAATACGGAATCTCATCGCTCAAAGTACTAAGCTTAAAAGATGAAAAAAGCCTTTCAGAAACCACAGATTTGAAGCCTTGCAAACATTTTCATCTACATACTCCATGTAGGAATCAGAAGCAAAACAATACCTAATATACAACCCAGAGTCCTAAGCAATGTGTCTTTTTTGCTGTTATTGTTCTGGGGAAAAAAATGCCACTCACTGTGGTCATACATACAGTGATGTAAAGGCATTACAGCAAAGGTTTTCTTTATCTTACATCTCTACGGTCTTTTAAGAAAAGACAAGTATGACAGTAACAGCAGTGAAAAGGCTCAACTTAGTATAGTGGTCTCCAAACATGCATTGCATCATACATTCTGTAGAGGTAAACACTACAGGCTACTGTGCGAACAGGGTACTTTAAAAGTGCCATCAAATTATTATCTCCGACCTTCCCATTTCAGCCTACGAGCTGCTAGATTGCAATCAATACAGAGTACTTTGGAAGGAGCGATTAGGAAGCTGTGGAGTGGCTCAATCTCAGAAACACGTATGCTAACAGAACAGTAACTTCTCATGATTTCAGTAACACTGAAAAACAACAGTTATCTGCCTTTCACACCCAGTCAGTTAAGCTATATTTGATCCTTCAGGCCCTCTGAACTCCAGTAAAGAAATCCAATCAACTACCAAAAGACTTTTCGTTCTCTTAAATTGAATAAATATGACCTTGTACTAACAACAGGGTAAAAAATAAACACATTTTCCCTCCCTCTGCACTTCTCATCCTAGTGTCTGGGATCCAAAGCTTTTCCAAATTAAAGGAGGTTTCCATTGTATTTGACCCAGTAACAGACTAACAATGAATTCTCATTTTGTTCGTTACAGAATTGGACATTTTCAGAAACTGTTAGCTGTCAAGAAAATATGGTTTATTTACGCAGAGAGAAAGGTGACAGCCAGGAGGAAACAAGCAGGATGGACAAGGAGCAGATCTTATACAGCAATCAAAGGAATGGCTGTGGCACTCAACTCCAATTCTCTAGCTTAGGCCAATGATTGCAACATGGAGCTCAGCTCATTATATGCAGAAAGACCCTCATAATGAAAAAAAAAAAAAAAAAGTTATGCCACATTGAGCATCATTTTTCCATAACCCACACTAACTGCCTTGAGTCCTAGTATAATTTAAAACAAACTAACCTCATTATGCTGCTCAGCAGACACCATTCTGTGCAGAATTGCATTCTTTGGCACACTGCCACAATCAGTAGGACAGAACCTCTGACATTTGTCACCTCTATCAGACTATCCAGGTACAGCATATGGTTAAGCAGTTAACTTTAGTCTGTATCTTAAAACATGTTATAAACGCTACATGATCTCTTTTGCATCATTAGATTTTTCTACCCTAAGTCTGCCTACATGATCAATTCCCTTTTTTAAATAAGTAAAACTAATTCCCTCTCATTGTAAAGTTCCCAGAACTTTCTAAAAGACCAATCCTGGTCAAAAAGGTGGTCTGTTTATTCAATTTTAAAGTAATTTTAGTTGTACATTAAATCCTGTTAAACTAAGGACATACCTCTTCCTTTCCAAGGGTTTTGAGATGATCCAGGATCTGTGCTATCACTGTTTCACACAGTTTATTAATTTCAGCCAAGAACTTGGAGTCTCCACCATACAGCGTATCATTGGAATCAACTGCAGAGACAAACTGAAGCTTAAGTCTGGCTAAAGAGCTATGCATTTGTTTGCTACTGAAAACACCAGCAATTTATAGAAGACCAGATTTGGAAGTTATAAAATGACCCTCCTCTGTGAAATGCAAACGAAACTAATCTTATTTAAGTGACTGCCACTTGGTTCCCTACTTGATTTTAGGGAAATTCTTTTCAGCATAACGCTGAAAAGAATCTCCTAGCTAAAAGCCAGTCCTATATTCCTGGATGCTGCCAGGTCCAAAAATGACTACTAGACCCAAATGCAAAGCAACAACTAGAATCAATTTTCACATTTTCCTTGCTTTCCTTAGTCTAGAAGAGTTTAGGCATCATCTTCAATGGCAGCAGGACTTGGCCAAACAGTTAATGTTTTACCGAATACAAACAACAAGATACTCAAATCATATTCTGAGAACTACCATTGTTAATAAATGCAAATGAAACACCAGTGGTATATACAAATCTTGATACTTTAGACTGAAAGAAAACACTTCATACATACAAAGTCTTAATATCTACTTGAAATGCTTATGTTTCTAAGTATTTGCATCACCATCACCATAAACAAAGTAAACCACTTTTCACAAATTCACTTCAATAATAGAATAGACATCTGCTTGGCAGCCACCTCCCATGGTTATTTTAAATCCATTTCCATAGGAGAATAATCCATTGTATAACATTTACTACCGCTGATCTTCATTAGCAAGGTACAGCAATAATGCAAATTGCATGGTGGAACACACAATCCAGGATCACCCTCATGTATTACCTTTATCTACATGGTAGATATATGTTTCTTGAGTCATTGCAGACAGCAGATGCAAAACATTAGTATAAATCCTGACTTTGTCATCGCTGTTATCCTCCCAAGTATAATCCTGGATCACATTTAGTAATCCTCGCACAAGAAATAACACTCCTTGTTCTGGGTGGTCCTATAGAAAAGAAAAAAAAAAAATCAAAAAACAGAACCCCAATGAACCCCAAAACAAAATGAGGATTATTAGGGGCCATTTGGTATTTTAAAGTCACAAGATTAGCTCTAAAAGAGCAAAAACTACAATACAATCAAAGGTGACAACTCCTTTTCTGAAGTGTGCTTCCAGTAATTTCTTTTATAAAAAAATACGTTCCAGTTTCATTCTAAAATGACCATTTGATCTATAATAATAAACCTGATCTAGACAGCCTCCACAGACAAACTTTGAAATGCTTTGTTTTCTATCCATGGGGGAGTAGTGCAGAATTATCAGCTTTTTAACAGCTTGGCCTGTAAAATTACACACTCGCAGTAGATTTTTTTAATTCAAATAATGTCAGTAAGTTACAGAAGCACATATATTACTCATATAATTATGAGTTTTAGAAGAACACCTACACTGGGAAGTCAAAGTCACAGACAATCAACAATCTTGGAATCAAAGGAATATAATTATAAAGACATCTGCTTTATATAAACCATGATTTTTTTTTTTGCAAGCAGTTTTTGATACTTGCACCCAGCTTATTTCCAGCTCACAGCTGGTGTAATGACACAAACGTTTCTAAGACAAGTCTCAGTTCACTAGGGATATTTTCTTGTGATTGTCTACCCTGCAAAGTAAACAGGAGAAATTATGGAAACTGATTTCTGAAGCCTGGTATCTCACTGCAAGTTTTTCATTACTGAATCTGAGAGGTTGGATCTCCCTCCTCCAGCTATCTGTTACTAGTCTGAGTCATTTCTCAGAGGAGCATCCAGTTCTGACACAAGTTTCCTTCAACATCTTACTTCTCTAGTCAGTGGACTACACTGACACATTGCGGTGGCAATGAGCCTTTCCCCTTTAACAACACAGCACCTCCACGTTGCTGAAAATTCCCCTTTCCACTGGAAAAAGGAGAATAAGCTTCTCTAATTATGAGGATTCAGACAGTAACACTATGCTGCTTCACTGAACATGTAGTCAAAGAAAAGGGAGAATAAAAGAGGAAACTGTGAGGAGGAAAGGCCTACTTGCTTTGATGGGAAAAAAAACAAACAAACAAACTTCAAACTTTAAAACAAACAAAAAAGCCACAAGAAAAAAAAATAAAATAAAATGCCATGATACTAAACCAATCCTTGCAGGGAAAACAGAATCTTCTCAGAGAGGGCTAGAGTTGTTAACAGAAGGAGGTAAAATCTTCAAGTGTTTGGTTTCTATTGCAATGAAATCTTGTGAGACAGAGGCCTCTCCTCCTTCTCTAAGGTCAACAAAATACCTTGGTTATGTAAGTTTTATCTCAGATCTTTCAGGTTAGTTTACAATTCTTCCTCATCTTTTAACCAACAATGCTGCATTTTCTGGACTTGTGGTGAGGCATTTTTTGATGACACATGGAAAGGAAAATCTGGAAGACTAGATTCAATAAAGATTAGCTGCTAATACACCCATGGCTTCAGCGCACAGCGCTCTTTGGCCAAAATTGTGAGGCAGCACACTCCAGATAATGCTCAAGGAACTTGACATTTTTGTCTCATTGTACAATAAAGAGAGAACTTCAAATTAAACCAGAATCTACAGTAAACTTTTAAACAGGAAAGTCGACTAGGCTGTGTGCTATTTATATACAGCACACACACACAAATACACACACACACACACAAAGTGACTTACCGGAACAACCAATAATGTGGAAAAAAAGTTACAAAGGAATTCCAAGAGGAAGGCGTCAGAAGGTCGCATCTTTCCATCGATACTGATCATTTTTGGCACTTCAGGAACAAGGCTCACTGCAGCTTTGAAAAAAGCATCAGCTACAAAATAAAAATATAGTTGCTCTATTATCACTCCAACTGCTATTGCACTCAAGCCTATGATCTGATGGTTGCTTACAGTTTGTTTCAAATAGACTACAGAAAATGACCATATGCTTAACTGTAAAGAAACTCAAGACTCAGCAGTCAAAATCTGTAGTAATTCAAGCAATGCTGTTTTTCCAACAGAAGTTCCTACATCACTGGAGATTTCTGAATTTAACACTCTTCTACTTTGCTTAACAGCTGGACATTGTTGTTTCAAGTATATGGCATATATGGAATAAAAACAATAAAAAAATAAAAACAAAATAAAATCACACAATTCAAAATAAACTTATCTAAAGAAATGCTTGTGCCAGAAAAATGGGGAACCAGAAGGGCGGTGGGGTTGTACATATTAGATCATGCTAACTTGTTCACTAATCCATTCACAAAGGCTGTTAAAATTCTAAGGAAATACAGTCAACTTAATCCTACAGGAAAAAAAAAAAAAAAAAAAAAAAAGCTGATAGCATTAATCATAAACTGAGTAGATGTTCTAAGTTAATATTTTCAAACTAAAACAATAAGATTTTTCCTCTTACCGTAGAAGAGCAGCTATATATGCTAAGAGTTCATAAAAAAAAAAATCTGACAGCAGCATTCTTTTGCAATTTCTTGGCTACATTTCAAAACATCCAAGTCCCATTCAAGTTATTTAGTCATATTCCCTTTCCAGATGTTTAGTTATATAATTGGAAGCATACGTCAGAGTTAATGCTGTATTCATCTTTATTTTACAGGAACACAGACCAAAGCCATGAAACCAAATTTTAGCAAAGATAATTCTTGGCAAAAGACAAGAGGTGTTAGGCAGGGATAGAGAAAACCACTAACAAGCATGCATGGTCATTTTCAGGAGCAGAGCTTGCTCTGGAAAAATTCATTTGAACACATGATACTCCAAGCAAATTTGCTAAATATAGTACCATCTGATAGCTAATTTAAGCTTATGAGGAATACCAGTGAAACATGTGCTTTGGAAAAACTAATTCTTCTGACTCTTATTTCGCTTCATCATGTGAGTGTTTGAGAACTTCTGAACTTCTCAGTGCCTGCATACAGACTCCTTCACTCAAACCTCATATTTTCTTTTATCTTGCACATTTAATTTGAGGTGAAGGAATGTTTTTTATTTATTTCAAAGAACATATTAGTTTACACAGGCAACCCAAAGGAAGGTAAGTGATCTGTCCTTTCCTTTATTAGAGGAAGGGAAGCAGCAGCAGATGTTCGTTCTAGCTCAAGTAAATGAATTGCTATCATTTCCACAGTTGTCTCTGCAGAAAAAAAAAAAAAAGAAAAAAAAAAAAGTACGTGCCCACATCACCATATAATCAGAACATATGACCAGACAAATGAGAAAGCATGTCTCAGAAAATAGTCTGCATGCCAAAGCATGCATGTCTGTGCAGGGAACTTGCCTTCTGAGTTGTTTTGTAAGAGGACAGGAATGATCTGTGCAGCAGTCTCCACAGCGAAACAGAAGAGCTGCAGAGTACCTCACACCTGCTCTCCCAACCACCAGAGTCCTAGCGGTTCTCCTCAAAACTTACCTCAGCCCCAAACTAAAACCTCTTGTCTTTGCTATGA
Source organism: Aythya fuligula (assembly GCF_009819795.1). Lineage (NCBI taxonomy): Eukaryota > Metazoa > Chordata > Aves > Anseriformes > Anatidae > Aythya > Aythya fuligula. The sequence continues at coordinate 8,497,682 of NC_045573.1, forward strand.
ACAACCACAATTTGACCTGATTTACTCCTCTTGGCCTCCTGACATTCCTGAGAATAAGAACTGCCTCCTCCCTGGTTGAGATGAGCTACCTCATTAGATCTGCTCGTGACGGCAGCACTCCCAGCCCCACTTCAGTGGCTTGCCGGGGATGAGGAGAGACCTGTACACACCGCAGACAGCTCAGCAGTCCCTGTCGTTGCAACAAGATCCTCAGTGCTTCCATTATCTTCTTCCCTACCCACAGCAGTCACAGGGCTGCTGCATCCCTGCTGTCTCCATTTGACTGCCTTCCTCTCAAACTCACCACTGCTGCTTGGTTGCATCCACAGAGCCCCCTGCAAGTACTCAAATATTGTCATGCCTCAGCACAAAGGCAACACTGCAGGGCTCTGGCTCCCTTGCTTTGGATTCTCCTTCTTTGCCTCGCCCTCTATGACCCCAATGTAGCAAGGTAAGCCAAAAAAGCAATACAACATAAAAGCAGTTAGTTGCATTTTCTATCAATGACGACATTTTACTTAGGCACATCCAGAAGTTCTGGCTAAGGGGCATACGTTCATTCTGTTGAGAGTACTGCCAGCCTTTGCTAACCACAAAATTGCCCTTGTGCCGGAACACCTAAAGCATACACAACCAAGGTACGTGCGCTTCATAAGAAGCAAAGAGAAAGTGAATTCATGTTAATGCAAAGGTTTTATTAAAGATTTTGCAGAAAAGTAACTGTCTGCCAAACACTACCTCCCTATTGTTTTGTGGAAAAGTGACAGAGCATGTATCACATGCTCCAAGTTTGGAGTAAAAGTTCATTTAGTAAGTTGTCATGGAAGCACTGGCTATTTTCTTAATAAGTATGAAAAAACATCAGTATTTAATTCTGAATTACATCAGTTATGAGGTTATGCAACAGTGCTTTCTCTGCATCTTTTAAAAGTCAATTTATAGAGCTATTACTGTAGACATACTTCAAGATAAAACCACGCACCAGCTTTTCCTGGTTTCCAAAAGGTGCAAGAAGCAATCTTAAAAGCACCAAAAAAGCCACAGCGATGTTTTGTTCTTGATTAAAAACAAAACAAGAAAAAGATGAAAAAAGCTTCTTCCAATGAGGGATGCTGTATTCTTACCTGCCAAAAGTAGGATCCTGCTTCTAAAGTGAACCACTGCTAGGTTGGTTAAGGGGAGAGCAGCCTGTTCATTACAACAAATCATCATGATAAAGTCTTCCCAGACTGCTGTTAATATCTTGTGCAGTGCACCGAACATGACAAACTTCACGCTTCGCTAAATTTATCCTTTCAGTGCAGCTCCTTCATTTGGGTTGACCATAATCCTATACATCTTTCCCCCGAGCTTACATGCTGACCTTCAGGCTAGGGAAACTTACAGTCACACCCAAGACAGCACTTACAGTAATATTCTGCTACAGAAAAAAACAAGTGGGAATGCTGTTAATGCTTTGCTCTATCAGTATTCATTATGGTACCTACATGCATGTTTGTTTAATTATACGCAACCACAAAAATACACTCACTTCCATATATTTCTATGTATCAATCTTTGCATACAAAAAAATTAGCTTATTGTATTTTCTGCATCTAAGAAAGACAATTAAATGGTACTAATTGAAGACTGCAGGCAGAAAGAAAAAAAAAAAAAACACCAAAAAAATGGTAGAAACAAAGCCATTAGAGATGGGAAAACAATTAAGCTCCTGAAGTATGCCCTCAGTGAGTAAAAGTGAGTAGGTCTGACATACCTACACAAACTATTTTTAGTCCCAGATACAGTTACAAAAGGCTAAGTCCATCCAAAGGACAAAAGCAGGGACCATACAACATCTTCGGCATCCCCTATCACCTTCATGTCCTACAATACTGTTAAGCCAACCCTAATACTTCTATTGGATGTGGAAGCAAAACTTTAGATGTTAGAACTTCAATGAAGCCTTGTACTGTAGTGCAAAAATGAATGGCAAGCAAGCAGGGTTTTTCACTGCTGTTGTTTTTAAATAAATTAGCACATCACTGGTTTGATGACAAAGCACTGCAAACATTTGGAACTCTCTTAACATTGCTGAGGTCACTCTGATAGATTTCTCACTTTATTGAAATGTGTTCTGCCCTTGAGCTATTGAGTTACTGAACATTTCCAGTACTGAAACCCTCTAAACATCACTCCCAATCCAGAAACTACAAAGAATTATTTGAAGTAACAAAGATGAAATAAGAAAATGAATGCACTGCTGTTTGGTGAACTGGAATGTACCACGTTAATCCATACTATGAATTAACCACACACAGAGATGTAATTATGTGGATGAAGCTTGCTACTGCCAGTTTGAGGAAAAGCTTGATTATAAAACTGATTTTCGCAAGGCCTTAGTACTTCCCGACAAAGGCACACAGAGGCCTAATGTTATACAGGGACATCATACAGTCAGACCAAAAACACTGTAAAAATGTTTTATTTTTAAGCTGTAATCAGTAAGCACATAAACAAAGGACATAAAAAATACAACCACAAATTTCAGCCTGCCTCTCTAAATTCCATGTAATCTCTAAAGACTGTACAGTAAAATATCATCAGTCTTTATAGAGAACACCACTAGTTTAAAAAACAAACAAACAACAAAACCACCACCACCAAAACCAAACAAACAATCAAAAGCCCCACCATGATACAACATTGAAGAGTCATGGTTTTTGCAGAGAGAAATCATTCCTCAAACCCCTGAAGTTGTCCAAAGAACCTGGAAGTCTGTGTTAAGCGATCCAGCCAATGCAAATAATTGGATGTTTACAAAGCTTTTAAAAAGAAAAATAAGAAAAAATCCTACCCTAAGGTGACAAAGGATAAGAAGGAAGTCCTCTTAAGGATTCATAACTTCATAAAGGATGGGGTGCAGGGGGAAAAGAGCAGGAATAAGAGTTTTCTAAGTGGAGTGAAATGACTATTGAATTCCTTAAGCTTCTGCAGAAAGATACATCCTTCCGATGAGCTGGGAAGAGCAGTGGATAGGGAGGTGACAACGTTTGCAGAGTACTCCGGAACATGACTGCAAGGAGTTGCAGATGGAGCTCATGATTCTGAGCAATAATGCAGCAGATGAAATCTAATATTAGCAAGGCATGTGGGGAAAGAAACAGCACTTGCTATTACTATAGAAAGATAAGCTCTAAATAAGCTATTTACACTCATGAAAGATTTTGGAGTCATTATGGTTGGTTTCCTGAAAAACACACCCTGAACAGCTGTCAAAAAGGCAAGCAATTATAAGAATCATTAGGCCAGTCATGGAAAACTAAAGTGTCGTTATATCATTTATATAGCTGATGTGCTTTTCTACCTACAATACAGTCCTGACCTTCCCATTTCCAAAAGGATAAAGAGAAGATTAAAAAGGTGCTACGGCATGGATCTCTTTCCTCATTAGAAAAGACTACAAGGACAAAAATTCTTCAGGAACCTATCAACTTCAGCTTCTCATAGGTAATGAAGAAAATGAACTGAGAATGATTGATGTCCTCAAAATATCACTAGTAGATCAGCTGCACTCACATTTCAAGAAAATCCCCCCAAAATCCCTGTGAAGTACATTTCCAAGTAGCACGTGACTGTGGAACTCAATCCCACATGAAGTTACAAAGGCCAAAAAGTAAAAACTGGTTACAAATTGAAATTCATAAGGATTGATCCATCTGTTTTAATAAATACCATGGTCCCCAGACACCCTGCACTGAAGGCTGTATTTAGACCAGCTGCAGCTGAAGGCTAGGACACATCATGCTGCACAACCACCCCATGCAGCGACAAAGGCTCAGGGAAGAGTGGCTGGAAGCTGCCTGGCAGAAAAGGACCTGGGGGTGCTGCTTGGCAGCCGGCTGACCACGAGCCAGCAGTGTGCCCAGGTGGCCAAGGAGGCCAAGGGCATCCTGGCCTGCATCAGAAGTAGTCCAACCAACAGGGCTAGGGAAGTGATGGTCCCCCTCGTACACAGTGCTGGTGAGAGCACACCTTGAATATTTTGTTCAGTTTGGGGCTGCTCACTACAAGAAAGACATCGTGTTGCTGGAATGTGTTCCAGGGGATGGAGGGGAGACCTCATCGCACTCTACAACTGCCTGAAAGGAGATTGCCTTGAGATGAGCATCAGTCTCTTTTCTCAGGTGACAGGTGAGAGGACACGAGGAACTGTGCCAGGGGAAATTTAGCCTGGATATCAGGAAGGATTTCCTAATGGAAAGAGTGGTCAGGCACTGGAGCAGGTTGCCCAGGGAAGTGGTGGAGTCGCCATCCCCTGCAGGTGTTTAAGAGATGTGCGACGTGGCACTTCGGGACATGATTTAGAGGATTTGAGTAGTAGGTGATGGTTGCGCTTGATGATCTTAAGGGTCTTTCCCAACCTAAATGGTTTTACAGTTCTATACAACTATTGTTTTTCCTTCATGTTCCTGGGAAGTCCTCAAATCTAACTGTAACTCGAAAAAACTCTTTAGGTTCTTCTTTCTTTAAACTCTTTATGTCAAATCCTCTCTATTTATATTCTTCACATCTATAAAGATTTTAGATTAGGTAGGAAATTTTACTAATAAAATTCTTCTCTAATATTACCGAGAAAGTATGCTAAAATATGATATGGGTACGATTTTAAAATACTCACTACTAATTCCATAATACTCTTTCTCCAAAGTGTGGCTGAAGCCTGGCATGTTTAGAGAATATTCATGGAAAAGTAACATTTTCTGAAGTAGAAAACAAATTAATTTTGCAATCCACTAGTGAAAATGTGTTCTGGTTCCATTTAAAAAACAGCCCAATTAATATTTAGACGTATGTTAAGCACTGTATGCTTCAGAATTAAAATCTGCATTTGTTAAAGCAAATATATGCATCAGTTGATTCTGGGGACAGACTCTCCATTTTTATCAAATTTTTGTTTGACAACATTATGTTTTAAATAAGTCACACAGAATCAATTTAATTACTTTAATTCTGAAGCGAGGCAAGGATTTCACAGGCCTTTAAGATGAAAACACCACTCAACATGCATTACCAGAAAGTTGCGTCATTTCTACCCACCTGCTGAATGCTGTGACCAATAATTAAAATCATGCTGTCTGTTCTTTGACAGCCAAAAGCAGCATTTCCACAGGGAGGAAATATGTGCAATTAAAATAATACCTATGTCTCAAAATCCAGAAGAGTGACACAATGAAGCATGCATTTAATCTCAATTTAGTCCAAGCACTCCCTGTGACAGAAAGCATGACTGATGAGAATTTATTATTCTATGCTGGCAGCGTGCCTCTACAAAGCACAGTTCTGTGACTCAGTTAAATAAAAAATAAAAAAAATAAAAAAGAGAAAGCGCACACAATTGCTGTAAAATCTAGTGTCCTTCTTCCCGGGGTGGGCTCTTAATAGGCTCTCCAGAGATGCAAGTAACGGATCCAGGAAAAAAAAAAAATCCCCTAAAACTTTCTGTAATTATAGATTCATTTTTTTTAAAGCACTCCTTGTGAGTTGGAGACAAAAGAGATGGTATTCATATTTAATACATTTTGAACAGCATACCTGGACAGACATCCACCTGGGTGAAGACTCACTGTACTAGACAGCCCTCCAAAAAAAGCTTAGTACAATCAAAGAACATATTAGAAAGCTAATTCTGTTTCCCTACTCCTGCTCTGCAGTTCTTTCCAGCATTTGTTCCAGGTTATCACTGCAGGGAAGAACAAGTAAGTAAGTGACAGAGCCACTTGGAAGGCTCGGTAAAGATGTAAAGACTTTTTTTTTGAAGAGAAGGAACAATCAGAAGTTCCAGAAGAAAAAAAAATAATCCAATGCTGGACCTCAGAAGCAGACACAGGATCTTTTGTAACAATTCATCTCAATATTTTTACCTATGAGTCAAGTTAAAATAACCAAATTTTAAGCCCACATTGTCTACAGGATTCTTTGACATTTTCATATATGCTTGATGTGCAGAAATATTACATACTTGATCTGTGTTCAGGGAAATTCCTTGTATTTGTGCAGTTAACTAAGGAAGTCATTTTCTGAATATTTCTTTCCAGCAGTAACGTCAATTTCAGACTGTGTCCTTCCTCTCTGCAGATGTGGTATTACAACACTGTATTGGAGAATTGATCCAAAATAAAAATAAGGCTGTTTTTCTTTGATAGATTAGTTTTAATTTCAGTCCTCTCCCCACTGGTTTTATAGGACACACTAGGTTTAAAATCAATTTGTAAGCACTTTTTGAGCCTACATCTCCAAATCATGCAATGAGTTTTGTCATTTTAGATTCTTCATTGTCCTCTGCCAAAACTCTGAATGCTAACAGGTGCGTACTAGGTCAGTTTATTAATATTGGCCTTTTCATGCACCTACAAATTCATGTTTCTGACCCAGTTTCACCTGTATTAAAGCAGATCTATTCCAAGAAAAGTGACAGTTACAGTTCTAATACTTATCTACCCCAAGAGGTAACTTTACTCCCTTTTCAAGTTAGATACATTAACAATTTAGAGAAAACATCCTATTATCTACAGAAGTCTACCCTGTAAAATTCATTTTTATTACATATTTAAGTGAAAACTCAACCAACTGAAATAACTACACTCCCAGAAGGATTTTAAAACTAAAAAAAAAAAAAAAAAAAAAAAAAAAAAAAAAAAAAAAAAAAATCCAAGAATTCTAATTGCTAAACACAACAGCTGGAATTTTTAAAGAGAAACTACATGTACATATGCATGCCGCGCTACTGACTGAGCCATCAGATCAGGTACATTTTCTTCCAGTTTTATTTCTCTTCCCAATTTTAAACTGATTAAGCTAGTTCCGATCAGGAATGAAATAAAGGTTACACATAAGACAAGATTTCACTTCCTATCCTAATGCTCTCATTAACTGCACCCTCTTAAAACTTCATGCCGCATTGGTTTTAATAGATCAGCATCTATTTGGCATCAGTTAGCTGACTGGATTTGAATTTGCTGTTATGAATTAATCATTACTTCTTACACACATGAAACACATTCAGTTGAGATGCAGATTAAACTGTGTTAAAAGTAATTTTCAAGAACACTTTAGCTAACCAAAATAGACCAGAACATGCAATGATAGCTCAGAAAAATGTCCGAAGCCTGGTACCACTGTTGTCTGTTTAACAAATGCTAAATTACTCATGCAAATGACATGTCTCTGAACACAAATTATGCCCCAAATAAATTTTCTAAGGAAGCAAAAAAGTGTTCAACAATAAAACCTTGCTAAATGAACCAAGTTATTGAACATCCACCAGTTTAGAACGTGCTTCATTTCCACAAAAACTGAGCTTGGCTAAATGTTTCTCTCTCTAGCTTGTGAGTCTAAAATTCAGAATACAGTCATTAATAAATATGTATTTTAGAGACTGACTTTGCATACACCTGCTACCTTAAGAGATTTCAGAATGAGGATGCCTATTCATTGTTTAGTGAGTGCACTGCATTCACAAGTCAGACAACAGCTGTGCACATTCATAACCTCTCACACTGAAAAAAAAAAAAAAAAGAAAAAAAAAAAAAAGACAGTTGTTGGGGCCCAGCAGTCTCAGTTAGGCAAGACTTGGATCACAAAAATAGCAGAAAAGGAGTTCAGAAATTGAAAAATTGTTAATCAGAGTTGGTCTCAGCAGGAGCAAAGCACAGTCTTCAAAGACTGAATACTATGGAAAAACTGCTTTGGATTTGTTTCCAACAATAGATGCACTGCAACACAGCACCACCAACAAAAACTGATACAATGGAGAAGGTAAAGCTGGTCAATTAAACTAAACACTATAGGAAGAAAAGAGTCCAGTTTTGGTAAGTTCGGTTACGTACAATGAAACTGCATAATACTAATTTCACAACAACCAACTTTGCAGATCTTTTATTTGCACAACATACTTGGACACAACAGAAAGCTTTACTCTAAATCTCTCGCCTTTGCTGTACGGGCAGCACTGCATTCAAAACAAAGAAGTACAACAGCCGTCCTGTACTAAAAAGTCGTAATCAGCATCCTAAGTCAGCTTGTTTGTGCAGCTGGAATTTACTGGTAAATGCAGAGCTTGGAAAACATCAAACTGAAAAGGAAACCCAAGTAAGCGAATGAAAAGATATATTCACCTTTCATTCATACAACATTGCAGAAGTCAGGCTGGGTAATGAATCCCTGCTCTGTCTCTACGTAAACAGGAATTTAGTCCCTACAGTACGTTCCCTACAGCAGTATTAAAAGGCTATCTCAGACATTTCCACTGGGGGACCTGTATCAAATTCCAATGCATCTCCTTACTTGAAAATCTATCCTTTTCAATATTCTGCGTGCATCTAATTTCTGGCAAGTTAAACCCACTTGAAGCATTCTCGCTTTACTTCCCATAGACAAGGCCTTTCCAAAGGTCTAACCTATGACTTTTGTGGCAGAGCACAAAAAAATGCAGCTACAATTTCAACTTTACTACGTTCATATACCTTCCTCTGGCAAACATAGGAATCTTTTGTGACTTGAAGCAACAAAGCTTAGCTAACAAGACTTAAATACACTCAGCCTATGCTTCTTTTCATCAAAAGAATGCCCAGTTGACCTCTGCTTCAGTAACCATAAATATTCAGACGTGGCAGAGCAGCACAATATTATCTGGCCCACCATACCCCAGTGAGGCAAGGCAAGCACAAACTCACAGCCAGGTGAGCCATCAAGCATACAAAAGGGACAGCCTGATAGGAAAAATGCAAACTCCAAATATCAAAATTGCCTGTGCACAATGTCAAATCCAGGTGGCTCAGAATCAGATCAACTGTTACTTGTAAAACATATACAGATATTTATTTGCACACACAGAGTTCACTCTGAATTTTGAATATTCATTGCAGGAGCCCTAGCAACAACAACAAAACACAGTAGCAGTAAGAGTAGAATGAAACAAGTGCAGAACACACAAGGACAGTAAAGATGTAGTGGTCATAGGTTAAAATCATCACAGCAAAGATGTTTTTAATTGTCTCATAAAGAAGCATAGAGCTAAAACACAGAATTAATAGCCACAACAAAGGATGTTGCAAAGTAATCCTGTGTGTTATTTTCACCATTACATTGAAAAAAAAATATAAAAAAGCATTTACCATTGGAAAGGACACATTTCAAGTTGATGTTAGAATTGCAAAACAAAGTAGAAAGACAACATTTTGAAAAGGAAAATAGAGATACTGGAAACAGTTAAAGGTAGGAGAAGACTTTCAGAATAGGTAACTGTCTCTCATTTGCAATATGAACAGGAACAAGATCATATTGAAACAGTGATACATACGTAGTGCTCATACTGTTGTCAGAGTAGCTTAGTTTTTTCCCCAAATCACCTTTTGTCAGAATTTCAAATTACTTAGGACTGAACAAACAGGATGGCCAAAAACCGTACTCAGGCCCTGTTTCAGCCAATAATTCAGATCAAATAAAGAAAATACCTTTTTCATTCTTCACATTATCTGGTATTACTTCTTCATTTCCCTCTGATACAGGGCATATCTTTAGCTGAGTGTTTATCACTTCTGTGCTTTGATAGCAAGTTTTAGTATCATTAACCTAAGTTTTAAATCTTTTCAATCTCTTTCCATGATTTTATCAGCCTGTGCACTACTACACAGATTAACTAGTTTCTTCTTTGACAGTTTGGTTAAAGCACATTATTTGCTATTAGAGTGCTTGGACAATTATGCAGGAGAAAAAAAATATGTTTCCATAATTTTAAAATTATTTAATTTTGGACAACCTGCCTCACATCCACAACTATGTTAAATAGTGTCAGCTGTCTTATTTACTCAACCCAATTAGTGTTGAAATTGAAGAGTTGCTTTAATATTATAAGTTTTCACTTTAACAGTGCTTAAAAAAAGGGCTGTATTTTAATTACATAATAAATATACTTATATGACTTATGTTTTCAACCAAGTTACTATTCACAGCTAGAAATACTTCTGAAATCGAAAACCTTTAAGTAAATTAACTCGTCTTACCTTGTGAAAGGCACTGATTTGCCAGAGCAACCTGTCCAGAGTGTAGATACAGATTAAGGCGTGTGAAGATACTGCTCAGAGATGGAATTGTAATAAAGCAAAAGGCAACACAAGCCTAAAGCAAATAAAGTAATAAAAAATGAACAAAATTCCTTACTTGGAGTTACAGCAGTCATTACTGATTATATACCTGATTAGGAAACAAAATCTGTAAATGAGTTTATGGAAAGACTTTCCCTAAACAGCTAGTATTATGTTAAGTCCAAAATCAGCAACTTCAATTTTCTCTTTACTACTTCAATAATTATACTTACTATTAATGTTATTACTAATAGATTAGGTCCAAATTTAATCTGTGACTCTAGCTCTAACAGTCCCTCTGAAGTAACCAGCATGTAGCTCATGACCAAAACCTAACTAGCAAAGCAGTTAGGTCTGGTCCTCAGCGACAAGTTGTGTATCAAACAGGTCACAGCACTGGCACTGTGTACATTTGGGAGGAAGGAGATCTAGCACAACATGCTGCTGATGTAAACCTATTGGAGCAGCCCAAACATATAGATGGAATAAGGGGCTCCCAGGCATACAGAACCTGGCCAATGTCACCTTAGCTATTTTCTGTCCAGAACATCATATGCAAGTGCTGTCAATGAAAATCCATTCATTAACCATAGCATATGCAAACTCCTTCACAGTACGTGAAGATGAAATTCATCTTAGTTGACATGTTTCAGGCAAGAAGATGTGAATCCAAAGAACTTGAATAGCCTGTGTGCGTTTCAAAGCTCATATGACAGTAACTGCAGAGACTTAGAAGCATGAAAATCAAAAGGAGCACTTATCATAGAATGACTTAGTTTAGAAGGGACCTTATCTGCTTAGAAGGCAGGCTCAAAGTTTATTGGACTCAGACCTACCCTGACAAATGCAGCAGTCTTTCTGGAATGATTTCCTTTCATCACCTTTCTTGTTTCCATTGCTAGTTGGTTCACAGACTACACACGCACACATACAAAAAAAAAAAAAAAAAGAAACAAAAACAACAAAAGCAGAACATTAAGAAAAATGCACAGATTTATTAGGTCAGTTGCAAATAAACTGCACATTTTACTGCGTGCATTTAGAGAACAGAAACTGTCAAAAGGAACCCATATATGGTGTTCCCACTGTATTATTTAGTTTTTACTTCCTCTTCACTTTGAGAATTCCAGTGACTGTTCCTTAAAGCAAATGTGATTCTGAAGGTTTGTCAAGGTAGAGTTGTTGATTTATTCAAGCATTTAGATCATCCCTTGTTTCCCAGCTAAAGTGCTCTCTCATCATCGCCTTCCTAATATAGAAATCACCATTTCTAGCAAACTCATTTAGTAAAAAACAAAAACAAAACAGGATTTAAAAGGATATACGATTTATCATATCATACAAAGGAATCAGATGCAGCAAGTGCTCACCTGTCATGTGACTCGATACAGAAAAGCAATTAAGCTTCCCAATCACAGCAGGATTCTGACTATGTCTGCAGACCAGAGACAGTCTAATCTCTCCTAGATGGAGGATTATAGAAGAGAGAACCCAAATTCCGAATACATAAAAGTACTATTTATTTTATTGGCCATGAAATCTCTCCCAAGATAGCTAATTTTCTTTGTTGCAATGATACCATGCATCTGAATTTCAGAGTCAAGCAAGAACTTCAGAGAATTTGGGGTGATAAAAATGAGAGACAAGATCAAAGCCTACTTTTAAAACACCTGATATAAAGACTTCAAACACTGCACAATAATCTGGGCAGGGAATGAGAGAACTGCAAATATAACCCTAAGTATTAAGATAATGTAGATAAACTATAGCTTACATGAATCAACTGGACTAGAACAGGCTCCAGATTGCAAAACATTGATCTGGCTTCAACATAGAAACTCAGCTGTTGTTCAAAGTCACGGCCAAATGAAACCTATAGAAGAAACAAAAATACATTTTACCATTGTACAAGCATTTAACTGCTTTCCAATACTTAAACCTGAAGGTTTTGCTGATTTTTTTTTTGTTCACATTCCACATGGTCTACTTAATAAAACAAATACTTATCAAAAATCAAAATTTATCTCCTAGATTTGTGAAAAGTAGTTTCAAAATTAGCAGAATTCATGATACTATGGAACTAGGAACATAGGGTTAGTATAGACTATACAAAAAAACAAAACAAAACAAAAAAACAGAAATAAATCAGTGAATCTGTATTCAGATGTCTAATTCCCAGTCATTACAGGGCCTCAAAAAAAAAAAAAAAAGATCATTTTTGTAACTAGGCATACCAGTAAGAAAAGAGTTTTTTTCCTCAAGTTTATTTAATAAATGTTTATATCGTATGGCAAAAGCCTGTAGCCTTGCACGCTGCCAGGAAAGAAAAGTCAAAAACAGCCTTTGTGTGAGAACGCCCTACTTCCAACCCTTCAGATTTCAAAACTGAGCACTGTCAGCTAGAGTGTCTCAGCTGTCAATCAAAAGCCTAGCAAGAGAAACAGTCTCCAGGCAGTCTACATTTATGGATTCAAATGGATCACTTTTTTTCTAATAAGAGTAATGGTTGCATTATTCCTCATTTCTCAAGTCGCATGTGAAAGAATTTTCCTTTTAATTCTGTAAAAACTTGTGTTTCGTCCATCCAGTGAAAGATCAAAGGATCTGCACCAGATTGTGTTGTGTTACAGACAATCTTGTGTTACAGACCTAACTGCCTTGCCTTTCTTATATTTGTGCAACTGCTGATTCTCTAGCCCTAGTCTTAAGAAAACTTCTCTAGAAATATAACATTTTTCACTAAAAAGCCTGGCTGTAAGAATGACTTACAACTACTTTTCTCTCCATATCTTAACATAGGCTTGTTTAAAAATTGTACCATTTTGCTGCTCTGGGATTCTTGTCCCTCCACTCTTCCCCCCAGACTGTAAAGCCACATCAAATATTATTCAATGTGTGAACTCCTCTTAAAGAAAATTGTACATTATATTGCATATAACCCTTAATAAAGAAAAAAAAAATATATTAAAAACATTCTATTATATAGCTAAATATGAAAACTGAAGAGAAAGCAACCATCTAGAGATAAATTCATAGAATTACAACAAAGAATAAAGGGGACAAGTAGAGACAAAGCCTGTCAGCTATTACTGTACAAAAGAAAAGCAAGATTGAAAAGACATGGTTATAGAATGAGAAGAGCCACAACAAAAGCTTACAAACATCTCCCTAGAACAACCTGACATCTCAAACACAAGGCACAGGAACAAAAGATTTTACAGGGATTAGTAGGAGGGAAGGGTTAAAAATTAATTTCAAGTCAACTGGAGTTTTAGCGGGACTACTGATTTAATGATAGAAATTATCTCATTTGTAAATGAGATAAATGGTCTCATTGAGGGATGGGTAGTGGGATTTCACAAAAGCATGATCTCTCTGAGGCTGTAATATAAAGACTAATTACTGCTTAGCTTTTAAATACTTAGTGTGTTTTACATGAGATTAAAAAAATAGCAGAAAAATTAAATATACACATACAGTTTAAACTAGCATACTGCACCATGCCAGCTTCGCCACTGTATATTTCTTTCAACACTCACATACTTATGTCACTAAAATGCGCTGGTTGGGGTTTTCAACAGTCTTTGGCAAGTCACGTACCATCTCTAATTTAGTTACATAGGCACCTGTTTCTCATGGGGAACTCATGAAAATCCAAGTGGTAAGGTACTCGCCAACAGTTGCATACAATTGTTACTCACCATTTTTATGAATCCATTTATCAAAGATGCTAACATTCTTTTCTCATCCTCAAGTGTCAGTGCACTATAACAGATAATGTATATGTCAGATTTCTGAATATTTCTTAACTATTTATCTGTAAATGTTCAAATGATACATGCTAATTTATGCAATTTTATGTCTCTATAAATTATTTATTGAATACTAAGACCACTAGTCTCATAATTTTAGTTATAGAATGAGAATAATTTTAATATACATATCTTCAAGTCAGCCATGCACCAAACTAAATTCTTAAATTTAAGAATTGTAAAAATTGCTAAGTCTTTAGATTTTACAGAAGCTTAGATTCAGCATGAACAGAAGCTAGCTAAGCTAGAGTTCTTAATTGCAGCAAGCAAGAAAGTGGCTTCATTCTTGTGTTACAACATGAGAACTTGAGTAGGAACTGATTATAAAATCCTAAAGAAATTAGTAAAGCCATTTTTAGGAGAAAAATCATCCTGTTAATGGGGAACAGCTTTTAATATGCACGTTAAATAGTATATAATAATCAATGTGTTTATTTTAGAAAAAATATATATATTTTTTAATATGTAACCGGGTTAGTCATTTAAGAATTCTCTTTAACATCACCTTGTTACTAAAATATCAAAAAGGCAGCACTGTTAGAACTTCTTAAACTGATACATAAAAACAAGATTCATTTTACAATTATCAGTGATACCTATTCTGTACGAAGTCTAAATCTTATTTGAAACAAATTTACATCACATGAAAATGCAGTAAGTCAAATTTGTTTCACTGAAGATGGATAAGTAAAAAGATAAATAACAATTAACTAATACAATTTAATCTTTCTACTATTATGTAGTTGGCTCCAGATTTGAACTTTAGTGTAGCAATTACCATTTTCCTAGCTTAGACACCAGATGGGAAGAGGACAATAGTTTTATTATACAAATTCAGTAAAGGAAGAAAGAAAATCTCAGCATGATTAGCTCATTAGGGCACTGCCAATCAAGAGAGTCAACTGATGGGCTCTGAGAGGCTCAGAAGAGTTGTAATGGGATCTCCAGGTCAATTATAGGTTTCCAATTCAATTTTGAATCATACCACTGCCAGTCTAAAGGCTGTCACCCTCCAACAGCTGTTATTGGGTTAATGAGCCCTACACAATGGGCTGGGAATTTCCTGAACCAGCATGCAAGAATAGATGCAGGGGTTACTTTAACGTAGTAAGAATTATGATGATTTGCCAATAAAAGATGAAAGACAGAACCCAGCAAATTATGTACATCATCTTGTCTCAGCTAAAAGAGCTGCTGGTTTAAGGAATTGTAAGGAGCTCCAAAACCCAGCAAAATTGTTTTGGCAAAATGTCAGAGGAAGTACCAAATATGGCTTGCCATATACTGCCTAATTTTTTTAATAAGTTGTTTTAGCTTCAATACATTCTTCTATTTAAAAGGTTGAAGAGGCTTTTACTGCAACATACAGAAATGCAGTGTTCTAACACAAAATAAAGCACTCAAACAGGTATAAATTGAAATTGCATGCCAAACCTGACTTTGTAATTGACAATAAATCTTGCACTCATGGCATATCAAGGCTGAGAAAGTTACAAGTTCCTTTGAAGTGCCTGCCATACTAAGAGGCTCTGGGTTCAAACCAGAAAGTGTGCGTGCGGGGTAGTTCTTGCTCTTAAGATATAAAGATTTCACACTGGTAATTGTGACTCTTTTTTCAGTCAGATGCAGATTTCTGTGTGATTTTTGCAAAACATTTTTTTTTTTGTTAGTTGTTTTAACAACCTACTAACCACATTTGTTTTCCACATTACACAGAAGTTTTTGAAATTTGATTCACAAGTATCTGGCTCATATTCTAAGACACTCTACTTGAAACTATTACAAAAATGGAACAAAATTGAACTATTGTCACAGTCCAAAGTTTGGCGTACAAACCCCCTTTTTTTCTATTTATAGCTTTTAAATAAATATTAGCTGAAATTACAGGTAGACTGTCAAGTCACAATTGCTGAGAACCTGGCATATCACAAGGCATCTGGCACAGAAAAAAAAAATGGCGCTGACCTTTACACACCTGCCATTCAAACATGGGGTTTGCAACACGGCACAAAGTAGATCCCTAACCTCAGCACTCAAAATTAAGGGGAAAAGGGAAGAGGAGAATTCAGGGGAAAAAACTATTCAAAAGCTTCTCCCTTGTTTTAGGTTCCTTTACTGATGTTTCTAGAAGTCTTTCAGCTGTACTTTTAAAGATTTCACACCCATTGGTAATGGCTGAAAGCAGGGCATAAATGTATAAATTAAATATGGCAATCTGTGCTTTAATAGGTACATATTCATTAAAGCTCATAAAGTCTCTTATTCGCTATAACTCAAAGATGACACCAGTTTCATTCCCAGAAATATATTTTTTAAATGTAGTTTTTAGTGTCTTTGCTTTACTAACAACCTCTACAAAACTGCTGCTACTTCCCTTTTAAAATTCTGTTTCAGTATTCCATATAAGCACTAATTTCGGAACAAATACTATGTGCTACCACTTCACCACACAGCTCTTCCCTCACTACTAATTGGATTAATGTCTTAATCCACCATGAAACAAACAGTCTCAGAAGTGTGAAACTGTACACCAAGCAGCCAAACTTTGCATAAATGATAGTTATTAATATGAGTAAAGTTAATCTTACTTCACAGAGTCATGCATTGTCTTGCAGATATGCAGAAGAGCATTGAGTATAACAGGATCCTTTGTAGATTCCTGCTGATGCCTGTAAAATGTTTTAGAAAAAGTGATGAAAAATCCCGCACTGTCAAAATGAAAAACAATGAATAGCACACCCACTGAACGAGTAATTCCTACCAGCAATGCTGTAAGACACTAACAATCTACAGAAGTTTTATATTCCTTTTTTTCTAGCCTTCAGGAATTCAAAGATCACATGGTTAACAAACATAGAGTTCCAATTAAAACCAGTCAAGAAATTTTACCTTAATACATGGAGGTTTACTGCCAAGCCATGGAATCTAACTTGTTAAGGGACACAACAAGCTAGACGTGATAAGTTGAATCAATCTAAGAATGTCAAAACAAAACATTCCTAGATCTACCAAAAAATATAGTTTCTCAGCTATTGATGAACAGACAGGATGGATAAGTGTCATGCTTAAGTCCAGAGGTACAAGTGCACTACTAAGATGAGAAGACTCAGTGGGGGATCTCATCAAAATATATGCATACAACCACCAAACCCAAAAGCATAGCTAAACATTTAGACAAACGGAGTAGATGCATAACATGGCAGTCAAGTGCCTGTGCTCGCTTATTTGGTACCTTGGTGGTAGAAAGTAACACCTAAGTATAAGTACTTGTTTTCCATACACAAAAAAGGCTCTTTGGATACCTAGTATTAAAAGCTTTTCAACTTAGGTGCTTGAAGAGGAACATCAAAAATGTGTAAAACTCAGGAGGAGGTTTCCCTCTTTTTGACTAGAACCGTTTATCGCAAATTTAAACTTCTACCACATGGAAGACAGGACTGAAGGAATCAATGACCAGTGTGTCTGTTCATATACTGAGCATTTAACCCCCTAAAGAACCTGCACAGCATTTGACATTCTCTGTGCCTTTTCTGCTATTTAAAGCAATTTTTGATTGTACTTCTCACAGTTGAATGCTGCAGGTTTTTGCTAAAAGGCTATTTCCTTATAAAGTTTCTGCTAACGAAAACTTGATCATCTACTGAGACTGTGTTACACCAGTTCTATGTAGGGCAGAAAATGATTGTCTTCATATTTCCCAAACTTACAAATGATGGAAAAAAAAACAAACAAAAACACACAACACAGAAAAAAAGAATACTTGGAATGTACAAAGATGCTTTTTTTTTTTTTTTTTTTTTAAAAAAAGTAGAACTCAATTCAGTGTGAGAGATTGGATCACTGTAATTCAGCATCCGCCTGCAATTTTGTTATTTAAAAACAAAAAGGTGATAAAGAATATTTTTTTTTCAAAATTAATTGAAGAAGACCGCTTGACTTTTACAATATTTGAAGATGAAGTCTCATCTTTGAAATTCATTTTCAACTGGGGAAATAACCATTTTTTCTATATAATGGAGCTTGTAACAACAGTCTGTCTCTCCTCTCCTCTTCTTCTGTTACTCCAAGGTAATAATTCTGCACTGTGATATCAGATGAAATACAAAAACGTTTCATGGACTACCTAAAGTGATAAATTGATAAAGGCTCAGGGGACAACTGATCTGTTAGTCAATAGTAAGTCAGCATCGATGCATTACTTCAATTTCAGCTTTCATTGTGAACAGTTAAGGAGTCAATCAATAGATCAACAAAACAGACACCTGTGGGTTTTTTGTTTGTTTGTTTTGTTTTTCCTTCTCCACAGACTGGAACATCCTCAACAAGCTATGTGGACTAAACTAAACACTGGCTCAGTCCATCTTCCCAAACAATCTTTCAATCCATTGCCCAGATTCTCCAGAGTGCATTTAATCTGAATAATCTCCACTTACTTAATAAAAGATTCCATAATGCACTTGCAAACCTCCACTCTCACATTCTCCTTCTGGAACATATCCAGAAATGGCAAGAATTTCTCCTGGAAGTACAAATACATAAACAAGTAAAATTAGTTATTTTTACAAACACATTAAAAGAATAAATATTTTGGATAAGTTTTATAATCATGGCTGTTTTATTGAAAATAATTTTAATCTTTTTTTTTTTTTTTTTTTTAAGACAGTAACTTATCTTGAAGAACCATCTTTCCATTCCATGAAAGAGGAAACAAATGGCAAAGCACTGATGGCTGAAAGGTTTTACCAGTTTACTGATTGGAGCAATCCAAAACAAAATACAAAACCATTTGAACCAAATGTTGTAAATTATTAAAAAGCAGTCATACACTTGAAACAGCTTAACATCACTTGAAATTCAGACATCTATGGAAAAAAATGTTAGTTATTAAAACAGGTCACATGTTTTCCATTGTGGATGTATCCACGGCAACTTATGAAGGTCCAGGACATTTGCATTTTCTTTAAAGACATGGGCTGAGGTTGTTCAGACACTGAGATATTTAGTTTGGATATTGTCTCAAAAATATAGCGAAGGTAAGTTTTTCAGAATTATCTAAGTAACTTGTGAACAAGACTTGACTCCAAAGCCACAGTCAGTCTTCAGTTTTATTCTTCAGCTGGTTTCAGCAATTTGATACCTGCTGTCTTCTTTCCTTTCCCTACCTCTTATGCATTCTCTTACCTAATTTTCAGTTTGTTTCAATAACAAACTTAAACCCCATAATAGAACATAGAAACAGTTATCAGCAATTACACAAACACATACACAAATAAATGGTATTTTATTTCCCACTGATTGTCTCTTATGCTGTAACAACAAAGTGTAGAAAATTGGAAAAGTGAAATGAGAATAATGAACATTGAGGTATTAAGCAGCATAGAGCTTCCAAGATGTTTCTGCACTTATCTACTTGATAAAAAGTCCTCTTGCTGTGCTAATTTGAAAACAACTTAGATATGCAACTCAGGTTAGCTGTCTTGCAAAAACAGTGGAAAATAGTTCCTCCTAAAATTTTATTAAGCATAGCATTACTTACCACTGAAAAAAGCAGAGAGAAATCATAGATATAGGTAATAACTTTCTGAATAATTGACTGCAGCTAAAAAGAAAAAGAAGGAAAAAAAAGGAAAATGATTGTAATACAAGTTACATTAAAACTATCTAAACCAGAGCATATTCTTCTCTGATAACTTATAGAAAACAGGTTTGGAAGACACTTCAAGTGTTCGTTGATGCCACTTCTTTTCCCCTAAGCAGGATCAACTACAGCTATGCTATTCCTAGCAGATGTTTTTCCAGCATACTCTTCAGAACTCATAAGAAGTGAGAGGATGACCAGCCTACCCAGGCTTTATTTTTTCTTTACTTTCTATAGTTAGGAAGATTTTTCTGTTTTATAATCTGCATCCTCTCCAGTTCGACTGACTAAAACAAGAAGTACAGTTTGTTAAATTTACTTTTGTAAGCAGTTTTTCTACTCTCCAAGTAACCACAAAACATTTCTAGAACCTCTACAACTAATTGGTATCTCACCTGACATACAGTCTCAAGAACTGGACACTAAAATCCACTGAAGTAGACATAGATTTATCATTATTTATGTTTTACTTCTGTTCTCACAGCCTGCCATGATTGCTGATTTTCTTCAGTAGAATAATATTGTTGACTTGAGAATTAGATATTGCTACTTCTAAATACATAAATCATTGTTTTAACCTTTTTTCCTGGACTGAGAGAGAAAAAGAGTAACAAACCACAACATCATATTGTTCAAAAAAGCTTCCCAAATCATAGACAGCCTTTAAAAATAATTATACTATTTTAAGAGACATCAGAAATGTTTAAGAATTAGTTTGATCTAAGAAAATGCACAGATTTTACAGATTTGGAAAAATAGGTTCTTTACCTGTGGGTAAGCATCTTCAAACGCTCTATCAGGAGTCATGTGTTTGATAATATCAGCCAAAACTGTATTGACTTCTCGCTTCTGTACAGCGAAAAATAGGAGTTACAAAATACGGTAACAAAATCAGCACGTAAATCATCAGATAATTTATTCCCACTTGCCAAAGCATCAGCTTCCTACACAACTCCAGTTAAGCAAGGAATTTTAGCTATAGTTCCAGTAAATCGTTACTTAAACTAGTCCAATAACAGGTAAGAAATACCATGCAGGGTTTGAGGGCAAGAAAGACTGCTTCAAAGACACATCCTTCGTCCCTATTCATCTTTCATTAAAGGAAATGCATTTTTTGTACACTAAAGAAGTCCTAGAGACATCTTAAATACTCATAGCTTTTCCAGTTTTAATACCGTTACTAATACAGGCACTTCGTCTGCATCAGAAAACCTTCAGAGGAAGCAAAGTAATTATCACTTACCTTAAAATGTCTGCATGTATACTCCACCCACACTTCAGCACAGTTGATATAATCCTAGAAATACACATCTCTAATGACTACCAATATTTACAGGAAAGAAATACATGTGCAAAAATTATACTTAAAGTAATTACTCCTGAAGTATGATTCATGCAGACCTAAGATTTAGCACTAATGACAAACTTCCACAACTGCACTGCTTGTTTGTAAGCAGAGGTCAGAAAAGCAGGGATTATATAAACATATTACCAGGTATCATTTTTTTTTTTTTTTTGGCAATTTTACATATCTAGAAAACGTAAATCATGCCATGCAAAATATACAGCTTGCTGAACAATGGCTACAATTTTACCCTGAACAAAGGATCAGTAGTGAAACAACTGTCAATAACTCACCTGTGGGTTCTTCAGCTTTGTTATAACCTTCCAGGCTTCATTTAATATTTGAAGGCGATCATTTTCAGGAGGATCAGCCAATGCCAAGTTTAATCCCAAAGAGCGAAAGAGGAGGTGCTGAAATATAATAAGTAATTTTAAATTTAAAGCAGAAAATGCATGTTCGTTCAACACTCCTCTAGTAGGCAGAGTATGCAGAAAGATTGTTTGAATCCCCTTTATTTAAATAACATGCAATTTATGTAGGCAACTAGTATAAATAGTGTACAGATAAGAAAGTAAAAGAAAAGATAGAAGTAGATCATAACTCAGCCAGACAAAAAATAAGTGTTATAAATTACCCGAGAAAAGTTACCTTTGGGAATCCAGATTCATCACATTCTTTAATCATGCCAATGAAGTCCATAGACCTTGCAGCAATAAACTCTGCTCTGAAGGCTGACATTACTGAATTCAACAGCAGAGCACTACAATGAACATAAGACAAATCAATACAGTTCAACAGCAATGAGAAGTTCTTGAAACCCATTCTCCTTTTTGACTACAGTACTTGGGCAGTACAGTATTCTTGGGCAGGGCAAAACTCTAATTTAAACTTTTTCTCACTGAATTAAAAAAAAAGTATGCATTATAAAAGTGAGTTTTCTAGTGGCAGCACTGTTAGGATTAAAAAAAAATCCAAACAGCAATTATACAGTAGTTGGCAGTGATATATTTAGATATTTAAAACAAACTGTTTAGACTCATGTTTGTATTACTATTGATCCAAACTTAAATGGAAGATTCAACTCATTACTGTAAAACCCACTTTACTGATACTACTGTGCAAATATAAGAAACACAATCTGCTATCATTCAAAAAGGCAATTCCTTTGGGCAAACTCAGACACAAGTTAGCACAGAAGCTGTCTCACAATCCAAGCAACGCTGTGTCCTTCACTATTCTGAAGCAGACGCTCTGAATTTGAGGCAGTTTACCTTGAGGGAAATTGTACAGAGCACTTAAAATAGCCCAGAAACCCTTCTGTTTTTGACTGAGCATTAGCGGTCCCATTGCAATCTGACTAGAATTTGCATTTTTTTTTCATTAGACAAGTACTTTGAGTTCACCAGGTATATGCTTTGCAATATAGACAAGCAGGCTGTCACTTTTCACTTAGATGGCTGCAACATGGTTCTCGGAACATACTGAGATTATTTAAAGATTTATGAACTGATGTGACTTGCTTTGTGGTATTTTGACAGCCGTAAGAAGACACAAAACCACAGAACTCCATTTTAAAGAAAACTATCACACTTTATAGACCATCTCAACTGGATTATTCAATTTTCCAATAAGAGACATCCCAAAAACATTTAATTGGAAAAAAAAAAAAAAAACACCTCATTATACTCATCATTCTGTGCTTCCTTCAAAGAGCAAATGATCACAAAGATGAGACACCTGGCCCATCTTTGGAACAGGATGCTAACAATTGATTTAAAGATGTGTTCCACAAAACAAATCAACACCTATACCAAATAATTAATACAGCAGAATATGTGGATGATTTTTGTGTGGATGTTACACACAAAATAAACTCAAACTCACACGCTCCCACAAAGTAGTCTTTCCTTCATTTTTAAAATCACACTTTTACCCCAGTCCTTAGTTCAGTCACAGAATGCTAATGCTGGCAATTCCCCCTCTTTCAGTGATTAACATAATTTAGTTCCTCAGCCACTGCACAACTAGACTGTACAAAGCATACCCAAAAAAAAAAAAAAAAAAGTAACTGAAAACTTTCATAGAACTCTGCCTACCTACTAAGTAAAATGAACAGAGATTAGCTCATGAGCAGGCCAAATCACATTCACATAACTCAGAAAGCACATCCAAAACTCTCAATCTTCCTGAATTATTCACTTAATGTGATTAGCCTGCACACAGACTTCAAGGAGACATTTGGGTACTAATTTTAGTTTCGAAAAAAGCAGTCATCTAAATATTCTTCCAAAGGTGCCAGCTGCTTTACAACTTCCCCTCCAAAATGAATGTATGGGCTAACTGTAACCAGGGGAGACAAGGGGGAAGGAAAGGAAGAAAATCAGAGAAAAATGAAGCATAACCAGGAATCAGAGACACGGCTGATATAGAACACATTATGCATCCTAAACTTTGGCTTAGGAGACAGCAACCGAGTTAAATTAATTTAACTTTTGCTCTACAAGTAATCTGCCATCCTTTAGAATTCATCTCTGGAAAATAGACATTCATAATTATGATTTAGTAAGCTATAGGAAGAACAAAAGCTACACTGTGCATCCAAGATATGTTTTCAAAATGGAGAGAGTTTTATTACAGAGACTCATGGGCACTCATTACAGACTCACATCTTCTGCATTACATGATACTTACTTGTTCCCCAGTTTTTTGCATCTCTCCATCATCTCAGTAAGCAGAACCTGTAAGAATTACTTACTAAAATTAGTAAGATTTCATAAATAAATTCAGCTTTAATCACTGTAGTAAAATCTACTAAAAGCTGTTTTAATTACCAACCCAACTCATTCCAATAATCCTGTCTTATCCTGTATTTACAGCACAAGAAAACAACAGTGTACTACAACATAAAACACATCTACTGGAATGAGTACAGTGACATTTTAATCAAAACCACTATTTTATGGAAGTCAAATTTGCAACCCTTCAGCTGTGCTATTTCTCAAAATGATTTCTATTTGCCACCAAGGTCAATTACCTCTGGCAAAAGAGGTGACTATTACAAACTCTCTACCGTGGAATGCAGAACAGACTGACTTAAGACTAAAATAGCCTCTTGACTATGTTAAACAATTACGAAGCTACAGTTTACTCAAATCATTTTTATATCTGCATGACAGAAGAAACTAATGAATTCAGGAAATAAAAATTAAACTACCTAAAGGACAGCAAGAAACAAACAGACATACTGCCTATGAATTTAAAGTGGTCTAGTTTGGGCTTTGGGGAAAAAAAAACATTCTTCCTGTACAAAAGAGAAAAGCAAGCAGTAAGATCCAGCCCCTTTATACTAACTTGTACACTCGCATAAGTACTGACAGATTTTTTATTTTTCATTTTAAAAAGAAGGGTTAGAGAAAGGATAGAAAGAGATTTCAATATTTGATACCACTGAGATACGTAAGTTTTTCTTCCTCAGCTGCTTAAGCATTGTATGATAAGGGTTGTTTTATATATATATATATATATATATATATATATATATATATATATTTTGTAATTCTAAAAAAATCTATATTATCATTCCAAAAGCAAAAACTCAAATCTGAATATTGTAGCAGTAAAAAATTGAGCAGTCAAATTGAAATTACTGTTGGTATTTTAAGTTGAGTCACTTACGATTCAACACATTTTGCCACAGAATTCTGCAATTTATAATAAAAGGCACTTATGTTGCCTAAACTTCAGTTTCATATTAAATACTTATACTTCTGCATTGGACACCTTCTCCAAGAATTTGTAGCACAAAATACATGGTGTTTACATCAGATGCTTTCAGTGTCCTTAAGTTTTACGCATTGCTTCACTTCTTGCACTATGCAGTTAAACAGCGGGGAAAAACGTAGGATGAGTTTATCAACTCTTTAATAAAACTAGTTCTCTACTGTAACACTGCCATTAGTACCAAGCATTAGCACACTTACTTACCTCAGGAGCACGGTATGCAATACACTGTAAAATCCAGTCTATAGCAGGAGAGTATAGAGTCAAATACAAAGGAATTTCCACACACTGCACTATCAGCTGATTCTGAACTGTGTCCCCATGAATCTGTTGAAATAAAACAAACAAACAACAACAACAAACACATTGCAGTGAAGTTGGTACTTAATCAGAATTATGACAAATTTTGCTTACGAATTGAAACAATGTTCTTGTTTGTCATGAGATTGGATACTTGGAATATTTTCCTAATCAAGGTTTAGACTGGATATTAGGAAGAATTTTTTTCACAGATAATGGTGGTCAAGTATTGGAACAGGCTGCCCTGGGAAGTGGTGGAGTTGCCAGCCCTGGAGGTATTTAAGTGCCACATTCACATGTCTCTAAGGGACATGGCTTAACAATGGGACTTGGTAGTTCACATTGATGGTTAGACTTGATGATCTTGAAAGCCTTTTCCAACCTAAATGATTCTTTGATTCGATGATAAAGATGCATAGACAATCTGAGGCATTCCTTGCTAGCTGGGGAAAAATATCTAGCTCATAGCATACATTATTAAAGCACAGAAACGGAGCACCCGAAACTTAACCAGCATGAATGTAACGCTTCCTGTGCTACAGCTGGGCATAGGAATATCCCTAAATCTAAATTTAAGAACTTGATTTTTTTGAAAAGTATTTATATGGTAGTTTGGTTAAGAAGTATCTTTATGTGATTCAGAAAACAAAAACCAATTGCTTACTTGTTTAAACGTTAGAAGAAAGTCAAAGAAATTTTTGTTAAGGCTTTCTTTGAGCTGAGGTGCCACTTCCATCCCAACCTGTATTAAAAGAGGAAGATTTTATTTGCATCTATCACCTGTGCTCCTCCTCCAACTGTAAGACAAAATATATTTTCCAGAGGAATATACCAAAAATACAAACATATTGAATATTGAATCACATGCTTTTGATTATCTCCATGCTTGCTATTATAGTCTAGTCCACTGGCAACTACTCTGAGGTAATTACAGCTGAATTTAAACAAAGTTCTCATAACATCAACTCCATGTGTCTATAAGCAGTGAGGAAATACTAGTACTTGCATTGCAACAGCCTATATTCATTGTATTGCTTCATTCTTTCCACAGAATCAAAGATCTCAAATGAAAATATTAGTACAGATATAGAAATAGTACTGATAAATAATAAAGGTTGTTGTTATACACAAATACAAGGCCTGTGTAGTAAAGCTGGAACTGCAAATGGAACAAATCCATACAAAACTCTTCTCAAAGAATGAAGACATGGCATAATACAAGAAGTTAATTACAGTTCCGCCTTAAATAAATAAATAAATCTCAACAGATTAAGGATCCTCTTTTCAATCAGACTCAGACATCTGAGTTTTTGGGATCCCTGAACGTTTGCAATTCCAGCTCACTTCATCACGAAGCCCAGGTTACTGGCACAAACCCAAGACAGTCACCTATCACTTTGCTTTATGTATCGTTTCCTTTCAAACTATGCGGCTAAAGAGAAACATGTCACCTCACTGCACTCAGAACTGGTTCTCTGGTTTCACGCAAGCATTTATTGCCATATTTTACAATGCTGTGGCTTTAGACATCACTTACGTCTGTACTACAGTTTTCCTATTTAAGGATTTATATTTTTGAAAATCTATTTTCACTGGAGAAAATCAGTGAAAATCCCCATCTTCAGTAGGAAGTATTAATATAATGTGTGTACCTGGAATACAAAAGATTAAAAGCCTTTCAAATTGAAAAACTTCCTATTAAGTTTTCTTATTTTAAAGAAAAGCCAGTATTTAAACAGCTGGTATTTTATTGCAAGAAAGTTTTCACTATTTATTTTGTATGCTCATCTTTATGAACAAAAAGGAGCATGCTAAGCTCTTCCACACTAACAATATATTAATAGTAAGTGCAATTATGTAGCCCTAACTCTTCTATGCATCTCTTTTACCTGTATCAGGAGTAATAAAAGCTAGACTATGCTTATAAACTGTTTCATAAAAACTTTTGGGAACTTTGCGCTATGTAGCAGCAATGATTAGGCTATGAGGAAAAAAAAAAAAAAACAGGCATTATTGTATTTCAAAATCAAATGAATTAAGCAGCTCGTGTCTTAGAATAAAGCAGAAGATAGAAGTTGCTTGCCAATGCAGGAATTCATATGTGCACCCCTGAAGAGTATTCCAAAAGCATACTGGACAGTTTATTCAGATATACCAAATATATCAACACTGGACAGATTTGTTGCAACTTTTAATGGCAGCTGAATTTGTGCAAGTATTGCCAATTAACAGCCCTTATATTTTCCAGTTACAGTTAAGATCATCGCCACTACTTCAAAAATGTATTTCACAAATACTTTTCCACTACTGATGACTCTTTGAATCATTTTAGGATCTCTTCTTGGGTAAGTATGTCTTGGCTTTTGCCCTACCTGAAGATAAAAAAAAAGGCATAAGCAGCATGTAAAATTACCTTTTACATATTATAAATACTTAAAGAAAGATTCCCCCATTATTAAAGCAAAGAGAATATATATTTTTTTGTTTGTCTGAAGGAAGAGACAGGGTTCTGACTACTTCAGATAAAAATGGTAGTTCCTTCTTTTTTCCCCCATTAGCAGCAGGGCTAGCTGTACTAAGTCTTGGATACAGATCTGAAGTGCTAAATGGTAGCCTACCCTGCAAAGGTATGCTCTTGCATAGACTGCGACCAGTGGATCTCCAATTCCTCTAATCATAGACGTTAATCGTGGAAGACACTCAGAAATCCCCCTGTTAAGATTTTCAGAAATGAAAACAGATTTAACATCCGGTAACTAAACTATACCACAGACAGATGACCTGAATAGCTACTCAGTAGACTGACAATTGAGCATGAACACCTACCAAAGGTGAAGCATATTAGCACAAAATTTTATTTCGGAAATAAAATTTAAGGTGAATACTAACAGATATCCTATATTTGAACTACAGTATTTGCCATTAGGAGCTGCCCAGATAGCCAGCTTGTATGCTTGGATTGCAAAAAGTGCAAGTGAGAAATGCCTCTTCTAGTTCGGAGAGACAGCAGAGCTCTGGAAGGGCTGTAAACTCAATGTGAAAAAAGCAACCATTTAAAGGACTGGCAGAAGTTCTTGTACATCCCATTTTTCCACAGGTTCTTTTTGACAGAGCTGTACTAGTACCTGGAGATGAGGCCCATCAATTCCAGTACAAGAACTGCCTTTCAGTGATAATGAAGTTGTCACTGTAGCAGCAATTTGGCTTACAACACTCGTTTCAAAATTTAACTAAAAAGGACAATTACATGCAAAGGAACATTTTCAGCTCAGCAGTTGACACTGTTTGGCAACACAGAAGCTTATATCAAGACTTTCAATAGACAATGGTTCATTGCTCCTAAATTGTTCTTCCAACTCTGTCTCTACTAATATGACACATCAATATTTTCCCTTCAGTTTTCTCTTCCTTCTTTTTGCCTCACTTATCTCAACAATCTTGCTTTCCTCTCCACCATCTGAAGCCACTGGTTTCTAATTTGCAAATACCTGGATGTCACAATCATACACGTATCCCAAACCCAGAAGCACTGTTGCATTCCAATTTGTACCACAGTCCATGTACCACATTCCATATTGCATGGAATTATCACCACAGACTCAAAACCCCTCAGTACTGCTTCTTCTCAGACCTATTAACACCTTATCAATGATGGAATTTGCATGCTTAACTTCTGAAATTAGCTTATATGTCTGCCCCTTCACTTCCTTCCCACAATTAACATTTACTCTTACGTTTTGGATAGGAACTTATTGCACTTCAGTATTGCTGCTTCCACATAACTAAAATGAAGCCAAGTTAAGGACCAAAGCTAACAAACATGCTATTTAAAAACACAACACCAAAATTATAAACTGAATACATACTGAACAAACTCCTTCAAGACTTTCTGTAATTAACCTCACTACACTGTTATTCTTTACAATTTGTGTAAAAGATTTTCATTTATTCCCAGCTTTCACACATCCACTCTACCACCGCCATGCTGTTCAGAGCCAGTAACTCAGCATTCAGTTGCCTACTAAACATGATTCAAAGTTAAATGGAAAACATGCAGCCCCAAACAAACAAAACCAAGTTAGTACAAACAACAGATTACTGTGAGTTTTGCTACAGTAAACACATTCATTTTTGGAAAGGTCTATGAAAAACCTGTCTCACTGACAAGGATACAATCTGGGAATGAGTTCTCTGATGGAAGCAATTTTGAAAAACCAGTTTAAGCATGTTTCTTTGGCAGTATCGTTAACGCTCTCTGGAGAAAAATTATCTGGGGAAAAAAAAAAACAAAACAGAAATAGGTACATTCCTTCTGGAAACAAGTTGCTTTTCAGTCTAGATTTAAAATTGTACTCTCTTTCCTTTCAGCAAGAAATTAGGCACACCAAAATAAACTAAGTAATATGCTTGATTCAGCTTTCTCTTGCAGCAATAAGAACTGAGTATACGGGCAGCTAGAAAAAACAACTTGCATTAAGTAACATATCAGAAACTGAAGTCAAGCACCCAAAGCTAATCCTGGATCTGCTGCTTGAGAAATCTAACCCCTGCCTCCCCATAAAAGCAGAAATTATAAAATAACACATAGGTAATCTATACCAAATGCACACATATACAGATGGTAGATGAGGTTTAAGCACTCTAATTATTTACTTGAGAAGTCTGATGTATTTTTTAAAGAATATTACTTGAAACCATATTGGAAGGGGTGGGCAATATTAAGCACCGAGAGAACACTTGCTGTTTTCACTAAGCACCTAGCACTGCAGTGCAGTCTCCTCATGAGCTCCGGGACTAATTACATCAGCTGCCAGCAGGAAAAAGCTGCCATCCCAGGGAGGAACAGATGGGTTATGGGGACAGCACTCTGGTCAGGTGGGCATGCAGTTGCATGGCAAACTGCCTCCTCTTTCTCTAGGATGCCTGAAACAGAAGGCAAAACAGGCTTCTGGTAACCCACATGGGTCTGAAGCAGGATGGTTGGGAAGGCTGAGTCCCTCTTCTCTCAGTGCTAAAGCTACACAAACAGCTTCTGCTGTGAGTATCTGCTTACAAACTCCTTCTGAAGCAGATTTAGAAACCAGTGGTGTCCCATCCCTGCTCTTGGAAGGTAAGAACACCCTGTTCCACACAGAAGTGTTCCACTTCCGAGACTATAGAGAAGCTGCATTACTGATGCAGACTGAATATAGGAAGTCGCTCTTTCTCAGCTAGGACCAAAGGAGTTCTTGACCAATGTGGAGCTTGAGCCTAAAAGCCCCTGGGGTTCTGGCGTTCACACAGATGCGCACGGCAAGCACAGCAGAGATCTTCCTTCTCCCTCTCACTGCTATAGCTGCTCCAGAAGCTCCCACCAGCAATGCCCTGGGCAGCTCTACAGCTGCAGCATGAGCTCAACTCTCCAGAGCCGTGCTCAGTAATTAGGTTGTGGTACAAGAACTGTCTGCCCTCATTAATGTTTGTCAGATCCACAACAGCTAAATTGAAGGATTTTCTGCAAGTTTATTTCAAACATCAATATTGGTTGCTTTCAGGCTCTGGCTCAAATTCTATGGATTTAACTGCAACCTAATGTTACTGCTGTAGTGCCAAGTACAGAATAAAAAATCTGTGTTTCAGGATGAGGCACTTAATACACTTCACAATACAAGGACATGCCCATATTTCAATAGAATGTTTAGAAGACTTCCTAAAGAGGTTTCTCCTTGTACACTTGTACTGTAACTGTCAAATTACACTTGTATATTATTTTGGAACTTCAACAGAAAACATGAAAAAGGCCCAAGCTCAAAAGATCACACTTGCTTAGTAAAGTGATCACCAGCTCGGTGAATGCCTGCTCCCTCCCTCTTCCCAAATTCTTCCTCAAATCAGTTCAGACATGATTTATTCCAGCAGCACACATTATAAATAAAGTTACCTGACAAAGAGACACGATTGTCCATGCACATTGACAGAATTCTTTCATACACTAGTTTACCTGTTTCAAGAAAGAAAAAAATATAAGCCATTTTTAAACAGCAAAAACACTAAATGATGATTCTTTCTTCAGCATGCATTGAAATCATCAGGAAAACAAAAACAAAAACAAAAACCTTTTTAGAATGTTAACATCATGCTGCCCTCTAGTGAAGCTGAAATCTTAATAGTCTGAGTTCAGCTCTTTGCACACACAAAAAATGTTATCTGGCTCCATAAAGTGCAGAGTAGCACACAGGTCAGGTTTCTCCCAGGCCTGGGAAGGACAGCTGGTGTCCTGTCTTTGCAGGGTTTGGATATTATGTTATCTTCAGCAACTTTGCTGAAAGTAGGAAAGAACAAAGAGGAAGCAAGCCCTGAAAAAACAATTGGTTCTATGTCATAGCATATCCTGCTAAACATTAATACCCTTCAACTTTGAATACCACCATAAATTTTTTCCGTAACACAGCAGAAAAACAAGGAAGTCAGACAGAGCTGAATGACAATTTCACCTAAAAGATCATTAAATAGATTAAATAATTTGGTAACTACATTTAGATCACTTCATAATCCCCACTAAGCTAAAGAAAACTTCCAGACAAATACACAGAATGAAATATTGAGAGTCAAGAGGTTGTCAAAAGTAAAGTATTTTCATAATAACTATAGCATTTTAGACATTGAAATTCAGAGATCATGTGTGTTTTTTTTTTCCTACAGTTTTGTTCTAGATGTTCACTAACACACAAAACACAGAACTGCTACAAAAAGTATTTTGATTTTTAAAGATTTCACTTATAAGTTTCTGAACAATTGTATAGCACATTCGTATCACTGGTTCCCAAGCATATATGTTGGAAAATATTCACTATAAAACAGCTATTTCAGCACTTTTACTACATCAAAAACAAAAAAAGAACACAGAAGCATAGGAGATCACTGGAAAAGCAAAGGTATTTTGTATTTTTTATTCAATGGTTTCTAGAATTACGAAAACATTATTTCATATTATTAACAATTGTGTAATAAGTCTTGTAAATTAGATACTCACCAAAAGTATCAAGGATATCTGTAATTAAAACAAATTTACTTGGATAAAACTGGATTACAGTTGTATCTGAAAGAAGCTTAGAACACTGCAAGGGGAAAAAAAAAATAAATTTAGAGGACAATTCAAGTTTGTGCTTTCACTCCTCACAGACTGGACCAAATTAATACCTACAGACGGAAAGAACCAACATGAAGAATTATCCAGCAAAAAGCACAAAAATCTCTAGCATAATGAATCATGCTACTCTGTATTTTTCAGGTTATTCTTCATTTCCAGCAGAGTGTCACAGACCTGCTTTTCCTTTATACAGGGTAATCCATACTGCAGAATTTCAGCTGACCCTGCAGACCCATGCATTCATTCAGACAAGACAAATTCTCTTCCAGAAGCAGCATAAAAAGGCACTTCTCTAAAACAACTTTTTAAAGGGTATTATTCAGTTTCCTATCCTTGACCTAAGCATCCATACGAAAGACAAAATTTGATATAGAATAAACTAAGAAAAATTTTTAAAAGTTTAGCTAATGAGCTTTTTAAACACATCTTTACAGCTCCCATAACGATTTTTAACATTTTGGAAACAAGCCACTTGGTCCATAGTCAGCTCTAGGGAGGAATTTAATCAATCACCACACCCGGGCACACAACGTGACTGAGGCACTTGGCCTACGATGACAGCTGGTGCAAAGTCACATCTGAAATGGATCAGCCAATTTAGTTCTAGCACTGCTGTATGTAAGTCCTGGTAGGAACAAGTCAATTTACCACATGAACTTAAAACACACAGTGACAAATTAAGATATTTATAAGATATTTATTCAAGCTATACCTTGTTTTCCAAGGTTATGCAAAAACTGCAGACTAAACTGCAGTCACAAACTTTGGCTGAAGTTTGTTCACAAGAATCAGCTTCTGCCTGCAGAAGCAAACAACTGGGAGAGAGCGCTTCACCTCATCCCTGCGTGAGCCCAAAGTGTCTTCTCTGGTCTCTAGTTAAGACTGCCAAGTACAGCATTCCCTGACATCTCTGCCCCTGCTTTAATGGGTAAGTAAATAAAGTGCAAGTTTTCACTGCATTCCAAAAATCCAGGAAGCAATCTGATATCCCACAACTGCTTTCTTAAAACAAGTAAATCATAACATTTGAGCTTATTTCAAAGACAGGCACCCTTAGTCTCTTTGCTTTAATATCAGGGAGTAACTCAGGAGCGCACCACAAAGACAGGTGAGTGCATTTGCATCTTGCACACAGAGCAAAATCATTCCTGCTGTGTGGTCAGTGAGGCACCCTGACAGAAAGGCAATTCAGCCGCTGGTTAGTGCCTCCTTATCCCACAAACACATACCACTGTTTTTAGAGCTCACACACATAATCAACTTATTTCAGCTTACTCTGAGTAAGTAGCTTAGCTTATTCTGTCTTGACAAGTAAAGCATCTTGTATAAAGGCACTTAGGAATTCACATGTAGCTACTGTGCTATAAATTC
This sequence comes from Aythya fuligula, assembly GCF_009819795.1. Taxonomy (NCBI): domain Eukaryota; kingdom Metazoa; phylum Chordata; class Aves; order Anseriformes; family Anatidae; genus Aythya; species Aythya fuligula. The sequence goes on from NC_045573.1 coordinate 8,531,181, forward strand.
AGATCCTGCCTTAATAACCAGAACTCCTTCTGCACTCAAGCTCTTTAAAACTCTCACAGAGAGGATGAAGGTTCTGTCCCCATAGCCAAATAACTCGTGTAATTCAATGATTAGTTCTGAAATCAAGATAGTCCTGGCATTCAAATTAAATTACTTTTTCCAGCTCAGTATGCATTTCTGAAAATAATCAAAATATAAAAAGGCTAAACTTACTCCTCCTATTGCAGACTGATGAGTATGTGACATTAACAGTGATAGACTACGTGTATAATCACAACCTGACGTCAAGGGAACTACTGAGCTTTCTATGAGGATGCTGGATTTTTTAAATTACGCAGCTTACGAAGAAGCAGCAGCAACAAGAAAAATTGTCAGGTTTCTACTCTATCCTGCTTTATAAGTATAGAATTAACTATCAGTTATATAGAGACTCCTTTATGAAGGATTTTTGTGTTCATGCTAATTACCCAAACACCTATTTCATTCTCACCAGTCTTTCAATTAACGATGAGCATCTGCAGTACAAAATTCAAACACAGAGTGAACAATACACAGAAAGAAGTACCTGCAATTTTGATACAACTTTCCTAAAATGAAGTACTGAACCCCATCCTAGAAACAATGTTATTTCAAAAACATTAATCACATCGTTTTTAATATTATTTTACAAAGTATGAACGTGCAGATTATCAGTGCATGCTGTATACATGCATATGTATTAGTGCACCATAAATACAGTGCCTCTGTGTCTCTTTTTTCCTCCTCCAAAGACTGCTAACATCTTTCATTATCTTTCATTAAAGTATTCACACACTTCACAATGACATGATTCTTTTTCAGAATAATTTGCTGACTTCATCATATTACAATAGAACATTAGACACTTTAGGTTACGTATCATTTCCTGACTTCCCTTTATTTACACGTCATTTCTTTTATTGTCTTTACCACAATTTAAGATGAAGTTGCTGCTAACAGTTTTCACAAGAGTATCCAGCATGAAAAAAAAACTCCTGATTTTATATAACCCTTCTTGATGACTATTAGCATTACATCAGTTTTACAGCTTTTAAGGATGTCATTATCTCCTCTGTCCTCTGGTGCACTCTGCCTGTGGCATCTTTTAAAGGCCAAGCCAAACAAGAGAACATTTAATTGTCCCATTCCTCCCTGCGCCCCCCTCACAGTCCATGACCTCAGATGAGACAGAGGAAGAGGAAGACTGTGGAGAAGATTAAACAAACAAACAAACAAGGAGTTTTCTGCACGTTGCTAGGGTCCTATATGAGATCTGAATGGGGAACACTGACGATTCCAAAAGACATTATCATCCTAGGGTAGGGAAGAAGAGAAAAGGAAAGGAAATTCCAAGTCCTAGAGAAGCTGGTATCAACAACATGTTATTTATTATAATTCTCTTTAATCGGGTAAAAATTGCACATCTGTCTTTTGGCCACTCTTTTTAATGGAAATTCTGCCCCACATACCCTAATCAAAATCCTCAGAACTGCCACATGATGTCCTTAACAATTATGTCCACAGAGCACTAAGAGATAATAATGAGCAGGCAGGTGGCAAGCTGCAATTACTACAAAAACGTAACACTGACCTGAATGACTATTTTCAGAGCTTTTACTTTCTGATCAGAGGACCAAGCATCCTTTAAAGACTGGTTGAGTTCTTCGATTCGGTTCATGTAATCCTGCTGAGTCAAGTTCAACAGCTCTTTTTGTGACCCCTTGCAAGAAAACACAAGTCTAATTAATAAGAGAGGAAAGGAGGGGGAGAAGGAAGAAGAAGAAGAAAGGAGAGATTCATTATTATAGAGTCAAATCACTGTGGAAAAAAAAACAACTTATTAGAGAATTCCCTCACTTTCCCTTCTTAACTTTGTAATGGTCTTCAGTAAATGTACCAGTGATACTAAAAAAAAAAAAAAAAAAAAAATACTGTTAGGACAAATTCTGATTAATTTATTATCAAGCTGTATTTCAAAACAGGCTTCATAATATCTGAATATCTAGAAACAACCATAAGTAGAAACAATCATAGATGAAGAGAGAAAATGCAAATGCGGTTACAGTTTCACACAAGGCTACACCTTACCTTACAGTAAGGGATTCTGTATTTTTCTACTCCAAGAAGCCAATCCTGTATTTGTGAAACTTAACTATTAGAACTGTGCCTGCTCAGGCAAAAGGCAAGCTGAAGTTAGTTAAGAAGTTTCAAAACATTATCCAAAGCAACTGTAGCAGTAGCCTACAGATTCAGGTTTTAGGAAAATAAGTTACACAACACTTCGGCCTTATTCAGAAAAATACTGCAGTTTGAGAACAATTTGAATACTCAGTGTTTCAACTAAATAAGTAAACACAACATAATTATGTTCAGGTAGACAACATGCAACTTCTGCAACCTAGAAACATACAAAATTATCCAATGTTCAGAATGTTAGGCTTCATGAAGTTTTACAGCAGCTGCAGACCATAAACAGTACAAATGTTAATTGACATTGGCAGATAAGGTGAATTTTTGGATCACAAATTCTAGTGATACAAGATAGAGTGATTTGGCCTAAATTCTACAAAGATCGAAGTTACTGTGGAGAATAGATTTATCTAAATAATGCATAAGCATATGCAGATTCAGGACCTTCTTAAAAAGTTTCACAGAAGATTTTTATTTCACCAGCTTATTTCACTTTTCAAACAGCAACGTAATTGGACCAAAACCTTTCTTACCTCTTCCAGATCATCCAGCTCTTCTAACCTAGTTCTCACTTTTTCAGAAACTGCTGAGCCAGTAGCGGTAGCTTTTCCTGTAAGGGGACTATATTTTAGTTTCACTTGAACTTCAGAAGGGAAACAAACCTGAAGGAGATTGACAAACTCACACTTCCATGTGACAGGAGCCAGGTAGTTGAATTCATTTGGTAGCTATTCTTTGAAGACAAACATTTAATCCTACCTACATTTGCTTTGAACATGGAATGACAAGTAATCAAAACTACATATAATTACAGCTTGAGGTTTTCTTGTAAGTTTTGTTGGTATGGAGAAAACGACTGGATAGAGCCATAGGATAATTTAGGTCAGAAAAGCTCTCTGGAGGTCTGTGGCCAACTTTAAGTTATAGCAGGTTATCCAGTCAAATTAATGATATGTAAGGATAGTGACTTCATAACCTCTCTCGACATCCTGTTTCAGCTCTTGACCATTCTCGATCCAAAGAAGTATTTCATTTTATTCAGAAACTTAAATGCTGCACATTTACTCATACATAAATATTCTGATTTAATATGCAATCAGCTATGACTACATAACTCAGAATTGCTTCACTAGAAAATATAATGAAAAATTTAAGATCTGGTTATTTTTCAAACGCTCAGCATATAGTTGAAATCATTTCACTTTCATGTAAAAGAATAACTGAGAAGTTCCCACGGGATTTGTTTGCCTTCCCTTCCAGCAAGCAGAAGAGTTGATAAATATGATCCTCAAAAAATCATCAGTACTCACTTGAAATGGAAAAAAAGTTTTAAACTACAGTGAAAGGCAGTGAATTCTATTTCCTTCCACAACACATAATCAGGAATTCATTAGCCTACAGGAACTCAAGACAAGGTGGTTTGTTGGTTTATTTTCAGTAATTGTTTTAAGTAAAAATCCAGATGACTTACTCACAAAAAAGCATAGATCCAAGCATATACTGAAGGGTGCGTAGGCGTGCATGTGTGGAAACCACATTTCAACTACTCCTGGTTACTAATCTGTCACTTGTATCCTACTTCAAGCAAAAACTCTTACTGTTGGATATAAAGAAACTGTTTACCTTTTTCGGATCCCATGTACAGGTTCTGTGAATAAACAGAAAACACAGACTTTTAGAAAACATGTTCTTGCTAGCATTCCAAGAATGCACAGGGTAATAACATTGCTAATGAAGCCTCTAATAATTTAGAAAGGGACATAAGACAAGTTATTTCTATTGTTATGAAAAGACAAAGTGATAGCTCCTAAGTATCAACAGACCTTTGGTCTGAACAACAAATTAGAAGTGGAAGTTTGTGGAACAGCCTTCTACAACATTAAAACCGAAATTTTGGAGAAAATTTACTCAGGACAAAAATCACAGAACAGCAGCATCCAAGATCCATTATAGGTCTAGTATAAATAAATAAAATTGGAGAAGCTGCCACTTACAATAGAGAGCTTCTCAGTTGTTGTGTACCTAGCAAGGATTTCACCACGTTTGCTTGACCATGGTTCAAAGTCACTTCCTACTGCTGAGCTGTCATCTTTATCTCGTTTCTTTCGTGTATTATCCTATGAGGAGAGAACGAGTGCAAATGTTAAATACAAATCTAGAAAAAAAGACTGATAAAGTTCAGCTTGATATTTTGAGTGCTTACTGACTGTTCCATGAGTTACTACATTAAAAAAAAAAACTATTTAAATAAATATACATCAACATAAAACAGGTAAATGGAAATACTTCCTTCTATTAATAGCATATATTTTCTATTTACATTAAACATCTAATTGGTGAGACAAATATACTTTATCCAGAGCTGGCTTTGTCATTTTGCTCTATGAAGTTGAGATAACTCTGACATTTTTAGTTATTACCATGGTAGCAGTAGTAATCACAGGATCTGCAGCTGCTGCAAATAACGACAAGGGATCGGTACCATCCAAAACACTGCTCAGTGGATCCATCATCGAACTTGAAGAAGAAGAGGAAGTAGATGAAGTACTTCCTTTCCGACTCATTTTCTTGGTCTTGGATTCAGTAACCTGGAAGAAAAGTTCAAAACCATTTAACAAAAAGTCATTGTCTTCCCTTTCTTCCCTTCAATAAAAGATCAAAATACGGACTACACACACTGGACTGTTGCAACAAAGCAAGGACCCAACTACAAGAAAGTCTTTGGAATCAGCATTGGCATTTAAATTGAAGCACATCTTCTTCCCCCTGAGTCTGGGAGCATTCCCATCACTTTTTTTTTTTTTTTTCCTTCTTCTCAGTCCTGGGTGTACAGAACTCTAAGAACATCCATTCTAAATTTCTTTCTAGTACCTCTTCACTATTTGTTTTCTTCGCTCTCTTGTAACCTCTTTCTTGCTATTCATTTCCTCTGCCAGTCTGATCTTTACTTTTCCTTCGCAATACACAAGCCTTGAACATCAAATCCACTTTTAAGGACTTCATCTTATCCTCCCTGCTGACCTTCGCGAGTAGAAGCTGCTGTCCATTTATCATTCATTAGCGTATGACTATCATCTCTCTGAAGCTTTTTTTTTGTACATCCGCATTTTTAAAAGCCTCTCGTACATTAAAGTAGTGATAAATGTTTTAAAGCATACAGCTGACTGGAAGTTAACCCAAAACAAATCTTACATCAAGCAATTATGCAGGTTATTTGTAATGCAACAATTTGATTTCAAACTTATCCATTATTCAGCATTTAATGCAACCAAGAAAACCCACAAGCTGGGATGCTATGTCAGTTGGGGACCATTTTTGATGCGTAACAGGACCAGCAAATTTCTGTAAAGGACAAACAACAGAATAAACCTTCATACCTTTAGAACAAAAGGCCACTAACACAGAAGGCAGCTAGTACCACCACCAGTTTCAAAGCCTTTCAATTTTGAAGGATCAGAAGTAAGGGCGGAACATAATCAGTTTTGATTTGAGCATTTTCCAAATGCTCAAAAAGAAACTCACTGTAATGGGTTTTAATGGATGGTAGTCACCAAAATCCAAGGGTACGGATTCCAGTTTGCACACATCAGATTCTGAAACATAGTTCCGTGATCTTGCATGCCTTAAAAAACAAGATTAAAGGATAAGTATATATGCATATAAATAATGACATACTTATGAACAGAGAAACAGCTCTTATGTCTACACAGATGCAGGCATATTTACAAAAAAACACATATTGGAAAATAATTCAACTGACAGACTAAAATTTCTCTCTTTACTTACAGTTACATAAACTAAAAGTGAATAAATTTTACTTGCAACCATTCAATTGTATTCTCTCAGCTGTATTCTCTTCTGTTCCAAACAACACAAAAAGGGCAATTTAACCAAGCATATGACTGTGTGACAGGCTGATGGAGATTATTAAACACAGCTTTTAAACTGAGCTGTCAGAGTGAAGGAAAAAGATAAGTGTGAAAACACAAGGGAAGAAATCTGAGTGACTGTGCACAGATATAATGAGGGCCTGCACAGATTAATTTGTGTAGCTGCAAAGCTCTTTCATGGGAAATCTATTTCCATCTGTTCACTGTACTCATAATGAAAGTCAAAACAGTAAAATGATGAGGAAAAAACCTATCAGTACTTGTATGCTTGCACTGTGGACAAGCCCTTGTATAAAAAGCCTTGCCTCTCCTACAAAATTAAGTATGTCATTAAGTGAAATAAATTACAAAACCATAGGCACTTCAATTTTTATTTCTAATCTGAAATTAAGAGAGAACCATCTCCATCTCTAATTTTAAAATGACTTGATTCCAGAAATCAACGTAAATAAAAGTATTGGAGTAAAATAATGTTACCACTAGGAACTAAGAGTAATACATTTTATTAACCACAATTTAAGCACACTGCTCTTTTTTACAATAGACCATCCATCCTATTTTTAATTGCTTAAATAATTTTATATTTTAAAAGGCTTTTAAAAACACTTGATAATGTAGGAAGGAAGAAAAGGGGGAACTACAACTTCCCTGACTAACACTGGTGACAACTTTAAAAGAGAACGAAGAGTTACACATGCTTTCTAATATCTCTTACAACACATCAGTATGTGAAATGAATTCATTTCATGTATGCAATAGTAGTACTGTTAAAACAGGGAACTGAAAACGCAAGGTCACAAAAATACAGAGGACACCTGCCTTCCCCAAACAAATAACATCACAGCTACCACGTGGTACCTTCCATCAGCAATAGGTAAGAACTAAAGCAGAACGAGATCCAGGGAGTAACAACTAAAACCTAAAAAAATATATTTAAAATAATTTTCTCTGCATTCAACCTGCCACAATTTCTTGATTTCTTTAAAAAAATTTTTTGTTCTTTCCTGGTTCCTTCAGGATCTTGAGAAAGTTTATAGCATGCACTAAGGCCTTATGTAAGTAAAGCATCCACAAGTGAAAACAGTGGATTTGTAAAGGTGTCTTGAATCAGGCTCCTAACAGAAACAAAACATTCCCCCCACGTAATACACATCCTTCCCACAAAAGCTAATGTATACGGCTATTCCTACTCAGACACAAAGTCATTAGGAAGAATTTCAGCTGTGTGAAGGATCCAGCTCTAATATAAATATTATATACCATACACGCCTCCCTAAAAAAGAGAAGAAAAAAAAAAAAAAAAAGTTGAATTTAAAATTCCTATTCAAAGAACGTTTAAGAAGGAGTAAAACTCCCTCCTCAGCTCTCATGCCCTTGGTTCCTGTGGAACTGCAAGAACACAGATGTCCAGGTAAAGCTTACTCTTCCCTAGAGTTCTAAGTCAAAGCAGGACAAAAAAGAAACTAAAAAAAGATGTCAACTGCATGCATCATTCTTTACACAGGAATAGTCTCTGTAATTTACTATTGTCCCACGCTTCAATTATTCTCCTTGTTCACTTACTTCATGGGTTAATTAGCATTTGGGTGAACAATCTTTCCGACAGACTCTGGCTTCCTAATTACAGCATTGCTATTGCTCTCTTACCGTTCTGTCAGTATTTCCATACCCTCCTTTACTTATATTTCCACACCAACAGTAAAGAGAGACGCTGCTCACAGCTCCCCCGTGGCACACCATTCCCAGGCCAAAATAGCTTTATTCTAACCACACTGTAAGGCATCACTGGGCATGCATACGCATCAAATACACATGTGGGAATGAAGAAGAGCTGTTTACCCCATAAATAAGTCTTTAGAAAGTGCATTTACAATGTGATCAAGTGATCAACACAGCTTGTAATGGAACTAATACGAGTAAGGAGTTCAAGCTCGCTTTGCCATGATGTTCTGCCTCTCCTCTAGGGAAAGCAGATTAAGCTTTCCTTTCTCGGCCACAGCAGCACAGCCAGCTTCCAGGAGAAAACAAGATTCAGGCCAAGTCAGGGTTCCACCTGCAGTGCATGCAGCAGGATACGCCCCTGCCTGCAGGTACTTTCTCCACAGCAGTTTTCAAGCTTTTTTCACACAGGAGGATTACTGTGGTTGCCATCAACCTTGAACGCCTGCCAGACGTCCAACCTCCTCCCGGCAAGCGGTCCTTTCTCCTGGGACTGCTATTACCCTACCCCACAGGCTACTGGAGCTGTTTCAGCTCCCAGCCCCCCAGAAAGCTGGGAGTTGCAGCCGTGCCTGTTCCTTGCAATTTCTGCAGGGTCACTAGGGCACGCTAAGGGCACGCCAGCAATTCCAGCAGCCACCAGATGGCTTACAACTGTTTTATACCCTCAGATTTTCTTAGCTGTGTAAATACACGTTTTAAATTCACTGCAGTACAAAATGCTTTAGTTTAGAAAGCACGGCTCTGACATTGATATAAAATTTCAACTGGTTTCCATCAACAAACTTTTACAGCTACAAATTATTTCCACTTTATATTAAACGTTTGCTCATGTTAATAACAAAGAAGATGCAGCTTCCCCGGCGGGATGCTGCGCTCCTGTGGAAACATTTCGTGTTGCTGCCTGGGCTCTGCTTCCTCAGCGCGTGCCCACAACCACAGCGCCCAGTCCCAGTTAGCTCGTATGAGGTAATTAATGGAAACTAAAGCCCTTGGTAGCAAAATTAAATTCTCTCCACAGCAATCTTCACCTCACGGTACCCACCAAGGAGGCTCCGATGGGGATCAACAGCGACATCCCCTGGGCACGGCGGGACCGAACCTCCGTTACCTCCCCTGCCCCTTCCTCTTAGAGGGGCATCATAAAATGCAGCAGGATCACACCAGGCCAAAAAACGAACTGCTCTAAACTATTTTTCTTGTTTACTTCGGGAAAACAAACAAACGAAGAGCCCGTAAAGGCTCTCAGCAGCCCGCTCCCTCAGCCACCACCCCCCTCAGCCGCCTCCCCCCCGTCTTCCCCGGCAGCCTGAGGGGGGACCGCGGCGCCACGACCCCGAGGGACGCTCCAGGATCCCCCGCCGCCCCCTCAGCCCCCTCAGGCCCAGCGGCCCCGAGCCCCCCCGGGGTTCGCTTCCCGAAGGCTTCTCCCCCCGCCGTGCCCCCCGCGCTCCCCTCACGGAGCCGCAGAGCCCGGCAAGCCCCTCAGGAACCTCGGCTCCGGGCCCTGCCCGCCCCCGGCCCCCTCCCACCGGCTCACCAGGGGAAGGCGGCCATCTTGCCCCCCCGTCACGTGGTGCGGCGGCCGGGCTGAGCCTTCCGCCGCCATTTCCCGCCCCGCCCCATCCCGCGGCCCCGTCCTAGTTAACGCGGCGATTTTCGTGCAATTAGGGGGAAAACAAACAAATAGCACAATCTTTTGAAAGATTGCAGGTTTATTGTGCAACATGTTTAAGTAAAAAGCAAGACCGGTGAAAATGAAAGTACAAAAATAAATACACTTCTGTAATGATATTACAGTTGCACACAAAATAAAAAGTCAGATAAATTAAGTATGTATAAATAAAAAACACAGATCAAGTACAAAAAACAAACTCTGGCACTTGTCAAGAGAAAGGCCGCATGAAAGTTCATTAAAAACAAACGAAGTTGTGCTACAAGGTCTTATTACACACATTGGAAACATGCTTAAAGTAAAAGAGGCTCAGGTGTGAAACCTGACCTGAAGGTAAGCATTCATTTTTACTCACACACTAAACCTATCTTTATGTCAACATATTGACTATGCTAATAATAAATACAGTATATAAAACATCCTTTAAAAGCATCAGTCCTTAGCTCTGATATATCAACAGCAAGCTTTGCCACCTGCGGCACAGGTTACACTTGTCTTTTTTTTTTTCCCTTTGAGATGTTTTCCACTCCTATTTCTGCAGTTTCCAAACAAAGGAAATCAAATTAGCATTTTGATGACTACTCAGTAAGCAGGAAGCTTGTCTCAGGCATTTTTTGGATTACATCTGAACTTTTAAAGAGCCATAGAATTTATATGAAGGAGGCAGGTTCTCCACTGGCATAAACTGTTACATTTGCACCATTAGGGAAGGCACCCGGAAGCTTTCAAATAAAAGTTACAGCACAGAGCCACTGTGCAGTGACATCTTCAAAGTATTTAGGAAGTATTTTGCTTTTTCTACATAAGCAATCTGGTATCACCTGGTACAAAACATTTGTTTTTAAACAATGTAACTAGCTGCAGAGGACACACTTACTGATAGAGGTCACAACTAGTGCCACAAGCAAGCCAACTTGTTCGTTGCTGAAGATAACTCTCTTCATCTTACTATTAATCCTCCTTTTTAAAGTTACTGTTTAACCCAACAAAATTTATCAGTCTTTTTTTCTCCTTTATCAGTGTCCACATGTTACAAAGCCTCCAAGGTTGCACTGTACTGATACTAGGAAGAAAACAAAATATAACCCATTTCACATTTAAGTAATCAGTTCCCTAGTTCTACAGTAAAAGAGCAAAGAAGTAAGCACTGCAAAGACTTAAGTAGCCAAGTTTTTCCTCTGGTTTCTAATGTTAAAATCCCATCACCAGTTCATTAAGAGAAAGAACTTAGAGACTTCCACTCCCCTCATGTTGAAGAATAATATCCATCAGTATGGCAACCAAGACAAAATATGAACATGATATTTCAGTATTAGATTTTCTTAAATGAGAGACTGTTTTCCTTGGGTTTTGGTAGAGGTTTTTACCCCTCTGAAACCAGGAAACATGATTTCAGTACAAGGGCTGTTAGATCATGGTACAAGAGAAACTGCTCAGAAAAACTGCAGTCGTCAAAAAGAAAACATAAGTCATATGAATCATTATTATAGACAATCGTGTGCAAGTCTGAAACGATAAAACAATTAAAATCTTGCCTTCTCATGTTTTTGTTGAACATATACTTCTCTTAATCTCAGCTAAAATTATTTCTGTAACAAAGTGCCACAGACAGGAAGGAAAAAAAAAATCATAGGACTTCCAGTACAATGGTTTGATCTACCATGTGTATAAAGGGGCAGTTTCGGTACAGTCATTGCAAGTACATCTGTCTGTCCAGTAGTTAATCTGGATCCATACCTGTGAAACTCAGCAGACATGAAGTTAGGTAATTGCATTTACACAAATCCATTCAGAAAGGCTGCTGACAAATTCACTGACCAAAGTGCTCAGTTTTGTTTAAGATTTTTTTTTCTTATTTAACTGATTTAACTTTATGGTATGAAACTAAAAATATATATGCATATTTATGGTGCCAACCATACACAGAACTTGCAATTTTAAGTCATACAAAAATTGTATGAGAGATACAAGAATTACATAGTGTTAAGTCATGAATTAACTTAATGTTGCTCTATGGTCTTCTTTAACATTATGAATCTTATGTGTACACAGTAGTATGAAGATCTAATAAGTTTAACATGCAATTTTCCACGGTATTAGAGCTTTGCAGCCCTTTATTACTTAAATATGATTGTATGAATATGTCATCATCTGGAAAAAAACAAAGCAGGTTTATCATTTCTGAATATACATAAACATTTAGGGCATAAAATACTTGAATCAGTGCTGAGAATGTCATCATTAAAAAATAGCCTGTTTATCCCAGCGAGTGCTGTCGTCTTAAATTGTCACAACATTTGGCTTCTTTCTTTGGGTTCTTCCTGCATATGCTCCTAAAAACAAAGTAGAAATATTACCATTTCACAGTTGGTACTACTGCTTTTGAAACAAGATTATCTAACAAATATAGCTGAAAAGACAAAATTTTAAAGTATTATTATACGTTCAGTGCCTACTTTGAAAATGAATTTTCATAATGTTACACTTGAAATGCCTTACAAACATGTAAGTAAAACAGGTTACTAAAACTACTAGAAGGCTTGAAAGTAACAACACATTCTAGTTTTTCCTTCCCCAGTAATTGTTCCATTGTCTTTTCTGCTAATATAAAAGATGTACAACTATAATTTGCAAATTTTTAAAAAGTCTGTTTGTAACATTATCACGACAGATTAAATATGATTAACTATTCCATGTACTACTTTTAAACAGATTATCAATTAAGAAAATACTATACAAAGTCAAATATTTAAGACAACTTTTCTGTTCCCACCTCCCACATTAATAAACAAAGAGGTAGTGACAGAGCAAGAATAATGCAAAGCATAGGCAGTTAACATTTTAAGTTGACCTTAGTATTTCTAATTATCTTCGTTATGGTTTCTTGGAATGTGGGCCTAAACTCTCTTCCTCAGACATTCACACAAAAACACATCTCCCTTCTGTTGCACTTGTTCTGAATGCACAGCAACTCCCAGAGATGAGTAATTTTCAGGTTCAGGAGAAAAGTGTGCATGAGCCAGAGGGAAGCAAGTATAAGGCATAGGCAAAAAGCAAAGTTTCACTGATAGTTTCTTCTCCTCACAGATAAGCTCCTTTCCCATCTTGTGATCCAACTTTCTGTGACAGCAGCTGCAAATGGGAAGAGCTTCTTGCTAAATCTGAGAAAGAGAGCTCCAAAACTGAGAAAGGGACACAAAGAAGTAGCAGCCAAAACCAAGATGCACCCGTGCTGCCACAACAATAGCCTTGTCTTTTTGCAACATCCCACACATGCGTTACACAGAGGAAAGGACCAAATCTTGCACTCACCACACCTTCACTCGCCAAAACCTCTTTGGTAAAATATTATAGGAATTGTTGATTTAAATTACTTTGCATGACTTGAATTAAATACTTTGCATCTGCCACACTCCTAATGCAGTTATTAGCTATCAGATAACTATAACTCAGCAGCAACTTTACTGTTAAGCATAAAGAGACTTCAATAACTTATTTAAAAAAAAATAATATTCGCACCAGAGAATACTCAAATCTTAATACAAATGAACTGTCTTTTCAGGAGAACAGTTGTAGGTTTCCATATGTTGACAAACACAACCAGGATTAAAAGAGCAGTATGAATAACTTCATCAGGCAAAAAGCCCTTATAATAAAAAGAAAGCTGCTTAGGATTAAAAAGTAAAATAAAAATCTCTCCACGTGTAACAAATTTCTAAATATATACATATTTAGAAAGCCATATTACACTATGCATAGCACAATTATCTTCCAGTGATAAGGGTTTAGCACTGCAGGCTGCTAAAAAGAAGCACAATTCAGCATTCATTAGGTTCAGGCAGTTATTGAGAGTGTCCAGCAATGTGAGCAAACATTTACATGAAAGCAGTGAAAGTTGTATCACATGGTGCAGAGCAGTGAAAATGGAAGACAGCCATGGAAAAGAAACAGTTACCAGGCAATTAAACAAATGTGACAAATAGGTGCCAGTCTTTTTTTTTTTTTTTTTTTTTTTTTAGGATTTTCAGTTACTCTGTCAGAGTCAGAGTGGTTACTTACAGGTGCCCAAGAGCTTCATTCAGCACGGTGCAAAGCAGCTTTGGAAATGCCCCCAGAGACCTCACCACAGCAGGATCCCTGACATCTGAACACTGTTCCCCACTACGCAAAAAGACATTCTTGCTGGCCCAGCACTCACCTGTGCTGTATTCTTCAGCTCACCTGTGATCCCATATGACAAACAACCAGGCTGACAAGCACAATGCTTTAGTAGTGATTGAAAACTACCCTCATAATTCTCCTTGTGTGCACTCCAAGTTATATAAAAATCTCACAAACAGAAAATAAGCACATAGTTTTGAATCAGCCCACTTTTATTAATGTTTCACTATTAGGAAATAAGTGGACATATTTCAAGTTAGTTTTCTCCCCCCTGCCTAATCTCCCCCTGTAAATTCCCTGCCTAGCACATCTTGCAAGCTGCTGACTGAGCTTCTTTGCCCCATTAAAACAAAAACAAACAAAAGGATGACTTCATAGGTTAGGTTCTCTCTTTAGTACAGACCTTTGGATTCAAGGAGTACACAACAAAAACTAAATTTAAGACCACCTATTAAAGAAAAATACCTTTGTGCTAGAAAAAGACAGCAATCAGAGTGGTATTGGAACTACAAAGCACTTTGTTGACAGAAGTTAAAAGAACAGTCAAAAGAAGGGGAAAAAAAAAGTAGTTTGATGGCTCCATCACCGTCTTCTTCTGAAGTTCTCTCTCACACCTACTCTGAATGCTTAAGTGACATCTGGGATATCTGTATTCTACTAATCCTTCTTCCCTTTTGCCCCTCTAACAAGCTGCAAATTAGGGATTTAACTGCGAGTTAGGGATGAATGAGGACAATAAACAAAATAGAAATATTATGGGTTAAGAGTTTGCAGACTTAGCATAGTTACAGATATAAGTATGTCATTTCTTTTCAAAATGACTTGAGATTATAGTTTCTCTATGGTCTCTCTCAGACAAAACTTGTTGCCTTACTACAGTTGACTTTCAAGAATCTGTCTTGAAAAGAAACTTACTTCACTAAAACCAAATATATTCAACATACTGCCAAATCTTTCACTATTCAAATTAATGCCTATATACAGAAAACCACATTAAATATATTCAACTTAAGGTATTCTTCATTATGCAAAGTTATGCAGATTTCTTTCATGCCAAACATTCCCCATCTAGTAATTTCAGAATGCCTTTCTACTACATGTGTAGTATAAGTAGTCTAACTTATTTAATACCAGTACTTCCACGTGGTCTGTTAAATACCACAGGAAATTATGTGATGTCTAAAACACTGAATTGAGGTTATATTGTGTATGCTGTCTAGTTCCAGTTACAACTGGTTAAATCATCTACTTTGTGTTCTAAGGTCACAACAGGAGGCATTACACAGCTTTCCAGATAGTCAACACGTAGCAATAAAGAACGGCAATGAGAAATTTAGAGATATATTCCAAAGGATTCCTTCCATTGCCTGGTACTAACTGTCAGAACTTAGATAATTGCAATTAAGACGGACCTGGGGACTCAGCAGAGCAACACACAGTGCCAATGCTGGAGAGTGACAGTGAATGTTTTAACTGGATGTCAGACTGAAATGTAAAAAATGCAATAGATCATCACACCCCTGTGGTGGTTTTACTTGGGTGGGCAGCCAAGCTCCACCACAACCGCTCTCTCACTCTCCCTCTCCTCAAAGAGGAAGGGGGAGAAAATACAGCACAGAGAGCTCAAGGTTTGTGATGAGAAAGGTTTAATTAAAGGGAAAGGGAATGGGGAGAAAAAGAAACAAAAGAAACAGTAAGTCCGTGTGGAAGCACAGAGAAAAGGAAAAAAATTACTCTCTACTTCCCATCAACGAGCGATGTTTGGCCACATCCTGGGAAGCAGGGCCTCAAAATGCATAGCGGTTGTTCAGGAGGAACAGCCCCTTCCCCCATGAGAGCCCCCCTTTTATTGCTGAGTGTGACATCAGGTGTTATGGAATATCCCTTTGGTTGGGTTAGGTCAGCTGACCTGGTGATGTCCCCTCCCCATCACTTGCCCACCCCCAGCCTGCTGGCTCTTGGGGGCTTGGAACGAGTCCTGATGCTGTGGCAGCACTACACAGCAATAGACACAACACTGGAGCGATACCAGTGCTGTTCCAGCAGAGCACAGTACTGTGTGGGCTGCTGCATGGAAAGGTGACTCCAGCCTAGACAGACCCAGCACAACCTCAAACATCAATTATATGAGACTGGGGAAGCATCCAGATCCCTAATCAATGCTAAGCTTGATACTGACACCATCCTTTCATCACTACTCTTTACAACTGCTGTAATTTTGTAACTGAAAGGGTTATTGATCGTTTCATCAAACTTGCAAATAGTAACTGCCATATGGTTACCTTTGCTTGCTACAGTTATATTGCTTGCTTAATATTCTTCTTTCTATTTCAGAGAGATTATTTACAATCTTTGCTAATTTTGAGTGCAACTGTGTAACTGCCTTGCTGCACAGTAGTGGTGACAACACTGCCAGGAGAATTGGTAACTGAAAAATAAAACAAACCAACCTTGGTTGGGATCTCATCATTTGCTCCTCCCCCCATCCCCTTTATTTCCTTTCAAAATGAAATGTAGATGTATGTACTAAAGATGTATATGCATGGTTTCTTATTAGTGTATGTCTTTCTACACACAATTATCTAGGCTTCACAAAGTACAAGGACAATCATTTCTGAGAAAACAGATCATTTGAACAGCGCACACTCTGCACTAAAGTACAGAGGTACTCCCTATAGCATTGCTCCAGGTCAGCAGTAAGTGCAGAATCTTCCTTCTAGGAAAGATTTGATACTTAATACACAATGTTATTTCAGAACACCATGAGAAGGAGCTGAAATTCTGCCACATTATAGTTTGACTTCTTGAGCCCAGAAGTTCCTAATTGTTTTATACTTGAGTTGTGGAACTCTCCTTTGAGAGCAAAGTGTAATAAAGATCTTAAACTGCTTTTAAAACTCCAAATCAACTCATCTGTTGATAAATAAATGCTTGTCACTTAAGAAATTTGAAATCAGATTAAAAAATGGAAATTGCAAAAGATATTTCATAGTTTTATTCTCTTCATGCCTGAACAGGCTGAAAACAGAGATGTCTGGCACTATTATCAAACCTTCTTATTAAAAAGGTAACCAACCAGTTATCTCTGTATGCAAGCTCAGGAATACTCCACTTCTGGAGTATTATTTTTGCCTCATTAAGACTCACACATTCTGTAAGATGCTACAGTAGAAACTTAAGTCTCAGCCTATGGAGACTAAATGCCCACTGGCAAGTCTTCTGAAACTGTCCTGTCTTCGAAACAAAGCCTATTGGAAGGACAAGTTACACAGGTACAGAACTGCAATGACACAATCGATCCAACTCTAGTTTGACTATTAGCCTCTCAAACAGTTACAGTGAATATATTTGGAAAAATTACTTATGGTTGGGCATCTGGCAAATGAAATCAAATGAGCTATGTTGTACATTCTATACCCCACATTTACAGAACTTTACAGTGGATGGTTAAGTTACCAGTGCATGTCTGAAGAGACAGGTTAGATTTAAGACACAGCAAAGCAGGTGCACAAGAACAGGAAAACAATATATCCCCCATCTATTTTTTCTCGATACTAGTAACTTATTTACTATACGATCCAAGCACCAATTTTCTACACACCTGGAACAGCCTTGTTAGACACTCTGCTCTCTGAGGCCTTCTTTCTATTTTGCTCAACCCCCTTCATTGAGGTCTTAGGGGTTCTAATTAAATATAAAAGAGTTAATAAGTCACTTGCATCAATGTTGAAAGATCGTATCCAAAAATATAAAGACACTATCAAACTATTTGGCATTAAATCATTTTTACGCCATCGCATATAGGCTCCTCCAGATGATCCTGGAGGTCTTTTCCAACCTTAATGATTCTATGCGCACAACACCTATTGACATTATTAAGGCTTAAGAAGATACATTACGTAAGAGAACATCTCTCCAGAGAATTTTAAAACTCTGTACAAGAAAGTGATTCAGTTCAGATACTGTGGCATTACAGTCTACATTTAAAAATACATATATTTCATTAAGTGGAAGCAAAGCTTCATGGAATGAATGTTACAAATAGAAATGTCAAAACACGGTGTAAATGGAGACAATACACAAGAGGATGATAACACTAAGTATTTTCTTGCAGTACAAGGTAAAATAAAGCTTCAACACTCTCAAAGTACTGTGAGAATTATTTTGCCTTTGAACAACAGTTGCACCATTAAGTCTAAATATTACTTGGAAATTACTGTGTTCTTGCACTTTGCATTTACTTTTAACGTTAGGCCAAGAACATGCTGTGTCCTTACCCTTGTCTGCAAAGCAATCTGTGAACTGGGGCATTCTGTCCTTGATTTGGTTGAAGTACTCTGTTAAAACACAAACTTCTATTAGTGCTTTTTTTCCCCTCTTAAAAAAATATAAAATAAAATCTCACAAGGTATACTGAATTATGCATCATCTTTCACGCAGCAAGTTTCAGAATGGCTAGCAGGCTCTGACATGTGGGCAAAAGTGGCAAGAATTAAAATTCCATAGTAAAAATACTACTTTCACTAGCTATTTAAAGCAAAGGCACACACACAAAAGTAAAGCTTAAGAGATACTAATAGGGTATCTGAGAGAAACCTTGAACCTGAACATAAAGAGTTAAAACCGTAAACAAATAATTTCTGAACCGACTTTGAGGAAAATTAAAAAAATGTATTTTCTAACTTCAGAAGTAATAACCCCTTTTCTCAGACCACACTAAATCTGATTTCATTAATGCCATAATAATGGCTAAAATCAAGCTGATTGATGACAAACAAGCAACAAAGATCAAAGAATCTAACATTATAAGACAGTTCTTTAGAAGCATTATAATAAGAGTAATCACTCACCGGCTTTCAGGACTTTTTTGTTTTATGATTATTTTTTTACTTGGCATTCCCATCTCTGAAGCCCTAGAGAAACAACAGTTTTGAAGCATATTTAAGTCACAAAATCATCATGTAAGTCTTAAACATAAATAGCAAGAGAAAACCAGCAACAGAATCTACATCTACATGTAATACTGCCAGAATAGTTCTACAGATAACCACTTTTTATGCATGAGTGAGCGTAACACTTCTATTCTGTCCACTGCTTTACAGTAGACAGATGTCTGCCACCACCCCAAAAATACTCCTTGCCAGAGATAGTCTACCAAGTATCTCTCTTGCTAGGTACTTTGGAAAGTTTGATAAAATAACCTACAGAAGTCAACCATAAATTGAGTGCACAGAGGTTTTTTTGATCACCACTGAAATACGCTGTAAATGTACAACCTGGAACAACCGTTTTGCCCATAGGGGCAAGAAGTCTCTCAAAATTAAGATGGAACTGCTACAAGTGGTAATACACCACATGCCTGAAGCTTTTTTATTCATTCTTCTTAGAAGGGATGTTGGTTTCCAAATAATCTGTTTTTCAAAAAAACTTATTTTCACTATTTCCTACTCTTCCTACCCATCCTCTTGCACCCTCCACCCACCAAAGGGAGATCTGCACATACTTCATGTACTTTTTCCTATCCAGAGATTTCTGCGTAGCTGTTGAAAGCGTTGCTCTCTCTCTTGGACTCTTTACTTTATCCTATAAAGGCAAAAACAACCAACAGCAACACTCAATAATGTTTTAGTTGAGCTTAACCTCATCTGACCTGACCCTACTTTACAAACAAATAAAAATATTGCTATATTTTAAATTTTTCTCTTTTCAGTACAAAGTTCACGTTCAGGCTAAATTCAAGATTTTTATCTTCTTTAAAATCAAAGAATCTTCCTTATACTACCAGATCAAGAAGGCTTGTGTGGCATAACAAATTCTTAAAGTCCGAAACCTCATTGTCACTTTCATCATGTTTTTCACTGTTTATTATGTCTATGCACTAAAAGTTTCAAGACAGGTATCTCCTACTGCAGTGATTTTTCTTATTATTTTTAACTTTTAATAATTACACGAGCACAATTTAACAATTAAGATTGTAAACTTTTTACTTTGTCAGGAAGAGTCTCTTAAAAGCAAAAAAAAGTCTCTTAAAAGCAAAACATATTTAAACTCTAAAAAAAAGAAAAAGCATTTTGCATTGTTGTGACTATAACCCACCATTTGCCTGAGCATTTTCTCTTTACGAACTTCACGATCATGACGCAGAATACTCATTCTTTCAGATGCCTCCATTGTAAAAAATATGTCATGGATGTCATACAGAGCAGCTCGCAGCTAGAAAGAATAGTTAAAAATTTTATAAAATAGTTAACTTTCCTGTGGAAATGATCACCAAACTCCGTTTAGACAAAACGCTTTAAAAGGTAATTTAGAAATCCCTCTTAATGTGTCAGCAGAAAAATCTAATCTTTTCTTCACAGAGTTTAAACTTTTTCTTTTGAATAAAGCCACTGTGAAAGTTTCATGTATTTATACTACCACACATGAACAACCAACTTCTTTTTACAAAAGCAGAATAGCTAGGAAAGAAAAAGGAAGTTTAAATTATGTCACCTGAGCCATTACTCTTTCATGAAGGGATGCATCTTGTGCTGAAACACTTCCTCTTTTTAATGGGGCTTCAGACTGAAAATTCCTTATGAACTCCATAGTGTCCTGGGGGAGAGGGGGAAATGAGATTAAGCACCAAGCGTAATCCTTCACAACCAAGGAATCATCACAAACTTTTTGCGTAGTGCAGGTTGTCTTTTACTTGGACCTTATGACAGTAAGCAATGCAGCACTTAAATGTGTTCAAATGGCAGATACTACTAAATTCTTCTGAAAGCAGGAAATGCATTACTTCAACTGTCAATTGACAACAGGAGAGAAAGAAAGATAAAAAGAACATACTCAACAGGAGGAGAAACCACATAATTAAAAGTGTGGATCTTACTTTTACAGTTTGTTTAAGATGTTTCAGTTTTTCTGTCTGCAGGAGTCTACGAGTAAGAAATCCCTTTGCCACAGCAGTTATCTTACTGAACTTCATTTGTATCTCTGGACTGAAAACCTTAAAAGAAAAGTAGCATTTTCTAAACATTGAATAAACAAAGCAGAAGTTAATAATTATTTCTCAAATAACATCAGTTACTTAAGTTTTGAAGTAAGAAACAAGCTGTTGATAAGGGTAAAAAGTTTTGGCTAGTGGCTAGGCCAGAAGTACCCACTACAGTATTAATTTAGCAGAAGCAATATACTGTCATATGATTATTTTGCATATAGTAATAGCAAGAAAAACATGCTATACAGTTGTCCCATGTAATTTAAGTCAATAGAGGAAGGGATACCAAACTTTTCAGTGAAATTTATTACTATACAGCTATTACAGAATTGCCAGCATCTTACAAAAACTAAAGGACTTTTAAATTTATAAATAAATTTTTTCCTTACCTGAGCCCACCTAGTTTTGATCCTGTTACTTGGCCTAGATACTGAGGTTTTTATAACTCCACTACCCGATGGTCCCCAGAGGTAGAATGAAGTTTCACTTGTTGAAGTGAAGGTGTTAGGTGTTGTAGTATGGGCAAAACCTGCATGCAAAGCAGAGTGTACAGTTTAACACACAGATTTCTTTCCATAAAGTAATGACTATGCATACAAATACACACAGAGCTCTATATACAAGATCAGATGCAATTACTGTACTTAAGAACAAAACATAAGACAGCACTCCATAAAAATAACTAATTAGGAAAAAAAAAAATCAATCACACACAAACTTTTAATTCAGGCTGCAGTCAGGAAGTCTTTTTGGAAAGAACAGAGAGGCTCCCAGTGCTGTTAGCTATTCTTATTCACATTGTGGACTATAATACTTCCATATTGGAAGAAAAAATATCTGTATGCTACAGCACGAAAAAAAAGATCACTCACATAATATTAAAGTTGCTACACAAAATCTTATCCATAAAACATCTCAAAAAAAGCAGTTTTGAAGAGTTTCATGTTGCTAACATGGCATCTAAAGATGAATAATAAATAATCATAATCATGTAGTTCAGAAATTTTACTCTCAAAGTTCCTTCGCTCTTCTCCTGTTAAAACATCAGTTTTCCATCTGTTTGAGAAGTGCACCTTAAAACAGTCCAGAAGCAGAACTCAGCTCAGAGGTAGCAACTTTGTTTACAAGGTCAATTACAGGCAAGAAGCAATCTGAAAATTTGATTCATTTCAGAGCAAAATTAGATAAACCAATGGAAAAAAAAAAGAACAAACATTTCATAACACACTGGAACAGGCAAGACGTGCCATTGACTACTGCTGTACATCCTTACAGACGTGACCCCCCGGTAGAGCCCTTCTAATCCTCCCACACAAGAGCACTAGACCACAGCTACGTGCATCAGGATGAACGTTCTGTGACACGATGCAAATTCATGTCCTCATCCTTGACCGGATCAATTTACTTTTAACTTGCCTTACTCAAATATTTCCCTTAACAACTCTATGCAGATGCAACACATGGAACAGTACAAGAATGGCTGAAACTGCCACCCAGAAAAACTTGCAAAATAAAATTTGTTTTACATATGCTGTCAGCAGTTGAAGGCAGCAGCTGACAAAAGGTGTGAACAGAAGCCCTGTTTCTATTAGTACATTGGGCAGTCAGTTCAGTCAAGCACCCCAGAGCAAAACATCTCACAATATTTAATTATATTCTAAGTTTTACCAATGCTGGTTGAGTTTGTGTTATGGACTGTCTCCAGCTGAGACTGCACACTTTCCAGTAAGCCACTTTCGCTTTTTCTCCACTCCAACTCCATCCTACTGTTAATGTTCACTTTGGAAATTTCTATTTCTGTTGTAGCAACCTTCTTTCCCTTCAGTTTCCTCTCCTGTTCTTCCAGTTCCTATGAATTAAAGAATCAACTGTAAGACTGGTTTTCTAAGACTGCAAAGCAACAGAATATACACTTTAAAACCAATTGCTTCCTGACAAACTTCAACACACATGACTTCAGCTTGGAATTTTTCGTCTTTTTTTGCTTTACCTTCTGCAGTTTCTCCTGTTCTCTCTCTTGTTCAGCTATCAGAATCGACAGTTGTTGTGCATGCTGTTCTTCAAGCCTCTTCCTCATTTCTTCAAAGGCCAACATTTTAGTTTTTAAAATCTCTTCTAAGAAGATATAAACAATACAAAGAATCAAGCATCAAACATTTTATATGCGATCCTTGCCACAGGTATACAAGCTTTAACAGGAGTAATTTGCACCATCGGTAAAAAACATGGCATCATTCACATCGAGTAGCCACTATGTATTGCAAGAACCTTGATATGAAGCTGCCACTATGTATTACACAGAACTTTATCAGTTAATGCAGTCCTTCAAAATATTTGCATGTTCATATTTGCAGGATAAGCACGTGGCACCAACTGAGCCTACATTAAAACACAGATGCAAAAAATCTAGTTCTGAGAAGAGTATACCTACATTCACTTGAGTTAAAATACTTAAGCCATTTTGGCTTGATGTGGTAGAGACACACACAAATGTAACAGTCTTGAACTGGAAGAAAATACCTATACAATAATTTGCAACCTACCTTTCAAAAGGTATTTTCTTTTAATTTACACAGAGTATTTCAGTAGGCTTATTTAAGTCTAATAGAATATTATTTTCTTATTAAAACTAAGTTCAAAATTCTACATTCAGATGAGAACTTAGTATTTTTTGTGGTTAAACGACACCCTTGAGAATAAATACAGAATTCACCAAACTAAGAAACAATGTTTTAGTCAGCCCTTCCTCATAAATTATTTAATCAAGTTTTTGTTACCAACAGATGTTATAAGACTTTTGACTCCAATCGACTCCTAAATCAGCAATGACTCCATTCTGTAGCAGTTAAGAAAGGCTCAAGTAGCAATTTAAATTTCATAATTCATTATTAATTAAAAACCAGAGAAATAATGAGATTAAAAGCCAGAGAAATAATGAAATTACTGAAAAAAGGTAACTGACATAATCAAACTGTTTCTTTTGGTATATATACATACTTCGAACCACCAACAACTACATTATAACATTATCATTGGTTTTTCCTAAAAAATTATAAACTGAGAACTAAGTTGAAGGAAAAACCATCAACTAATGAATCTTTTACCTTTTACTATACTTGAATCAGGGGCTGCGTTCTTGGTAATGTAAACTGATCCCACAGAATATTTCTGTTCTTGCAACCACTGCTTCTCTTGTTCTTCCATTCCAACTGTTACACCACAGGAACTGTTTTCTTTTTGGCAACTGTCACTGTCCAAATCAAGTCTACGTTTTACCTTTTCAAAGGTATTTTCCAGAAACTGCTCATTTGCCGGGGGAACACTAGGAGTATCCATCTGCTGATGCATATTCTTGCCTTGTGTTAGCAGCGGGGATGGGTTTTCTACATCGTAAGATTTATTGAGTTCTACTGGAGAATTACATTTAGTATTTTCGAGCAAACTAGATGGCTTGGTTTCATGCACTGCTAGGAGCTTCTGCGTTACTGTAGACTGACTGATAGCAAATGGCTCATTCAGTTTTGGAGCTGCAGTAGTAGCAGCAGTCTCTGCTTTATATGGTCCCCTGCTGTCCATGGCCACCTGTCCTTCCACTGTAGCAGACAACGGCCCCTTGCTTTCCAAGGGCCCAAAGGAATGTCGATTTAGTTTGCCAACCACCAGCCCATCACAGGGAGCTGCAGAATTCCTGATGACACCAGGAACTCTGCTAGGGCAAAGCATAGAGAAGTCCACCATAAACTTTGGCACTGATTCAGACACATTATTTTTATCAGCAATATCTTGCATGATTAAATCCATCGCTCTCCCCTTGCCTTTAGGGCTCAATTCATAAGCATTCACAGGATTATTGATAACAATGTGTCCCATCGATAGAGGCCTTGGGCGCCTTCGGTGCATTTTAGGACTCATGCTTGGCTCTGGGCTTGGCAATTTGGTATATGATCCCATGAGGCTCCTGACAATGCTACTGTCACGATCAACCGCAGAAGTATTTTTTAATTCTTCATCTGAATCTGAATCCACCAGCGGGGGTGTTCCAACTCTCATAGGAATGTCCACTTTAGAAAAACTGGATAAAGTTGACATACTTGTGTTACTGGTATGAGCAGAGGTACCTTGGAGAAGGGTATTTGATTTATTAAGACTAGGCTTATCAAGCGGCACAGCAGTGGAATTTCTGCCTGTAAGCTTTGCTCGCTCTTTCACAGAATCAGGTGTTTTAACCGCATCATTTTCTTTGTCTGAATGACTTTCACTCATACTCCTCTTTGAATTACTTTTGGAGCTACGCCTTGTTTGCTCTTTCTCTACGTACTCCCTGGATTTTTTCAGCAGGTTCTGAAGGCTCATTGCGTACGGATCTTGGACTTCCTTGTCAGATGATGGCACTGCTGCTACCTCCTGCTTTTGCAAAGCGTGTGACACAAGCTTACTCTGCGTGCTATCAGGAGATGCAGCCCTTGGACAAGGTATGTGTTTGGAGAAGCAACTCTCGCTTTGCTTTGAAAAAACATTCTCTTCTGCTGCTTGAAGTACTTCTGTCACATTGGATATCACTTGCTCCACTGTATCTGATGACATGAGTTCTGGAGTCTTTTCAAGCTCTGTGGGACCATGCTGTTTAGGAGAACATGGTAAATTGTCATCAGATGGAGCTGTGAGGTCAGTCAAAGCTTTTGAGTCTGAAGCAGGGCACGTATTCACACCCTCCCATGTGTTCACATCACTTGCAATAGATCCCTTCCTGATCTGCAAATAAAAATTGAAAAATATCACATATTTTGGATGAAATCTCTGATTTTTCAAATTAATGCAAACTTCATCTGCACTTAAAAGAGAATGCTGAGACCTTAAAACCTATAAAAATTTTCAGTTTGAGTACTGCAAATTTCCTTCAAATTACTCACAATATGGAGCTCCATGCAATGAGAAAAAGGTTACTGGAATTAAAATATAAATGTGGATAGTGGTCCACTCAGAATTTTTAGTGATACAAAATATCTGCATGTAAAGATGCTTTTTTCTTCACACAGTAATTTGGATACATTCAAATAATTTTTTGGCTTCAAATTGTATTGCAAGATTCCTGTTAAAATATGAAATCATGTCCATATTAAATAAGAAATGCAATTGAAAGAATTCAACATCAAATAGATTAACCTACAGACAACTAAGAACAAATCAAAATAATTCCTAAAGATAATAGAACTATAAAATATTTTTTTCATTTCTTTACTAATCCAGAGACTTGAAATATAATTTTTTAAGTACTTGTAAAAACAACTTTAGTTACATTTCATGCATTATGTAGCTTCTCTTTTATGTAAGTGAAAATTACATGGTACTTCTAGCCAGCATTTGGTTAAAAGGATTTCCACACTAAAATACAGGTTATCCTACATGTTGCAATTCAATTATCAAGGGGACATCCTTGGGGAAAAAAAAAAAAAAAAAGAGTTTTGTACTGAATGCAAGTTCCTGGTCTGCTCTTCAAATCCCAAGTCAGGTGACTGTTGCCATGCATGCTCCAGTAAACACTACAAGCTTGGTAACTCAGAGGTTTGCCACCTTAGTAACTCAACACACTCAGCATTAACTGTACCCATTCAAACAAAAAGTTAATTTAAAGGCTGTATTACAGCTATGTAACAAAGACAAATAATACTGCTTGATTGTATTTAATATTCTTTTCAGTTAAAACCCTACTGAATTCATCACCGAAGAACCAAAGAAAAAAAATAGTTGCAGTAAAATTACAAAGCACCCAACTGAATTACAAGTTGTTTCAAAGGTAATTTTACTTCTGTAATCATGAAGTTGTATACATATACACATACACATTTTTCTGATTAAACCACAGGTTTGCAAATAAAGCACGCCAGTTGCTGTAACAACAGTAGTTTCATTTGTTTGCTTTTATAATCTAGTTGCTTGAGCGTTATGAAAGCAACAGTCAGTCAGTTAGTGTGGTCTGCCTTTTGCATACACCAAAACAAGCAGTGAAGAGCAAATCCCATACATTACAATGAATGTAGAGACTACTGCTAAATAATCAATCATTTGGTCACACAGCACAAATACTAGCAAATGCTGGTTCTTGAGAGTTAACTGCTATTAATTTCACAAGTGAATACCTAAATCCCAGCCCTTTCTCAAAGCATATGTAAGGAGATGTTTCCTCTAAAGCTATAAAAAGGATTTGAACACTACCTGAACATTTTCTAGAATCTCCTGAACACGATTCAGTAAAGCTCTTTTCTTGGAGTTCTGTCTCCAGGTCTCTAGATCCAGTGCTTTCTGTTTATACTGTTCTATTTCCTTTTTCTTTTCAAAGTTCAGCTGCAAAACAGAGTGTAAGAAACACGGTTTATACCACTAAATGCAAGTTACAATACAGAATTAAAGAAATAAATTAAAACCACAGAAACTAAGAACAGAAGAAAAAAAATCAACACCAAAGCTGAGATTTTGCACACACTTTAAATGCCAATTTCTTTTTAACCAATTACACTTTTTTATGCAGTTGCACTAAATGCCTTTTTTGGCATACATGCTAATGAATATGAATTCAAAAGATAGTTTATATTTTTTTTTATGAGCATTACATGCTGTAATGCCAACTTCAAATGACACAGGACTCAGATTGCAAGACAGGTCTTTCCCAGTTTTCCATGGAGATGGGGGCTTTTGGCAGCCCTGTGACCAACCTTCCTACCTGCACTCAATTTATTAAGCTCTGTGAAGGACTAGCTTGCACTTGCCCTCTGAACCAGTGGTGAATTTCACAATTAGACAGACAAACAGAAATGTAAGCTAACAAGTTTTTGGATCCTTTCAAAAACCTGTATCAGAAAATCTTCTAAGTTACTACTTTAGAATATGTAGTTTGGATAAAAGTCAAAACTAAATTTACAAAATTTCCAAAAAGTGGTTTCATAAAGTTCTCCAAAATTAAGCAGTGTCTAGCCAAATTATACATTTCTTCTATGAAAATTCAAAAATGCACCCATTTATAAATGAAAAATATTACAATATACTCTTCTAGTCTCCAATGTATATCTGCATCACAACTTTTGGAGATCATTGTCAGACATACTCTCCATTCATAATTCCCATCACTGCAACACAAACTACCAACAGCTTTCTGCTTGGATCTGTTTAAATTTAGAATAGCTTTAACGTATCTGATGACCCTGTAAAATATATAGGAGGAAGGTACAAATACATGAGAAAAAGAAGTATAATTAAAAAGCTTTTTAACAACCTCAGTATTTCCTATTCCCACTCTCACATTATTATTTTTGGACAGTTTTAAACAAACAGATTATTTGACATTTGGAATGTCAATATAATATTAGAGTTAAGCCCAGCACTAACATTTATCTATTTAACACTACAAATATTTTCACTCTCCATGTGACAATAATAAATGAAGAATCAAGAAATGACAGCAGTCATTGAAACGAACAAACAGAAAAAACAAAACAAAACAAAACAAAAAACACCAACCAACTGAAAAAAAACTTACCCCTTTACCTTGGAAAATTAAAGCTAGGAAAATTAAAGCTAGGAATGCCTAGACTACACTAAGCAGCGGTCAGGTAGTACCTTAAAACAGAACTGTACCTTCAGAAGCATCACTACACACATATCAAAGCACAGGTTACACATCAGGGAAGGAAAGAAAAAGAAAGAGAAGCCTTACCAGGGGCGAAAGCACAGGAACTCCATGGAACTGAATGAAGGAGATATTTTTGTGCTGAACAATGAAAGAGGTTTCTGTCTTTATCGCCTCTCCCTGGATTCTGGTAAGATGCTTCTTACAGAATACTTCATAGTCCTCCATTTTCATTTAACTAAACAGCAGAGAGCAATAAAATTAAGCTACTGTACTTCCAAGGCCATGAAAGGAAAACAACAACACAACGAATTTCAGTTTTTATGTCTGTATCACTGTATCTGGGAAACAAATGATATGTTAGAAATGTCACTCAATCTTTTTCCTGCCATTAAGAAAAGCAGCAAAGCTAATTTGCTTTTAAGATCTGCATATATGAGTGAAAAACCATGTTCAATCGCAGACCCGTTGATGAGACAAGCACTGAGGTAACCCAGACACACACAGTTACATGTGTTAAAGGTAACCTTAAACATTTCCATCAAAGACTAAACCTTTAAGGCCTCCCATTACGACCAGTTACTTCTCATCGGCCGCTTAAAAGAGAAAATGCAGCTAAATTAAAATAATACTAATGTTAAGTCCATATTAAGGCCAGAGCAGCCTCGATATTCGGAGGGCTGACAGGAGGGTAGCTCACCTCACCACCCCACCCCCCTTCCCGTCTCCCTGCAGCAACACAGACCAGCCCTGCCACCGAGAACACAAACCGCCCACCACAGCCCAGCTTCCTCAGGAGGCGCTGCCGGCGCTTCGTCCCCCTCGGCCCGTTTCTGCCTCCCCCCCTCCCTCCCCGAGCCCCCTCCGGTCCCGGTCCCGGTCCCGCCGCCGCGGCCTGCCCGGTACCGTGCCTCAGCCGCTGCCCCTCCCGGCCGCCGCCCGTCCCGGCACTACAACTCCCGGCGTGCTCCGCGCCCGCCGCCTGCCCTCGGGGCGGGAGGGGAGCGAGGGCCCGGCGGCTGCCGGGCGGGGACGGGGACGCGTAGGGAGGGTGGGTGATGATAGGGAGAGCAGGGGGCGGATCGCACCGCGCCCCGGGGCGCTGCATCCCCGCAGCCCTCGGGCACGGCAGCCGCTTGGGGTGGGGGAAGCGCCTGGATCCCAGCAAGCACCCCGAGATGGGAAGGCTGACGTTCTGGCTTCCAGAAACAGCTCCTTTTGTGTTTTTATCTTCATCTTGAATCTTAAAAATGCCATCGTTTATCAAAGTATTTTCAGATATGTAAGATTTTCAGTTACTTGTTGTGTGTCGTCTGTATGTACACGTCCGATTTTCCTTTGTGTACGGCTGGCACAAGCACAAAGCCACAGACAAAAAGAGCAGCTGAGATGCTCAGAACCAGCTGGGACGCCGTGTGACAGGCGTTGGTGTTTGTTGATCAGAATCCAGTTCAGAAGCTTCCCTGGTACCTGTGCCACCTCTGGTCGGAAAGTGTTCTTCGCTACAGAGCGAGTTTCTCACATCCTACCCCAAATCCTTATTTATGTAAAGACAGGCTGCTGTCTGCTCTACTTTTCTTATCCCAGCCCAGACAAGCCCGTTTCTTTACCCTTCACCCCTTTTCTTTACCCTTCACCCCATTCTGTATCTCATTGCTCCGATACTTTCTGATGATTTTGGCTTTTGTCCTCTCACAGGACTGGGGCTCGCTCTGGGTGGGAGCAGGCAGCCAGCTGGGAACATAGTAACTGGAACATAATTAAGATTATGAACGTTACACTCCCAATTAGCTGACAGGACAAAACCAAACACACAAACCTCCAGCAACCCCCTGCGGAGCAGCACCCCTCCCTCAGCCGCCCCCATTTATTTTTTTATTTGCTAATAAAATAAATATTATCCCGAGCCTAATTTTTTAATAAAATAAAATAAAATAAATAAACATTAGCCCGAGCCACGCCTGCCCCGCCCCGCATCTCCCGCAGCGCCCCCTGCCCGCCACCGCCGGGCCTCGCAGCCCGGCCCCGCGCCGCCTCCTCACGGCGCCGCCGCCGCCATCGCCCCGGCGCTGAGGTGAGGCGGCGGGGCTCGGGGCCGCTCTCGTCCCGTTGCCGCCGCCATGTTGTGCCGCGGGGACGGGCTGCTGGGCTCCCTCACGGCGCTGCTGGTGGCGCTGCTGGCGCTGAGCCGCAGCCCGGCGCTGTCGTGCGTGCTGCCGGCCGGCCTCTACCTCCTGCTGCACCTCTGCAGCCTGGAGCCCGCCGCCCCGCAGAGCGCCCAGCGCGTCCTCAAGCCCCGCGGCGCCGCCGCCCGCATCGCCCACCGCGGCGGGGCGCACGACGCGCCCGAGAACACGCTGGCGGCCATCCGACAGGTCAGCGCCGCCGCTCCCAGCCCTGCCCGGGGGCCTCGGGGGTCCCGGGGTGCGTTTGGCCCCGGACGGGTCGGGAGCGAAGCGGTCGGGGCGCAGCGGGGCTGTGGGGAGCGCGGAGCTGCCCCGTGGGGTGGGTGGGAGGCTGGAGTCGGGGGCAGGAGCGCAGCCCCTGGGTTGGGGTAAGGTGTCACCGGGTGTGCTGTCCCGAGTCGTAATGAAATAAAATAATGGTCCTTAGGAACAGGACGCGTTTGCTGCCCTGCTTTGTAGAAGGTAACACAACTTCTGGAGTCGGGAGTTACTGGGCCAGAAGGAGAGAGCAGGATTTTTTTCTGCATTTTATCCTGAAACAGTCCCCATCCTGACACTATCACTTGGTGTGTAACAGAGATTACATCCATTCAGCTGATCAACGAATGCTTCTCACAAGAACTTGGGTAAAACCTACCTTGTTTTGCAGATCAGGCTTACTGATCATTAGTAGTTTATTACTTTTTAACAAATGAATTGTACCTGTGCCTGTGTTAATTCTATAAAGCTATCTGTTCTGTTGTGTAAGTGGTTTCCTCTTTCTTTTTAAGGCAGCTGAGAATGGAGCAACAGGTGTTGAGCTGGATCTTGAATTTACCGCCGATGGTGTTCCCATTCTAATGCATGATGAAACAGTCGAAAGAACAACTGATGGGTCTGGCAGACTGCGTGACTTGACTTTCGATGAAATTAGGAGGCTTAATCCATCTGCAAAACACAGGCTATGGTAAAGGAAATATTGCTATTCTGAAACTATTGTTTCAATGGTAAAAATACTTGATATACAAAATGATTGCTTTGATCAATTAGCAGTTAAAATTTGTGTAAACTTAAAACTTTTAGGAATCCCTAGGAAACCGTTCCGTGTAGTTGGGGATGTATGTGTGTGCGTGCATGTCCATGGGTATCTTGACAGCATTCCAGTGAGGAGCTCTCTGTTCCTACAGGAACAAATTTCAGAGTGAAAAGGTACCAACTCTGAGAGAAGCTGTTGTGGAGTCTATGCATCACAACCTTACAATCTACTTTGATGTCAAAGGCCATGCAAATCAGGTACTGCTTACTGTACTATATATACTGTAATAAGATACCTTCTTTCACCCTTACTTTTGGTTTTCACCCTTTTCTGTTGGTCTCAAGCTGATACCTGTGGTACAGTCCTCTCTAACATGAGTGAAGCCAGGTCTGCTACTTAAGTAATGCAAAATGGGCCTGTCAAAACCAAAAACAGTGTGTTCCCTCACCCTGTTCCTTTGAACCAGGAAGTGGCAACTTAAAATTAGAATGTGACTCGTGAGTATCAAGTTTAGCTCAGGTCACCACCACACAACAAAGCAAAGTAAATTCCCCGCCTGTGCTGGGGGGACCTAGTGTCTCATCTGCAGCTTCCAACTGGGGATCTCAATTGTCTGTAATTTGCATTACTGAGAGAGATACAGGTGATGAATCACTACCATTTTATGCAAGTTGAACTAGATGATCTTTGAAGGCCCCTTCCAACTGAATGTTTTATTCTAAGTTAAAATTATTTTTTATTCTAGCATAGCAAAATATGGAAATAAATTCATTTTTGCCCTTGAACAAAACCTTAGACAGTACTTCAGAATGTTTTCTGTAATGTATGTAAGGGTATTGCAAACACTAGAATGAGTAGCATTCTTAATCAGAATCATAAAAAGGGCTTCTGTTGAAACAACAAAACCGGCGTTTGTGAGATAATGCTATGAGCAAGATACTGTTATTCTTCCCTCTTTCCATGTCAATCTTGCTGCACAAAACAGGAAAGTATTTTAAAGGGGGTTATTCTAAAATTACTTCGTTGTGTAAAGTAAATATATGAGTCTGTGTAAATATAACATCTGTGTGTATCTTTAATTGGCAGGCAGTTGATGCCCTAAAACAACTCTACCTGGAATTTCCTCGTTTGTATAACAGCAGCATAGTCTGTTCTTTCATGCCAGATGTTGTTTATAAGGTGATGTTTATTTTGGATTTTTTTTAATTCTATCTGGGAATTTCAGTAAGATATGCGACTTCCAGAGTGCCTTTGAGTTGTTAAAACTGTGGAGACATTAAAACCACATGAAGCATAAATCATAAATCCTGCATGAATCTTATTAGATTAGATTAGATTGCTCTATGCTCATTAGATGTACATTTTACGAATCTATAGCGATTCCTTCCATTCTGAAAGTGTGTCGCTCTTACAGTTGGCACATGACCAGTTATCTATGTGCAAGATAACTGACAAATAAATACCATATTTTGGTGTAAATGTAGACTTTTCTTAAAACTGTTTCCTAATTCTTGTTGCAAAGGCTATTTATCATTTATTTTGTTGCATTGCCTGATCGTTTTGCTCCAGCACGTTTTAAATTTTTTATTTCTTACATAAGAGCAGTTGCTTATTAATTCCATTTTTAAGAAAACAGTACAGGATCATATACAGCTTTCTAAAAGTGTTATGAAAGGATCTGGGGGGAAAGGGGAGAAGGATTGTGGCAGACCTGTAAATTTAAGCTAGCAGTTTGTATCCAGCCTCTTCCAATTTATATTTAAAGCAACTTGGTTTTTGTTTGAATTAGTCTTTTCACCTTGATCTTCCAGATGAGACAAGCTGATAGAAATGTGGTAACAGCCCTGACACACCGGCCTTGGCACCTGAGTCATCTTGGAAATGGGACGCCTCGTTTCGATTCCTTCTGGAAACATTATTTATATATGATGATGGATGTCATTCTAGATTGGAGCCTACACAGTTTCTTATGGAGATTATGTGGGGTTTCAGCCTTCCTCATACAGAAAAATTTTGTTTCTCAGTGAGTGTTAAAGCTTGCTAATATATTAGGAGGCACTATCGTTCACTAGAATAGTATGTTAATCAGTATGTTCTATTTAGTATTGTGTAAGGTTCTATAGATGGTTTCCTTATTACATGCTATTTTATTCTTTAAGCCTCTATCTTTTATTTTTACTTTATGTTAGATGCTAAGTGTAATCTCAAAGGAAAAGAATACTGTTGCTTTTGCTTGTTTACAGTAGCGACACATGCCAAAAAATGACATGTTGCAAAAGATAACGCAACCGTCGTTCCTGATGGGTTACCACTGTAAGACTTGAAACTCAATTTTAACCGTAGTGCTGTCTGTCTTGACTCTGATAGTGTCTGTCTTCCTCTTACAGTGTCTTTGTTCCTTTCAGAGATTATGTGAGGCACTGGTCTTCAAAAGGAATTCAAGTGGTTGCCTGGACAGTGAACACATTTGCAGAAAAAATATATTATGAAAATGTCCTTGAATCCAGCTACATCACAGACAGCTTGGTAGAAGACTGTGATCCTCATTACTAGGCCTGTAATTACTTATTCACCACCTTAAAGAAGCTCTCTTACTCAGGCAGGTCTGATTTCACCATCAAGACAGTATTCACTAATGCAGATGGGACTACTAATGATAGTTCTGGGAAGAGGAGGAACAGTATTTTACTTCTGCTATGTGATCAGGTCTTGAATGCAGGAAAACCTTCTGGTGCAACACTGAGCAAAGCTGACGTACCGCCATTGGTAGTCTGGGGAAATCACATTGTAATGTGAAAGGGTGATTTTTGATAAGATAACTGGGCAATCTTTATATGTGCAGATTGCTTTATTATTCCTTTGCATTGTTTAAATCTTGGTTATAAAGTCATATCAGCCTTTTTGATGGCATAATGTAAAATTGCACTTTGATTCTAGTACTTGAAACAGTTTGTTCTATAACTGTGTAATAATTTGAGGTTTATTTACGGTATCTTAAAAGCATCTACACTATTGTTCTGAAAACAATGGTGAAAATGGTGCCAAAATAGAGGGCGAGTGTATTTCCCTCCACTGCATGGAAAAATGGCTGTATTGCATCTTAACAGGGAAAGAAAAGCCAACAATCCATGTTCTTTGTGAAGACTATGAGAATTAATGATTAAAACTTGATTATCTTCTTATGTTCCAGTCTTTTTAAAAGCACCAAGGGAGGCTAGATTACTTCTATTAATACTGCACATCAATGTATTTATTTTTAAAATCAAGGTACATACCGAGTGCTGCTAGTGGTAGAATAAATAGAGCTGTCTTTTTTTCTTTGCTAATCGTTTGCATGATTGAAGGACATTCACAAGGATACATAAGAATCTGTAATCCAGATTTAACTTGAAATAAAAAAAGATTCTGCAGTCACAATAAACAAGTATCTGATAGCTTAAGGGTACAGTATACTTACCAGCTGTGCACTAGTAGATTGATGTAGTATGTCAAAATGAGTGCAGGTTGCTTGAGATTTTTTCTAAGTAAAACTCTTAGGTGTTATCATCACAGCTGCCGTTAACATGCCATAAACAATTTTGGCTCCGCTCTGGAAGGAGCTGGTAGTTAGAGAAGACTGTGGATGATTAGCAAAGGGCATAAAACTCACGTGGAGCCAGCCCCAACATAAATGAGACCACCTTTTCTTAATAGCCATTATATGGAAAATAGCAATTACCAAGTTTAGTACTTTAATGTCATATTAATTTCAACAGAAATGAGTGATTGAAACATAATGGATTGGTTACCTGCTACAAGTTATTCAGATGTAATCTCACAAGCTATATTAGACTGCACATAGAACAGTGTGCATGTTTGACTAGACTGTGTAATCATATCTTAGTAAGGTAGACCCTTGAGCTATATAGGTGTTGTTGGTGCGCTAAATCACCAGTGGAAAGAACAATTGTCCTAATTAAGGTAAGTCCAAACTTCTGAATTAGTGGCAGATGAACTGCATCTTCCTCTTCACATATTAAGAGAATACTTGAATTTGGCGTGGATGTTGCAAACTTCCTGGCATGTGCCACACTTCAGGAAATCTTATCTTTCCAGTCTGCTTACAAAGGTTTTGTTGTTGGTTTTGTGTGTTCTCTTTTTTTTTTTTTTTTTTTTTTTTTTTTTTTACTTCTAAGAATTGGATATTTGCTACAGCACATACTCTCTCCTGAAAGACAGCAGCAGAAGTAATTATAATCTAACACATTGATGAGACGATGAAATAACGTTCTGGAAGTAGATAGCCTTGTACGCTACCGCAACTATGAGGGCTGCCTAAGGTGGTGTCAAATGGACACTAACACTATTACATTATTATTTTTCAAGCAAACTTGCTACTCAGGCAGCTAAGTATAAGGCTATTTAGTCAGTGAATGCTATCTTGTGCAAGGGGTGATGAATTTTTATTTTATTTTTTGCTTTTATCTTAAGTTATATATAAGCACAAAGAAACATAGGAGTAAGGAGGCGTGCTGGATTCCTTGAGGTGGTTTTTCTTGTTATGATTACAAGAACCTTTTCATGTCACTTTTCTACCAAGTACTGCAAAGTCAACAGTCTCAGCCTTCTGGTGCATGTTCTGTATCTGTGTCTGTTACTTATACCTTCAGCCAGTTTCTGTCCAGCCCTGAGTTCTAACCTCTGTCTTTACAGCTGTGTTCTACAGTTGTTCTCAAATCTCTGATAAGAAGAGTTGGCTTAACAGCAAATGATCCTTTCTACAAAGGTCTGTTCTTTTTGTTGCTGCTCGGGTTGCTGGTAGTGCTGAATCTCACTGTCCTCAGTGCCAACACTGGACCATATTGAAATATTCACAGCCAGACTTCAGGGCTACGCATGCAGAAACTAATAATAAAATTGAATCTCTGGTCTTGCATGTAAATTTTGTCCTTTTTTCTATATCTTTTGTATCTCTGGGTTGTCTTTAATGTAAATTATGAGCGTGAGAAACAGGTGTATCTCTTTCCTTGGCATTTCTATGTCCAAAGCAGCTAGGGAGGAATAAACCAGGCAAAACAAAACAAAACAAAACAAAAGCTAAAATTTATCATCATAGCAAAGTTGGGGCTATGAGTAAAAAGCAGTTGCACTGAATGTCTCAAAGTCACATGATAAAAAAAAAAAAAGTCCCTGTTGTGTTACTTCCAATCCCTTCTGTTCAATACTGGAACAGGTGTCATAAACTTTTTTGTTCACAACTTTGTTTTACACAGGTGAGATGTTTGGTAAGAAACCATTCTTAAAAAATTGAATGCATCAAGCTGGTTTTGAGTGACTGAAATAAACCCTGTAAAAATGGCTCTGAAGAGTGAAGATGGAATAAAAGCTTTACAGTCATTCATACGCGTTAGTCTGCAGCCATTACAACATCTTTGTCATTCAAAACAACTGCACTTCAGTTTTCTTTTTATTTGACTGATACTCCACCTTTGGTTTAGATCAGATAAAAGTTTTTTGAACAATCTAACACATAAAAATAGTTTTAGACCAAAGCTTTTACTTAAAATTAGGCACAAATTTTCTTATATTTAGTCAACAACAAATGACTAGCTGTGGGGTGACCCTTACTGAAACAAGATAAAGACTTCCTCCAGGCCTGGCCACGTTATCACCACAATTTCACTACAAAACCAAACCAAACATGCAGTGCATTCCCTGTCTTTCTTACAACAAACTGCATTTTGCAGTCTCCTATTTTTCTTCCATTTGGGGAAGAAAAAGTGTTTGTTTCAGTCATTAATGTGAATCAGTATTGTTTTCTGCAGAGCATCAATGACAACATTCACCACTGACTCTGCCTGCTCACAGCTGGAAATCTACGTCGTCTTAATCTTCCCATTGTGCTGCTTGTCTGGCACGTAGAGCAAGTGCCACTGCTTCAGACACCCCTGGGCTGCTGCTGGGCTGGGATGTCTCCAAATCTGTTTTTCACAAGAGAAATAACATTAACTGTGTTGATGTGGGTACAATAGCCATCCTGCATTAGAAAGCCCCATGCTTTTTAAGTTTCATCTGTCAAACATTTGTGTTTGTACGAAGCAGGAATAGTTCAAGCTACCAGGCAGGCTTCTGTGTTTTATTCTGGACATAAAATGTGCTAAGGACTCTATGTTGTTAATAACCACTTCAGAAGTGGTTAAGTACTCATTTAATATGATGCAATACTCTTTCCTACAGCTGCTCCCATAAGACAAAATAAGAATCTCATTTACCCAAAAAAATTCAACTCAAGTATACTGAACCTCGAGATCAGTCTTCAGAAGTCACCACCCAACATTGCAGCAAGCTACCAATAAGCTACCAACAGCAAGTGCTGGCCCCAGAAACAGTCTTTTTGTTTTCTCTTTATACAGGGTGCTAAAAGTCTGTGTCTATTACCTCAAACTGTTGTATGCTGTGTCTATACTAAATCAAACATTTTTACTGAGCTGAGCTGGTGAGAGTTGCTTTCTCAGTGCTTAGCATTTGTTGCTTACCAGGTGGGAAGCCAGTCCCCTTCAAGATCCCAGCAGAATAGGGATACTGAAAACAAAATTGACAAGTAGATTTAAGTCAGAGTTTTCCCTCCTGTGCTTGTTATCTTGTATTTAATTATGCATTTCCTGTAAGTAAACCATTCTCTCTCCAGATCTCAAGCAGGATTATGAACATGAATATGCCAACACTTACTCTGGTTATATGTTTTCATCTCTTCAAATCAATCTTTTAAAATGATTTCTACATGTACAGGACTGTCTGTCCTCTTTGTCCCACATATGCCCATTGTCTATATAGGGACATGCTCGATGTTCTATATAGGGAAAACAAGCAGAGACGTCCGTCTTTGACTATCTCACCTCGTTGTAGGATGCGTTTTGATTTCTGTCAAATGTCCTGCCTAGGTAGCTTGGCTCTTGCTGGGAACGTTGCATGGATGGGTGGTATGAAGATCTTCTCTGAAAGACATAATATTTGACATTAGCAGTAATATATTATGGCTTCCAGTCCTGGTCTTATGGTCAGTACCCACGCCCACATCTATTACCCATGGTTTTGGGAGATGTTTAGAAGCCAAAAGGCAACCTGGCTTGTACCAGGACCTGCCTGAGTGCTGAGGCACTGCCCTTTGTACAGACCAGGACTCCATCTCATAGTGACACAGGGATACAACCTTAGTGCTTTGCAAACTGCACGGTACTTTTTGCTAGATTATCACCTAGTCAGATAACACCACAACCCCAATTTTATAAATAGGAGAGGTTGGGGAAGGATCTGAAATAAAAAGGACCTAGGTGTTCATGGTTTGCCACCCACACAGAAATGAAATTTCAGTTTTTCCTTTTCGGACTCTTGTTTTTAGCCACTATTTCTGGTAACACCTCTCTTTCTCGGACTGGCTTCTTTGACACCTTAAGACTTATGCAGGTGATTTAGCTGTTATTAGAATACTTTATATTTCTTTATTCACAAATAACTAGATGGAACAGAAGCAGATACAGTTGTGCACAATAGAGGAAATACAAAGCTGGGACGTAGTACTGGATGCTGTGCAAAGTAGCCCGGTCTCTCTATGCTGTCTGAATTTGGATACGTGGAGCTTCCTGCCTTGAAGAGACTACTTTTGTCCTGGTATTTCTGATTGTTTTGCAGTTATGTTAGCTTGTTTTCTTTCTCTTCTAGGCAAAGGAAAGCCTGGGGAGGCAGGATAACTGTGAGGACAAAGGTGCTTGTAACTTAGTGCCAATTATATGTGAGATTGTGGCAGGTGAGTACACGCCAGGGAAGAGTGTGGAGCAGAGAGTGACATCCAGACCTACTTACTAGGAACTAACCTGAATGAACAGGTGGAGAAGAAAAAAAAAATGGCCCTATCTTATTTCAGATCTCTAAAATGGCAATGAGAAGTGGCAGGGAGCAAAGCAGCAACTGCAGATGACAACCTATTCTCCATGGGACAGGTACTTATTTGGGCCTAGCAAACCTTTTTGTTGCCCAAGTATGTAGGTCAAAGAGTTTTCACTCAGCCTAAATGAAAACACTGCACAGCACCTACATGTACACTAATTTGATGGTTCAGCAAGCACCACTGACTTGAAAAATAAATTTAATTTAAAGATGTTAGATGTCTATTGATGTTGTGTGGGATTTAAAATCGGGTTAGATCAGGGCACTCAGTTCAACACATCAGCAAAGATGGGTGAGGAGGACACAAAACATAAACCCATAAGGAAATCTAGAGTCAGGGGAGGAATGCAGCCTTCTTCATATTCTAGGCAAGGTTTAAGTGTGGCTGAACCCTTTTCTGACCATCACTACACCTAGATTAGAAATGTTTTCTTGCAGTTTAATAATCATAAATAATATTTAGTGAGGGGAAGGACCTTCTACATCCTCCCAAGTTAAATTCCTCTCTGGAGCAAGTAGGGAATATCCCAGATAGCCTTTTGCTGGCTGGAGCTAAATAGCAAGCAAGCAATTTAGGTGAAGTTTTAAACACAGACATAGCTGAAAATGGCATCCTAATTGAAAGACTAGAGAAATTCCATTGAATCATAAGGAACATGTAATTGAAACAGGAATATCTGAACTACGAAACTGACCTGCTGGTCTCGTCCTCTTGGCACAGATGGATTTTGTTTTGCCCTCTGTTGTAAATGGAGTTTTCGAAGTAAAAACACTTTATCTTTTCCTACCTGTGGTCAAGAAATTATTTATCATTAGCTGGAATGGAATAATCATAAGGGAGGCTCAAGGTCTGTGAGTAACCATTGACCAGAATAATCATTAAGATTCCTATTTAATCAATCTATGAAGAGAGCTGCAGCAGCACAGCTTAGAAGTAAAAATTTTTTTGCAGCAACTCTATTTGTAAGTTTCCCTGCAACTGACAAGCAGAAGGGCTACCACCCTCATCTGCATTGCTATAGGAGGAGCAGATTACAATTGAACAATACAAGTGTGAGAAAATCAACAAGGAAGCCAAACTTTAAACAAGATAAAGGTGAAAGATGAACTTACGTTAACAATTTGCTTACATAAGAGCTTGACCATGGTCTTTCTTCCTTCTATTATTTGCCAGTAAAGATAAGTAATAATTCTAAAAATAAATAAATAAAGTCCAACAGATGAACACTCATACGCATGTGTATTTCCTTCTAGTCACTGCTTAAACAGAAAGTTATCTTTTTCATTTTGTTCACTAAAAATTTAATAATATACACATGTATATGTCTGTATGCATATAATTGCATATCAAATGGCAAACATGAAATTGCTTTCTCCTGGAAAAGGCCCAAAGGTTTACAGACTTATTCAAGATGAGAGGTACAATTAACATAAGTAAACAATACAAGTTGCATTTAAGATAACAAACATGAACCCAATGTTCTTACCCAATTTTGTGTCATTTGCTCAGACACATTCATGGACATTAAATCACAACACTGAACACTTATTGTTTCCAGGCCAGTTCTGGTTCCACTTGAATGGCTGGGTGCTTTTTTAATGTGAACAGGTTTGGGCTCTTACGTGTGCACAGGCTATGATGGAAATAGCAAGCAGCACAGCTACAATTTCAAACCCTACCAGTGGGCAAATACCTTAAAGATGCACATGCAGGTTTTGCCAATATAATTCTTTTCAGTCAGGAAGACACTATGTGAATTTACCTGAGATTAGCTGGATGTAGACTGCAATGTACTTATTAGCATGCCCCCAAATACTGTGCTCACTTTAACATGCCACCTGTGTACCACCATGGCCTTCACCACAGTGCCCCCATGGTCAGAAAAGACAAAGAAAGCACCTTCTGAACCCCCACTTTTTATGTTGCCCAAAGTTCTAGTAGAGATCAAGCCTGTACTACCTGTGTTTGTGAATGATTTCTCTTTTCCTACTGATTTATACACTAATGAAAAAGGTAATTTCACCTGCCAACTGTACGCAGCATGTTCCTGTTTGCTGATGGTCCTAAAGCTAAATAAACTGATGGTATTAAGATCTGGAAGCCTAGGCATCACTAAACTAAAAGCATTCAATTGAAAGCAGCATATTCTATAGTTAGAATGAAGCTGGTTTGCAAAGAGCTTTGGCATCCTAACATAAAAGGAATAGATTTTATAACTTATTTATGTACTTCAAAGACATGATATTCCAATTTATTAATAATTTCTGATGCTCTAGAATGTACTTTGTAACTCAGTTATGGAGAATGGCTATGACATAGCCAGGTTTTTCCACTTCAGGTTCTTTTCAAGTGCTTTTCATCAGCAGATACTTACAGGAAAATGATGGAGAGGATGAAGAAGAAAAGTTCACTAGTAATTAAGTTGTTGTAGATCCACACTACCCATTTTGAGCCAGTGTAATTTTCCAGTATTTTTATCCACTCAGAGACTGCTGCAAACATAGAAGACAAACCTCTGAAAGGACCACATTCTTCTGAAGGTTTTAACCTGAAAGTGTGAGAAAACAGCTATTTAAAGCTTCATTTACTAACATGTGATTTAGTTAAACACTTTGTTGATGAAGATTCTCATTAGTTTGCTATAGCTCTCTGTTCTCTTTGGACCCTCAGGGAACTTCCATCATTTATGTCTGATTTTTTACTTGGGTCAACTCCTGCACCTTAAAACGCCACCCCAATGTCCCCCTGAGACTACTGCAGCCAGAGATCTAAGACACCCTGCCACAGTGGATCTGCACCAACCTGTGAACATAATCTTGACCTAAATGTAACAAGTCAATCAGTGTAGCACAGGCTACAGCAATTTGAAAATCTGAATTTCCAAAGTTGCGTAACAGATGTGTAAAGGAACCATCATCCCACCTTGCCTTCCAGGACGAGTCACTGCAAACTTTCAGTAACAACAAGCTGTGGTGAAGTAAGGTAGTCTCCTTAGCAAAAATGAACATTTTCAGATAGACAGGAAGAGGAAAATATTGTTTGCTTTGAAATTGAACTAATCTAGACAGTCATGGCCTATAACATTTAATAGGCCTGGTATGGCCTATAACATTTAATCCGAGGAACAGGCTGGGTCACAGAAATTTTTCAGGAGAAGGAAAGGATGAATCAAAGGATTTTCTCTGACATTTAAATAGAATACTAAAACTTGAAGGCAACAAATTTTCCCCTCCCACTTTCTTATGGGACAAGTTCTGCATTAACCATTTTTTTTTGCAAACTTTCCGAGTGTGTTTTCAGAACACAAAACATCTCATGAACATTTGAATCCTTCCTTTAGCAATTAATACAAATTTGTCTACAGAACAACACAGATTCTTCTGCTTGGTATCAGGTCACAGCATAACATATTGGAACTGAATCTCAGTGCTCTTCCTTACCTCCAGACAGTAACTGCAATGACAGCCAGGACTCCAGTGAGAGAAGGGAAAAACAGCAGCAACATGAAGAATGTTGTCATTTGAGCTGCTCTCCAGACTTGGCGAGGGGGTTGGCAATTCTTCATTAGGCTGACCTTTTAAGAGATGAAAATATACTCTTTTTTTTATTTTTGTTACTTATCACTCTAACTGGATTTAAGTCAATACTACTGAAATTGTTGGAAGCAATTGCTAGAATAGCATCTATCAAAAGTATCCAAGGACTTCTAGAACTTGATAGATACAATGTAGTTTTAGAAAAAGGGTATAGTCTTTCAAATACTAAGAGGACTCCGTTGGGTAGTTTGGTTTTGCAGCACACACGAAAAATGTTCATGATGACCAAAGTGCTGGAGCACCTGTCCTTATGAAGGACTGGGGATGTTCAGCTAGAAGAAGAGAAGGCTCTAGATAGACCTCATTGTGGCCTTTCAGTACATAAAGGGGGCTTATAACAAAAATGGAGAACAACTTTTTACATAGGCAGACAGCGATAGGACAAGGGGGAATGGTTTTAAATTAAAAGAGGGGACATTCGGATTTGAGGTTAGGAAATTCTTCACTCAGAGGGCAGTGAGGCACAGGCTGCCCAGAGAAGCTGTGGATGCCCCATCCCTAGAGGTGTTCAAGGTCAGGCTGGATGGATTTGTGCAACCTGGTCTAGTGGGTCGCAGGGGGATGGAACTTCATGGGCTTTAACATCCCTTCCAACCCAAGTGGTTCTGTGATATGATTCAGGGAAGTTTGAATTTGTGCTTGTAGCTTTGTTCTTCTGCATTCAATGCTACAAACTGTTCAGTCACCTAATAACCAATCTGTCGTCTAATCACACTGCTGAAACAAAGAACACTGAAAAGAAGAATTTCCACCATGATATTTAGCTGATTCGCCCCACTTAGACCTAGATAACTTGGGGGTAGGAAACAGGTGGCTGGGGAAGAGAAAGAGAATCCAAAATCACAGCAATAGGATGAGTATCTATATTGCCACATGCACTTAGTTAATGTATAGTTCATGTGCATTATGCATACGAAATGCACATACCATTAGTTCCCTATGCTTTAATTTTAGTCCTTTATTCTCTCCCCCTTCTAATTCCTATGCTTTCACACTTCTGCCCTCTCAAGTTTTACAGGTTTGCAATTCAAACGTGTGCATACAAATGTTGTTTCTTTAACCAACCAACCAACAAAAACAAAACAATAACAAAGCAACAACAAAACCAACCAAACTGCTCCCCTGGGCACAAAACCAGAGCGTCTAGCCAAACCCAGCACTTTAACCCAATAAATCCTGCCCATATTTCAAGCAGTGTAAATGGCATGGTACTGTATGATGAATACATGTAAAGCTTGTTACCTTTTTCACGTAAAATACTATAAAAAATGATATCATCTGGATACCAGGCAGCAGAGGTGAGAAGAGAATACCAATCCTAACAGAAAAGATTTATAAGAAAAAATTACATCTTCACTATTCACTACACAGTGCTCAGTGCACCAAAAATAGAAAATATCACACTATATTAATATACAGTTAGAGTTTGGCTATCGGCAAATGTATAATTATATTAACAGTGATCCTGTAACAGTAAGTTAGCCTTTAGAAACATGCAACTTTAAATATACATATCTGTGTACATATCTGCAAAACTCATAACTGGAGTACTGTACTCATTCTCAGAAATAAGGAGGAAATAAGGCAGTTTTTCCGGTATTTAACACTGAGATTAATTCAACAGGAACACTATTCCAGTGGGGATTAAAACAAAACTTTTGGATATTCCTTTTACAGTTTTCTCCCAGACCAGGGGGCCACAATCTAAATTACTGTAATTATGCGGGTA
Source organism: Aythya fuligula (assembly GCF_009819795.1). NCBI lineage: Eukaryota > Metazoa > Chordata > Aves > Anseriformes > Anatidae > Aythya > Aythya fuligula. Next base: position 8,575,887 of record NC_045573.1, read on the forward strand.
ATAATTTCAGTCACAGAACTGACGAGTCACGATCCTTACAAAGGTACTTGATATATATCATCTCTCTTGGACACTTGTCCTACACTTTCTTTCATGATGCGAAGCACCCGTAAGTGTCTGAATCGGGATGTTCCATGGTATTCCTACATGCAAATGAAGTTTTAGCTGTAAATTTACCACTTACCAGGTCAAAGTCTGTGCATAGATCAAGTCTAAAACATTTCGTGCAATATCAAATTCTGGCATTCCCAGGCTTACAAAGATTGTAGTTCCAATAATTCTGGGGAGAAAAAAAAAAAAAAAAGAAAAAAGAAAAAAAAATCATTTGTTAAATGGTATAAACCTCTGCAAATAGGTCAGTGACAGGTTATTCTGGGGTTCCATTAACCACGTGTCCCACAAAGCAGCCACAGCTTGTTGATTAGACAGCACATCAAAATGAAACAGAAGAATCTGGCAAAAGCAAATTCCCATAACACACAACAGGAGTAAGAAAGACTTAGGACATTTTTAATGCAAGTCAAAAAAAAGACCAAAAAAAAAAAAAAAAAAGGATTAAAGGATTTATAACTATATCAGAAAAGTATGCTTATGCTTATGATTTAACAATTGAAATGACAATTAACCTCATGACAAAAACCTAACAGCTTTCCAGTTCCCAACTCCTGAAAATTCTTAGCTTTAATCAAAAAAATGAATCCTCTAAACTGACATTTGCAACATATCCTAAACATATTCTACTTTAAACTAAACGAGGTGGCAGGTAGCTGAGACACACAGGTAAGCAATTACCCCAAGGGTTCTGCTTGAGGACTTATAACCTAATTTTATCACTTATTCTTTGCCTGAGATGGGAAGATTCAGTTTCTGCTTTTTGTAGCAAGAACAGGGAGGATTTTGGTTACTGCCCCATCTTGCCTTGAGTAAAGGTCTGGGTACCACCTCATCAGCTGCATCATCAACATTTGAGGGCTGTGTTTCAGTTACTCTGAAGACATACAAGTAATTAAATGTACTTGTACTTTTAACCTTTTATGACTGTAAGTCTGGTGCTTTTACACAGCTCAGTGGAGAACTTCCATAATGGCTGATGACACAGTTTTAGTACTGTGACTTTTTGTAGGGAGGTGGTTTCATGTCTAAAGAGAACGATAACACAGGAGGATTAAAGTACACTGACAAGAGCTGTGAAGGGAAAGTCATCAAGGGCTTCTCAACATTGCTTTGTGTTGATTTGACACAAAAGTCAAAGTCCTAACTTGTAAACCAATCTTGTTCTCATCACATGTGAAGGGCAAACAATCATAAAGATCTCCTACAGAAGTATAGCCAGGATCCCTAAATGTTCTATAGAGGTGGCAAGCACTTAGTACTATACTACTGTAGTCATAAATAATGTTTAGCAGTAGGAAGGGACACGCAACACATTACTGAATTAAATGAATTTTTGTTTACACACTAAGCTGAGCTTACTTTCAGTTAAAAACACTCTCTCACACACCACACTACAGACCTCTACAGTAGGGAGACATATTACATCCCTAATAAGACTGATTAAAATGAGATTTTAAACTTGCATGCACTCTGTAGAGTGACATAACAAAAAGAAAAAACATTTACAGAGGGACATACCAAGAAAAGCCAGCAGTGCACCTGTGCGCATGCAGAAAAGCAGGGTTTTCTGCTTGAGACACCTGGTCATTTGGCATCCCATGAAGGAGACCTAATGGAGTACAGTGCGACTCCTCTCTGCCTGCATTTGCATCTCCAAAGGGAACAAGGACACACTGGGAGAGTAGAACAGTACACACTGTGACCTCTCCTAAGAGGGAGCTGGAATATACCCAAGGCATGTACCCAGAGACCATGCTGGGTAGAGAGAACTGAGGAAGCTTCATTTTTTTCCTAGGTCTGCTCCTGTTGGACCTCTCCTTTTCTCACATTGGAGGGGAAAAATCCAACCAACCAACCAAAAGGACTATGTCTTTGGCTAATTAATAAAAACAAGATTAGGAACATAGTGCTCACCTTCGTAAAAATTCTCCAAAGAAAGAGCCAAGCAAACAAAATATGAAGTCAACCAGAATAAGACGATAGATATCTTGGCCAATCAGTGTTTCCCAGCACTTTAAGAGGTGGAAAAAATAAAAATAAATAAATAAATTTTAAAAACATACATGTATCTGAAAGAAATAATTATGTGATTTTAACTTTCCAAAATGCAAATGCTTGGACATCTGAAATCTGGGCTATGGATCAAAGACTTGCTGGCACCCTAACTAATCGCAGTTGACCTCTCACTGAAGAATGTTGCAAACCAGCTGAGACTCAAATCGGGTGACTCATTCTCCTATATAAGTTCATTTCTCTGGAGATTCTAATAAAGAAATGCTGGGGTGGGAAATTCAGCTGTCCAAAGGACTCCATGTACTTCTCATATGAAGCAGGCCTATTACCACCATGGTTCTTAAAGAGTTATCATAAGTCAAAGACGCATACTTTTGAAACTTACTTGGGACTTCGATGCCGCCACAATGTCAAGCCAGTAGTAGCACAGTATTCCAATAATTGATATTTTCAGGATGATATTTCTACAAAGAAAAAGTAACAGTAAGTGCACTGACTAGTCTGTAAGCTGACGGGGAGAAACAATGGCAGGATGGCCATCGGTCATGTTGCTACCTTCTTACACACCAACAATAGCACTGCACAGTGCCAGGACTAACAGGAGCTCCGGTGCCACGTTATTCTATTGTCCTGGCAGAAGTGAAGCCAGGTGTGACGACCTTGATACAGGCCTAAACATGCTGCTGGTTGGGTGTGTGGGCTTCACAGGAGAGGAAGGCCTGAGGGGCACTGGTGGTAATGTAATGTTAATTCCAGGCATCTATAGCAAAGTTAGACCTCCTCACTCCTCTCTCCACTTCCCTTCCTTTCCCCAGGAGGCTCACAGCCCAGTAGCTATCTATGGGAGCTACAAACAAAGCCAAGCCCAGTGTCACAGTGTTCCTAACTCGGAAGGATACCCTGTCCTCATGCAGAGACGTAACACTCCAGAAGACTCACAGAAAGCAAACAGAATAGGGAGGGAAGAGCATGCAGAAGCCTTTGGAGAAGATGAATTCACATGTTCCATACCTCACTACTGCCCACCAAACCATCTACACATAGCTTGCTGAAAAAAAAAGATGAGTCAGCCAACTTCAGGCAAAAAGCACTAAGAGGAGGGAGCAACAAATACCTGGCAATAGTGACATATGTCCTGTTTCTGGGATTCTGAAATTTCTCCAGCTGTCCAAGCCATGAGTAGAAGAATGGGATGAGCACATTGAGGAGAGATGCAACAATTGGTAGCACCAACATGGCAGCTTGGCTCTCCAGGTCATTTTTATGCCCTTCCATAAACAGCTTTGAGAGAAGAAAAACAAAAAGAACCAACCCCGAAATTAGAACCTTAGCTGAAATGCTTCCTCAAGTTGTGCCCACACACCTGACACACATATCTGAATGTTCTCCGATTAGAGGCCACCGTGTTTTACTGGCCCATATCCAGCACCACAATGGCCCCCCCCCCTTCCACTGTGTTACATGGGACCACAGGTGGGAGCCCCAGCTTAAAAGCTGTTCCAGGGCAAAGGAGAGGCAGTCCTTTCTGAGGCTTCTTCTTGCACTTTCTTTCAAGGCCACCAGCTGCGCTCTAAACCAGCCGTGGTATGCAACTTCTGGGATGAAGTGGGAGATTTGCTCAGACTCCTCAGGTCCTACAGTCCTGCCATAGTCCCAGCGGTGTGAGTCTTTGCAAACCAGCTCTTTAGGTACAGAAGAACGTGTGTGTGTATTGGCAGTAACATCCACGCTTTCCTACATTCCCTAGTAGCAAACAGACCACAGCTTGCATTCTGTGTATGACATCCATGTGGAAAAATAACGTCTCTAAAAACAGGTTGCAAAGTCTGTCCTTACCTCTAGATTATTAATGGCGAGGAAGTAAACACTGGCACAAGCAGCCACTGCTGTTCCCAGGGAAGCAGCCCAGGCACCAAGATGAATAAGAATGTGAACAAGTGTCTCTGTTACAGAATAATTTAGAACTTCCTTGTTTACATCAGTGAGGCTTTCCTGCAAGGAAACAAATTGTAATGAAGAATTGCTTAATCAGCAGCATGAAGGAAAACCTGTTTCAAGTGACTACTTGAGAGACTGAATAAAAGATTTTTTTTATCTAGAAGATCAGCAAAGTAATATCCTGGGAAAATTAAATGGCCAACTTTGTGTTCCTGTCCTAAAAGTTGTTTCTCTGTTATGCTAATTTAATGTTTAATATGATAAGTCTGCTTTTTGTTGACAAAATATTTAAACTGCGAAAAGGAAAAGAAAAAAAAAAAAGTAATATTCTAGCATATGTTTAATAGTCATAGAGATTCGTTCAGTAGAACAAAAGCATTCATTCAGTAGAATAAAACGACATAAATATTTATATGTAGCTTAAAGAGAAAAGAAAAACAAGTAGCTATGACAACTCCAGAAGTTCAAATCAAATGAAACTTAACAGCCAGGAAGACTTAAGTTTATTAGAAACATGACTAGCACGCCTGAGTCACTGGTCTGGAGACTTATTTGTGCATACATTCTGGCAGAGTGATCCAAGCATGCTAGTTATGCTTCTTTGCACCTTTTTGCATCTCCTGTATTTTGTACCTTTATTTGTGTGCTGAGATTCTTTTGTTTCAGCTTCACTGCTTTTTCATTAGTTATATTGAAGTCCCAAGTGCAGAGAAGCTTGCTAGCATTTCCAGAGTATATCTGAGGGTTAATGAAGTTCCTGCAGAAGGATTTTGCCATGCTGCAACAAAAAATTAAATTTGTGAGATGCATAATGGGGAAATAGGTCAGGTTTTCACAGCAGTGGAAGACGGGAAGGGGGAGAGGAGAGGAGTCAGCTTTTCCATCCCTTCCCTTGGCTAATGGACTTATGTCAGAGCATCTCACATAAGAAGACATGGAAAATAAATCTTAATGTAAGAGTGAACTCTCACACTTCTTTCTCCCAGTTGTTGCTGACAATCATTACTTCATGGATATTAGAAGGCCATGTCAATACTATATGATATCAGCAGCAACAGATTACAAAAGGGAGATCATGCTGTCAGTTGCTTTGAGCTGGGATTCACCTGCATGGCCCTCACTATTCTGCAGTCGCTCTTCATTCACCTAATGAAATTTTGATGTGTGAGACTGTCTTTTGAGCAGAATCTTCTGCTTAAACTTGAGACCTGGAAATAAGGACTTACAGAAACACACTCAGGCAATTATCACTGTCTGACATTTACATATTTTTTGGCTAATATAAATGAAATAAGAATATATAATTAGTTTACCTGATCAACAAGATAAGCAAGCAGATGACAAAATACATTCCAACAGTAAAAATATAGGCCAGCTGCATGTTATAAGATGCACCATTCTCCGTTTTACTGATTGCAGCATTGGTGTAAAAGCCATAGTAGAGTACTGTTTTTTGAAAATAACCCTGTAAATATATGGACATCATTCAGAATATTTTCTAGTACCTGTATATAGTGAGCAGTACCATCACCTGAAGCACAATTCAGATGTGGGAGCTGTCCCATTCCCTACTGTAAAATCAGGTGTGATTAAATTTGTGAAAACTGGACCCTGTTTTCATTCTGTCAGCTATAAACTTCCATATGTTGGAGAACTCTAAGAGGTATATAAATGACTTGTATCATTTGGGATGATTTTGAGCATTCAATATGCTTGCAGGATTTACCCTTCTCTGAAAATTCCTGAAGAGGGAAAGTGTTAATCGCTTATTTCTTCAGAGCAATGTTCTGAACTGACAAATTGTAACAACTGCAAGGGAACCAAGGAGGAAGCACGTGACATTCAATACGTGAGTTACTACATCACCGGTGACCTCCTGCAATGACGACTGTACTTTGCAAAATTAAACAACATTACTATAAAATAGAGCCAAATACTTTAAAACCCAATTCTAGAAAGAAAGGGTGAACACCTTTCCTTTTGAAAAAGAGCATTAGCAAGAGCAGAATCGTGTTTATTAACCAGAGAAATCCTTCAACAACAATAAAATTGACACAATTTTTACAACTGTCAGAGACAGAAAAAAAGAGTAAGTCTTCTCAGATCAAGTAGTTGATGAATACTACTAAACTTAGAGCAATGCAAAATTTTTGTTTATAAATATCCTGGAATTTTATTCCCTGAATATAAAGATCTCCACATAGTGAAAGATCCTCCTGTCTACAGGGCACACTACAGTTGGTGGGTTGCCACACAAAATCTGTGCACTCCTTGGAAGAATAAAGCTTTAGAAATAAGCAAAACTCACAGGAATATATACTGAAATCTTTACTGTATTTTTAGAGGAAAATTAACATGGGAAAAATGTTCTGCTAAAGACTATTGTATCCACCTCCAGAAGGCCTGACTTCCACTCCTTTCTAGAAGAACAATGAAAAAATCTTGATATATTGCTGAACACAGCAATCATTTGCAGTAAGACACATTCATTAGAATGAGTTCCACCCTGGGTTAATGTTTGTTGTAGTTTTTGTTGTTTTGTTTTGTTTTTCAAATACACACTATCATTTCTAGTCATATAAACATCTAACTCAATCTCTTAAGAAGAAATATTTGCTTTTTTACTTTGTCATGATTTTTAAAGTAGATCTGTTGCAGAGAGTACTAACACAAATCCATTGTTACATACTTACAGCTCCAGTGAGCAGCTCCAGACCCGTGAATGAAAGGTTATTTGGTTCTGCTGCAATAAACTGAGGGACTGTGATGAAACTGAAGTTTATGAGGAATGAGAAGATGTTGAAACTTAGCAGCCACTTCAAGAAAATAAAATACGAAAGAACACTTGTTCCAAACTCGCCACCAATGATCTTCAGAGTCTTGTGCCATAACCACAGTTGGTGAAAACGTTCTGACAAGCTGTTTCTAAATCGTCGAAATGACTGAAGTACAAAAGATATGAGAGGGATGGACCTCAGCAAGCAGTCTTACACAGGGCTCAAATTCACATAATGCAGACTCACATTTTTACAGCTCCGTTTTGATGATAAGTACATATTTCTCCCATTACATACACTGTAAGATGCTGAACTGGTGTTCCTAACGGCTACCAGAATGCAAGTCATTACTAATGAACACTGCAGCAATGAATTGGTTCTTTGGAAAGTAAGAAAGCAAGCTGCCAAATACCTCTGGAGACAATAATAACACTGCAGCTGTAGTGGTTTACTTGATTGTGATAAACGGAAGTGTCTGACACTTACCACTTCTGTTCTGCGTAGACACTTTGTACAGCAGTCAAATTGAGTACCACGTCTCCCTGATTTTTCTGTTATTTCTCTAAGAACATTATTCCTGAGGAAGAGCAGGGCAGAGGGTGACAGGCATTATAGTACAGGTTGTAATTAAAACAAGAAGCCAAAGAAGCTGCTGCAAACACATGCTCATGAATGTGGAGTCAGTTCTAATGGTTGTTTTTGCATTAGCTGATACCACAGCTCTTGTCCATTACAAGCTGAGTTATGACAGCATATCCTAGACCCTCCACTAACTCACTGATGGAAATATATATATATAATATTCACAGATATTAAATAACTATATGTAACTAGACATGATGGCTGAGATCATGTGGTCTGTTCTTAATTTGCAATGACCAACATCCAAGTTCCCTTTGAATAATAATCACAAGTTTTCCTGCATGCTGAAAGACATTGCCTTGCTGTTTCATTTCATGTTACGTAAAAGATTCTTCTCACTCACAGAAAGGACACTGAAACATCTTTAAATTATTTTTTCTTGCAAGATGTTAACTTTTAAAAAGTGAACAAAAAAGTATTTTCAGTTCTTTCATACTCAAAGTAACAAACTCAAGTTGAGCAGATGGCAACATATGCTTGATAACTAGATGTCAACATTATGCTGCTTGTAAAGCTAAACAGATAAACTTCTATTTTTACCTGATTTCTCTCTTTTTTTTCATGGTCTCTGGCATTTTCTGTATTGCTTTAATCCTTTCACGGGTGGACATACTTGCAAGATTTTCAACTAACTTTTCTTCTGCACAAAAAACATGAAAAATCCAAGTTTTGGGATGATAAAACAGTAGTTCTTATGAAAAAAATATGAAATTGATACAATAATATTCCCCACTTTCACTGCCACTAACATGTGGCAGGTTCTGAGACTTAATGATACTGCTCAGAATATCCTTACCAGTACCCTAATAGAGATGTATGGAAATAGCACAATACTGAATGTTAAAAAAATAAGTGTCACTTGTCTACTGTTTGTTTAATGTTAATGCAAGGAGCTGTAATATAAAGGAAGATACAATACTAACAGACTGTAAGGTTCTGGTCTATTGCTGATCATCATTTAATAGTTACATTTCTAAGATACTACTTAATGATTTGAAAGCTAGACTTTTGTGTTATTTATTCTGTAATCTTAGTTGAAGTTAGTTGATATGAAATAGATAGTAAGATATTACTCCTCTGAATAAAGTTAGCTAAGTAACATGAACTGTATAATAAGTCAGGATGCTCCTAGGCAAAATTGTCTTCGGACAATTTCACTTTCACAGAAAGAACTTAAAAATATACCCTTCAATCTCTCTGCCTACATGCAAGTGTATGCCCTCCCTCTCACGTGTTCCCTGGTCACGCCCAATGATTGCATGCAAGTTTTCAGATACACACTGGAAAAATGGTATTGGGCCCAGTCTTCAGCTGTCATGGAAAACTGTCTCATCTAACCCATTCATAAATGTCCACATTGATTATTGGAGGTTTTCTTCCTAGAAGACACCTCCTTTCTTTCAAAATCCTTCTACTGACTGAGAGATTGTTTCAGAATCACATTCAATCATGCTGAATATATGTATCAGCTTCCATTTTTCTGGGGCCAAATTGCAGCTGTTTTCAAGGTATTCCATATGTCAAGCTTCTTTCATCCAATTATTCAAACTTTATTCCTTAAATGCATCTATCTTCCAGCTATGATGCCAATGAGTTTAGCCACAGCTTTCCTTACTTTAGCTCCCAAGTAAGCTAATGGCCAATCTGCTCAATGTTACACCTCCCCCCCTTTTGAGCTCAACCCTCTAGTTTGGAAGGCCCCAACTGACTGAAGTGTCTGCTAGTTGATGCACATGTTGCAGGCCCCCAGCCACATTTACTACTTAGGTCTAAAGCTGTCCTGATGTTACTGTCATTTTTACTTTAAGCCAACTTCCTTTATAGCTACTAAAACGAAGCAGAAAAAGAAAAGCAACTGTATCTCCTTGTAGAGGTACTTCTTGAACTTTCAGTACCTACACATTTAACCTCTAGTTGATTATGTTAGAAATGCACACTCTCCTTCCTACCAGGTATTAAAAGCTATGGAAAAAGCTATGTTTGGAAATGTCCTCTCTCTATGGTCACTTACAGAGCAAGACAATAAAATACCAATAAAATTTGTTACACCTTAATATAAACAGGATTTTGCCAAATCAGATCTTAAATTAAAGACTATGTTCCTATGATGAAAAGAGGAAAAAATCAAAGAATTTCTTACTATGAGAGTACAGAAAAATGTTTCTTTCAATGCATCTAGGTTATAATTGCAGAAAAGAACTCTTAGTTACATTCAAGAAGCAGCAAGCAGGAACCAAACTGACTGTAACAGTAAGATTACAGGATATGGGAAGAACAGTTCCTACCCAGAAAATTAACAATAAACTGCTATGCTAGGCTAAGGGGGAACTCAGACTGTACTATTTCAATCCATCTATATCTTAATGAACATAAATCTCCAATTACTGCTATAGTCCAGATTTTATTTTTAGACAACAGAGAGAAAAATTCACTAAAAACAGTCTCAAAAAATGCATCCTATCCTCCCTTTATTTCTTCCTCCAATGAACCTTTTCAGATAACTGTATAAGTTGGGGTTTGTTTTATTTTTTATGTTGACCCACTTACCGTGAGTTTGAGTTAAAATAGGTAGGTATTACAGCTTTCATTCCTCAAGGAACAAAGATCATCACTTTCAGAAAGATATTGAAAAATTCAGCTACAGTGATGTAGGACAGTAAAATAGAATTAGTGTGTTCTGATTCCTTTCATTAAGTGAAAATCTGCATACCTGAACAAGAAGGCTTTTTTAATTTTCATTATTTCATGGAAGGTGAGACTAACGTTCGGTATTCTGATTCATCACAATCCTTGTATCTTACCTTCTGATGCACTGGAAAAACTGGGAGCAGAGGGGCCATCCAACAGATGGAAGGGAGAAGGTGGGCTGTATGCCCATTCTGGCTCAGGCTCAAAGGAACGATTATCTGTTGAAGGGAATCAGAATTATACAGAAAGTCATGTGCTGCTATGGATTATTTACACACACAGAATATCAGGTCTTTTGACCAAATACAGTTCTACTACAAATACAGCAATATATCCTATTTAAAAAAAATTCTCCCTCTTTACTATGTATATCCTACTGTTCAATGAATCACACACTCCATAAAAGTCAGTATTTACCAATAATCTGTTACTACAATAGTTATTTGTTAATATATCATCAGAACTCCTTTCTAGGAAAACAAAACAAAACAAAACACCACACCGCCACCAAGTACAAATATATGCAGACAGTTGAGCCTTCTGGAGCTACAGGATATAGGACTCGCTCCGGATAGAGTGAGCCATAATTTGTTTCAATGTTTATGTCGATTGTTGATAGGAGAAATTACATACCATGGAATTTTCCATATGGACTTCTCGTTTGGACATCAGCTAGTGAAAAACTTTCTCTGTATTCAGAGCCATGTCTCATGGAGGCCATTGGTATGGCTGGAGAGTAATTCTCTCTTCTTCCATTGGGCTCTCTGTTGTTACCATATGGTGAAGAATCACAGAGGTTTTGGTGAGGTAACAGATTCCTTTGAGACCTCCTGCTGTGTGAGCAATAAAAAGGAAAAACTTGAGTGCCATAAAATCTTTCAATAGATATCCTTAAAAAATTGTTACCTATTATCATCAAATCTGAGTACTAACACAGATACGAAGAGGTATTTTGTATTTAGAACTTCAGCATCATAACTCGGGTTTGGTCGTCAACTGAATTAGAAAGACTAAAACTTTCTCCACTTGAATTTAGCATGGAGTTTGCCTAAACATGAGTAAGTGCTTGGAAAACAAGGACATGCAAGATTATAACATGCTGTGAAAATTACTAAACTAAAAAATATCCATGATATCTATGCCATAAGTCCTAAAAAAAAAACAACTGATAAATTATGAACACGTAAAAAGCAAGCAAGCCATTTCTCTTAAATGCCACCTTCCTGATGACAGCTTTAAAAGTTTGTGCCTGAGAATGAGAGCAAAAAGGAGGGATTAAAAGAATTCCACAAATCAAAACTCAGGAAAAAAAGTTTCCCCTGCACTTAAAAAATTGCTTTTTTTATGGCACAGTCACAACAGCAGAATTAAATGAACTCACTTTGTATCAATTTCCAGTGTCTCTGAGAAGTGGTAGTCTGGATTTTCAAAAGCTTCATTGTAATAATAAGACATGATGAGTCTGTGGTTTGAGGGAAGAAATCTTCCTTACTTTTGTCTCTGCTGCTTCAGTAATATGTTCATGACAAGACAAATATCAGACCTAATTACAAAACAGATGCATATACATATGAAATGGAAAAAAAGGAAGTTCATTTTAGCACAATAGTTAATTATGTCATTCTTCTAACAAGTAACATGAAACAATATAAATGGGAAATGGTTTTAATTTTGTTCTCTGATTTTATTCTACTTACTGTTGAGAAATTATGGTCCATGAGAAGTTGCAGGTAAAATGAGAAGTATTTTTCTATAGCTATCTCTACAAAAAAATAAAGAGCTTGAGCATGTTTCCCCAGCACTGACAGACAAGTAAGAACATGTTGAAATATTAAGAAGAAAAATTCTCTTTCTTCTTCATACAGGAAAAGACAAACACACGGTTTTTCTCTGATCACTGTGTTTCCAAAAAACAAAGAGCAGGTGAAGTCTGCCCACTTCCATACTAGCAACAGCACCTCTAAGCCTTAGTTGTGAACACACAACACGTTGGATCGATGCTGTGTACATAGCTGACATTATTTAGAGAACCATTTTTAATGAGAGCTCTTCCAATGACCTAATGTATTGATCTTGTAAATAGTTTCATTCTTAGCTTTATTTCTTACAATGTTCCACATTAGCACTAAACAAACCAGACTTGTTCAGAGTTTAACTTTATTTACAAGAATGGGAGTATGCAGTTAAGTTGGCAAAAGGAGAACCTCATATTCAAATTAAAGACAGAATCCATATTAAACAAGCAATTATTGAAATTATTCAGAAGTCATACTCAAAAAATGAAAAAGAAGCAATTTTTAGCATTTGCTCTTAAAGGCGTCATGCCAAGTTTGATAGCTGGGAAGATATCCAACAACAGAGAAGAAAAATAAAACAAAACAAAACAAAAAGACATGTCTGGCAAAATCTATCAGATTCCCTGCTTTACTTTCAGCTCCACTCCTAGAAATGTAGAGCTGAATCTCATTTAACATTACCCTCTCAACCAGCTTTTCTGTCTTCAGTGGTTCTCACTTCTAATTTCTACCACCGTAAAGAAAGTATCACATGAAGAAAAGTATCTTCCAAATGGATAATTGAAGTGTCTTGTTAAGGCTTTTGAAGGCTTGTCAAAACCCTAGCTCTTTAATTACTATCGTATCATTTACACACCTAAGGATTTTGGCAGATACTCTAAAATCATGCTGTGTAACATACATTTGTAAAACATTGTCCAGGTTTTGCACAATGACTTACAGAGATTTGCCTGTAAACATAGATAACTGATTCTTACATGTTAATTAGAAAATTGTCTATGCTTTCATTATATCATGATGCAGCATGTTTTAATGATGCCCACATCTTCAGCAAATATTCAGTTAAAAAAAAAAAAAGTACAGCAGGCAATTGGTATGTGCCATATCACCCTTGGCTTCTGTAAATAATGGACTTTGATCCCTGCCAACAAGAAACTGTAAACACAGCCTTCCCCTGGTGAAACTTGTATTTTTCAGGCAAAAACCTACTGAGACAGGGTGAGATTCACATGTAATCAAACAAGCAATAAGCAGAGTTTCCTCCCTCTATCCCCAAGGAAAACCAAGAATCACTCCAGGAAACAAATGTAAGGGTCTTACATGAAAAGTCATAGCAAGTTTTAATCTCCTGAGAGCTAAGCTTTCTTTGACAGAAAACTACTTAGCCCCTGATGAGCTTTTGAGAACTAGCTTACAATATATATGGAGTTTTATACAAACTATTCAGGAATTAGCATGTTCTGTCCTTACACTTCATCAAAAAGCATAGAAGTACAATTTTTGAAAAAGATCATGATCGTTTTCTGCAAGAATTTGCCTGGAAAATCAAATTTCCCTCTCTAAGAGCATTTAACATTTCAAACTGTAATGGAAAGCTATCTAAGAAAAGATGCCTTTCTCAGAGGAAGAAAATTCTCAGACAACTGTCTTTGAAGAGTGCCCCAAAATACGCTGGTTTCCCAGGAGGCCAAACTCTCAGATTCAGCCATCCAGAAAGCTGTGAAGCCTGCCAGCAAGGCAACTGGAGAGTTGAGCACAGATCTAACCAGCCCGTCAACTTGCCTGGTCTTTGCTCAAACTGTAGAGATCAAACACTCTGACAGATAAACATAGGTTCTGTAGAACCAGCACTACCCAGAAGCGCTCTGTTCTGGCAGTAAGCATCACCCAGCTACACCAACCAGCCCACTAAAATGCACCCAACCGGAGGAAACAGATCAGCATGACTAAAAAATACATCCATTACTTCTTTCTCTTACTTCATTTGAAGAACTCTAGACCTTAGGCTTGCAAAAACACCCAAATAAACCCGAGAGACAGTCCATGGGCTCCATCATTATTCACTTTGTTTCCTTTGAGTTTAAAGATGCACTTTATGCCAAAATTTCTGCAAAAATCCACAGAGACATTTACAGTCTAAGAAGGAATCCAGCACGTGAAACAGCACACGTCTTTCTCTGCACTCCTGAAGCTTAGAGGATTTTAAATAAATTCCCCATGTAGGCTGAGACATATTCAAATTTTTGCAGTTTGCTCCTGCAAAAACTAGAGATTTTTCTCTTGCTAGTTGAGAATATTAGATCCTAAACCTTGAATGGCATTTAGAGTAAGCAAGAACACGCACAACCCATTTTTTTGTCTGAGGCTGTACTTACCCAAAGATTATTGTGATATCTGGTGCACACAGTGCTGCAGAAGGGGATGGAGGTGTGTCTGTGCATGCGTGCTAAAGGTGTACAAGTGGCATGCCAGGGTTACACAGGTAGCACAGATAGGGTGTACACACAGCACACCAATCCACCCTCTTCCTCCATCCCATGCCCAAAGACCATGAGAAACTTTTCCTATCAAATCAAGTACATACATTATTGGTTTGGTTTGCAGTTTCATGCACTGGCAGTTTATAAATTTCTGATGAGGTATAATTTGTTGGAAAGAACCAGAAGCATGTAATACTGAAACTAAAACATTTCCTTCTTCTCTTTGACCTATGACCAGATCCAGTAAATCATAGTTCCAGGAACAGCTACGAAGTTTAGACTTAGCTTCCCATTGAAAATTTTATTTTCCAGAAGGAAAAAATAAATAACATAGGTGGATAACAAAGGTTATTTATCAAGGAAAGAAAGCAGGAGTTTGACAAACCCTTTGCAGGGTGGCATCTGTTTTTTTGGATGACATTTTGTATTTTGGCAAACAATGAGGCAAATCTTATGCTCTCCCTCTGAAGAAGAGAAGGGTTTAAGGTCAGTGGGCTTAAGAATCATACATGTAGATACGTAAGTAAGGTACAGGATAGGTAGAGAAAGGGTGCTTTCCGCTTAAATCACTCAACACACTCTGTAATGATAAAGAACAGGAAACTCCAAGCAGTGCAAATTTGCGCTTCTGGATCGATTCCCAGAAAAAAAATAACTGCTTTCACGTCACAAACCAACAGCCATGACAAAATATTCCAGGTTACTGTCACCTATTCCTGTTTGGGTAATTCACTGCTATAGGCACTGATCCTCTTTTAGAATATTAATTAAGCAAACATGACTGTCTTGCTAATTACACTTTGCCCTGGTATCATGTTTTAGGAAAGCCATCTACACCTTCAAGTCATTTACCTGTAATCTCTCAGTAACAAGGATTACGTAAAGTAAATTCTACTTGTGCAAATCTTGTAGACAAATGCAAATGGTAAACTGCGGAACTACATCATAGTTTACCTAACAATGATGAATGAAGCGGATAGAAATCATGGAAAAAATGATTCATATGGTGGAATGTGTTCCTTTAGCATAAAGATCTTTTAATTTTGTAGGCTAGGACTGAACAGTATTTCACCAAGATATATGTTATTTTCATTCATGACCCCCTCTCCTGTTTAACACATTCCACACAGCTTCAAACTGAATATCAGATTGATTTCTGGAAGCAAAAAGTAAGTTTGAAAGTCAGACTGGAGTTAAAACTAGATTACATGTTGCATCAGTAGCAAAGGTCTGGCACTAACCGCTATTCTTCCACCATCTCTACCCCAACAGTTTCAACACAGCTGCAACAAACTAGGAAGTCTCTCAGAAATCTAAAGAGCCTGTGAGCTAAACAAGCACTCCGTTTGAGAAAAACGGATCTTAAATTGACCTATTAGCAATGAAACAAGTGTGAATTATACAGGGAAGTGAAGGTTAGCTTTTATGCATATTTCCAAAGTACCTGGTCTGCACTGACAAGTGCCACCTCTTACTGGCTGTCTATTGTGTTTTTATTGTTGTCACAACAGACGATAACAGAGATTTATTACAGTAGACCTTCGACCGAAGTCTACCGAATTAGTTTCAGTAATGCAAACCATGCCTCAGCTACAAAAGATCTTCCCAGTGAAAGAGATGTGGTAGCAGCAAAGATTCATTTGTTTACCACTGCAGAGTAAAATTGCAGGTAAGAAAAATGGGAAGGCAAAGGTGACAGCATCACTGTTACTGTCACAATACTGTCGCCTCTCCCAACGCCTTGTTGAACCTCAAGCTTACAAAGGAAGGTATTTCCCAGTCCTATAGGTCACTGCTCCCTACCAGAATACAGGTCCCATTCTCTCTGTGCCCCCCCCCCATCTATTCTTGATGAGAGAGAGCAGGGTGCAGAGTGGCTGGGCAAGCTGTCAGGAGCAGGGAGAACAGTGTCTGTCTGACATGGGGGCATCCTACTGCTGGACTATCTCCGCTGTCAGCTGGCTGCTCCCAACGTTTCCAGAAACAGCTTCAGCCCAATAAACTCGGCTTCTTATCTGCTCTATATCCATTTTTTTACCTGCTCACTGGTTTGCCTTGTCCTTTCCATTTAGTAGACTTCTTGTAATTTCCTCCTACCCCCAAAATATAGTGACACTACAACATTTTCATCCTGTTAATTTTGTTTGCAAGTTAAATCCCTTCTATTATGTGTGGTTGCTTAGATAAGGCTTTTAGAGAAGGACTGACAGCTACTTAACCTTTGCAGGTCTCAAGCAGGATTCTACAGCTCCACCTGAGTTTAAGTGCCTTTATAATAAACATGCCCCTGAAACATTAAAAAAAATTATTACAGCATATAGTTTAATTTCTGTGTCCAGTTAAGTGTCTTGAGAACTTGGCACACACTTCAAAATTTTTGCTTAATGGAAATGGATTAAAACTTGGATACTTCATAGTACTCTCCCTCATCTAGCACAAAAATACCTGCTCCTCCGCCTAAACGGGCTCACAGAATCACAACTGTTGTGGACTGATATAAATACAATGAGGATTTTGTATTATTTTATTGTATTATCTAACCCACTTCCCAGAGATCCTTTTGACATGAAATCTCTTGTGCTTTGATGCTTTGTTGCTTTTATTTTCTTACCTCAAGTAGTCAACTTAATCCATTGGGAAAACTTAAGCATTGGGTGAAGAGGAGAAATCGGGGATATACCTAACTGCTAAAATTAAAATAGGGAACTAAAGAGTAAAAACAGTATACCTGTCAGAGAGAGGAAAGATTAGCAAGAATAAGAAACTGTGAACAGAATTCTGCATTATTTTTGTGACCCTTGAAAAACTTTACCTAGCTCATTGTCTGATCATTATTATGAAAAAAAAAAAAAAAAAGGCTAAGGCAAGCATCACTTCATACCTGTGCAAGTCAGTCTTGTGACTAAATTTCCTAACTACAAACTATCGCCTTCTTTGCATATGAGGACTAAATCTTGCTTTGCAAAACAAGTTTGTTAAGTCTGTCTACTAACCAACACTACCAGCTACTCAGATCTGAAGGAAATGTTTAGTTACAAAAAATAAAAATAAATAAAAATAAAAATAAAAATAAAAATAAAAATAAAAATAAAAATAAAAATAAAAATAAAAATAAAAATAAGTACTTTTCAAGAGCACTTGTTTGGAATTGACTTTACTGCTTTCCATGGAAAGACAGCCTATCACACCTGATCTATTAGAGTATTAGAGGCAGGAGATACAGATTACAACAACAGTTCCAATGTTTTGCTTTGTTTATTCTGTATGTGCAATGGACACCTATTCAGTTTAAATGCAACCTTCAAATTATACTTTAATGAGCAGTATCAGTTACAGGAGTCTCATTCACAAGTTCAATTGGAAAACCCCACAGAAACTACACATACAGTCATTTTATGTCAAAACAGTGCTTTGAAGACACACAAGTTTGTTGATCTGAAAAAAAAGCTATTGTTCTGTTTGTAATTTTTAGCTTAACTTCCTGTTAGGATATTGTCATCTCATCCTATTTGCACAGCTAGCACTTATGATGACCCTGAGGGAAAACAAAAGCTATTCATCACATTCTAGCAAGTCAACTAGGAAGCTAGAAAATGTCTGGGAAGAACCAGTGAGCAGAGCAGACAGTCAGTACCGTCACAGCTTTCTCCTAGCTCTTCAAAATCCTTACAAGCAGTTTTCAAATTGCTGGACAATTAATTTTATATAAACTATTTTATTTTATTTTATTTAGACAAAGGAAAGGTAAATTACAACACAGTGTAACACGTCAGTACATTAGGGCTCTACTCCTCAGTGAATGTACAGAAGCTATGGACTATACAAGTCACAGAGTCTTTCATAAATTTATGAACAGGGACATCTTGACAAAGTGCTAGTGCCTGTTATGTCAGCCCATAGAGCAACACCACAACACCTCACCACTTTCATGGCAAGAAAAAAAGACCTTCCAGCATATGCATGTCCCACAAGTTTACTCTAGAAAAAAAATAAATAATAAAAGAGGTGAGAATATGAGGGAGAGAAAAGAATAAAGGAAAATAATTGATTGCTTTGCGCTAGCCCAAAACAGGACGCAATTTCCATTACATTGCTTAGTATGGGAAGTTTGCTGCTTTGTCCTGTGTCAGGCTGTTTTACGTGGGCAGGGACTGACACAGCACCCACATCTGAGCCACCATTCTCAAGCACAGCTTCAGTTTTACACTGGTGTATAGCACTACTACATGGAAAAGGATATGGCCGCTGAGTCCCATGAGTTGCAGACAAGACTGCAGTGACACAAGGTCAGTGGAAGCAGAAGTTAGCACAGCCTCAACCCAGTACCACTGACTTGTTGCAGTTTGCTTAACAAAGGCTGTTTCAAAGGGACAGAGGTTTAGCAGTGAATTTTGGATGTAAAGACTGGGCTTTGAATGTAATCTTCTGCATGGAAGAGTTTAAACCTTTGTAGGTTTGGGATAAAGAGAAAAAAAAAAAAAAAAAAAGTAATTCTGTGATTGAAGGAAGAGAGAGCAATGTTTAAGTAGTAAGCCTGTGTGTTTTGAGGGTGTTACAAAATGCTAGACCACAAAGAGCATGATTCTTAAATGGGAGATTTCCCTGCCAGACGTCGCACTGCAAGCTGGTGATCGCAGCACGGCTGGTGTGACCCCTCTCAGTCCAGAGCGTGGCACACCCCATCACACTGAACACATCAGGGAAGGCTGAAAATTGCTGTGGCAATCCTCCCCTGTGGGGTTGATCCTTCCAGCTAAAGCCAGCAGAAGCTCTTTAGTGACAAACGGGGAGCTGAAGCTGCGAGGTGCCACATAACTGGGCTGCTACCAAGGAGAGGACACCACTCCAGGTGGTCACTCACCACCCACCTTGCAGAAGCCGGGCACATCCCCCAGCACACATGCAACCCAGCCTTAAGACTTGTATCCGTCTACATTATCAGCGAGCTTAGGAAACTACAGCCAGCTGTCTGGCTGTTCAGGCGACTCCTCCAGCCCAAAGTGCAGAGAGAAACCACCACCCAGCCCCACCATCGGAGAACAGCTACAAGGCCCTGAGGGTCCCCCAGGAGCTCCCCAGGCTGCCCCCACCGAAACCCCAGCGCAGCCCCCACCAAAACCCCAGCACAGCCCCCACCCCTCACCTGCTGCCGGCCACCCCACATCCCGCAGCAGGCACCTGGGTCCCTCACCCTGCCGGCTCCTCCCGCAGCCCTGGACCGCGCCAGTGAAGTCCTGCTCCTGAGGCTTACGGAGAGGGAAGGAGCAAAACGATCGTTTGTTTTTTTTGCTTTACCTGGTGCAGAACACGTCACTTTATTTCCAGCTGATCTCTCAGGCACCCGCCTCCCCTCCAGGAGTTAAGGCATGCCTTGCTGTTGGCTCAGATCGCAATAGTAAAGGGACACAAAGTACAAAGAGACAGAAAGTAATTAGTTTCAGACACGTGGTGTGTTAACATTGATTATTGGATTAATCATTTGTATAGCAGAGAAAAAGAAAAATCTTGACCTTGCATCTTGTATTGCAGGAAGGCTCATTTAGTGGTAAAAAAAAAAAAAAAGTGAGTTCACACTAAAGCTGGCAGTACTTAGCAGCTTCTGGGTGGGGGATTTCATACCAGCCCCAGCCCAGGTTGCTGAACTCTGTAGGGAACATACAGAATTTCTTCACCTTTAGCATGATATGTACCTCTCTGGTTTTATGTGTTTGTTTGTTTTGTTTTATTTCATTCAACTAAAGACACCCTTACCAGCCACTGGGGAATCAGTAACAAACCAATTTGCTCTGTGTTCAGAAGCTGTGCTGTTTTAACGCCTGAGGACCACTTTTACCAAATGGATGGTGCTTTTCCAGCTCCTAAACTGGGTAAAACATGTCTATCCTGTACCAGGTGCATTCAACATAGAGTTAGGTGAGGTTTCCTGGTCCTACTTTATGTTTTGCCCAAAGCAACATTCCTGACGTGACTGCAGAGGACTTGTCTGTAGATCTCCTGCACTGATCCAGGAGCTGCCTGCATGTGGCAGAGACCGCAGAGAAAACACAGGGTAGTTGAACAGAAGAAGCCCCAGAATTGAACAATCACTAAGAACTTTTGTGAACCTTTAGTAGCCATTTTAAACTGTGGCATTATGAAGAGGAAATTGAAAGAAAAAACGTCCTGGAAATGTGCTGTTTCTAAATGAGACAGCCGGATCTCCAGCATTGTGGGAAATAGTATATGGCACTGGCTTTTGTGCCCAACACAGACTAAAAACTGCTACTTGTGTGAACAGAATACACTGGACAAATAATGCAAGAAAAGAAGCTGCTGCAATCGCTGTGCGACTGGCAGACTCCAGCTCTATCACCTGCTCACCTCAGTGTGCTACTCTTCCTGTTCTCACACCTAAGATTGCTGTGATCCTCGAAATTAACTGAAACATTGCCAAGTGCCTAAAAAACTTTCTCTAGTGAAAGAGAGAATAGACCATGTTCTCACATAATTCCTGGGAAAGTTAATCTTGTTTCAATTTGTACAATCTGTATTTAAATTTGTTCTTACAGGGTCATTAACCCAATGTTTTTCTACCCCCACGGCATTTCAGAAAAGTAATCTTATTAATCAGCAAGTATATTACCTTTCTGCTTTTTATTCTTAGGGGTAAGAAAAGGAACAAAACCAAAAAGCAATATTGACAATATTAGTTATATTGTAGACTGATATACCAGCATGAAAACATGAATATCTACAAAATGTTTTTCTGAAAAGTAGTTCAGTGCAATAAGGAAGTCCCCGTGCTTTAATTACATCTCAGTATTCTCTGTATCTTTATTCCTCTGCAAGTAATACATCAACTTATTAATCATAAACATGTACACCTAAATTACTTTGAGTACATTTAGATGTCAGCTTACAGTTTTATCATTAACATTTTATGGTTTTATTATGAAAAGTGATGTAGCCATATCGAGTCTTCTTGCTGATAAATCAATTTGAAGATCACATACCTGACATGATGACACACAGGTGAGAGAAGTTAAAAAAAAAATCTCCTTATTTATGTCTGATTCATCATCCTGAAACTTAATGACAATTCTTTTTAACAGCTACTGCAGGAAGTGGATGAGAAATACTCAGAAAAATCTTGTCTGTTTAACTATCAGTAAAACATAGTAAGAAATGCCAGAAATGCTTTGACTTTTTCTCATGTAGTATGTGGAAATTACTGTAGGTTTCATTTTACTTAACACTTTTCCTCACGTACTTGGTATTTTCACACCGAAGGTAAGAATTCCTCCAAACAAGGCAGGGAGTTCAGGCTTATGGTCTGACAGGACTTGACCAAATATCAATTTGCAAGGAGTTTTTAGTGCACCTGGCACTGTCAGGTACCAGTAAGGGACGACACGTAAACAAAACCCACCTCCGAGCCAATGCACCTCAGCCTTCCCCTCACTCGCTGGGTGTTTGGGCCTCATTTCGCTACAAAAAAAAAAAAAAAAAAAGAAAAAGTTTTTCTTAGTGTCTATATGCCATGTTTCTTCATGTGGTTTTTAACTAAGCCTTGGGTATGAGGAATGAACAGACTTTAATGCCCCAAAGTCTGAAATCCTTCTTTTCAACGCCCGAAGTGATGCCGAGGAGGGAGGGACCCGGACACCTCAGCCACGGTGCCGAGCCCCCTCACCTCAGCCGCTCCTCACACCGCGGGGCTCCGCCGGGCGGGGACGTGAGGAGAAGCCCCCCCGCCGCCACCACCCCCTTCCCTCAGCCGGGGACAGCCGCTCCCTTGGGGACGGGGACGGGGACGGGGATAGGGACGTGAAAGACCCCAACCTCGGCCCCCCGACCCCCTCAGCCCAGCCTGAGGGCGCCCCCTTCGGGTGAGGCGCCCCACGGAGGCGGCCCGGAGCGGGAGCCTCGCCCCCGCCCCGCCAGCGGCCCCGGCCCCGCGGCAGCCTTCGCCTCACGACTCCGCAGCGCCCGGAAACGGCAGCGCCGGGCTGGGGCGGCCCCGGGAAGGCGATGAGCGGCTTCGGGGTCGCCGGGGAGCTGCCGGCATGGGGGGCGGACGGCCGCAGCGGTGAGAGAGCGGGGACGGGACGGGACGGGACGGGACGGGTGAGGGCTGCGTGAGGACGGAGCGGCGGCGGGCGCCCGCGGGGAGGGAGCGGGGAGCTGAGGGAACGGGGTGAGGGAGCAGCGCTGCCCCCGTCCCCCCTCAGCGCCCCGGGGTGCCGGCGGCTGTAACGGGGCTGCCCTCCTCGCCGGCCGGGTGCCATGTTTTGCGCGAGCTCTGCTCCTCACCGCCGTGCTTCCTCCGTCCCGCAGAGATGTTTTTCCCCGAGGAGGCGCACGCCGCGGCACCTGCGGATTTCCTGCAGGAGCTGCCCAGCTACCGCTCCGTGCTGAGGCGCCGGGCCGGCCCCGGGGGCGGCCACGACCCGCAGGGCTCGCTGGGGGCCCGAGCTGGAGAGGCCCGGGGGCCGCAGCCCGAGGGAGCCGAGCTGGACGCTCGCCCCCTGAGGGAGCACGCCTTGAGCATCGCGGAGAAGAGGAGGTTACGGTGAGTCTTCACGCGTTTTTTGACTTTTAAAAAAGGTACACGCTGTTACACGTACGTGTATTACGATGGGAGGCAGAAATAGAATGGGGTTTAGTCGGCCCTGTGGGGCGCGGCTTTGAAAAGAAGCCCCCCAGGCTCTTCCCTCACAAAACAGGGCTCCCTGGCACATCCTCACCTGCGGAGGTGGGACTGGGGGCTCTTGGCTGGCATTAAGGAGCATTTGACCAGCTGAGCTGGAAGAAAAGAGAACTGCGAATTACCTGCTGCAGACAAACATGTTCCTGGCTTCTGAAACGATTCACTTCCTTCTGTTGTCTTGGGGTTTTGCCCTTTTAAAGATCATCTGTCATTAGAGTTAGTCCCTTCTCTCTCTGCTGTGCCTGCTGCTGTTCCTCATTCCCGTTGGCAGTTTTCTCAAATACACCATGCTTTCCCTAATGTGTTGCATTCTGCCTGGAAAGAGCTTTTTGAGACTTTTTTTTTTTTTTTTCTCTCACCCTTTCTTAAATTGTTGGTTTTTTTTTTTTTGTTGTTTTTTTTTTGTTTTTTTTTTGTTTTTTTTTTGCCATGAGCAGTTCCTTGTCCTCTGGTGGTAACCCTCAGCTGGGGCTTGTGTGCTTTGCCCCGCCTGTGTCTCTTGCTTGTAACCTGTCTGTTGTCTCCTGTCCTGCTGCTAGCCTGAAAGCTTTTCTGGGAAAAGAGTCCATTACTTGGTTTTACAACATTATTGTCTAGGCACATTTGGACCTTTAGATCAGGTGCTTGGTAGTTGCGGTGATGAGCTAGGGGAGAGGTGAAAGTACAAACAGATGCGCCACAGAAAACTATTGCTTGCAAGAGCAGCTGGAAATGGGAAGGACCAGGTAGGGGTGGCTGAACCTGGGTAACAACTCTTGCAGCCTGCCTCTGGAGTCAAGCTTAATGCTGCAGATGGTACGCAAGGAGCTACAGAAGATCTAGATCATGGTAAAGGAACGTTCTCCATACACGGAATTTTATTTGAAGTTGAGTGTATAAAGCTTGATTCCTCAGTTAAAAAGGAATTGCAGTTCTGTGGCCATGGTGCTTGTTAGGGATGGAGTTGGGATGTCCTGAGCTTGTTGACAAGTTTCTAATGCCATGGGATTCTGGTGGGGCTCCTTGGCTCCTCCACAGATCAGTAATTGTGTGTGTATTGTAAGCAGCTGCCAACACAAAATGCTTGATATAATAAATGCTGAATACTCAGTGTCTGGAATGAATATGCAGCCCACGCCTACATTTAAAATGCAAAGCAAACACAAGCCAGATCGTTCTGTGAAGTGTTTAAAACATTGCATGCTGTAGCCTGTAGTTTCCATACAATGAAACCTTTTGTGAGTATTTACACTTAAAAATGAGATCATCTTCTGCTTTTTGATAGCCGCAAGCAGGGTTTAATCAGGTTTCCTATCCAAATCCTTATTTCATGTTCAGCTGAGTGGAATGAAATTAATATCACCTTAAGTTATGGAAACCACGTCAACATAGAGCACATGTGGCAATAGCTGTGGTCCTGACACAGTACACTGTTCAGTGAGTCATTTATGCATATAAATAGGGTTTTGTACAAACTATTAAAAAATCAGAGCCTTTGTCTTCTGCTCTAGTGCTCCTTCCTCATGGGTACTTAACTGCTGCCCTTCTTCAGGGGTGTCAGGCTTTGGAACAGCATTTGCTGCAAACACATCAGTTTTCAAGCTATGTTTCTGGGGGGGGCTGTTTGTTTTTAAGGTTTCTTAAAACAAAATGCAAACGGTGAGCAACTCAGAATTCTCCTTGACACTGTTGCTGGCCACGTAGCAGTTTTTAAAATGAAAATGTATATGCAGATTGTATAAAAATCTACAAGGAATTATTGAAAAATCACCAAAAATTGCAGACAATTTGTGGTCATCTTTGACATTTGTTTGCAGATTATTCTTAGAATGGTTTACACCCATACATATTTGACAAAGAAACAATTTTTCAAAGTCATTGAGTTAGCAGTTTACAGTGAATTTTAGGAAAACCGAATCAGTAAAAGTTAATAATTTTTAAAATGCTTGTTTTATGTTATGCACTGAATTTAATATTGAAACCTATTCATAGCTTTGGATAAGGTAGTTGTTTTTTTTTACCCTACAACATGTTTTGACCTTCATTCTGATTTTGAAATCTCTTGATTTCTTGATTTTCTAACAAAAATGTTATTTTTCTATTTTGAACAGCTGCATTTATAATGTTGTAAGAGGGAAGGTAAATAGTTTATAGAGATAAAAATTTTAAAACAGGATGTCTTTACTAACATGCTTTTGAAGAATTTTCTCTTCCTTTTTCAGCCATTTGTGAATATGAGATTGTTGACACTGACTTCTCAAAGATCCTGCCAGGAAGTACAGCTACGTGTTTTTTCTGTGTTGTCCTATTATCAAGTTGATTATTTTTTTTCTAGGAGAGGCAAGTGTTTTCTACGAGAGGACTTGCTGTATTTGAATTAACCTGATAAGACAGTTAAGAAGAGGAACAAATGGGGGCAACTAGCATACGTTACTCCAGCTGCTAGCACTGTGATACCCCTCTGAAGGCTCCAAGCAGGCTCCACTGCACTAGGTCCTGTTACATGCAATGAAAAAGTATTTCTTGTGCTCAGTAATTGTATTTCGTCTTTCTTAGGGATTATCAGCAGGCCAATATAAAATATTTATCTGGATGGAATCAGTGGAAAAGAACGAGTAGTAAATCATGGAGCAAAGTTCTCAAGGATATCAAGGAATCGTTATCTTACTTGCAGCTTTGGCGGCATGATATTCACAGCATAGAAGGTATTCACCTTCTTTTGGTTTCTCCTCTTTCAACTTGCTCTTTTATTAGTGGTTTTACATGTCAGATGTACTTGTATGGGTTAAACAGTTACCCTCATTACTGGTGATGAGAAAGTGTTAACTGTATAAAACAGGATAGATAGAAATATAATGGTGAAAGTGATTAAAAAGTCACATTGCCTTTTCCATTTCTAAAAGCCCACAGTGCTTAAAACTGGCTTTAGTAATGTTTCTTTACTACTGCTATATTATTATTGTTAGTGTAACTGAAATTCTAATTTGTTTGTACTTTTCAGTGATCTTTATCATCTTAATTAGTAATACACATGCTTCTTTTATTCCCAGGGAAATTTGGTACTGGCATCCAGTCCTACTTCTCCTTCCTTCGTTTTCTGGTCCTGCTGAATTTTTTAATTTTTATCCTGATGTTTGGTTTTGTTACCTTTCCCACTGTCATCTCTAAATATGGAATTTTCAACAGTAGCTTTGCTAAAATTTCTCCAAAGAACACAGGTAAACATCTTCTCTGTGTACTGCTGTTGTTTGTAAGATTTCCCTATGCCTTTAGTTTTTCCCTCACCCACCAGGACAGAGAAATACTGTGTTGTTTTTGTTTGTTTGTTTCCTGTAAGAACATGTCATACTTGAATTAACTTGGTCTGGCAGTTTAGTGGGCATTACTATTAGAGTGACTTTTCCTGCCTTTCTTTTAACAGACTCTCTCTGCACAGTTTATACACCTAGTGGTAATAAGGGACTTGTTTACTTCTATACTTACCTCAAAGATTTGCTCACTGGAACTGTAAGTAATTTCATTTTTTTTTTCCCTTAAGTTTCACATAACATGTAAAACACAAAAATATTTTACTTAAGGAATTGTGCTTTGATAATTTTCAAAAATGTTAAGGCATAGGCTCACTGGGTAAAATTAGCATTTATCCCTTACCTGTGAGAAGGGCATTTTTAAACAGATTTTTACTGAGTGTCAAGCTTCATTGCACACTGCAGCCTGTGCCTCTCTTCCCCAGCTGTTAAATGGTACATGATCTAGAGCATGCCTCCTCTTGTGCTTTCTGTAGCTTATTAGTGTCCCTGTCACAGTGCTGTTTGATTGGAGAGGGGAGGGATTTTAAGTATGGAGCGTCCACATGACAGTTAGAAGCATGTCAGTATTTAGAAGCTACAGACTGTTGTAGCTTGCTTGTGGCCCCAACAGAAATTTTAAATTTACAAAACACTTGGTTCAAACCAGGTAGGATTGAGCCTAGCAGTCGTTGCTACTGTTACAAATTCTTTTTTAACAGTGTTCTTCGCATTTTCTCACAGGGATTCCTGGAAACAACAAGTTTGTTTTATGGCTATTACGCAATAGATGCTGCAGTGCTCCGTAACGTGAGATACAACTTTCCACTAGCATACCTGCTGACTACATTTGCCTACCTTGCGCTAAGTCTTGTCTGGATAATAAAAAGGTAAAGATGTGGGTATACTTCATTTACTGCTATGTGTTGCACAATTTATGTTGCGTTCTCACTTGTAGGGAACACTGAATTACAGAATAGTTCTATATGGAAATGGAGAATCTTTTGAGGTTGCAACACCACAGTGGCCTTTGCCTGTTTTTTGGGGAGCTGAAATGGGGAGTAAGGGAGAACACAACTCCAACAATATTTTATATATGTAAAAATAGAAAGAATGAACGTGGCTAAACGGCACAGTGAATTAACCTGTGTTGGTCTCAGTTGTCTTGGGTTGCTCCAGAACCACGCACTGAAATTTTCTCAAACTCAATGATACAATACAGATATTCCTGGTTGCTCTTAGGGAATTATTTAGGCTTTCAGCTAGGTTGCTTGAGCTGTAGGGTTTTTGTGTTTTGGGTTATTTTTGTTCCCTGTGGCTCCAGGGAAGTGGTGGAGTCACCATCCCTGGAAGTCTTCAAAAGACGTTTAGATGTAGAGCTTAGGGATATGGTTTAGTGGGGACTGTTAGCGTTAGGTCAGAGGTTGGACTCAATGATCTTGAGGTCTCTTCCAACCTAGAAATTCTGTGATTCTGTAAAATATGTCCTGAATGAAGTAAAGTTGTGCTTTTCCTTAGGTCTGCGTCAGGATTTAAGCGGAGTTTGGTGCATGATGAAGATCAGTTCCAGAGCTACTGTAATAAAGTCTTTGCAGGCTGGGACTTCTGCATTACAGATCTGAATGCAGCACGGCTAAAACATCGCAGCTTGCAGTACGAGCTCCAAGTGAGTATCTAGTGTATTTTTCTACAATTACCGTTTAATATAACTTGGATGACTAAAAAGAGATGTGTGTAATTGTGCAGGTAATGGAATAAGGATAAGAAGGATTGAAGTAGTTTACACTGGGAACCAGGGAACCACATCCTCTTGCATGCTTTCTAGGTAGCTAGAACTGTGGTATAACGTGACAGGAGTTGGTACTGATGTTGAAGGCCCTTCCTCGATTCACTGGGGACTGAAGCCAAACCTGTTTGCTGTTTATCTGCCTCTTCCTCACACTCCAACCACGCTTCCTGTGTTAGTTTCTACGTAATGAAACAGGAAAAGCTATTCTAGTTGTGGGCAAAAAAAAAACCCTTTACTGTTGGGAGTCAGTTTGAATATGCTGGATTGTAAGTCTGCAACGTGTTAGGTAGTTGTTAGGAGAGGAATAACATTCAGAAGGGATACTTCACAAATTCAGTGCATGGTTGTCATAAGAAGATGCTAAAATTTTTTCACTAGCTGTCTTTGACATATGTGCACATTCAAAATACTGAGGGAGCTAATAAATTTACCAAGTATCTTTAGAGAGCTCTGAAAGGCTTTTTGGGTGAAGCCAGTTACCTTTTTTTTTTCTTTCCTATCTGTACACTGGAAGTGGAGTGAAACAGTGACCTCTAAAAAAATATTTCCGCCTCAAGCCAC
The DNA here is from genome assembly GCF_009819795.1 of Aythya fuligula. NCBI lineage: Eukaryota > Metazoa > Chordata > Aves > Anseriformes > Anatidae > Aythya > Aythya fuligula. The sequence continues at coordinate 8,604,640 of NC_045573.1, forward strand.
AAAGCTGTAATTATCGATTTCATAAATTACAGTGAGTTGCTTTCTGCTCCAGTAAAGTTCAGTTGCCATCTTCAGGGTTTTGTTTTTGTTTTTTAAATCTTACAGCCAGAGCCACATAGGCTCTTACTGCATTTTTGCCTCAAAAACTCATATCTTAAAAAAACAACCAACCACCACCAACAAAAACAACAAAAAAAAATTGTCCCTTTTGTTTGAAGGAAATGTTTGAAGTTCTGTTTCTTTGTTAAGTTTTTGTTTTCTTTGAAATACTATTTGAAGGAAATGAGTCCTCAGAAAATACCTGGATAATTTGGCTTTGTCCAGGTTATGTTGCCTTCACAGTCAGTACTCTATTTTCACATGAGTTAAGATGAAATATACAAAGTTTACATGACTAGTTTCTCCAGGCTGAGCTTGTTTTTCTCTGTGTCAGCTTCCACTTGACCTTCACAGAGCAGAAAAAGTTTGAGTCATAACTTACCTTATGGAGATGAGCAGGCCGGCCTGTTTCAGAGTTTAGTACCAAGCTATCTGAGACCAGTCTCTCACAATAGACAAGCTGTCTTTCTCAAGAAGATGTTACTAATACAGTAGATGTAATAGGTTACAAGTTGCTTGTCTTTGGCTACTGGGCCCCCAGACTGAGGAGACAAACCATGCTGGGCTCCCACAGGGAGTTCCCATTCCTGCGTGGACATGTTTGTGGCAATGAATAGGCACTCTCAGTTCAGTCCATTTGGGCAGGCTGTAGAGTGACCCTCCTAGAACAGGCTATAGATTTGCATATCACAGAGCCTGAACATCCCAGAGGTAGAATATACGGTGTCAAAAGTTATATCCTGCATCAAAAAATGAAACTTTATTTTTCTTTTGTTTGTAGACAGACTTGGAGGAAGAAAGAATTAAACGAAAAATAGCTGACAGGACAATGAAAGAAAAGCTACGCATCTACTCTCTGAGAATATTTCTAAATATAATTGTTCTTGCAGTTTTATTGGGATGTTTTTACTCTATTTATAAAGCAACTGCCTTCTCTCAAGAAAAGTCCAATGTAAGTATCAGACGTGACCTTAGGACAGATTCAATTAAGTGTGGTGATTAGAGCAAGAGGAAGTGTTGTGAAAGCCAAGTATCTTAATATAGCACCTTTCACGTAATGGATCTGAAAACACTTGCTTTCTAAAAGGCCTATACTTACTAGTAGCAGAGAGTGAGAAGGATCAAGAAGCATGTGCAAGAAAAAGCACAATGATGTCTTCCTCTGATGCAAAGGCTTCTGTCTCGAGTGCCTTGGAGCAGCTGAAAAAAAAAGCAGCCCTCGCTTTCCTTGCCATGTAACTGTTCTCACATCTGTGATCTGCTATACAACCACTAGTGTGTCTGGGCAATGAGCTGACTCAGGGAACTGAGTCAAAACAAACTTCATTATGGTCAGTTTCTTGATCTGGTTCACTGTTCAGCTGCAAAAACAAACAGTAAGGGAAGGGGAGAGCAAAGATTATGATCTGTATTGTGGCTTGAGTTACAGCTGTGTGGTGAGACAGGAAGTCTTGGAGCAGGGAGTGCTTTGCAGAAGAAAAGGTTCTTGCATCAGTAGTGTAAAGAATACAGTTGTTAGCATGTTCACCCCTGGCAGGACAAACAGATGGGAAGAGTGATTCAGAAGCAGAACAGCATGAGCAAGCAGCAGTTTAACAGTTTCACAACAGTAATTGAGCTCTCTGTAGGACTCCAGGGTTAAAGGATCCTAATAGAAATGGAGCTTTATGAATAAGAGTTGATATCTTGACTTTGCCTAAATTATTAGGTAGAGGAGCTTGTTAAAATAATGGGAAAGTCGGGGAGCTGCTTGGCACCTGTAAGAATACCTTGAAAAGTGTTGGCATTTTGGCATAGGTCTAAAAGCTGTTAGATTTAGTGCTAGGCTAGGTAATATGGCCACATGCAAGTCTTGGTGAAAACAGTCTCTTCCAACAGAAGCTTTGGGGAAGCACTAAAATATTCATAGCAGAAGGAAGGGAGAAGAAAGCAAGGGTGTGTAGCAGCAAACTGCAGAAACGGCAGTGGTCAGGCTTGTTCTAAATATAGGAAGAAGCTGAAGACAAAACAGGTGCTGCCTGAGTTCTGGGTAGGTATCTGAAAGGAGCAAAATGTCAGAAATGTATGTGTGCATGTAGTCTCATGTTTCTCTCATCTCTTGTACAGAACGGCAGCAATACGGACTTCCAGACTAATCTCTTAGTTCAGTATTTGCCTTCAATGGTGATCACGTTGGCCAACTTTGTTGCTCCTCAGATCTTTTCAATTCTGATCAGATTTGAAGATTACTCACCAGCCTTTGAAATCAAGCTGACACTGTTGAGGTAAAGATGGTTTTATTGTAGCCTAGGATGTTTGAACAAGTTGTTCTTGAGAGGTTAGAGATATTGTAAACATTCCAGTATCAAGACACAGAGAGGTTGGACTCCCTGCAGTGGAGGGCCTGGGCACTGTAAGCCAGGCAGGCATTGTTTGACTTAAGTTTCATTGGAAGCTTTCATTTAAAATCTGGAAACAGTCTCCTGTTTGGTGACAGTACAGTGCAGCCATTTAGTGTCCAAGTTTCTCTCTGTTCCATTTAGCTGTGTGATCTGGACATCTTCAACAGTCTGAAAGTTTGTAGGGAAATTACTAGAAAGTGCTGCCTGCAGAGCTGTCAATTCATACTGCTTTATGTGCAGCAGCTCCCTGGATGAGCAGTTGTGTGTGCACAGCAACCAGCTTTACTCGTGCTACAGTGCTATACAGCAGCTCAAGGCAGAAGTTAAAAGTCTGGGGATAAAAGATACCTTAAAGTGACAGCATGAAGAACTGGAATTTGGCAGCTTAAGGTAGTAAGATCCAGACTGAAGCATCTGAACTCTGGTCAAGCCCCTGTGCTTTTTATTTCTGATGTGGCTTATTGTCTCTGAAGGCCCGAAGCCACTGAAGAGGAAAATGCTGCACACAGAGTTGTCATCTGGCCTCTCAAACTGTTCTTGAGAGAATAGCAGCCCACTGTGGGTTGAAGGACTGAACTTAAAGGACTGATCTAAAAACAATACTGTGAAAAGAAACTAAGGGACTGTAGCCTGAAGGTGAAAAGTGATTTAACCTATTACTAAAGAAAGCAAGCTTTATCTGCTTGGTTATTTCATTAAAGCTCTCGCATTCTGGCCTCTGTGCAGCTTCGTTGGGCTCCTATGCAAACTGAGTCAGGTGCCAGAATGGCTGTGCTTTGGCACTTTTAAAATTGGGTTTTTCTTTTCTTCCAGGTGTGTCTTTGTGCGGTTGGCCAACATTGGTGTTCTCTTGTTCTCACTGTGGAGTCAGATCCATTGTGACGATGACAACTGTAAGGCCTGTGGATACAATTACAAACTTTATCCTGTAAGCAGATTTATCTTTATTTGCAAGTTCAGATGATTAAAAACAAAGATTCTTTTTCCATGAGACTTGCTTGTTTAGAGCTATTCAGATTTGGACTTGAGGTTGTCATTCATGTTGTACTTAGTGCTGCTGCTTACTGCTTAATGCACACCAGTACAACTCTCATACAACTTCCATTTATCTAAAACCCCAATGATCTTGTTCCAGTGACAGGTTATTTAGCTCAGACTTTGTGACTGACATGAAGTTTATTTGAGGTAGCTGTGTTTTGGAGATGGTTGTGTTACTGTCTTTTTGCTTCAATAAGACAAATTGTATTCAAAAACAGACAAAAAGCGTAGCTTGGAAGCTCTGAAAACACTTGAACGCTCTAGAAATGTGATTAATACAACTTGAACTATATTAGTGTTAACTGATTGAAAAGTTTGCTGCTGTAGTGACTGACAGATTTTATTCCCCACTTGTTATTAGACTTAAAATCCTGTTTTTTCCTGACTTGCTTTTATAGTGCTGGGAGTCTGCAGTTGGGCAAGAAATGTATAAGCTGTTAATATTTGATTTCATGATAATTCTTGCTGTGACCCTTTTTATGGACTTCCCTAGGATGTAAGTATTTCTGCCTTTTGAGCGTGCTTTTGCAAAAATGATTTATGAAATGTTTCTTTTTTCAATTATTAATTTCCTATATTTCTAACTCAATTACGAAATTTAAAATAAAACATATTTCTGGCGATTTGAGTACTTGTTTGCTATTCAGATCGATGTAGTTTTTGATATTTTAATCTTCTTTAGACATTTTTATTTTGTGTGGTCTAATGCTTTAATGCTAAATTTCTGTATTCCAGATATTTCAGATGTGTTAGAATTCAGCTGAACTCTAGAACTAATTATGTTTTTTTGTTTGTTTGTTTTTAGGTTGTTAGTTACTCATTGCTCTTGGAAGCTAGTTCAGTGGTGTGGTTTGCAGGAATTTGGGATTTCTGACAATGTCCTGGAAATCATTTATGGACAGACTATCTGCTGGATTGGAACCTTCTTTTCACCACTTCTTCCTGCAATAGCAACTATAAAATACTTCATCATCTTTTACGTTAAAAAGGTAATGAAGGTGTGGTAAATAAAATTGAGCAGCACATCTGTGTTTTTTTGTTTTGTTTGTTTGGTTTTCAATACAGATATTTAATTGATTTAAGACAAACAAAACCTTAAAGACAAAACAAAAAAACGAGGATGCAGTATATTGGAAATGAGGTAATAGAATTCCATTTTCTGTGTGTTTTTTTGCTTTTAAGACAAGGTAGAATTTTCCTTTGAGATCAAGCAAAACAGCACCTTAATGTTGCGCATCATCAATATAATTCATTATGTTATTTTAAAAGAATATCTTTTTATAATAGAAGATAATATATAACAAATCATTGCAAAAAAAAAAAAAGTGTTTACCATTAACAGAGCTTTGAACTAGGACAAGATTTTGCCAAGCTGCTACATATTTGGAAGCAAAATGGGAAATGGAAGATGTATTACATATGAGATGTGATTTCAGTGTATCAGAAGCTTTGCTCTATGATTAGACATCTCCTGTGCAACAATTTCATATCGATCTCTTTAATTTTGACAAGAGGGGATGTATTCAATGAAGCTTCAGCAGATGAAAACTAAAGGATGCACCATAGATCATACACCATATGTCTCGTGTCATTTGGTTCTGTGCAAGTGTGTGAATCTCTCTCTGGATCAAACCCTTCCACAAAACAGGAGATGATGATTTATAGAAGAATATAAATCATTTTTGTCTTATCCCTTCTCAGTCCATCAAAGGAATGATGGTTACTTCAAATACACTACCAGCTAGCAAGATGGGAAAATAAAGTTGGTGGGGGAGGTGTATTTGCGCGTATGTAGACAGATGTACCTGGTAACAGTCTTGCTCCCTTTTCCTCTCCAGATCAGCTTGATACACACACGTAAGCCTCCAGGTAGGCCTATCAGAGCATCGAGTTCCAATTTTTTCTTCTTGGTGGTGCTGTTGATTGGGCTCGTCTTGGCTTTTATCCCTTTGGGAATCAGCATAGCACAGTAAGTGGCAATTTAACTTCTATGAAGTTGGTATTTGCCTTAAGGTTGAAATTTCCCTAGAAAGCAGACACCACATACACTTGTAATAATAAATTAGAATAAAATACACTTGCATATAATGAAGTCAAATTATTATGTAGTCCATATAAACATGGGTTTAAGATGAAGTACGCTTTTACCCCATCGGCAACAAGGTGATGGGCTTGTGTTGGATTATTTTGTCTTTACGTTTTGGTGTAGCATCTCCTTTCTGTTCTTCTTTTCTTTGACAGTATCCCCTCCTCTAAGGCATGTGGGCCATTCAGGAATTTTAACACTTCATGGGCAGTTGTTCCACATACAATACTTGGGTTTCCGACAGGTCTACAGATGGTCCTTAATGGCATAGCATCAGAAGCCTTTGCAGTACCCTTTTTTATGGTTGTCTGGTGAGTAGTGAGAAGACCTTATGTAGTCATGCAGCTGCATGGTTCATTTCCTTCCTTACTGAACTGGTCCCAAACAATTATTGTCCATCTGCAGTTAAAGGTATCAGAGACTCTATGAAGCCTCGGCTCTTTTGTCTTTGCCATTTATTCATGTTTGTCAGGTACTTTGTTCAGTTGGGTTTTGAATGTTGCTAAAAGTGGAGACTCTACAAACTCTCTGAGCAGCCTTTTCCAGTGTTTGGTTGCTCTTGCAGCAATATGGTTTTTCTTTTTTCTTGTGTTTAAATGGATTTTTTTTTTCATTTCAGTTTAATCTGACTGTTTTCAGGCATTTTCTTCAACTTCTATACTTGAGAAACCATGAAATTTATCTCAGACTCCATCCAGCCTTTTCTTCTGAATGTGTTCTCCTGAATTGAACCTGTTGCTGTGTACCGAGGAAGAATCAAGTCCTCTTTTTTGTGTGTGTTTGGGCATGTCTGAACACAACCTGTAAAATCTGATAGAGGCCCTGCCTCTACATCTCCTAGAGCTCTGTCCTAGCCTGCAGACAACACAAATATCTCACAGGTCATTTTGAGCAAAGCTATGCCCTACCTAGCCCAGCTCTGTGCTGATTTTTATTTATTTTTATTTCCCCGGTATTTTTCTCATACGGACAAAACTGTATTTCCTCTGATCCTTAACAGCCTTTGTCTGATCAATTCTGTTTTGTATGATGCTAAGGTATAATGTTGGTTTGTTGTTCGCAGCCTTATTATGTTCTATTTTATTGCCTTGGCTGGAGCCCATAAAAGAGTGGTTGAGCAGCTGAGGGAACAACTGGTTATGGTAAGATTTGACCCACTATCTTTTCTGTGCCCCTGAAATTTTCCTTGTTGTATCAGTAATCAGGCATGCAGAGGAACAACAGTTTTCAAAGTCTTCTGGATATCTGGTTTTGGACAGGCAGTGAAGAATGTTTTACAGGTTACAAGGGAAAAATAACTGAAGTACAGAAGCATTTTTCAGTCTGGTTGGTTTGCTTAGCTATTAGCTGCAACTGTAGCCTCTAAGAAGTGCTGGTGCTGTTCTTTATCCGTTGTCTTGCTTAAATCTACCCATATGCATGTATTTTCCTGCCAAATTAGAACCTCAACCTTGTGGCTCCTGTCTGTTCCACCATCTTATACGACCTCTGTCACTGTTTCCTTCTCTACTGTCATGGACAGGCACCTAATTCACTACCCTTCTCTCCAGGCCTATATTTCTATTAAGTCACATCTGGTCTTATTCCTGACTGTGGGTCCCAGCACTACCTGCAATAGATACTCAAGGTGGAGCAAATCACCACTAACTAGTCTTTTGGAGAATGTCACTAGTGCAGATATGCTTGTTTGCAATCATCAAAATCTGCTGCCATCTACCAGTTTGATATTGTCTGCAAACTGCTCTAGTCCAAATCTCACCTTTTTACTATTTCTCACCTTTTTACTCACTTTTTTCTCACTTTCTTAAGAAAGAATCTGGGTTTTGTGAAGTGCTTATTTTAGATATGACACTTAACAATCTGTCCTTAGAAAAACAGTGTGCTGGGAAGAGATTTTTGAAGCTTATAATGCATTTAGGAGCAAAAGCCTTGCTGCTCTTGCTTTTTATTTCTGTTTGCTCACTGTTGTTAGGCTTCTTGAAGGACATTTTTAAAGGTTTTGGGTCTGTCAGATGTTTCTGCTAGGCCCAAAGCAGAACTTTGAATGTGAGGTAAATGAATTCAAAACCATTGTAAACTTAAAATTGTTTAGGCAGTTGAGGGGATGTTGTTAACTGATAATTAGAGTACCATTTAGTGAGAGCACCAATTTATTCCTAATAAAGAAATAAGCTGTGTATAGGTAACTTGTACTTCTTTTTATCTAGAGTGTACTTTGTATTCTGTCTTTCCAGGAAAGTCGTGACAAGTTGTTCCTAATCAGAAAAATAACAGAAGCTCAGAAGTGTACTTGAAAACCACAAAAAAGCCAGAAGAACTTGACTTCCTGACACTCCTGGAATCGCTAGGTAATAAGAGAACATTAGCGTAATGTGAAAACTGCGAAGCTGACTGGAACTGTGGCACTGCATTCTCTGTCAGGAATACTTAACGTTCTTCATGTTGATTATGCTAGTAGGCCTTACAGTTTCCAAGACTGGAATGTTGTTTATTTGTACTGTGTTAGACCTGTCCAAAAATTGTACAGTAGGACACTTACTGGTGCTGCAATTTCAAGATTGGTAGGGTTTATGATACACCTGTTTTTTTCAGGTGTTTTGAGTAAAATGTAATCAGAACTGAAAGTTTTTTTTAAAAAAGTGTACACTGTTTTTATGAATTATACTTTTAAGAACTGAATTATACTTTAAGAACTGGTGAGGGGAGAGGTGTGATTTTACGTGTTTCCTGCTCACCATATAAAACCAAAGCAAAGCAACTTAATGTCAGCATTTTGAAATAGTCCATAGGAGAAGAAAACATGTAATGGGTTTGAAATCAGCTTTGTAAATTTTTCAAGAGACTTTGATATTTATTTTGCTCTGAGACAGTAAGGCCAGTTGAACACTAGATAAAATGCTTTAGAGAAAACCAGCAGAGGAGAGTTCTGCCTAAACACTGTGAATAGGGAGAAACCAGCAGCTGTCAGGTCACCACGGGGTGTCCCTGCTGCAGTCTCATGGGCACGGAGTAGCCTCTAACACATGTAAGGCTTTATTACTTGCCTTCATTCATGTACAGATGTCTTGAAGCCTGCTCTTTTTGTTCTAAACTGTGAATATTTGAGAGTTATGCTATTTGTAGTTAAAAATACAGCATTCCGAAACTTATATGCCAGTACCCTTTAAATTCTTAGTTAATTGAGGTGACGGAGCTGTGTGACTCAGAAAAATGTTTCTAGGTAGCCTACTATTATTTAAAGATTGTTCCTCTCAAGAACTTGTGCAAAGAATGTGTACATAACTTGAAATTTCTGTCAGGACACTGGTAATTTACATGAGATACCATGTTCTTTTTATGGACTGTTTTGTGATGTTCTCTCTCTTCATTTCTGGGAAATTAACGTGTAATAAATGTCTTCTTTTTAAACCTAGTGGCTGACTTATTTTTAAGAAAAGTTCCGTTGACGCCGTGGGGCTTTACAGATTTATTTTTTCCCCCGTGTAGCGCTGGCTGTGGTGAGGCGGGGCGGCCCGGGCCCCTCAGCCGCTTCCCGCCCAGGCGCGGCGCGCGGCCGGCCCCTCAGCAGCCCCCGCCCCCTTAGCACCGCCCCCCCATCCCCGTTTCCACGGCAACCAGCGGACGCCGCTTCTGACTGACAGCCCCCCTGTCCAATACGGAGGCGCCGAGCGGCCAATGGGAGAGCGGGACGGGGCGGCGGGAGGCTGGCCCGCGGAGATGACGTCAGCGCTCCGCGACGCGGAGCGGCGGGGTCAGCAAAATGGCGGCGGCCGCGGCCCTGGCTCCGGCGCTGCGGCGCTCGCTGGGGCGGCCCCGGGGAGGGCTCGGGGGGGTGCCGCGGCCTTGGCCCGCCTCGGGGGGAGCCCCCAGGCTCCGCAGCACCGCGGCGAGCCTGGACGGCATCAACAGGGCCGTGGTGGACCGCATCATCCGGGTGGACCACGCCGGGGAGTACGGCGCCAACCGCATCTACGCCGGGCAGATGGCGGTGCTGGGCCGGTCGACCGCGGGGCCCGTCATACAGGTGCGGCCCTGCGGGCAGCCCCCGCCCCGCCACGCAGCCGCACGGGGAAGGTCACGGCTCCCCGAGCTGTGTGCCTTGTAGTCGGCGGTTAGGATTATAAGGAGCGGGGGGCTGATCGGGGGGGAATTGCTGCGTGTTGTCCTGGTGCTCTGGGGAAAGCACTTGGAGCATAAAAAGAACTCTTGTGTTCCCTAGCTGTAGCTATCTTATCTTAGAGTCATAGAATGGCTCTGGTTGAAGGGACGCACGGGTCGTTTCATGCCACCCCCCTGCCGCAGGCAGGGACGCCGCCCGCTGGATCGGGTTGCTCAGGGCCTCATTTGACTTGCTCTTGAATGCCTTCAGGGATGGGGCAGCCTGTGCCAGTGCCTCACCACGCTCTGAGTGAAGAATTTACTTTTAATCTCTAATCTGAATCTCCACTCTTTTAGTTTAAAAACGTTCCCCCTTGTCTTGTCATTATCCGATTGAGCGAAGAGTTACTTGCCATGTTTTTTGTGAAGCCCCCTTTAAGCACTGAAAGGTTGCAGTGAGGCCCCCCCCCACCGCAGGCTGAACAGCCCCAGCTCTCTTAGCCTTTCTTTATAGGACAGTTTCTCCAGCCCTCTGATCATCTTTGCGTCCCTCCTCTGGACCTGCTTTAGCAGCTTTGCATCCTTCTTGCGCTGGAGGCTCCAGACCTGGACGCAGTGCTGCAAGTGGGGCTTCGCAAGGGCAGAGCAGAGGGGGACAATCCCCTCCCTCGGCCTGCTGGCCACTACTTTTGTTGCAGCCCAGGATGCAGTTGGCCTTCTAGGCTGCAAGCATACACAGTCAGCTCTTCACTTCCCCTTCTTGCACATTTCCTTTTTGTGATGTTAATAATGTTGCCTTTACAGTCATTGTGTGTGATCTCAGCTGTTTAGTTTACTCTTTCATTTATTAGCTTTATTGGAAATGTTTAACTTTTTCTTTTGGTCTTACGCTTTGCTGTCATTTTTCTTTTTTGCAGCAAATGTGGAATCAAGAAAAAGACCACTTGAAAAAGTTTAACGAGTTAATGATTGCCTACAGGGTTCGACCTACTGTTTTGCTGCCTTTTTGGAATGTAGCAGGTTTTGTTTTAGGTGAGTTTGTCACGTTGTTGCTGGTTTTGCTTTATGAAATTTTTAAGTACTTAAATTTTTTACATTGTTTCAGATTTCATTGCATATGTTTGGTACCCCAATCGCAGGGGCTGGAAGTGCTTTACTTGGAAAGAAGGGCGCGATGGCTTGCACGGTGGCAGTGGAAGAGAGCATATCGGATCACTATAACAACCAGATCAGAACTCTTATGGAAGAAGATCCAGAAAAGTACAAGGAGCTGTTGCAGGTATTTAACCATGACTTGAAAACTAGCATAACAAATTCATTGAACTACATAATGCGACTTGATTCAGAAAACAATATGCTGATTGAATTTGCAGCATATCTCTCTTTGTTCTATCATTTGGAATTCCAAAGTCAATAGGAACATTAGGATAAAAGGATGGCTGTTCCTTCAATAACACTAAATTGATCGAGGAACAAGATTAAAATGTAAGATTAGCTTCAGCATGCTTTCATTAATTCATCACTCTCCATTTGATTGGGAGAATTGTACTTAAATCTTGATTATTTTTAAATGAAAGGAAGGGTTTAGAGGAAAACAAAAAGAAAAAATATGTCTGTATAGTAACATTTTGCTTATACTGCATATGACTGTATCTAGTTTTGAACATTTCAGAGCATGAACGGGGCTAATGTTTGTTAGCGCTGCAAGAGAACTAGTTCCCAAGTACTTCCAGCATCAAACTGGGACACACTCCTGTAGGGTGCTTATGAGGGGCTTTCAAGTGCTGCATGTTCACCTCATTTGTGCTCTGGGTGGTGGGAGCTTGCTCTAGGGCCTGTGTGCACATTTCCAGCTCTCTGCTGACCGTTACTGTGTTCAGCTGTGCTTAGTTTAATGTCTAGCCAAGACTGCATCCTTCCAAATTGTTGTCTCGATACCAAAATAGTATCATAAGTAATCAAATTGTGCTGATCTATGTGAGGAAAATATTGCCCATGAAAATAAGGGCTAAGAAGTGAGTGTGAAATACAGAGGAAACGTTGAGCAGCAAGGTTATTCAGAGTGTCAGTATGAGGAAGACCAGTAATAAAGGTAAAACCAATGCAAACCACTTGGGTTGGGACAGCACCTGAGTGTAAATTCTGAGCGTATCATTAAGCAGTCCTAATTATCTGTAGGTATCTCAAGAGGAAATTCTTTAAACCTTTACGTACTAGTTGAAAAAATTGAGGAGAAAAGTAGTGTTCTTTAGAGTATACTAAAGTGGACAAAAGCCCTGTGGAGTTACAGGAAGACACTGTTACTGATTGTCTGGCAAGACAAGGACTTCAATTTTTTTTAATTAAATTGTCAGTAACTGTTGTATGTGTGAAATTAGTGTTACAAGTCACTATGACTACAGGTTTTCTTAAAACATTGAAAAAGACAGTAGTATACTAAACCATAGCTTAATTTTCTAAAGACTTCTTGAACACTTGAATAGATTTTAAGGGGGATGCAAATAATCCCCTTCTTGGCCAATTGGAGGTTCAGGATTTTGAGAAGCTTTTGAGAGACATGAGCCTCAGATGCCAGTCCTGGTGTATACAACGGTCAACGAGATGTAGTTCTGTATTCTAGCTGCCTTGATTTTTCTGCAAAGTACATTTGCTAATTAACTGCTATTTTTAAAGATAATAAAGCAATTTCGGGATGATGAACGGGAGCACCATGACATCGGGCTGGAGCATGATGCTGAGGGAGTAAGTACGATGTTAACTAATGCGTGCTGTTAGCAAAGATCTAGGTGTGACACTCTTGTCTTCCTTATTCAGTGACTGTGACACAGCTTTTTCTTTGAGAAATAGAAAATAAGGAGCTTGATATTCATAGAATCATAGAGTCTATGATTCTATGATATTCTTTCCTGAAGATAAAGACAAGAAAATGCTGACATAGCACGGCATCTTAGAGCTTTCATATTTCTGGAACGGTTTGAATCTGTTGGAACTCATGTCAAGTGTTAGTGATTGTGTTTTATTAAGAGTTGTCCTCTGGACAGTAAAGATCTTCTTTAAGTTTGAATTAAATATTTTTTAAAATATGGCTAATAAATGCTATTAATACAGTTGGAAAATTGAGGCATCATCTTGATAGATAAACACAACCATGATAGAAGGGGTGTAATACTGAAGTATTTCTGTTTACTGAAGAATACTGTGCTCCCCTGAATATCAGAGGAGGAATGTGTAGCTTCCTCACTTGTTTTTCCTCTTAGCTTATATTTGTAGTGAAATGGAACCTTTATTTAGAATTAATTTTTATTTGGTTTTCTCTAGGGTAGATTAGGTTAAAATACAGGTGAATTTTTTAAAATGTTTACTATTCCTTATGATAGATGTAGTTCAAAGACAACACCACTCTACTAGGATCATTTAGTCTTTTATTCTTTGTTTTACAGGCACCAGCTTATTCTGTTCTGAAGACAGTAATACAGCTTGGATGCAAAACTGCGATATTTTTATCAGAAAGAATATAGTGATATTTTCCATAATGTTTGTGGCAATAAACTGTGAAGCCAAAGATTATGAAAACTGTGGAAGACTAAAATCTATTTTATTCAGGCTTTTAAAATGTTCTTCATTAAACACCTGATTCTGCCATTGCGTTGAGTACTTGTTCAAAAGGTATCTACACTAAAGTCAGTTGAGCTAAATGTGAATGATGATAGAATTGGGTCTATGTGACTTTAACCTCCTTATTCAGAAACTGTTCACAAGGTGGCAGTAAAATATGTTGTATATACATGATTTATATATATGTGTGTATAAAGAGAGTTTGGATATATAGAACATACATATGCACGTATGAAAGTGGTAACTATCTTCTCTGTTGCCTTCAAATTTATATGTTCTTGAAATAAGCTGGAGCTCATGAGCTCATTTTAAAATGGTTAATACTGAATAAGTAGCATATTCTTGAGTTCTATTTTCAGGGTAAGTACATGAAGTCCTAGTAAGTATTTCTTTTCAGTTTCTCTTGAATAAAGATTGTTATTGTAAGACTCTCATTTGAAGACTTATTTGTGGAGGTTTTGTTGTTTTGTTTTCTATTGGCTCAATTCTGAATTATTTTTAACTGAAGTTTTTCTTCCCTTGAATTTGTCCTGAGTGCATGCACTATTTGGGTATATACAGCAGGAGAGAGCAACTTGGAGCACCTGTGGAATTGCACTTAATTTTCTCTTACAGTTTTCACATTTATCTTTGCCTCTAGTCTAGTCTTCAGTGGTTCTTGAATAGAAAGCTGTTGCTTTCTCAACTTTCAAACAATTTCCACGTGCTTCTTGCTGACATCCTGCCATGGACTGATGGGAATGCACAGGACACACTTCTGCATATCTGCTCTGCTAAACTCTAATGAGATGATGAAAGTACGATGGAATTAGTATGCCTTAAACTGGTAGAGATGAAAAGGACCTCTTGCAAGATTGCATGCCTTGGTTGTTAGGTCTTAACAATGTGCTAGCCAGGCGTAACTGGACAGGTCAGCTCTGGATATGGGATGTAATGGATGTAAACCTAGCCAAGAAGGAAGGAACTAGAAACCAAGAAATAAAATGGTAGCAGTGTTGCCCATTACCATAATAAGGAACGGGGCCACCATGCTATGGCAAATCTGCACAATTTTATTGAAGCCAACTAAGTTCTTTTATTGAGTTGCTGTGCGATGGTTCTGGTCTTGTGTTGCTGACCAATTCTATGTACTGATGTTGTAGTTGCTTTGAGACCAGGGGAGGAGAAGCAATGCTGAGGTGTGTACAGGAACCCAGAACATCCTGCATCAGTGTGCTTGGTAAGGTTTCAGGCAGTATGTAATCCAGGTACATCTGAGTTTGCCTTTTTGAGTAGTTCTGTTAGTGTTTGCAGGTACTGATCAGTGTGTAATTTGTCATGAAAGACTTCTTCAAGAGGATTGTTTTCCCTTTTTTGTAAAGGAGCTTAGACTGAAAGAAAAATCTTAATATAGGAACTCCTGTATGATTTATTCTGACTGACGCTTTATACATTCTTTGAGAATATTTTTTATCAAACCATTGCGAGGCTGGCCTGGTTATACTCAAACTGCAGATGTTATTTACATTGTCTAAACAAAGTAGTATTTGGTTCTCTATCAATGACTTGTTTGCACATCCACTGGAATAACGTAAGGAACTCAAAGCTAAATCACTGTTTTCTCAGGGACTACATAATAGAGCAGGGTAGCTTTAATGGATTCTCATTCTTCTTGCCTGAGCCTCAGACAGTTGTGAGTAGTAGGCATGTAAATATGAGTTTATTAAAGGTAGGGCCCGTTACACTTAAGACGTCTTCCTGACTTGACCAGTTCTTTGAACAGAAGTTAAATCTCTTGAACTTCTTACCTTAATTTCCCTGAAACATTGATCTGGTTGGGTGTGGGAAAATTCCTAAATTGTTTGAAGAAGTGAGGAGTTGGCATGAATGAATAGTTAACTAAAGTGGCTGAAGCGGTAGCAAGTAGTGTTGAAAGAATGTGCAGCGCAGTCATGTAAGCCATGAACTTTAATAACTGAGTAAAAAATAATAATAAAAAAATAATAATAATAAAAAAAGGCTTGATGAATACTCTATTGTAAAGACTTTAATAACAGGGCGGCATGGGGCAGCACTGTCCGTGATTAAATCAAGGAGGGAGAACAGTGTTTTGAATCAAAGCTGGGAGTCACACACCCACACATACAGTGGGCCTGTGGTATAAACTGGGAGCCCTGAGCCAGGCAGTGGCCTGCTTTCTCAGCTGCTGCCTCAGGATTGAATACCAGTCGAGGCATGTGTGGTGCTTTCCTAGATCGACAGCACTCTGCCAAAACCATTCTTAATGGTGCTGGTCAGAGAGATCCTCTGAGGATGTCTGTGGTGCTGTTGGGGAATTTGCTGCTGGCACAGAAGGGTCTATGTGATGCTTTTCCCAAGCGTGGTTGGCCTCTGGGACCATCACACACTGCTCATTTGGAGCAACACCGTTTGAGAGACAAATCCCATTTTTAGTGAGTTTTGTTTGGCTGAAGAGTGGAAACATCAGTAAATCACTGTATGAAGTCATTGTGTTTGGCCATATCTGCAGTAACTGTGAAAGCGTTCACAGCAAGTTCTTTGTCCTCAACAGCTGAAAACATCATGGACATTTGAGGAGGCTGTCAGACAGTAATGCTGTCTCTAGCTGCGAGCATGAGGGAGGAATTGGGAGAACAACTCGGCTTTATGTTCTGGATCAGGATTTGTTCCTTCTTTTTACTGGAGCAGCATATTTGCACTCATCCGTTAGTGGGGGTGAGCTGTTCTGCCAATTTCATGGCTGTGCATTTCTGTTTGCTGCCAGTTACTCTTTACTTCTGTTAGTCGACATAGAAAATGGAGTTGCTTTCTGGTTTTGTGGTGCAAAATGGACATTTTTTGTTTCAAAACTTATTTCAAGTTTTGAAAGACTACAAAAGGTGATAAAAGGCAGCAAAAAGACACGTGGTGGTCAAGCGTGATACAGAGCTTCTGCAAGGCTGTGCTTTTTTTTTTTTTTTTGTATGTTGTCTTCAGCCAGAACGAAAGCTGGCTGATGTCAGCCATCCTGGCAGAGGTTAATGGCAGGCAGAAGTCAAAGCATGTCACTTGTACGAGTCTGTGACTCCCAATGAACTCTGCTCTGGCTCGGGTCGTGCTGCCAGAGGAAAAGGAACCTGGCTCAGATGGGGAGTCTGTGAAATGCTGCCTTTTCAAATCAGGGAGCGGATGAGATGGCGGGGTCTTCGCAGCCCCTTTGGGTTGGGGGGAGCCTGAAGATAAACATGATTTGTGTCTCGTAGTATGCAGTGAGATAAAATGCTTCCCCTCAGAGTAACAATGGCTTCTTGCCACTCCGCAGTAACACAGGACTTGACCATTGTTTCCTCCTCCTTCGGTGAGGCGAGGGTCTGTGGCCTGTGCCTTGAGCTGAGCCCTCTCACACTGCTTCTTGCCTCAATCGGTGCTGGGACGGGGGTGGCCCTTGTTCCCTGAAGCTGCTCCTGATCAAGGATGCAGGCAATGCCTTCTCTGGCAGGCTGGAGAGACAGCCAGCTGGTGTGGGTCTTGTGCCAAGCTTTCGGGGCTTTTCCTGATGTTTTGAGAGCTCTGCACCATCCGCAGGCACAGCTGCTGGCTCTGGGAAGGGAAAGCCAAGCAAAGGGAAGTGGGCAGACAGCTGCAGCTCTGTCATGCAAGCAAAGGATGGCTCTGCACGTTCCAAACAGCTCTGAAGATCTGCATCCTTTCAACTCCAGAGAGCTGCCAGGATGGCAAAGCTGTGTGACGCCACAGGGGCTTGGAGCTGGCTATAGGCAGGACGTGTTTTGGTCTCTTGCTGCCGCAGCTTGGCTGAGCAAAAGCCAAATCCATGTGTCTGTGATTAATGTAACGATGCTGACATAAGCTGAACGGACGTTGTGCCGTGAGTTATGTAAAATGGGGCTCATCAGATTGTTTGGCAGAGCGCTAGATCACTGTCTGAGATGATAAATATTACTGATACAAGATGAATGCCAGGTATAACAGGCTTGAGCTTTGTCTGGACTAAATCTGCGTGGCTTACTTGAGTGTAATAGAGCGAGGCTTGTTGTAGGTAGGCTGAGGATGTGCCTACAATTTATGCTAGTGATGACGTGAATTGTACCTCTTTGATTTTCCCTAGCATTTAGAGGCTTACTTAATCTGTGTGGTCCTTTCTGTCTGCATGGTTTCTTGACTTCAGGGAAGATATCATTTCAGACAGGTGCCAGTCACTCTTTGTCAACAGCTTCAAATTTGTGGCATGTCACTTGTGTTGAGTTCTGCAGGTATTTTCAGCTTAAGGACTTCAAAGGAGGAAGTCTAAAATATTGGCCAGGTTAAAGGAGGAACATGTGATGATAGGAGGGCTTTTAAAAGGACCATTCATTTTACCACTTCTTAATTCTGTTTCCCTGGAGTGACTGAGATGAAAAAACCTGAATAGATTTAAGGGAATGACAGCAACTCTGCAGTTGAAATCCCACTTAGAGTGGCAAAACTTAACTTGCATTAGAGAAAGCTTGTTCGCGCTTACACCTGGAGCTGGGGGTGTGAGTTAGTGCTGAGTAACTGAATTAACAGTTAATTGGAACAGCGGTAACAGGTCTCTAATACAACTTGACTGCATTAGAAGGAAAATTCTGCTCTCCATCGTTAAGTGCTTTCAATAAATGCAGCTTCCTGTTACCTTCACATATTTTTGGGAAGTGTCACCTTATGGTACTGTTTTACAGAGCAGGACCCAAATCTAAGCAGTGATTATCTGGGATCTAAACAGATTCACAGTCTGAGTCTAAGTACCCTTCGGAAAGCTGGAGGCTACTGTTAGATCTCACCTTCCTTCTGCATGTCCCCCCTGAGCCTTACACTAAGGAGCTGAGTGGGTACCAGGGCAGCAGCAGGGCACACATCTCTTCTGTGTGGCTGCATCATTCCTGCTGCTTTTCCACTGCAGTTACGGCTTTCACAGCAAAAGGTAGGAGCCAGTGGGACTGTGTCCTGAGGAAGGAGGGCACTGAGCAGTATGCTCCCCTTGTAGTGGGGCTCCTGAGCTGGCACAGAGGAATGCAAAAGCAAGAGACAGATCCAGTGACCAACTTGGCTGTCTCCCATGCTGTTTGTTTTAGACTCCAGGCTTCAAATGAATGCCTGAAGCTGTTGTTTTTCCCTGCTGTTATTTTCTACCCAACTGTTTGCGTGTCAGTGATTTGTTCTTTCATGTTGCCTGCGCCTAGGATGTGTGGATTTATTGATGTGATGGTACAGATGGGCACGTGTACACCGAGGTAGCAATGAAAGTAAGCCAAACACATGCACTCTGTGTTTCTGCTGTGTAAAATACATTTTGTGGACTGCAGAATAAGAAAAGACTACTGGCACTAGAAGCACTTTTCTTTATGGCTGCTGGCCAGCCACCTGCCAGCAGCTGCTCGGTCCAGAGCGGAGGCAGCAGGGGTGAGGGGTGATAGCTTTCTGCAGCCTGTTCTGAAGGCACCCTCTGCCAGCTGCATTTCAGCAAGCTGTCATGGATTTCCCAAGTCGGTGGTTTGAGGACTGCTGGATAGTCAGGGACTGCTTACTGTGTATGTAAATGGCTAAAACGTTTCAAGGAGTGAGAAGCCTTTGCTTATAGGAGCAGACAGACAGTGCCAAGGCAAACAACCTGATCATATTCATCTTTGTTGTATCTGGGCTAAAGTAGATTTCTCATCTTGCTGATTGATCATTCCCTCTCTCCCTCTCTGCCAGCAGGGAAGGGCCGTGCTCCAGAGGTGGCACCTTGCTGCTCAGAAGGGAAGACACAAGTGCTTTGCTTTGCTGGGGCTGGTGTCCCACTGCCAAAACCACAGCAGGGCTCTTGCCCTGAGGATTTTGCAACTTGCCTGCGGTCACCGAGCAGGTGAGGGGCAGAAATTCCTGGAAATCATGCTTTGAGAGGAGTTGGGCCTCCTGGGTGTCTGCACCACCTGTGCCCCATTCCTGGTATCTCACAGAAAAATCCAGACTTCACAGCTTTTATGCATTTTTCACCCAGCAAAAGAATAGCAGAGGGACTTCAAGTCCCTGGTGAGGTTGTTCTGTGAGCAGAGCTTAGTGGCTCTCTTCCAGTCCTGACCAGAAGGCTGACTGCTAACGATGGCTAAGGTGCTGCCTCTGCCTCTCATCCTGTCAGCCCTCTTGGGTCTGACTTTGGCAGAAAAAATGCAGCATGCCTGCAAATTTTTAGGGTGGCTGAAATGTGTTTTATATTTAAAAAAAAAAAAAAAAAAAAAAAAAGTAATGTGTCCGCTCTTCAATTCCTCCCACTCAAATACCACAGCAATACTTGCTAATGAGAAATAATTACATCTCAATTTTAAGTGACACGAGTACTGTTGTTTACATACAATGTGAGAATCTAGTAAGACATCAGGCATATGTTTAGGGGGATAATGCATGAGAAATGAGTTCTCTTGTCAGAGAGCTGAGCCTTGCAAAGGAAAATGACAGCTACGTGTGTTTACAGACAAACTCTAGATCTGGTTATATTATCGTTTGTCATAAACGCAGACACATGCGGTACAAGCACTAATACAGCGTGAGCTGGAACATACGCTCCCCTCCTGCAGATGTGGCGTGAATCCTAATGCTCAGGGGATGTTTTGGGTTTGTGACCAGCAAGAGGATTTGTACCAGTAAGCAGACACAAGCAACCTCAAGCCTTCCCGTGGGTTGTAGCACAGCCCATGGAAAAATCCCAAATGGAGCAGGCGAAGTACAGCCTGGCTTTCAGCTTGCGTTGCTGGCAGTTAATAACTGGTTCAGCAGCTAGCTGGATCTGCCTGATGCATTGCTTGGCTGTGGTGTGGCAAAGGTGCTGGGATATAAATGCTTGCTTGAAGTTGGGGCTTGGAAGTGACCTAATGATTCGACATTTCTTTCCTATCAACTCATTATTCCCTGTAGATTTGGTATTTTAGATGGAGGTGGTGAAATAAATTTCACATTTGCAGTGGTGAAAGCCCTGTGTCGTGTTTACAGAGGGCTTCCTAATGACAAGAAAGTCTGTGGTTATACTTCACCTTTTTACTTTCCCTGCTGCTGTCAAAATACGTGTGATATAGCCTTTGTATTCGGCAGATGCATTATAATATACCACTCACGTCATCTTGTACAGAGGACTTACTCCAGGCTGAGCTGCAATGAGTTAAGAATAGTCAGCAGAACAAATACGCTCGTCTTTGATCCACTGAGGGATGGAAAATTAAAAACAAACCAACCAACAAATGAAAAGACGCACCAAACCATTTTGCTTGTGAAGACTCTTACTGTCACAGCTGAGAGAAACCAACAGAACAAATTACGAGCGTGAGCTGCGTGTGTGAGGTATGGAAACACAGCATAAAGCCAAGAGGAGAGGTTTGAGGAGGACGATTTCTAATGGATAGCTGTTCACACTGTAAAACCACCGCAAACATTGGCATGTCTGGCAGTTGTGCCCCACTCTATTCTTACTCCAGGCTCGCCCTGCTCACCTAGGACATTGGGTTTTGTTTATTTGTTTGTTTATAGTTCATCTCCTCTTCGGTCAATGATAATGCTTTCCTGTGAGCTCTACTGGAGGATGCTTTTCCATCATAGTGAAAGGATATAGGAAAGAAATATTTATTTTTACCCACTCACTACATGCAAGGAAGGAATACTATTTATGCTTCCCTAAAGATGTTATGGGGTGTAAATTTTATTAGTGTGAGTTTATAGCAAATAAAATAACTTGGTGATGATTTTTCCATTGAGCGACTAAATACAAAATAGATAGAACTAAAAGCAGGTTATATTTGTTTCTATTTTTTTCCCCTGTATTCTTTAATCAATGATCTGGTTGATTGGTTGGATGGGGGGATGCTTCATCTTCGTACAAACACCTTCATTTGATTAATTTTATATTGTTATTTATTTAGTCATCTAATCAGGCAGCTAAGTCAGTGCTGTAGCATGTGTGTGGCTGCACACACAGCAGGAACTGAACCACAAATGACAGTGAGAGGACAGTGGAGGCAAATGGTGTCCAAAAAAACCCATTGTTTCGGAATTGCTCATTCAAGGTATTTGGTGAACATTTCAAGTAAGATTAATTTCCAAAAGTTCATGAATGATTCACTAAAACAAGGGAAATTAATTCAATGAGGCACTCATTCAGCAGGAATAATTCATTGTGCTTTAATGTGTTTAGGAGTGATATTTAAAATGTATTTCCTAGGCTTATAACCAATAAACCTGACCTAGAAGCAGGATCTGTTATTTCAGAGCCAAAAGCTGGTGCTGAAACTGTCGGAACTGAAATTTCTCAGTGAGTTTAGAGGCAACCGTTGGTATTTCGCGTTTCTTGAACAACCCAAGCCTCCCCACAGAGATGAATTGTTAAAGCTCACATCCGATCAGCTCCCAGAACAGCTGTAAGCACAGTGGAGGAAAAGGTATGGAAATTTCAAGTGTGTCTCTTTTGGTATCAAAGTGCTCTCAAAGGGAGCTTGGGATTTGTCCAGCCCGAGGCATCTGTCCCCAAGCCTTTGTCACCTGGCGCGCTGTGACAGCAGCCAGAGCGGAGCTGTGGGAGGTGAATAATGTGTATGGGGACAGCGTCATGTCATTTTAAGAGCTACAATCTGTGCAAAAGTACTAGTTCTGGGTGGGTGACCATTCCTCTTTATTTTTCAATTCAGGCCTTTTGTTCTCAGGCCACCACAGACATCCCTAGTTTCTGCTGCCATGATGACCATCAAGCCGTTGCAAGGGTGGCCGGTGAGGTCTGCTCTGCACCACTGCATCCGCCGTCCCTAGCGCGTGGTGTTATGAAGGTGCCTGACTGTTTCCCTTGAACACTTTCAGCATGGTCTTTATTGCCCTATGCTTTCTCCAGATGTTTATGTGTTTATGTCCCCCTTTAGTTATGAATATGTCCTTTCCCAATTCAGAGGGGACCTAGTTATGAAGGTCCCAGGGGTGCTGGTGCCCCAGCTGCTAGGGGAAGTGATGTTTTCATGGGCAGAGTGAGGCCAGCACTGGTGAGAAGCCATCTGTGGGGACCTCACGTCAGTGGGGGTGGATACTGATGGTACCAAGCAAAATATCTCAGCATCCTCCTTACTCTTCTGGAAGGTGCCCTGCTGCCCAACCTGCAGAACCTCCTGCTGTTTTCTTGAAGTGCTGTGAGTTCTCATCCTCCACTTGCAGCTATCACTTGAGAGATCAGCAAGGGAACAGGGGGACAGAGCATATTCGTAGAGGGAAAGCAGGAAACAGACCATGGCTGGGGGCCAGCTTGTTGTAGAGGCTGCTCAGGCTTGGTCTCGATCCCACCTAAATGAGCCTGTGCTGAGCCTGTTGCTTTGGTGGCCTGGCTTTGCGTTTGCACCTGTGTGAGATGAGCAGGATGGCTTGCATTTTGCAGTTCCAGAGAGCAAAGTGATGCTTTCTGTATGGCAAATGGAAAAAACTGATTTAAATTCAATTAGGTAGGATGTGAAAGATGATTCTACCTCTGTTCAAGTGGTTGGCACTGTACTAATAAGGAAACCTATGACACTAGATGTAAAAATAGCTGTCACTTAATGAGCTCATCTAACTGGCCTTAAACAAAGATGGGGATATGCTGCACTTTCTGTATCACTAATGAGCTAATTGTGTTGCTTTGCATCGATCTGGGGAGCATTTAATCTTACTTAAAGGGATGCTGCCTGAGAAATCAGTGCAGAGGGATGCTGGAAGAGACCAGGCTTGGCTTTGCTGATGGGGTTTTGGTGAATCCTCCCTGGGCACAAGTCTAAGCCCCAGGGTTGTGTTTTGGGGCCTTTGTGTGGTTGTGTGGCCACAGTGCCACACCAAACACTGAACACTTGGTAAAGCTTTGGGGCCCCCATTGCAGAGATCCCATTTGGAGGATGGGAAGGGATGGCAAAGGTGGAGGGATAGCATCATAAGGACGTGCATCACCTATGCTGTCAGCCCCTTCGGAATGAAGGAGTGAGAAACAGTGTTGGCTCAGGCTGCTCTATCATTTTGGGGTTGCTTTTCCTTCTTTTGCTGCTTTCCTTTAAAGCTGTTAGCATTGTGCTCTCAGTCCTCAACAGGATAGGAGGTCTAGGACCAGGCTTCTCGAGCTACCTCCACCCTCCAGCCCCACAGAATGAGAGCTGGGGGGCAGAGGGCCTGCCTTTTCTACCCTAATTGAAGCCTGTTGACAAGTAGGTTTCCCTGTGCAGATCCTTCTTCACTCATGTTTCCTGCAGTGCTGTTTGTCCGTCTTTTCCCTGGGCGAGTGATCTGGTCCAGGCTCATTAGTGTTGGCTGAGCCAGGATTGTCCCGTTATAGGAGGATGCAAGCTGATAAGAGCGCATGACCCAATGTGCCTCTGATTCTCCATGCTGGATTGCATCGCTTCATGGTCACAGCACCACCACAGGTTATTTGTCAGGCACAAAGTCCTTTTCTAATTTCAAACTTAGGGGTGTAAAAGCCTAAAACTAAAAGACACCAGGAAGGCTGATAGCTGAGGCTGAGGCTGCTGCCCTGTAATGAGCATCGCCAACGGGAGGCAGCAGCTCCTGCTCTTCAAAAGCCGTCAGTGACACGGACACATCCTCAGCGCCGCTGAAAACAGCAGGGAGCCTTAGTACGAGCCTGAGGTCTTGTTTCTAACTCCCTCACACTGTTATTTTTTTATTTTTCAGAGCAGAAGTGATTTTGGTTTTCTGTTTGTTTGTTTGGTGGTC
Source organism: Aythya fuligula (assembly GCF_009819795.1). NCBI lineage: Eukaryota > Metazoa > Chordata > Aves > Anseriformes > Anatidae > Aythya > Aythya fuligula. The sequence goes on from NC_045573.1 coordinate 8,628,673, forward strand.
AAGGTAATCAGTACCACTGAGGAGCTGTTTTTGCGGTGCAACATGAGGCTTTCTGCCAGGATAAATGGAAAAATGCTTGTGGATGGGATCTATGCAGGTGGTGGTGAAAGCAAGGGAAGCTTCAACATACTCTGTGAAAAGTTGTGTTTTAAATGTGGGAAAGAATAAGTGATGCTCTAAGCACCCAATGAAGCTATGAACTTGTGGAAGTCTCCCAAGTGGAGCGGGCCAGGCAGGGCCGACCTCCTGTGCGGCCTGGGGTCCTCCACAGGAGCTTTCTTGTACAAAAATGTGAACAGTAATGGTTTGGACTTCTGCTCTTTTCCCTAATCTCAACCAAATTGCTTGTGGAGTTAGTCAGAGTGAGAGTGCAGGACAAGCATAGTTTTCTTGGAAAGCAAAGGGGAAAATGTGCTCTAGTAATTTGAGCAATAAATAGGAGGTTGAAACCGGTGTTCAATTCTCATTCCTAGGCTCCCTCTTTGCTAACAAACAAACATTAACAATCTAGACCAGTTTAAAATGTTCCAATCTTGCTAAATTGATTTTTAAATTGATCAAATGGTAAAATAACCCCAAACTGGTGCAACAAAACTGTTATAATCCTCATTTAAATTACTCTGCTTTAATCAGCAAATTAGAAATCAGCTATGCGATCACTTTTCATTAGTTCAGCAAGTTATGGTGCGTCTCAGGCAGAAGCAAACACAAGTTTAAGTGGCTTACTGTTAATTAAGCTAAACCATCGCTGTTGGTGATTAAATTTACATCTGAACACACATATACTGAGGCTGTCTCCACAGCAGCATCAGCCTCAGCCTCCTGGAGGATGTCACTGCATGCTCCCATCCCATGCTCACGGCTTGGTGGGCAGAATTTGGTGTGTAAGTGTACATTAATGTAGATATGGGTTTTTTTCTTTGTCTGTTTTTGTTCCTGTTTCATTACATTGCTGGAAACATATAGGCATGGCTTCCTGAACAGCAGCGTAAGGGGAAAGCATAAATGCTCTGCTTGCATGATCCAAAAAAGAGCCCTTGAAGGCTTTCATACAGCGTGTGCCAACCTGGAGGTGAGCCCGCTGATGCTCGTGCTGCTCACCAGCACAGAGCCAGGGTATTTCTGGCTCTAAGGACTGCCTTGGACAAGAGAGTGTTGTATGAATTACTCAGGAAGCTGTCCTTCTGCAGCAAGGAAATCCTGTATTGGGCTATACATGGTTCATAGAAGCTGTGTCTGCTCGCAGACCTCCTGATTCAGTGTTATACCCTGCTGATAGCTGGCGAGGGAGCAGACTGGCAGAGGGGGCAGGAACATCCCACTTACAAAATAGGAAATATTTTAAGAGAGGACATGAGAGGACAAACTCCTGGATGTCCATGGGCATGCTCTGGAGGCCTGGGTTGCTGAGTCTGACTGCTCTTCCAGACACTTTTTTTTTTTTTGTCTGTGTGATTTATTGTACTTTTCTGCTTTAGCCTGTTTAATAGTGTGCGGTATGAAGCAGCAGGTATAAACCACTCGCAACTGTAGCTCCCTGCTGCAGGAAGGGGTGCCCACATATTGCCTCCTGCACCTGCCACAGGCTACGTGCAGCTTGGGCTCCCCGGTGCAGGCACTGACGTGGGACACCCAGCAGGGTTCTAAGGCTTGCACCTCAGGTACATCATGAAAGCACCAAATGTCATCACCTGCATGTGCCTTCTGCCTCTCTGCTGCTTTCTTCTGCCTGCCCAGACGGCGAGCTCTCTGGTGCAGGCTGCTTTTCCCACGTCTCAGACAGTGTCTGGCATGCTGTAGCACTGACATATCAGTTACACAGATGTATGAAATACTGCTCTCGGTGGAACACTTAATGGATGCTATATACCCAACACTCCTTTTTGCCTCCACGAATCTCCCGCAGGGATGTCATGCAAATGGTATATACTGGGCTGTCTATTTTTAGCTCGGTGTTGTACATGATTAAGTATAACATTATTCCTTATTTAGCAAACAGGATATCCTGCATAGGGGGCATTCTGAAGCAAGTGTTTAGATAACATTTATTTAAACAATGGGTGATTTAAACAATGGTAGTAAAAATCAATGTTGTGGATTCTCTGTGATTTTGAGGCTATGGTTATTGGTGTATGACGTTATTTTTCTGGAGTATGCAATTGCTATTAAAAACCTCATCAACTTCTTTGTTGTTGTTTTATACAGGAACAATAAGATCGCTGCTTAAGTGAAAAACAAGGAGCATTAGCATTGTAACTTGCCAGCAGTGGAGTTTATAGATAATTTAACCCAAACAAATGAGCTGCTATTTCTCCAGGAGAGGCTGAAAACACATCGGAGAGCTGCTCCAGAAGTAAATGCATTGCCTGTGGTCCAGCTCCCAGACACGGAGGGACGAGTCACATCCCTGCTGCTTGTCCTCAAGTTCAATGTAACCTTGATAGTCCAAGTGACAAGAGGAGCAAAGCACTCCAGACAAGATAAAATGGTTTGTTTCTTTTCCTCTCTGATGGGCTGTAAAACGTGAACTACAGATCAACGGTGATAACGTGGATGAGCTGTTTCCATTGCAAAGCAAATACAGCCCCTGCAGCGTAATTTCAGTAGGATGGCAATGATGTGTAATGAGCAGCAGTGCTTGCTGCTATTTGATAACTGAAAGTAGTTTTGTGTTTACAACCCCTTTATTTCTGGTACAGCAGCCATCAGATGCTATTAGCTTGTGGGAGCAGGTAGATGGAGTGACTCTTAAACTGGCAATTTCCAAGTAAGCTCTTGACAGCAAAATTGGGCAGTTGCTCACCCCTGTGAAGTCTCCTACCTCTGCTGTATTCAGCTTTTTGCCTAAAGCTTTTTACCTGTGCTCAGGGCACACGGAAGCAGCCAGGGTCCTGCAAAATAGACTGTTGGCCATCCCTCATCAGCCCCTGGCTCTCCAGCTCTTTTCTTGCTGCTGGCTGAGGAGGTACTGGCTGGTAACTTTAATGATGGCGGTGAAAACCAGTGTTGCCAACTCTGGTCCCAATTTTGAAGTTGTGGATACTGGAGTACAAGCGGCTGTTTTGTGGCTCAGGCGAGGCTGCCCCAGCACTGCTGGCACCTGCACAAGCATGCACAGAGCCCGTGCTTGCACTCATCTGGAGCAGCTGATGCACGCTTGCTGCCATATGGCCCCAGGCTCGTGTCCCACGGGGGCAGGCAACATCTGGATTTCCTCCAGCCAGCAGAACCTGCAGAGATAAATTCATGTAGAACTGGGGGGGAGGCTGCAACCTTTCCCCCGTATACTGTTCCTGTAGTGCTAGCAGCCGTGCTGCGAAGCTCGAGGGCAGCCGGTGGGCAGCGGGTGCCTGGCACGGCTACGCAGGCTCCTGCAGGTGTGGCTGGCTGGCTGCTGAGCGGAGAGGGGCAGCTCCTCAAGTCAGCCTTGCATGAAGACAGTGCAGGCTGGGTCAAAAATCAGTGTGCCTGTGGCAAAGACCTGAAGGCATATGAAACACTTTGGGTTTGAGTGTGTAAAGAAGCATAGGCTAGTGAAAGTGGGAGCTATGGGCCAATGGGTTTGGACCAATGGTGTTTTGTAATAGGGCTTCTTAAAGGATAAGCTTTGTACCAGCACAGCTGTGCTTTTTAACCACTTCTGCTGCTTGTTGGTGCAGAACAGAGTGCTTGCAGTGATGGCTCATAGGCAGTGAGTAGCATGATAAATGCTTTGGTCCTCTTATCCTGCCTTACAAAGGAATACAGGAAAACGTGAAACAAGGAGTGTGTGGGGAGAAAAGTGCTTTTCACTTCCTGTTCATTTTCAAAAATCCGACCACTGGAAGAACACTTCTGAGGAGCAAGGCTGTGACTTCAGCTGTCAGCAATGTCCTCATGGAGCATGGAATTACTCTGCTGGTTGAGATGTCATAGCATAGCCTATGGTTCCCTACCTTTTCATCTGCTTTATTTAAAAAAAAAAAAAAAAAAAAAAATATTGATTATAACTCCAAGGGTCAGTGTTGGAGCAGTAGCTCCCTGCAGTTCTCAGATGTAATCTCGAGTCTCACTCTGGTTTGGCTGCCTGGGAATGAATTCAGGCTGCTTGGCCTTGGTTACCCAGTTTGACATCTCAGCGTGTAGCATATTGGCTACTGAGCGTGAGCTTCTTTCTGCAAAGTACGGTTATGTACTTGAAGTAATGTTTTGTTTCATATAAAGACAAATTACAAAAACAAACGTTTATGCAGCCTTTCTCTTGCACTTATTTCCCTGACTCATTCCTTCTTTTAACTCCTTTCTCAGATTGTTACAGTGTTTTCAGTTCACTGGGTTCAATCTCTTGCATTCACACACTGTTGCTGTGCCTTAGTGGGGCCTCCCCCAGCCCCTTGTGCAGATGCAGCTGTGTTGCAGAAATGCAGTTCTAACTTGATTACCTGAAATGAAACCACAACCCATGTTTATATGGATGCTTCTTGAAGTTCAGCGAGCAGCTTCAAAACTCAGTAAACATTTACTAAACAAAGAGCAGCCAGGGATGATGGCCCTGTCTGCACTGACATCTGAGACAGAGCTAACACTGCCAGCAAAAAACGTGTTTAAAAATGATCTTGAATTATCTGTGCAGAAAGCAGGGGAGGAATTCTAGAGAAAACAACAGCAGTACAAGATCTGGCCTTATGGTTGAGAAACAGTGACAGGAAAATGTTATGTAAAGGAGTCATGTCCTGAACTGTCAGACCAGCTGGGTGACTGGATTTGTGTGTTACTGCATGGCAGGAGTTTCCCTGGCTGCAAATGTGAGATGCTGCCTGCAGATATCCAGGCGATCGCAAACTCTAAAGTCTTTGAAGAGCAGGAACTCAATATGCTCATTTCTTGGTTTTAAGCATCGTCACCACAGGACTTTTGAAGCAAAAGCTAGTCAGGACACAGAGACGCATCCAGAAATACAGCTTGGCTGTAGTGGGTTTGGTATGGCCCATGAGGGAGACATCATGTGAGATATGAGGAAAAGCAGGTCTGAAGAGATCATCAGGACCTGGCAGCGCCCTGAGGGAGAGGGTTGGGTGAGGAGGTCTCAGTGACAGATGAGTCCCGGAGGCCTCATGGGACTGCTCAAACCTCCTCTCAGTGAGTCTGGAGCACTGATGTGGGCTGCGGACAGAAATGTGGAGGAATCTGATTTGCCTTTTCATAACCATAACTAAAATAAAAAAATGCAAATTACGAGCACGTGGACTGACGCCCTTATGTTTTTAAATGTAGTAGGCTGCCATATGTATATTTTGTTTCATGCCTGACACTTTATCTTGCTTATGGCTTCTATGCTGAGTATTGAAGGTCAGAACCATAATCTGGTAACATAGAGCTGTGTACATCTCCTAGGTTAACTAACGATGCTGCCAGTATTTCCCCCCTTGTCTCCTCTAGGACATACACTATTCCTCCCAGATTTTGGCCCACAGCTGCTCTCTGCAGTCCTGGCTGACCTGCATGGCTTGTCCACTGAAGAGCAGTAATTCCTCAGCTCTTCAGTTTCCCGTGGCTCGGGTATTTGAGAAATTGAAGGGAACCACAGACAAAGAAGTGATTTATCCTGCTCCTCTGAGAGGCAACAAACTAGCAACACTGGTAGTTTCTATCGTTGGGGGTTTTACAAGTCCTATTATTCATATTTATTGCAGTAACCCTGCTTCCAGGATGTTCTGCTTTCCGAGAGAAGTACCTGTGTGAGCGGTTGCAGCAGTCGGGTTTGTACATCTCTCCTGTGGAGCAGGATGCTCACGCACCTGAATCTGCTTCACACCCTCTCCTCATGCAATAGACCTCAAAGGCTTGCCAAGGGAGGGCTCAAACAAAGAAACTTTGTCAGACTGTAATTTTTGGCTGTGGTTGCTGATGTAAAGACCTTGTGACAGCCCAGCCATGCAGTCTGAAGCAAGTGTGCTTCCTTACATCTTCTGCAAACTAGTTCCCAATCCCTGGCCTGCACTGTCCTCCTAAAAGCAAACCGTGCTACAAAAGCTTTATGTGAGTGCTCCCACACCTGGCTCCACTTGCTCGGTCCCAGAACAGGGCCCAAGAGTTGCTGTTCTTGAGGGAACCTCGAGCTCAACAGGCTCGGCTCATGACTCTCCAGCTCTTGGCAACAAAAGGCAGGGTTAACTATGTGCAACATCTCCCTCGGTCAGCACTATTTGGTGCAATCTCCAGGTCACATTGCCACTTGCTCCCCACAGACCACAGCTTGCGAGGGAAAGGCGATGACCCTGTCAGCAGTGCTGGAGGCTTTGCGAGCGTGAAGATGTTTCTGTGCCTGTCTTCCAACCTGTCTGGCTCTGCCGCTCGTGGGCTTGGGATGACTCCCGCTGTAGCCCTGGGTGTGTATTTCTGATGAATCTCAAATTCTCCCATCTGGTTTGTGCAGACAGCCACCGTTACTGGCAGCAGGGCTGACATCATGGCAGCTGTCATACAGCAGGCAAGGAAACGGGCCCTGTGCAACACATGAATAACTTCTCCCGGGGTTATTTCTTCTTCCCTTTTAGTTTGTCAGCTGATGAGTGATTTGGGCGAAAGGGATGGGAGGAGGAACGAACAAAACAAAACAAAAGAGGCTTTTTTCATGATTTGAATGAAGAGGCTGCAAGCAGCTATTGGTACAGCAGCAGACCACAATGCAAGCAGCTATTGGTACAGCAGCCCATCGGCACCCCGATGTATTGATGGCAACAACTTTGCTGTTCTGTAGGCACTGATGCCCACAGAGCTGTGACCAACAATGACTCCCCTGCCATGGGGCTGACCTTTATCGCTTTTATTTGTGGAAATGGACAATGCTGAGCTCGTGATGCTGTTCCACTGCCCTGGCCCCATTGCTCCCTACCCCCTTGAGGGGGAGCTGCAGAATCACGCAGTTTTACACCAAATGCGTGCCCCAAAACATTCTTCGGCCGTGATGGGAGCACGGTGAGATGGGTCTGAGGCTGCCTGCCCGAACCCTCAGGGGCAGGGGGCTGCTCCGGGGGCATGTTGGGGTGAGGACATCCTCTGGCTGCGGTGCGGGGCTGTGAGGAACCGGGGTGGGCGGTGAGGAACCGGGACAAGCCCTGAGGATCGGGCCGGTCCCTGAGGAGCCGGGCCAGGCCCTGAGGAGCGGGGCCCGCCGGAGGCCCGGGCAGGAGCGGGCGGTGCCGCTCCCCGCCCCGCGGGCGGCTCGGTGCCGGCCGGCCCCCGGGCTGACAACGCCCCCGGCCCTCTCTCGGCGGCCGGGCCCGTGGCATTTCCTCTGAGCTCACTCGGCGGCTGACGCGGCGCCGCTTCCCTCGGAAGAGGAAGCCTCGCAGCGAGCGGCGGCGGCAGGCAGGGGGGCGTGCGGCGGTGGGGAGCGGGGCGGCGGCGGCGCTGGGGGCGGCCGAAGGGGACGACGGCGGCGGCGGGGCCGGGCGCTCCCCGCCCGCGGGGCCGGGCGGCGGCCGGCATGGCCCGAGCCCCCGCCGCGCCCCGGCCGTGTCCGACAGCCTGGACGCGCGGGTGCTGTGGCCGCTGGCCACCTGCCTGTGCACCGCGCTGCTCTGCCTCTGCCAGGCCCCGCGGGGCCGAGCGGCGGCGGGCGAGGAGGAGGAGGAGGAGGAAGGCGCGGCGGAGGCGGGCTCCGTGCCGCTGCTGAAGGGCTCGGCGCTGCTGCTGCTGCTGGCGGTGCTGCTGGGCAGCCTGCTGGCCCGCTGCTGCGGCTCGGCGGGGGGCGCTCCGCGGCACGGCGCGGGGTCGGGCTGGGGGGCGGCCGCGGCTCGGCGGGGAGCCCTGGAGGGCTTCCACGCCCGGCAGCTGCGGCTCTCGCCCCACGTCCTGGGGCACAGCAAGGCGCACGTCGGCCGGGTGGTGGCCGAGCTGGTGCGCGCTGCCAAGGCGCAGGGGCTGCAGCCCGGCCCGCTGGCCCTCAGCCTGCGCGGGGACTTCGTGCGCATCGGCAGCGCCTACGAGCAGCACAAGGTGCGAAGCCCAGACTGCTTCGACGTCCTGGTGCCGCTGCGCCTGCCGCCGCGCCTGGAGCCCGAGCCTCGGCGGGACCTGGGGCCGGGATCGGGACCGGGATCGGGACCGGGATTGGGACCGGGAGCCGCCTTCGTGTGCGGGCTGCGGGCCCCTGCTGGGTCCGGTTGGCCGCGCCGCTACCGGCCCTTCACCGAGGCCTTCTGCGTGGAGCCGCAGGGCCGCTGCCTCCTCTCGTCGGCCCTGGTGCTGCGCTGGTTCCAGGGCCACCTGCAGCGCTGCCTGGGCGCCGTGCGGTACCGGCTGCAGGAGCGCTGCCGCATCAGCCTCTCGGCCTGCCCAGGGCGCCCGCCGACGCTTCACATCTTGCCCTGCTCCGACTACGTGTGCTGCCACATCTCCATGGCCGTGCGTCTCATCCCCGCCATCCCCCTGGGCGATGCGCTCTACCTCACGGCCCTGCCGCCTGAGGGTCCACAGGCAGCCCTGGCGCAGGAGGTCCTGTGGGGCCTGAACGCCTCGCGGCAGGAGCAGCGGCTGCTGAGCTGGCTGAAGGAGCAAGCCCCGGCCTCCTCCTGCCACCTCAAGTGCCTGCAGATCCTCAAGGGCCTGCGGGATCTCCGCAGGCAGAGCCTGGAGGAGCCTTTCTGCTCGCAGTGGGGCCGGGTGCTCTCCTCCTACGTGCTGAAGACAGCCCTCTTCTCCCTGCTGCTGCAGGGGCCCCTGGAGGCTTGGGACGAGCGGTTCCTGGTGGAGCGGCTGGAGGACCTGGTGATGTACCTCAGGGACTGCCTGCGCAAGCAGGTGCTGATGCATTTATTCCTGGGCAACACCAGCCTCCCTGAGGCCGTGGCACTGCCCAGGTTCCTCAAGGAAGCTGCCCCTGTGAACTTGCTGGCTGCCTTCGACGGGCCCACGCTGGACATGGCCGCCTTCCAGCTGCTCTACACCTGGAGCCAGGCCCCGCACCTCATCAGGGTGTACAGCAGACCCCGGTACCTGCGGCCGATGCCTGCCCCGTGCCGGCACGTCACCGAGGCCCGGCAAGAGCTGCATGGAGAGTGACTGGCATCACCCACGTGCCCAGCCTGCCTGTCTGCCCAGAGCCCGCGTCTCCCCGAGAAAGGTGGCACCCGCTGAACTGTTCTGCGGTTTTGTCCCTGACCTGAGAAAACCAGGAAACCAAAGGCGAAGACTTAAGGAAATTGTGATTGCTTCAGTGTTTTAATCTCATCCTTGTTGGTTTGTGGAGAATTGTGAAATTTCTGGGGAAATGCCTTAGTGAGGAAGTGTTAAAGTTCAGTCAGCTCCAAGCAACGATTCTAGAAATCTGTCTTAACTTGTTGTTTTAGTGGCAAAATTGACCTTTTTCTGAGATTCGCTTTTTATCATACAAAATCCATTTGGGATTTAAAAATCCCATGAGTGCAAACAAAACCTCCTAATGTACCGAGATGCTCTTAAAATGAGATGAGCATTAGAGCATGGGTGCTGATCTCAGTTTGAAATGTTCAATGACATGATTTAAATTTCCTGTGTAATCTAATACATCGTGCTGAATGGTAATATAATATGCATGCTAATGTGGCATCGAGGGAAGAAGTTAAACCTCTCTGATGTATGAAGAATCTAGTTGTGCCTTTCTGTGTTAAATGAAGGTTTTACTGAAGGATTGAAATATGGATAAAAAGAAACAAAAAGCACTTTATTTTCACAAAGGCCTTCGTTCTACCAGAATTGGCTGCTCTAAATACTTGCTATGGAGGAGGCATTAGTATTTTCATAAAGGGATGCTGTTTGAATCATCCCCGAGAAAACCTTCTTTTGACAGAAATATGTGGGAGTCCGTTCATGGGTTCTTGGTTTTGAACCGTTTTTTTGTTTGTTTGTTTTTGAGTAACTTTTTCTCAGAATTTTTTTTAACACAAGGACCAACAACAAAACAAAGATATTTTATATTTGTTTTGGAACAAAGCTTCAACCAGTCCAAATCTCAGTGCTGTAAGCTGACTGCTGTGCCCTTGTGCTCTCCAGTAAGAGTGTGGTGGGATTTTTGGATTAATGCCTAGCCGGTTCTTTGACTGTGGCAGTGTTTTGACCAAATAACCTGATGGGATTTTCTAGTGCTGTGCTATAGCAAATCATTATCTTGTTGTGGGGAGGAGGAAGTAAAATATTTCAGGGTACTTGAAAATTCTGTAGTACAGTGGTACTACATTTCATGTAGTCACTGTACATTTCATGGTACAGTGGGACAGTCTTAGGCTATGGATTATGGTGTCTTCTAAATGTAAGCATCAGTGAGATAATTTCCACTTCTAGTGGAAAGACTGTTTGAGAATACCTCACAAAGCATCTTACCGGGCTGAACAGGCACCATTTAACTGTTTGTTAAACTACTCCTGTTGGCCTTGGTGATGAAGTCCAGCTTGATGGAGTGCTTGGGCTTGTGGGCCTCTGCCTGGTTACATCCCGGTCTCTGGAATAACCTGGTGAGGTGTAACGCAGCTCTGCGAGTGTCCTCTGTTCCCGGTACAGGAGCCTGATGTATCCTAGGGTGTCAGCAAATGCAGAATAGCAAATCTTTGCTTTAAGTTAAAACATTGGGTCACCTGCTCAAGTGTTTGATGTATTGAAAGCCAAAACGTGTTACTGAGTTGCTGATGCTCAGGATGTTAACGTTTGCCTGATTACCCACTCTACTGTGTCCTAGGTGAGCAATCTGAAAGGAATTATAAATTACTAAATGTAACTCCTGGGAAGCTTCAGGATAACTTGAAATTACTAATACACTCCTCCTCTCCCTGATGTACATAGAGATACTGGTGTGCTTTATTCACAGTTCTATGCAACAAAGCACAAAACAAACATTTTTTAAATCTATGAAGCTTTATAAAAATCTATTTTTCTAAATGGAAACACTCCCCAGGCAGATGTTTGCCTACTTCTGTCTGTGTATTTTTTTAACTGCTCTTGCTGTCTTATTTTCAGGTAATTATAGTGTAGGTCACACCCGCAAGTTGGGTTATTTTTATATATGAAGCGCTGGGCTTCTTTCTACAAATACAAATAGTGTATTTAAAGGTAGTATTGATCAAATGTTCTTTGCACATGGTATTTAAGGCTAAGTGAGCTACCTTGGTCAGTGGTGTGTTTTTTTTTTTTTTTTTGTTTCGTTGTGTTTTTTTTTGTTTTTTTGTTTTTTTTCTTTTTTTTCTAGCAGACCAAGATGTGTACTGTTTCTGCAGATTTGTGTTATTTGGTGACTGAAATGAGATGCAGGTCTGCCTGAAGGACTAGATGGCCAGTCCAGGGTACTGTGGCTGCCTGAACTCATGACAAAAACACTCCAGCTGTTAATTCTTGCATCATAACCGTTTCAGTCAGCTATTGGTTTGTTCATATCGCTGTGCATCCCTCTCTCTGAAAAGTGATCTTTTCTGTGAAAAGGGATGCATGTTTGGTGTGGATTCTGTACTGGTGGGAGTCTGTAGTAGACCTGGTAAGAACTTTGTCATTAAAGTGTAATAAAAGGAAGAGATGGTTGCATCAGGCAATTCATGGCAAGGAGAGATGGAGAAAATAAATAGAAAATGAAAGTTGGGCTGAGGGGTGAGTGAGACTGATGGTAAGCTCTCAGTGAAGACACACTACAAATAAGCCAAAGGACATGGGGTTAAGGTTGGAGATCTATTGAGAGTTTGGCAGACTTGGGGTGGAGGGAAAGGAGATTTAACTGGGTGTTATTTTGACAGTATTTCCAAACCAGTTGAATCCATCTGGGCAAGCTTTCTTGAGGTGACCATATGCATGCTGTTAGGTGAGGGCTGAGGGAGACCTCTAGACTAACTTGCAGTTCTGTTGTGCAACTGAGACATGAAGTGTATTTTCTTCATCCACTGCAAAGCGTATGTTCATGAGTCTGATTGACAAAAGGAGCGGAAGGGAAGTTGGGTTCTGTTATGCTGTTCATCTTATTCCACAAGAAACGTGACAGTGGTAGGAACTGTGCTGTCCTGGTGCCATTACGGAGCCTTATCTGCAAGGGGTGTGCAGAGAACTTGACCTGGCGATACTGTACTAAATACACCAGGGTTCTGGATATGTGCCCTGTGTTAAGGTCGTAGCTGTTTCCATGTAGTACTACAGGTTCAGCATGGTGGCCTCTGTACGTGGAAACTGAAACACAAATGCAGAAGAAAGAGCATGTTATTTAGCACTAATGTGGGTTCTTGGTTCTCTTTATCTGCAAGCTAATGTTACAGAGACTTTGTGCAAATGAAGTTGGTTTTATTGAACATTGGTTGGGATGGGGAGTCACGCCTGTGAAAGAGTAAATTTATTTGCCAAAATGCAATGGCAATGCCAAAATGCATACACGTGACTTCTTGTTGTATTGAAAAATAATATGTATTTCTCAAAGACATCATTATTTCTTATCTGACTAAGTGTCTCAAAAACATTCCTCCTTTTTCGAATTTGAATTTCTACAGAGTAATGTAAATTTCAAATGTCTGTCTGCAATGGATGTTTTTGGTACAACTATTTTTGCTGGTTAATAATTAGACCAAAGATTAAACTAAAGTGTTCAGCTGCTATTGCTGTTTTTTTGTTTTGTTTTGTTTTCAAAAAGTGTTTATAGGCTCAAAATGTCAGCCCCTTTTTAATGAAACATTTAAAAATTCATTTCCTATTTAATATCAAAATACATTTGCACTTTTATTGTTTCCATAAAGTTGGTGTTCTTGTTTTAATATTTCACTGTAGTAATAAACAGCTGTTTTAAAGCACCTGTGCCTCAAGATTGAAATTCCTTGTTGGTTTGTTTATTTTTTTGTCTTAGTAAAAGCTACCTACAGCCGTAAAACTGTGACTGCAGGTTTATATGCTCTTTAGGAGGAGACGACTAAAGTGGCAAAACCATGGGAAACCAGGAAGTCCACGCCTTGGGAGTTGTGCAGAGAGATACGGGAGGAAAGCCAGGAGAGAGACTGGAGCACGGCTGGCGCAGGTGGTTGTGTTGCTGAATTCTGAAATGGAGCACGCTGAGGTTTGTGCTGCAGTGCTCTGAGGTTATGAAGGTATCGGTTCTTGTTTCCCCACCTTCTGTTTCGGGTCACTGCACAAAATCTGCTTTTCCTCATTCTTAATGACGAGCTAGGACTTCATTTCACGGTATCTCTGTGAGCTTTTCTGTATGGCATGTACAAACACGCCTCCGTTCCAAATCACGTAGGTTGTGCTTTATTAAATATGGAAAAACTCCTGCTGAAGCCAGCAGGAGTTGAATGGATGGACAAGCAAGTTACCTGTCCTTTACTACTCTTTGGTAAGATGCCAAAATTATACACTTGTGGCTTGTGCTGATTTTCCCTATTAAAGAATTGAATAACAGCAAGATTTCTACATTTTTGATGATTAAATCAAAGCTATGTTGCAAATAACTATCTCCAGATCTTTGTGTGCCTGCCTCTTACATTGCTGACAGTAGCTTCTCTAAGAGGGGCACCACGCATTTTATAGGACTCTGAGAAAGTCCAGCTGGTTAATGGACTTCTCACTTGCAAACATTTAAGGAATATCAGTTTTTTAGTGTCAACACTCAGTCGCCCAAGTCAGAACAGAGGAAGTGTATTTAGATCTTTACCTCTTTAATAAAATTATCTCACATTAATGGCTTCCTTTAAAAGCAGTAACAATCCTCTGGTCTCCATTAATTCATTTCTCTGAAGTATTTCTCCATTTGAATCCTGAGGTTCTATTCAGCAGAAAATCATCAGAGAAACATAGGGATTTTCTTTCATGATAAATCTGTTGTTAACCAAAAATTAACTGGCCTAAGGACTTGCATGCTTGGTGTTTAAAGAAAAGCCTGTTTGCATCCAACTCATTGGATAAATTGTTTAAAATCCTTCCACCCTTGTGCAAATACCTCCCTTGTAATGCAGCCAAGGTCAGTAGTGAATTGCTGATTAAGTACTGCTAATGCGAGTTAAAGCTGCCTGGAGGGGAAAGGACTCTTATGTGTGCATCCAGTTTTCATAAGGCTTTTTTCATCCCATTTTTCAAAGAGTTCAGGCAGGAGAAACATGCTTTTCCAGGCTGTTTTATTTCCTGTGTCACCTCTTTAAATGTCTGCCTGTTGAGTCTTCCTGAGGTAAGTGAAGTTCTGACTGACGATAATTAACTTGAGGAGCTGGCAGCAGAGCAGCCAGCCCCATTTTTGTTGTGCTGATAGTTCTGGGAAGCTGCCATCAACATAAGGGCAGGGAACCTGCACCCCTCTAGGCTTGTGGATTCAGCTTCTGTGCTTGCTGATGCTCTCCTTGAGGGGTCTGAGTAGCTCACAACCCCAAAACCAGCAGGACGTGGAGGGCTGGCACAGAGCTTCCTCTACATTGTGTTGCCATCTTGGATTTCTCAACCTGGAGGTATGCCTAATTAAAAGACTACCTATGCTCTTGTGTGTGCCTACAGTGTCCTATTTTAAATCCATACCCAAGAATTGGCATATTTGCAACTGCTTTTCAAGAGACTCAAAGCGTTGTACTATGAAATCAGCAATAGAGCTGTAGATAACATATGCTCAGTATCTGCACGACAGTCTGTTAGTGTTCAAATAATGATTTACATGCAAAACTCTTAAAGGTTGTTACAAACGCATATGCATCAAATGTCACTGCGTACCAGTTTTCTGCATTAAGGAAGCCTTTTTTTCCCTTTAAAGGATAGCAGTACTGATTCAGAGGTTTGGAAAATTTCTGCGTACTCAAGTTACAGGTCTGCATTTCTTGAAACCCTTGGGATTTATTTTTTTTTTTCCCTAAAACCAGGACCAAAGCTGCATTCAGAATAAGCAGTTCTCTGGCTTGGACTGGGTTTAATAATGGCTTGCTGCTGTTTTCATGATACTCGTGGTCCTCTATAGATGTCTATCCCTGACACAAAGTGTTTCCTCAATAATCTGGGCAGGAAAATATGATGGGAGGTAAGGAATCAGGATGACAGAAGTGACAAGGATTATGCTGTGAAGGTTACTAGCTATCAAATTAAGGAAGAAAAATTCCTCTTGTGATAAGATTCCTAGAGGAGAAAATGGCAGAGTTCTGCGACAAGTCTCTGTACTGATACAAACCCGCTGGCTGAAGACACAGAGGAAGAACAGCAAAACGTGACAGGATGGACTATTTTTCCACTTCTATTTTAGTCCACTGCTTTCCAGTTTCAAGTCGGGGAGAATAGAAACTTTGAGCTGAAATCACCAGCACCCCAGCCTGCTTACCAAACGTGCTGCAGGGCGAGGGAGAAGGCAACTCCCAGCTCTGGGTTCCCATGTTTTACTCTGCAGAACGAAGCCACTGAAACACAGTACTCCTGTCGAGGGAGGGAGTCCTCGGGAACTGTTTGCTAATCTACCTCCTCTCTATCCCACGTTATCATCTGGGATAACATTTTTTTAGAACACGAGCACCTGTTGAAATTTAGGCTTTTCAGGTATTTTTGTACATGCTGAAAACTGCTCTGGAGTTTGCTCATTCCTGCCGGCACGGCATAGGTAACTGCTCCGCTTCCTGTGCAAGTGGAGCGCTGGAGCAGCAGCTACGGAGGAAATGAGTCATTCCTCTATTTCTGTTGCAAAGGACTTCTCTGCGCTGTACAATACATTTAGGAATATATTCTTAAGGCTTCTTGGAAGTTCACCCCCTAGCACCACATTCATGGGTTTAAGCACCAGTGTATTAACAGGCATGATACAGACTTCCACTGGGTATTAAATAGGTTGTGTAGGGTTGGCTTCTCCAGGGAGGTGCTTCCCAGGGTGTTCCTTGTGCTGTTCATGCAGCTCAGTGCCAGGTCCATCCGCTGGCAGATGGGCTGCTGCCGAAGGGGTGGCCAGAGGGGGCTGTTTTGGTAGCGTGGCATTGGAGCGCTTTATTTTGTCTTAAACCATTGAAGGCTTGTTTAAGTGCAATTGAAAAAGGAGAAACTTGCTAGTCATCAGGATTCTGAATCATGGGCACTTCTCCAAAAAGTATTTCTGTGCAGAGCCTGGAAGCATTTTCCCAGAAGCTATCTGAGCTCACCAACCATCCGGACCCTAACAAAACTAACAAAAGCTCCTGATTTTTTTCTATTTTTATTTTTTTTAAAAAGGATTGGTTGGGGGGAAAGAAGAGCACATCAGTAGACTGACAAACCATAAACCCGAGTCTGTACTTTTATTTCAGTGTGGTATTTTCCAGAGATCTACAACCACACATTAAAACGGCTCTTGGTAGGGTGACTGGTTTAAGAGGCATGGGGAATGTGAGGCAGAGCAAAATAGCACCAGTCTCCTCTCTGTGCCGTCTTGCTGTTGCTGCGGTAGGTAGGTGACTAAATAAAGCTGATTGGCACTTCGTTGTAACTCCTGCCTGGAAAAGGCAGTGGTTCTTGGTAGGAATTTGTCAAATTGCATCCAGTTGGTTTTCAAATCTTGCAGGAGTTTAACTTGTTCAGGAACAAAGCAAGTCTTAGACAAAGCTTTTGTATCTGCCAAAGGGTGATGTTGAGGTTCTTCTGACAGTCTGCTTCTCTCTTTGCTCCTTGAGTGACTGCTGGCCCTGAAGTGCCAAGTCTTCAGGATTTTCTGCATGCTTTTAGCTGGCTGAGAGTGCCAATTGCAACAGCAGCAGCAATGCCATGAGGGCATTGCAACTGCCCGTGGTGTTTACCCCTCGTGTTTTACAGGTGCTCCTTGAAATGTTCATGCTTTCAGTATAAAGACATGGTGGGCATCAGAGGAAGGGAGGCTGGTCACAAAACACCCTGACTGGTGTGGTCTATGCCTTGCAAACACTACGAGGTCTCCAAGAGACCAACACATTGCTCTGGGCGAGGTCTGTGGGCTCACACTGCAGCCCGTGCTCACCTGAGAGCCGCAGAGACAACGCAGGCCTCCAGAGCTTGTGTGAGTAACAGCACTTTAAATTTTCCTCTTGAAATAGTTCTCATTATCCACAATGTTTACAGGGGCATATGGGGCAGATAATTAGCGTTCAATGCTCAAATAATTCTTCAAGGAAGATTGTTACAGACTTCCAAAATGATCTCTTTGTTTAGTGGCAATTAAGAGCTAATTATAATGAGATGCTGTGGGATGAAATTAGTATCCAACTTAGAGTGACAACAGAAATATCCATGTAGATAAGCTAGAGGGGAGATGGTGAGATAAAGGGGAAGGCAGGGGCAGCAGCAGCTTTGCTGCAAGGAGGAGGCAGGTGCATCACTTTGGAGCAGGCTGCAGCTAACCCAACTGTCACCAGAAGAGTCTGCCCTCGCCAGGGAAAGTGGCAGCACTTCTGAGAGCTGCCTGTGATTTGCACAAACTTCTTCAGCCAAAGCTGTCAAGGGTTGTCGCTTTTGTAGAAGAAGATTGTGGTCTGAGCTCTGCTCCCTGCCGTCTGAAATGTCACCTGGTGAAAGCATTGTTCCCCCAGCTCTGCCACCTGCTGCCTGAGGAAGAGCTGCTTCAGAGGCAAAGTTCACCTTTTTGGTCGATAATAACACTTATAACGAGACTTTCATATCTAAGGGCTCTAGGAGCCCGACAGTTTGAGTATCTGTTTGTTAGACCATCACTGGAGTAGCTACTTGTGCATAGTATCTACAAGTGCACTGGTATTTTATTTGAATAAAAATTCTTGCTCTCAGTGGTTGGCAAACACAGCTGCCCTTGACATTCTCCTGCTCTGCTCCCTGGTCCCCTCATACACAAGTGGGTGACAGCACACACACAGACAGTGCAACGTTGTGCTAGAAGCATGCAAGTGGCACAGAAAATTAATTTTGGGTGGGTAGTACAGTGCTCTGATTGAATACAGGAGCACAAGTGATCTGCTGCCCTGGCATGCCTTTGCTCCTCGAGAGTCACTGGAGCTGGTTTTCAGCAGTTTTCCCCCTCTGTGATGGGTCAGGACTTGCGGAAGAGGCAGGCCCTTGCGGAGAAGGGAACAGAAAATAACTCCCTTCTCCCTCCTGCACAGTATTTTCATAACCTTTTAATGGCATCCCGGAGGAACAGAGACAAGATGGTGACCGTGCTCTGCCTACAGCCACTCTGTTTCTTCCAGCAGGGGAGGAGGTCAGGATGAGATAGGATTAATTTTTTTTTCCTTCTTGGAAATTGATTTGTGCTGCTACTCAGGTCCCCAGTTCAACACTGTAGAAGAGATGCTGCAGGGAGGGAGACGAGCAAGCGTTGTGCCCTAGGGCTAGTACAATACATGGCTCCCATAAAGTGCCCTTCTGAGGGCAGTGGGGCATGCAATCAGTCACCCTTGATGGCAGGTGATAGTGTTTGAAATACTGGCCTGGCAGGATGGGATGGTAGATGGGGCCCAGCCCGTGCCTGCACGGAGCCAGGGCAGTCCCTCAGCATCAGACATCTTTCCCAACAGCATCCCTTCATCAGCTGCAGAGTCCCAGATGGGAGGAGGAATGAGGTGTGCTGCTGCCTATGTAATGCAGGGGCCAAAACCAAGATCAAAAGTGCTACTGTCTAATCCTTAAAACAGGTATCTGCAGCCAGACACCCAGCAGCAAGGACAGATTTTATGACCTGGGTTTTAGCAGACTGTTGTATATGATGTTGGCTCAGTCTGTAATGAAGACAGGTTTCCTTTCAAAGTATGGCTCTGAATCTGGTCTGCAGTGAGCACAGCGCGTTCCTCTGCATGGTGATTTTGGCTTCCATTTATGTCCAGAGAAGAGATTCCTCATGAGAAGGAAACTTTAGTTCAGAAGGGGCTTGGTTTGTTTCTGCTGGTTCCCTGTAGCTGGATTGAAGCTTTCCTCATCAGCTGAGCTATGTTCTAGTAAAAACACTACAGGAAAACTCCTAGGAAGGGGGTATAAGGAGAAAGAACTGAATAACAGAAAAAGATGGATGAAACCAAGGTCCTTCCAAGCCAGAAACATTCAGTAATTCCATGTATTTCTTAACCACAGCATTGCAGTGCTTTAGAATACAAATTACCCCTTTAACCCACCAAGTTAAGGTCTACTGTGTGATACAGTATTTGCACATCTGCTTAATGAGATGGGAAAACCAGATGTAATGGTCTCTGCTGGTGTGACAGGATGATTGTAAAAGGAGCCTTTTGCAATAAAAACAGTCCTGCCCTTTTGAACCTGTTGAATTGTGAAGAAGACACAGGCATGTTTTTGCAAATGATGATTTGGTATTTGCAACTAAATGATCCTAAACTCATCTCTATAGCTCTTCCTTCGCGGCTCAGAAGCTGGTTTCATTGCTGTTGATTTTGTTTTTTTCCTAAGCCCTTAAGCAATCTCTTTTCTTCTGTTTTGGTCATTTGCTTCATAACTTAAAAGCTTTTCTCTTAGCAGCCGTATTTAAATGTTACTGGATAATTTTTGCTGCATTTTACAGCTGTACAGCCCTGGGGCTCAGTTAAAAAGCCCTGCTGATTTAGTCGAAGAAACTGTATTTGACCACATCTGTTTCTGTGCTAACTTGCATCTCTAGGCCGCTGTTGGAAAGGGGAAAGCTGTAGATGCCAATTCCTCCCCCTCCTCTGTTAGGTTTGATACATTTTTTAGTGTTCATGTGATTAGGAAACAAATATTTTAAGATGTGATTTATTAGTGTGAATCAAATAGGAAGAGTCACAGCACAGTTATATGAAAGAAATTGCAGGGGATGAAACTGTTTTTCTAGAATAAGTCCTCTGTGAGTTTTTAGTGTAACTCAAACTCTCAGCATTCGTCTTACAATTTTATCTTTGAGTCCCAGAGAGATGACCTTGAGTGCATGAGAGACCGAGTTTGCCTTATTCTATAAAATTACACATTTTGGCTGTTGTAGAAGATACTCTCACTTTTAAGACTTGACTTATCTTGAGCATCTTCCTCTCTAAAGGTGTACAACCCTGGGACTTTCGTTCAGCTCCCCATTTGCTCTGCCCCTCTCACCAGCACTGTGCTGTGTCCCCAGGGGCAGGGAGCCCAGCTCTGCAGCACCCTCGGGCTGGCAGCATGTCCCTTGTGCTGCCAGCAAGCGGGGACACTGCTCCTCTGCTTCAGAAAGGCCTACGGTGCTTGCTTCTCAGTCATTGTATTAAAATAAACACTAAATAGATTTTTTCTATAAAAATAGATTTCACTTCCTTAGGAATTTGCTTCAGTGGGGACTGTGAGATATTCTCCCTCTAATGATTTATATTACAAAAATAGCTCTGTCCTGTGTCTGCAAACAGTTAGAAATGGGAGCTTGGAAAAGAAGTCTAGCAGCTAACTCTGAAGCCATGCAGCTTGAATAAACCAATTGTAAACAAAACGGATTATAAAAGCAACTGTAAAACTGAACTTCCTTTAAATACAGCATTCTCTCCTCGGAAGTCTGAAAATACCCCAGGCTTTTTTCATACTCTGTATCCAAGCGTTTTTGGCCTAAACGCAGGGAATGAGTTCCAAGCAGAAGAGCCTGGCAGCGCTTTGCCTTCTCAATGGGACGCTCGCGCTGCCATGGCTGCACCAAGGCAGCAGGCTGGCCAGGCTGCGACAGTCCTGTCCTTACTGTGAAATCAGGCAGGTGAAAGAATGTGGCCTTGAATTCATATTTACACATGTGACTTAGCACTTATGTTTGCCTTCAGCACTGCTGGCTGGCACACTTGGTTCGGGCCTAGTGGCTACTGCAGGAGCCAAAAGCCACTGAGGGCTGCGCTGTGAGGGGACCAGGCTGTGGGCAGCGCGATGGGACCGAACACAACTTAACCCGGTGGTGACGGGCTGCTTCTGAGGCAGAGCTTGTATCCCAGGGCTTCATAAAATAATATGTGCTGCCTGCCTCCTCAGAGGCTGTGTGCCCTTTGGCTGTTTTTTTTTTTTTTTTTTTTTTTTTTAAATCAGTGTTTACTATAGAAATAGCTTGAGGAGATTATGCTGCGTCATTCGGTTCCCTGCCAGAATGTATGTTAAAGACACACTAGAAAATGTGTGAGTGCAAGACAATAGCTGTAACTTCCATGGCATGAGCTAGGACATTGTAAATCATGTGAGGCAAGGAGGATTTGAGCATTTTAGATCAAATTTACCCACTTTGTCTGGAGACTTAAGAAAAGAGAAAAATGTGCTTTTACCGGTATTGCCAATTAGGGAGCTGCCAGGTGGCTGGTTAATAACCCAGCTGCGCCGCAGAAAATGCAGAATCAGCAGAGGCTGTTTGTGGGGGAAGGCAGAGGAGTGCTTTGAGGGCACAGCAGCAGGCCAGGAAGAGCACGAGCTGTAGGAGATGTGACAGGAGAAAGATCCTGGGGCAGGTAGTGCTGAGCTAGAAGGGGCCAAGAGCTTAGAAATGTTGCACAAAAGGAGGAGGGGAGTGTGATGAAATACAAAGAACAGTTTAGGCTCGCAGTCAGTGGGCTTTAACGGGGCAGGCAGGTCCAGTCTCTGCTGGGACACAGCTGAGGGCAGAGGTAAGTGAGCAGCTTGCTGCTTTCTACCTTGGCAGCTGGAGCAGATCTGCTTTTCAGAGCCTGGCTTGCACTCCCCAGTAGAGGTACTTGCCCAATTTTGTTCCCTGCTGTGTGCCACTTCACTGCTCAACGTCTGCATCAATCCCTGCCATGCCACTAGCAGTGCTCTCTGTCTCTGCTGGGTGCAGGTCGCAGGGGACAGTCCTGCAGCTGGTGGTCCAGAGCTTTTGTAATGAAATCTCATGCCTGATCAGAGTGCAAACACCAAGGCAGAAAAAAGGCCTCAAAAACCACAGAGGGAAGCTGCGCTTCCATGAAAACCACAAGGAGACAAGCTTGTTGCTAAAGAAGGCTCTGGAAGAGTGAACCTCAGATGCCTTTAGAGGGATGATGCTGTGGGGGAACAAAGCTAATCCTGCAATCAAAGGAGCATCTAGACTCTTGTGGGCTGCCAACAGCAGCAGGGAAGCACCAGCTACCATGGCTTGCCATTTATAAAAAACTTCTGGAGATAAGGGTCTTATTTTTAGGCAGACTGGTAGCTGGCTATTCCAGCAGGCTCAAGCAATGATGATAAGGACCTGGCGTATGAACAGCAGAGTAAGACATCTCATCTTATCTTGCAGCGCCACTTTTCTCCTCACTTTCCCTGTTGCAGCAAGAAGCGGTGCCAATTGCTTTAGCAGGACTCAGATGAAAATCCTTAGAAGTAGCCCTCAGACTTCTTTCCTTTCCTTCCTTCCTCTGCTTTTTCTGAGTGATGCTCTTCTCTGTTAACTTAGAGGCATGAAGTAGCTGAAAGTCTTTGACTAGGGCTGGCAGGACACATGCAGACATGGCTCTCTGAATACTGCTAGTCCTGATTTTGGTTTGCCTGAGAAGCTGCTGAACTCATTTCCTATGCTGGAGGTAGTTTTTGCTATTTGCTGGGCTGGTTGTAGTGATTCAAGTGCATCCTCTGGATGTAGCTGATGCTATTCCCATTGTGTATTAATACAAGTAAGAAGAGAAATCTATCATAAAAAAAAATCTGTGAACACGGTGTTAATTACATTGTTTTCTGTGTTGAAATCTTGCATTTGTAAGCCTCACCATCTGCATTGCAGCCACTGCATGTGGGAAGCATGGAATGTGTCTTATCAGACACAGAGTGTGCACAGCAAAGGACATCCAAAGGTTATGTTGTCATCATGTCAAATGGGTCTGTTTATTCTGAATGCTGTAGAAGCAGAGCTTAATCAGAGCATCAGCCATATGCAGATTTGAAATTAGATTTTACAATAACCACCTGTCTGCTGTTCTGAATCCATCAGATCCTTTGGGTTAGAGCAGTGTTTGCCTATTGAATATATTTGCTGAGAGAATGTAATCTAAAAGCCTTCATGTGACAGCGTAAAAGGCACCTGAATGCATGTATATGTATGAGTGTGCAGTGGTGGCACATCTATCTTGTGGTTTTGTACTAGTCTGCTACTAAAGCATGTGAATTCATTCACCGTAACAATCAATAGCATTAGTGAAACCTCATGTAAACTTCATTCTTTTGCTCTCCTTTTTGGGTTCATGATGCTTATATGTGCCAGCCAAAGAGCCTGTTGCCTCAGGAGGAAGAAGAGCACTGATCTGTGGACGTGCCAGGTACACCACAGCGAGCTCCGGTCTGTGAGGGAGGAAGGCCATGGCATTGGGTCTTCCTCTCTTCTTTATGTTGTCAAAGGAGTAAGTACAAACGTGTGCGTGTTTGTACAGCGAAGTGTGACATAGTTTTTGTGACTCACAGCATTATGACTTTAAAGAGTCAAAAAAAAAAAAAAATCTGTCTTAAAAGTTTAAGCCTCTACTATGTTGTAACATGAAAAAAAATCCATGTGCTCGCTTATTGCAAGCTGCATTAAGGCGGTGGTGAGTCAAGATGAAAAGAGCAGTGATATTCAAAGTAAAGACTGACATTTTAAACACTGGCACTTGGAAAGAGGCTGTGGAATGACAAAGAATCCAAGAGTGCAAATTGACAAACAGCTTGTACCACGGTTTAATCATATGCTCAAAACTGCCTGAAACAAAGTATTACAGTTTTTGTCTTGCTTATCTCCGCTGTGGTAGATCTTCTACAGCAGTAGCTGCTCTCCCTGGGGAAAAAGAGAATTTATGTTTTTAACTGGGAGTAAGGCCCTTCCCACCCTTCCCACGGAAGTCAATGGGAGTTTTTCATTGAATTCAGTGAGAACTTAAACGGGCCGTTAAATGAGATCAGTGGGGCGAGAGCCTCCAAGTCCCCCAGACCCGCTTGCTGCCACAAGGAGCAGTAGTGACTCGTGTTTTTAGGCTGGCCAGCATTTGAAACTCTGTTCTGCAGAGCAGCATGCTTTTACCTCTCACCATACTATGGTGCGACACATCGGGGTGCTGGGCAGCAGGGAGGCACCTAGCAGCTTGCAGGTTCCAAATGCTCTGCTGGGCTGGGCTGCAAACCTCTGGCCTTGCTGCATCTGTGCTTTGCTCAGAGCAGTGTGCTTGAGGCTGGCCAACAAAGTGCCCTTCATCTTTCATTGGTACTGCACAAACCAGGCCCTTTCTGCATTGCATGGCGAACACGTTGGGCACAAGATGGGTTTTTTTCTTCTCCTCTCAACGCATGCCTTTGCTCAGGAAAGGAAAGCAGGAGGGTGCTGCATTGCAATTTCTCATGCAGGGCTTCAGTAGTTCTGGTCCCCTCCAGAGCTTGGGGCCAGGATCTGTCAGAAAATCTCCGTCTGGGAGGCTGTTTCCCATTGAAGGTATGTGTTTGTGTGCTGGCAGCAGGACGGCTACAAGCCCCTGTCTGGTGGGCAGCAGTGCATCTCCCCAAGGAACGGCACATGGATACGGGCACTCTGCTCCAACAGCACAAGCGCTGGCTTTGTGCAGGGTTTTGCGGAAACCCGTGGGCTGGGAAGGTGCCAGCCACAGAATTTCCTCCAAGGCTGTGGGCAGGAGCCTTCATTTAGGGCGGCGTGTAGGGATGCTGTAATTTGTGTGCTGCCAAGGCGGTGCTCAAGAGGAACAGCCCCATATCTCCACCTTTCCTGAGATTTCATTTTTGGGAGATTGACCTCAAAATGGGCCGCTTCCCTAACTGAGCTCCCTTTAAATGCTACCCAGGCCCAGCCACCTGCTCGGTGGGGTTTGCGCGAGAGTTCCCACCACTGGGCTGCATCCCATGCCCCCTGTTCGGCCTGGGGGCTGACCTCTCAGCAGGTGGGCACGAAGCCAAGCAGCGATGCTCAGCAGGGACTGTGGGCACCTTCCTCCAGCTCCTCCTCACCCGGGGAGACGCGAGCGTACGTGCTATAACTCCGTGCACTTAACCTCCTGCAACAACCGCGTCCCTGTCACAGCTCAGGTGCGTTTAGGACATCTCTTACCGTCAGCTCTTCGGGGGAAAGCACAGGCGCAACAACCGCGTTACCCAGCGCGGCCACGCCAGCTCCACACTTACATCCCTGGGCTTCTCCCGAGCGTCCCCCCGGGGGCCGAGGAGGGCTTCCCAGCCCTGAATTTCCACGCCGGGCCCTCTGGAGGTCAGTGTTTGCCCGTGCTGCGGCGGACCTGTTGCACCCGCGGGCAGCGCCGAGCCGTGCCGAGCCGTGCCGGGTGGCCGCCCGCCGGCTCCCCCCCCCTCAGAGCACGAAGCCCCCCTCGCATTTTCCCGACGAGCCGGGGATGGGGGGGCCTCGGTGGCGGCTCTCCCCGCCCTGACGGCGCCCCCCAGCCCCGCGGTGCCTTCGTGGCCGCCCCCTCCCCGCCCGGGGCGGTGCCGTGCCGTGCCGTGCCGTGCCGGGGGGCGCAGCGCGGCGCAGCGGAGCCCCGCGGAAGATGGCGTACATCCAGGTGGGTGCGGAGCCAAGGTGCTGAGGGGGAGAATCCGGCCTGGAGGGGGTCTGGGAGGGGGCAAAGGGGGGGTCGCCGTGCGCTGTAGGCGCCGTCTGCGAGGCTGGGGCGCAGCGCGCTGGGTGCGCGCAACTTTGGGGGAACTTCTGGGGGCTCCGGGCAAGGAGGGCGAGGGGCTGGCAGCGAGACCCCGGCTTTTCGTGGTGCTCCGGACATCGCAGACAGCCCCGCACTGTCCGTCCGTAGGAGCGGGGTGGCTCCGGCTGCGGGAGACCCCCCCCGAGGACTGGGAGCCTTGAGCCAGAGGGGGCTGCCGAAGCCCGCAGGAAACCCGTGGGGTGGCGGTGACTTTGGGAGCCCCCCAGCCTGGGCATGGCCCGGTAGAGGCTGGGGAAGAAGGGGGAAAACGAGCGCCCCCGGCTGCGGCCAGCCCGAGCCCCCGGTAAGGCTGGGCTGAATTGGGGCGGTTTTTGTAAAATCCGGAGCGATTTTGTCCCTCCGGCCCTGCAGTTTCCAGCCGCTTGTTTTTCAATCTCTGTGGCTCCGGAGGCTGCACCCCCAATTTTAAGATGAGCAGAGCGTTTCCAGCTGGATGAGACGTCCAGGAGCTGGAGCTCTGTTACAGCCCCCTGCTGTCCCCCGCCATCTGTGACCGTTCCCCCCCTGCCATCCCCCTGTGGAGCAGGGGTCTTGGGGACCACCCCGGCAGCACCCCTGGGCTGGTGCTCGCAGTGGTCACCCCCTTGTCCCCAGGCTGTGGCGTTGGGGTGGTGGGGCTTTGGGGACCTTGTTGTCTCCACACTGCTGTGCTGGGTGCCACAGGAGGGGCACAACACAGCCATCACTGATGGAGACCCCATCCCAGCATCACTGGGGGACACCACCGTGTACCTTAACCCTGCTCTGAGTGCTGGCTTGGAGCAGATTTCCCTCCCGTGGGTGCTGCTGGGGGTGCTGGCCCCCTACTGCCTTCTGTCACATCCTTCTGCAAGCCTCTGCCCTTCCCCAGCGCCCACCTCCTGCCCCACGCCACCCAGGTGGATGCACGCAGCTGCTCCTGTTTGCTTTCCTTTCATGGGTCCCTGCCCTTATACCCTGCATGGCACTGCTGACTTGGCTGCCCGTTTGCACAGTAATGCCTAGCTCTTGTTATTTCTGCCCTCCCCTCTCCTGGCGGAGATTTCGGGGTGGTCACAGAGTCACTGTTATGTTGCCTGTGGCACTTGTGCTGTGGCTTGGTGACACACGCGAGCATTCACCCTTAACTGGTGGCCGGTGGTGGCCTCCAGCACGGCTGTGTGACACCAGCCTGCCTCAAGTCCCCATGGGCTGCTCAGAAATACCACCTCTTTTGCACGGCGCGTGCTACGGCGTTTGATTGCGTGGCAGGAATCCAGCAGGTTCATTTTACAGCAATTTAAATATTCTTGTTGCAGCTTCGCTAAACCGCCGCCGCTTTGGCTGCGGCACCTTGGCTGCAAGTTCGCATTAATAAGGACTGATGAGCCCTTTAAACCATTCAAGATTTCCTTAACCAGTTGGTCCGCGGGTATCTAATCGCTCTCGTCACATTGCACTGCAGCGTTTTCAGTCTCTAATTTTTGTTGCAAACGAGTTGCAGCCTTCCTGCCAGGCACTGGTTTTGGAGAAGTTTGGAAGGGAGGCTTGTGCTGGAGGGCAGCCCACGGAAGTGATCTTGGATCTGAACTCATCTTAGGCATCCTGGCTTCTTCATAGAAGCCGTCTCTTGTCCATATTGTCCCTGAGCATAGTTTTGTACACATGGATGGGTAGGGAAGAGGAGTTTTGGTTTTGCTGCTTTTTTTTTTAAGGACTTCCCTTTTACAGAAGGACAGCCAGCACAATTAAAAAACTCTTAATCATTAGCAAGAGAGACAGGTAGGAAAAGCATTTCAGCAGGCACATGAAATGCTGCTAAATCTCCAGTTGTAACTGAAGCAAGGTGGGTATAATGTTGCAAGGACGGCTTCGTGATTAAAACACTGGCTTGCGCTAATTTCTTCCTTTGCTGTAGATTTTCTCTGTGCCTTTGGGGAAGTGGCTGCAGTGCAAGTGTTCAAGCTGGAGTGCACGACGCAGGCTTTGAGCACTTGACTTTGGGTCTTCTCTCCTCCGAGTCACGTCGGAGGCTGAGGCTGAAGAAGCCCGGCTACCTCGAGTGATGCGTGCACAACGGAGAGGCGCTCCTAGAAATGCTGCCTCTAACGAGCTGCCCTTGAAGCTCTGTTGATAAGGGCAGGATCTGGATGAAAGCCTTTTCCACCGCGGTGTGTAACTGGAACGTTTGGATGCGGTTTGCTGTTGGCTGCAATTAGAGACAGGTTATTAGGAAAAAGCAAAGTGGTCGCACATGATAGCCCTTTAGCAAGGTGGCACTGAGCAGGATTTTCATGCTTCAGGATGGATTTGGGAGTTTCACTCCTTGGGAAGCAGAGGGAGCTTAGCGGGACAGGGCTGGAAGCAGTAGAAGCCGATGCCTGCCCAGGAGACCTTGCCTCTGCCGAATGTTGACCGTCCTGCCAGAAATAAAAGCCTGTCCCAGTCTGGGGCACACCATGGCAGAACATTTGAAGTTATTTGAGCATTGCTAACCTGTTTTTGTCTCTTTCATTTTGTTCCCCTTTGCTTCATCATGGATGTCTAAAAGGACAGTTGGAACCAATAAATGAGGTGAGTTAATCTGATGATTCACTCTCTGCTCTGTCTCCTCGCTCCATCCTGAGGGGATTGTCTCGTATTTTCTGACTCTTTACTGATGTCCTAGATATAAGTAATGCACCACATTCAGGGCTGGTAATTTTTAATTTATTTTACTTTTTGCAAGGCTCAGATTTTGTTTATGGAAAAACTGTTTTACTGAAGCTTGAAAGATGTTCCTATGGAGTCTTCTCTGCAGACCTGCATTCTCAAGAGAAATCACATCCTTTTTGCAGTGTGATAGCGCCCTTGTACCAAGTACTTTTGGGGGATATCTGTGGAGAAACGCTCACGTGCTTCATTTCTTCAGCTTCTAATGAACTTTCCAAGTTCCCATACAATTGTAAAGTGATTCCACTCTGGATGGGGACGTGCAGTGCTCTTGCAGCTGTGTGTCCTCCAGGACCACAGAGCGATTCCCTTCACTGGCAGTGGCCTGGTGCTGCTCAGTAAGGCCTCTTACTGCAGAATTGGAGCTGCCATGGGTGGGAGATGGCCTCAGTTTGGGCTTTCTGCTCCACTTGAAGCAAGCAGAGCTCTGGAGCGGGAGGAAGGCTGCAGGGATGGTGTGGGCATGGTGCAGTATCTGTCCTCCCTCCGATGGGGCTTGTGATGGGTTTGTGAAAGCAGAGGAGCGCTGCTACAGGAAATGCTCCTGGTGCCACCATGGAAACCTCAGAAATGAAATACTTTTTAGGATAAGTAACTTAAAAAAAATAATCATTGTAGGTTCTTCATTAAGTTAATCGTCCTAGCAGAGGGGAGGAATGCGGACAGTATGCTTTTGCTAATCCATTTTGGCGGTGAATTTGTTGGGCTGTAATGCTGTATGCGAATGGATCATATGAATATTACATGCTGATGTATCTACAGGGATGGAATGTATTCATGTTGCTATGTTAAGCTTTTCAAATTAAATAGACTCTTGCAGAATTAAGTTGGGGCTTTCACTTACCTTCTGGTTTAAATTCCTTTTGTTATACATTTGCCTATCTATTAGTTTGTTGATGTGCGTGGTAGAACGAGCATGATTCCACTCCAGCATGTCATTACACCATAGTGTTTTGCAAATCACCCTTTTGCCAACCTATGTAATAATACATCGCTACCAGAGGGAAAGTACCTGCCATGAACGCTTATTTTCCTGCCTTGTTATGGCATCCCTGAAGTTGGACTAGTAACTGCACAGCACATGTCTGTTGATATAGAGGGAATAAATATAGTTCTTTATAAATAAATATGTGCTGTTGCAGAAACACAAACATAAATACAGCTGAATGTTATTTCTCAATAGCTATTGATGGGTTGTAATCTTGTACTTTGGTTTCCAATGGCTTCAGGGTCTGCTCGCTAGGATCTCGGATCTCTTGCTGTGCCGGTGGACTTGTAGAAATTGTTGTCAGAAGTGTTTCGACTGTAGCTGTTGTCAAACAAATGAAGATGAAGTTGAAATCCTGGGACCTTTTCCTGCTCAGACTCCAGCCTGGCTGTAAGTTTAGATGCACAATCCCACAGCCCTAACTGAAGGGTAGGGCTGTTCAGCTGTGGTGGGAGAGTTAATATGAAATGGTGAGAGGACTTTCAGAGTTCAGAGGATGCCATACCCTAAGGAAGGGTCTCCTGCTGAGGGTGGGAGCATAGACTACTCAATGGTAAAAAAAAACAGCAGTCCCATTAGCTCAAATAATAATGGGAATCTGGAGGACACTTTCTGCTAGGTAAAACAGAAGTTAGCTTGTAAGCTAGCATAGCAAGCTAATTGTTGGGTTGGCATCTAAAGATACTTTTCTTCCGAAGTCCTACTTCCTTTGCACATGCTCAGCCTTTGGAGCACTTTAGCTTAGTTGAAATGCTGATGAGGTTGTTACAGAAAATTTTCTTGTTTTGGCATTAAGATGGTCATAACCTAGGAAGATGAAAGGAATACCTCCTACGTGTTCTAAGGGGAAATCCATCTGACAGTTTATTTGGCAAGACCTGATCTCTTACGTCACCTTAGTACTTTTCAAGATTTCCTCTTGAATCAGTAAAGAACAAGAGTGACAACTTTTGGCTTTACCTGGTGCTTTGAAGAAAGGCAGTGATGTCTTCCCCATTTTACACCCTCTCCTTGGGGAATCACAGACGTGGCTGTGGAGGCATTAGTGAAACCAGGAAGAAAATAGAGGTCTCCTGGATTTTAGTGCTGGCTCTGTCTGCTGGGCCGGGCTGTCTTCTGTGAGGGCAGAGAACTTGATGGAGATGGCTAAACCTCACTGTGTCCAGAAACTAGGGCACAGGAGTTGCCTGTTTAGCACATCACACGCTGCTGAGATGTTGTGCCTGGGCACTAAGGCCCTCGGTTAATTTCACCCACTGTTAGGTCTGGAAGGTCTGCGTGCTGTGGCTGCACGAAATAAGTTGTCTCATGTTTAAATCACAGTCTTGTCTCTATACCTTCTTGAATCATGGTAGAATAGGATGGTAATTAATACTGAAGCAATAAAAATAGAAATGTTCGAGATGTGTTAGAGTGGTTTTTAAATTTGGAGCAGCATATTTAAGAGTCTGATATATGCCCAGAAATGGATTCACCTGCAATTAGTGGGAAATGGAAGCAAAATCAATGCTAAATAGGAAAGCATTTGGGCACAAGAGAACACAGTGATGAGGTAGCAGTATTGGACGTAGAAAGATTGCTGCAGAAACAATTACATACCTGGGAACAAGCAGCCAGGCTTGGTGCGAGAGGGTGCTTCAGAGCTGTGCTGGGGAGCAGAAGGGATACGATGGGCAGGTGGGGGGTGACTGGCCCCATGGGTTTGGGCTGCTGGCTCCTCTGTCTGCCTCCAGGGCATTGTCAGCATGGAGGCTCTGCTCCTCTTGTGGCCTTAAAACTCAGGCATGTGGTGACTTTGTGGATGAGCTGGACTTTGCTGCAGGCTGAAAACACGGTGACCTTTGGACTCACAAAATGCTGTCTCCAGCCTGTATTATTTTCCCCCAGTCCATCTGAAAGCCTCGGTGGTTAGTTTCTTACAGTGACCAAAAGCAGAAGGCAGCACACTTAGGAAAAAAAAAAAGCCCAGTTCTTCAGCCACATCATGCTTCATGCTGCACTTACTGATGGACTTAGGAGCCCCCAGCCTGGGTCATGTCCCAGGGCTGTGCCTTTAGTGTCACATCTCTCTTTCCTTCCAGCTTCAGGCAGCCTGGTACAATTAGGGCTTCTCTTTTCTGCTGTAGCAATGAGAGGAGGCAAGTTTCCAAAGCTAGTGCCTGGGAAGGGCAGGCAGGAACCAAGTAATTGTGCTTGGAGTGGAGGCATGGATGCTGTCGTGCCTTAGGATGACGGAATCACCATCTCCTCTGGTACTACTATAAATCTTGTGATCTCTAAGCGTGGCTGTTGACACACATTGTTGTAGGGCTCTGCTTGCTGAAGAAGGCTGCTGGATCCTGCTCTCCAGCAGGGATGGACCCCAGGGGCTGCCAGGAAGGATGGTGATGCTTTAAGCTTCTGGGGTGACCTTGTTGGAAAGCAGTGAGGCAGCCCCAACTGGCTGGAGTGAGGAGGTGAGGAAGGAGCTGAAGAGATGCAACTGAGAGGAAAGGGATGAAGGTGAACTGTAGAGAAGCAAGGGTCTGGAAAATTAAGAGGAAGGGAGAGTAAAAGGCAAGAGACAGAAGTGATGTATTTTGTTCGCAGATCAATAGGAGGGCTGCGCTGTTTGTGCATGTGGATTTAAGGTGGAAATGATGCTGTGCAGCCTCAGCTGGCTTACAGCTCTCAAGTTGAAGGTTTTTACTTTCATTTTGTTAATCTTACACTTTTCAATCTCCTTATGCATTTTTGGAGGTAGGAGACAATATCTGGGGTTAGATGTGTGAGCAGAGCAGGGGTTGGGAATTGGTCTCAGCATAACGTGTTTAATGGGTGTGTTTTTAAAGTGCTCAGACATCCGTGTATGCTAATTGATACACACACACTTTTTTTTTTTATTTGTTTTTTAAAGAAGGCTTCTAGATTCAATGGAAACCTCTCAAATGGAAGGTGGATTTGATAACACTTCTGCATTTAGATACATGCATTGAATTTGGGAACAAATCAATTTATTGTATTCCTTGCTCACAGCCTGCAAGTGTTTTACAACCAGATCCAGGCTTTCTGCTGAGATCTTTCACTGTTGCCACTTCTTCATGCACCCAGGATGCAGATACACAGTGCAGTGTGTTCCTTTCCTACTTCCCCACTCAGTCCCTAGGGAAGAACTAATTTTATGGTCTTCATTTGCCTACTTAGCAAACACCTGAATACCCATGCTTGATAGCTTGTCCTTTGTGTTTTGCCAAAGGTTTTCTCTTTGGCAGCTGTGAGACACCTGATGTCCTGGAAATTCAGGAGGGAACTCTAAAGCTGCAAGCTGAAATCTTTTCTCTTGGGAGGCTGTTTATTTTTCTCACTTCCTGAATTTTTTATAGTAGCCTCCAGTAGCAACTTAATAAATAAATAAATAAATAAAATCTTACTGAATTGAGGCTAATTTTATTGACCTGAATGCATGGTAGCTGCTGCTTCTTATTTCACGAGTGCTTGCATCCCAGTCCTGGCAAAAATGGGCTGGGAAGGAGGGTGTTTGTCAGCACTGCCTGTTATGGAGTATTCTCCCTAAAAACCCAAAGATAAATGCTGCACACTCTGTGAGATTAAATTGAAATCAGAACGCGACTCCTCTTCCCAAAGGCTCTGATTAAACAGAAACAGAGCTGCTTTAACCAGAGCCAAAGTTTATTTGAGGAAAAATTATTGTGGCTCAGTAGCAATTTCCTTACTAAAGGTCATCTGTACGTTATTAACTCACTATTACGTTTACCCGTTGTAGAACATCTTTAATGCCTCTCTTCCTGATTCCCTTTTCACCCTGCCTTCTCCTCATTTTGTGCATTTGCTTCTCAAACACAAAGATGTCCAAATACTACATATGATTGTGCAGACCTGCATTTGGGCATGAAAAAGCTATTTGTGTTCCTAGTGCTGGTTGTATGTCAAACTGCATGGTTTGGATTGCCTTTAATGGGCTGCGGGATTGTGCAAATACTGCATGCCCTCTTTAATATAGGGTTTTGTTTTGATTCCTAGATTTGATTTGACGTGATTTATTTTTTGATGTGGATGAGTTGTGTGAGTCTGGGTTGGTGCGTATTTGCATGTACGCTAGATCCTGACGGGAATTTTGTGAATTTTAATAAGAAATTCTAGTTTAAGTCTATTTTGTATTCAGGGGGGCTTTTCTACGAGTTTCCAACTTTTTTTTCATTTTTTTTCTAGAACATTTTTATTGCTCTAGTTCAGTCATTGATTGCTAGAGCAAATGATTCAACATACTTCATTTATACCCAACCTGGCCATGAACATAGGATGAGTGAATCAGGAGCAAGGCTTAAGCAGTGTTCCCCTTGCTTTGCTCATTTCACGCTGATGCTTTCCTCGTGATCTGCTGCTATTTTTCTGAGTACTCTGTCTCATGGATTAGTTTAGCATGATGGTTTACATGTCTCATACCATCGCTTGATTTCATTTCCACCTGCAGATTTCTAGCAGTGGCTCGCCTCAGAAGGTGCAGCTGGGTTACTGCTGGCTCTTGCTCTTCCATACAAAGCTGGGAGGCCCTGGCCAGTGGTGCAAACCACCGCAGCTGTGAGAAGTTGAGATGTTTAACTGAACTGCTCTAATAGATGAAAATTAAGCTGAGATAGGAATTTTATGCAGGCTTCTTTATGATCCCAGTCTCCTACTGAGTCTTCTCAAGGATGCTACAGCTCTCACTGACATTTACTTTGTTAGTGAGATCCTGCTGACTTCCCTCTGTCCCTTTCCTCCCTCACCAAGACCACTGGGCAGTAAAATTCCTGTCTTTTGAGAGTCACCTCTGGTTTATGGAACCAGTTACTTAAAAAGATGTCAATAGATAGCTGTTAATTAATCCTACTTACTGAGTTTTGAAACCTTAGTGTTGTATTGCAAAGTAATATTTTACTCAGAGAGGGATTCAGGTGTCTGAGCATGGTGGCTCCCATGCTAGTTATTTCCTGGTGATGGCCATGCTTCCAAAGGGTGGCTCTGGATTTACAGCAATAAGCTCATGTTATGAGGGCTTTTTTTTTTTTTTTTTTTTTCCTCAAAGCTGAATTTACTATTGCTGATTGAGGTCCAAATCACACGTGCCTCTGTAGCCTGTGTCACACGCTGGTGCTGATATGCTCTTGTTTGAAAGGCAAGCAGAAAGATAAAGCATCTCCCTTTTACATAGGCATGAAGTCAGTTGCTCAGCCTTTTGCTTGCCAAATAGATATGAAGGAGATACCCTGTGGCACCCAGGGATGTGCACACAAGATTAGACACAGAATATCTGAATACATTTTTATTCTGTATATTGTCCTTTTACTGGGCTGAATCACCTAAAGGTCTCTCGTTATAACAGGATAAGCAGCCAAAATGAGGACAAAGATGGAGACTCTGATAATACAATCAGTGAACTGCCTCCCACTCTTCAGGATGTTTCCCCTGACAGAAGGCGGTCGTCTTCAGATGCATCACGGTCCACTTACAGCCTCACCAGGCGGATTTCAAGTAAGGTCGTCCTTCCAACATTAATGTAATTCTTGTGGGGAAAAAAATAAAAATCAGAGTGTATTGCCTGCTCTTTCATCTCTTAGAC
This sequence comes from Aythya fuligula, assembly GCF_009819795.1. Taxonomy (NCBI): domain Eukaryota; kingdom Metazoa; phylum Chordata; class Aves; order Anseriformes; family Anatidae; genus Aythya; species Aythya fuligula. The sequence goes on from NC_045573.1 coordinate 8,663,417, forward strand.
AGGGAATCAAGTAGAGTTGAAGGTATGTTGATTAAAATCTTATCCTGCTCAACAGGAGCACAGTGGAAGGGGTCAGCCCTGTTTTTTTGCTGAAGCATGTGCGTGGTGAAAATGGACAAGGTGAAAAAATCGTAATTGAGGTTGCACTGCAGCATTACTAAGGGTACTGTTAATTGTTTGCAAATGTAATGGTGAAAAGTCCCACTTAGCAATGTTTGCTGTGTGAGGCATTGCATAGATGCAGAATAGCTGAACTCAAAGAGCCACAATGTGACTTGGGTCTGTAATGAACTGAGTTTCTAATAATCATTTTTGTGCATTTTTCTCATTTAGGTTTAGAGTCGAGGAGGCCAAGTTCTCCATTAATTGACATTAAACCTATTGAGTTTGGAATAATAGGAGCCAAGAAAGAAATAGTTCAGCCAACTATCCTGCGGAAAACCTATAGCCCAGATGACTATTTTAGAAAATTTGAGCCAAGACTGTACTCTCTTGACTCGAATAGCGATGATATGGACTCCTTGACAGATGAGGAAATCTTATCAAAGTACCAGCTGGGCATGCTGCACTTCAGCACTCAGTATGACCTGTTGCATAATTACCTAATAGTGCGAGTCATTGAGGCTAAGGACCTGCCTCCCCCGATTTCATATGATGGCTCCAGGCAAGATATGGCTCACTCCAACCCCTACGTGAAGATCTGCCTGCTTCCAGACCAGAAGAACTCCAAGCAGACCGGAGTTAAGCGCAAAACTCAGAACCCAGTGTTTGAAGAGAGGTACACATTTGAAATCCCATTTTTAGAAGCCCAGAGAAGAACTCTGCTTTTAACCGTAGTGGATTTTGACAAATTCTCACGCCACTGTGTTATTGGCAAAGTGTCAATGCCCTTGAGTGATGTAGACCTTGTGAAAGGCGGTCACTGGTGGAAAGCCCTTGTTCCTAGTTCTCAGGTAACAGAATTTATCAGATTATTGCCACGTTTTTTCTCACTTTTTTTTTGTGTGTGTGTGTGTGTGTATATATAGTTCCTTTGCTTGTTGGCAGTTGATACTCTTTCTGATTAGTCATCATCATCTTGTTAATACAGCATCTGCTGGGTTGAAATAACGTTGGGTCTGTAGCTGCCCTTGTAGCTGTTTTGCGGTGAGGTAGAGGAGCTGCCTTCTTTCATATTCAGGGGAGGTAGAATGACAGAAGATCTATGTCAACTCTAATGAGAACAAATCAAACCTGCTTTGGAAATCTGCATCTTGTGGAAGATCTTTCTTGTCACTGCAGTGACCTGCATCTCTTCCCAGACGCTGCAGTGACACTGTCTCAGCTGGGTCACTCCTGTGGTTGTACACATGGAGAACCACTGGCACCAGTTCAGTAATGATCTGATGCAAAGAAGGTATATGGAAGACAAATCTATCCCAGAGTAAAAAATTGCAAGATAATTTTATTTGTGTTGTGTCCCTGAAGGAAATTAAACTTGCCGCAGATTATATCTGATGTACATGGCCTGCTGCATGCTTGCAGGTTTGGGTCTGCAGTTTGGTCTGGGTGGGATGGGAGAAGGGTGCAGAGGGTCCTCTCAGGAGAGGGCCCTGGGCAGTGCCACCTCCTCTGCAGCAAGGGAAGGAGCTCTGAGGTCTGAGCTTTGCAACCAGGACCTGCCCTTAGCTACCAGATTTGCTTTTAGCACCATCACCTGCAGTGACCAAGTAAAAAGCTAAGCCAAGAGCTAGGCATGGGTGTCCTACCTGTTTGTGCTAAGGAAGGGAGTATTGCTGAAGGTTGGTCTAACACGGTTGCCGCTGTCTGTGTGTCACCAGCTGTGGGAGTGCATTTTCTAGGCCTTAGAGCCTTTGCTGAATCAAAAACCTCATGTGAACAGGGACAGTTCACAGTTCCCTTGATTTTTGTGTGTCCACAAAAGGGTGTCATAGCCACAAGTGTTGGATGAGATGAACAAGAAATTATTGACCTTGCCTCTGGTTTATGTTGGGTCTGAGAGGGTGATTTGGAGTGGGAACTTGTCATCAGGTGCTGGTGGGAAGAAAAGCCAGCCAGGCAGTGTTTGTGTGCAATCAGTGAGGTCTCTGCCCAGCTCTGGGTGCACAGCAACTGGAGAGAGCTTTGTGCTTCCTCAGAGCTCAGGGAGAGGAAAAGCAAGACCCTGATAACTGGAGGAGAGCTGGCTGGATTTGCTGGAGTAGAAACAGTAGCATTATGGGATTAGCCAGGACATTTTTTTCATGCAAAAAGGAAAAATCTGAAAATTGAGTGCCAGTGAAAACTGTGGGCTCCTTGGTGTCTGTGCTGGGGTCTGCTTTGCATGATGGTTGGAGAGGCAGGGGCAAACGTGCATAAGGAAAATAAACAAGAACAGATATTCTTGGGCTCCCCTCACCACCTTTTTTCCCAAACGTTTATTCATGAATACACATGATTATTTTTTTCTTTTTGGTATTGGTGGTTCATCATGGGCTCAGCATTGATATATCTGAGGACAGAGGTCTCTTTGCATTCCTCTTATCCTCTCGTGACTCATGCCATGCAGCCTTGCTTTTTTTTTTTTTTTCTTTGCCTTTGCATGACAAACACGTCTCTGCATTCTGCATCTCTTTATTAGTAACCTGGAGTCACCGCACAGCTAATGCCTACTCTGGTTCGCCAAGACCATCTCAGCCTTCACGTGCCTGGCCTGGAGCCAGCCCTTCCTCCGGCCTCTCCAAAGTTTCACTGAAAAGCTGCTGCTGCTTTCAGCAGTGCTGGCTGCTCCAGCAGGATTTCAGCTAAATTATTTATGCAGGAATTGGCATTTTGATTTTTGTAAAATTAACGAGAAAAATAAAACTCACTGTGAATGAACAGGCTTAACCTTACAAGACTTTTTCCATAAGATAGCAAGCAGATCAAGTCAAATCTTAATTTAACCAAAAAATCCTTTGCACCTTAGTCAGTTAAGTGCCTTGTTCTGTGGCTTTAGTTAAGTGTCTTCTCATATTTCCTTGTTCTTTCTGGCTGGGCACTATCTAACTGGCAGACTGCAAAGAGAATAGCAGTGCTTGTACCAGGACATCCAGCGAGGATGTTTTGTATCATTTTTCCATGTTTTCTCACTGATAAGGTTTTAAAGCTCATTGACTAGAGTTCATTTTCTGCTTGTGGAGATTAAAGATAAAAGCATTGATCAAAGGGTTAAAATAAATCTTGGAAGCAGTAAAACAATAAAGCTTATTACTTTGAAAGTCTGCATTTTAATGCCTTTCAATAACAGTAATGCTTAGGCTAGAAATTTGTAATTTTTGTTTGCCAATTGAAAGATTCTGCCTTTGATATGATAGATTTGACATGCTGACTTTTTTTTTTTTTTTAATACTTCTCTTTGTTTTGCTTGGTTGGTTGTGGAGCAGCCTTTATTCACTTCATGTTGGTTGAACCTGGGGCTGCCCAAGTGCATTCTGTGTAGTGAGATCAGGATAGACTGGGACAGAACAACCCACCAGTGCTGGTACTTTCTTTTACAGAAGGTATCGTGGGCTTCCTGAGAGCCAGACAGAGCCGCCGTGGTGCTGCCCTGATGATTAGGTGATGAAAACTTTCCGGGCTGGGCTGGCTTGCCCGGGGCTGTGAGGCTGAGCAGCAGCTGGCAGCAGCTCTGCCACCAGTGATGGAGCCCGCATGGAAGAAAGCTCTGCAACAGGTGCTTGTAAAACCAGCCACAGAGGGAGAGAAAGACAGACGGGCGTAGATAAGAAATGTAAAGATGGAAGACAGGAAATATGTGGTGGTTTTTCTTTTTTTCTAACTGGCATTTATAGACTGAAGCGTGGTGAGATGGAGGGAAGTGAATCCAGGCAGCAGGAGCTGAGGAGAAGGGTTTTGATTCATCCTGATGGGGTGGGACAGGACAGGGTTTGCAGAAGAGCAGGGAAAGCATCCTAAATGGGCTCAGCTAAGATAACCATCTGCTTTGCTACCTGGAAACCATTGCCAAGGTACGTGCTGATAGGACAGGTGCTGAGCCCTGGTCCCACCCTCACTGTGAGCCCCATCAAGCCCAGAGGTGGGGCTGTGCCTCAGCACAGGACCATGAATGGGTGCCAGCAGTGCACTGAGGCATGGTCCAGCTCCTGCAGCAGTAACTCCACAGTAACACTGGGGTTGTACCGGGATAAGCTCCTGCAAGCTGTGTGTTGGGGTGTGCAGCTCCTGGGTGGGCACAGGCATGGTGTGTTTGGTGCCAGAACATCTCCATTACCCCCTCACAGAGCTGCTTGTTAACAGACAGCCTGAAAGTTACCTTGGGTCTAGCCAGTCGGATGAACCAGGCTGCTCATCGTACCAGGATGCATACAGTTGTTATACCAGGAGCCTGTCGAGTCAGCAGAGAAGCTGAATATGGGCGAGCAGTGTGCTGTCCTCTGGAGGAACCAGGGCAAGGAGATAACACAATGCTAAACATCAGGTGAAAGACTGTGCCTGTACAGAAGCACGTTTTTTGGTTTGGAAAGTGTGTACAGAATTTGGTGGGATTGTGTTCAAAACGGAGGCACAGGTGAGCTGCTTCCCAGTATATGATCAGGGCCAACAAGTATGCAGAAGGTCTGACTCCTTGTAGGAAATGTCAGTGCAGGTACTGCCAAATTCGTTATCCCTAGTAGTTCTGGATGACTTTTTTTTTTTTTTTTTTTTTTTTTTCCTCTCTAGGATAATTAGAGTGTTTCTAAAGTGCAGTAGCTGCTCATGGAGGAGCACTGAGTCCAGTCCCCATAGGAACGCTCTGCGCTCCTTAAATATCCCCTTAAATGTGTGTGGCTTTGCTTAATTACCATGAATGAAGTTGGCAGCCCTTGCCGTGGCTGTGCTCAGATTCACACATTTCTCTGTTAAGATTAATTCCAAAACACATGTTCAGGACCCCAAGTTTTATTGACATATGATTCATTTCTCTTTTGGCAGATTTGAGTAGGCAGGAATAAACGTTTTAGACCAGCAGTAATGAGAGCTTGGAGATCATTCTGCAAAAGAAAAAAACTTGCGTGGTCGTAGTCGGGGAAAATAGCACAAAGATTCCTTCTCCCCTCAAATTAAGCCATTTCTATAATAGAGGGGATAAGTGTTGGACTTGCTTTTTTAACTTCATACTATGAGAGCAGTAGAGTGACAGTCTTTTAAGGAGCTGTCATCTTTGTCCATTCAAAACAGCATGTGCTGCACAAATAGCTCTCCTGTGGCAGGGCTCTACAGTTTTTGATTCCCATCTCAGGGATAAGCCTACGGCAGGCATTGTACTGTTGTTCTTACCATGCCTTGCCTGGGAAGGAAAAGCAAGAAGGGAATTTGAAATTCAGGTAATGATTCACTTTGGGGCAGTTCTTTTGCACATTACCTTGAATTGTGGCATACAGGCAGGTGGCCCTGGTACGCCGCTTGGAGCCCTGCAGTTGTGCCTGCACCGGGTTTGTTCCTGGCACCAACACTCCTGGGCTTGTCCACTGCAGTCTGAGAAGGAGCCATCCTTGGGAACATGTTTTGCGCTTGGTAGCATGGGGTATTATTAAAAAAACCTGCCAGCACACATCTCTCATACAGGCATAGGACAGATGGAAAGGTATCCGGAGACTTTGTTTAGAGAGCCTTGGCACAGCATTTGGTTCACCCTCGTGTGTGTTGGTGTGGAAGGGGGCTCCATGCTGGTAAAACAGAGTTGGAGGAAATCAAATATGGAAGTGAGCATTGTCAGGGCTTTTTCCGTTTTTCGTTGTATCTTTTCTCTATTTTTTTTTCCTGGGAAAAAAAAATCGAGCTGTGTTTTTTGGTTGGTTGGTTTCCTCCCTTTTTTCAGTCTTTAAAGCTCCAGCACTGGGAAGTTTTTCTTTCTGAACATTTTCTCTTTTTGCCCTTATCTGTCTCTTCTGCTTCCAGCTGTCACCTCAGCCACCTCCTCCCTTCACCCATGTGTCGTTCACTCCTTGCCCTTTCTGCAGAGGACTGCGATGCTGCAGGAATTATTTTGTTGAGGAGGAGCCCAGAGGAGGTGCTGGTGCTCTCTGGAGGAAGCCTTCCATCTCGTGCCTGGAGGCTTTTTCATGAGAGAGGCAAATCAGAGATACCTCCTCTTGCAGTTGCTGGTGGGAACAAGTGGCAGGTGGCCGTTCTGCTCCTGTTTCAGGTTCCCAGATGGATCCTTGCTTTATGGCTGAAACGTCAGGGCTGTTTGACTTGTACAGCCTAGGGATCTGGATCAGAAACAGTCCTTCCTCCAGGTACTCGTCCCTGCCCTGTGGGCAGTTCCCCTCTCACTGCCTCCCCATGTGAGGTGAAAATGAGAAGCTGCTTCTCCTCGCTGGTGTCATTATAGAGGATGTTGGTGGGTCTGGCAAAGAGGCAGAGCTGGGGGAACTGCTGCAGCCACAGCATCGCTGCAGGTGCCATGCAGAGAGCAAAAGCCTGCTAACCTCCCTTACCCCAAGGTGTGTGTTTGTAGAAGCAGGACTCGTGCCACGGCTCCTGTGAACATACTGTTTGTGAGCTGCTTTTGTCCTGTTGCCAGAAAGCTCAAAAATATCAGAGAACCTCGAGATGGGCAGTATCTCCTGGGAGGGTGGGTGGGAATAAATGGTTTCCTTGTGGCCACGTGAATTTGCAAAGACTTCAGAAAGGATTTTGTGACTCTCTTCATAATGTATCTACTCAGCCTCTGTTACATAGGTAACATTCTTCTCCATTGGTGTGTGTGTGTGTATATCTATCTATCTATCTATATGTGTATATATGTGTGTGTGTATATATTTCAGGTTCTGGTCCTTAATAGCCCAGCCTTCCAGAAATGATCGCTGTGTGTCACGGGATGCTGTAGAGAGCCTGTTAGAGCAAACTGTTCTAAGCCATCAGTTTTCTGCTGTGCCTGGAGGTATCATCACAGATAACCTTGAGGAGGAAAATCAATCTGAAACTTCATTAGGAGCGTTGCATAGATGTCTGTGCTGATGTAATGTGCTCTGGTTCCCGTCGGGAACTGGGAAGAGTTTTTAGCTGCAGGATTTTGCTGGTGTTGTAGCAGTATGAAACGAACAGCTCAGGGGGGCTGCGAGTAAGGAATTGCCCAGATCCAAACAAGATGTGCAAGTGGCATTAATTAAAAACTCTCTTTCCCTTGGGACAGCTTTGTTGTGTTTCAGAGAGGACAGAAGAGGAAAAAAAATATATCCTTTGTGTGTTTGGTTCATCCCAAGTAGTAAGGGTAGAAGGTTCTGGATCAAGGCAAGCCCAAGGCTGGCTGTGAAATAGGCTGTGGAGGGGAACAGCCAGGAGTGAAATGTAAATGAGAGCTTCAGGAGAGTCTCAGACATCTAGGCTTGTGTCACTTAGGCACCTAATCAAACAGGAAATTGCTTTCCCAGGGTCATCTGGGATCTCAGCACAAATCAGCACGTCATCAGCATAATAATGGTAACTCAACCATGCCTTTGCGCAGCCGTGCCTGAGGGGCACCTCTGCACATTGTGTTCTGTGAACATCTTGTGTTCACATAGGCAAAGCCAGCAGTGTTTCAGTTTTCCGATGCAAAGATGGAGGAAAAGGAAAATTCAGAAGCTTCTGTCCCCTGCCATGACCAATGCGCTGGTGACACGTCTTGTGCTTAAGCTCGCATCCCTCTCTTCTGCGCTCAGCTGAAACACAGGGGTGAGATTTGGGGAGGCTTTGGTGTGCCACAGAACAACAGCCATGCTGCTGTGCCTGGAGTCTCTCCAGGAAGACATGTCTTGATGTTGTTCTTGCTGATAAAAATACCTATAGACAGCATGGTGGCCACGGGGGGCAGTAGTTACGGCAGCACAGTGTGGATGCCCAAGCTCAGCAGGTCCGTGTGCTGGAGGAGCACCCTGGCCAGCCCTGCGGGCCCCACCAGCCCCATGGAACCTCTGCATCCATCCCTGAGCTGGGTCTCCTGCCTGTCCCGTAATGAGAAGAGTCCTTTTTGTCCATCGTATGGTGAACTCCAGAAGCTCCCCAGTTATGTCTGTTCTGCCCGCTGAGCACCGAGTCCATTAACAGCTCCTCTGCCTACATCCCCGTTTTCCTGTCCGACACAGAGCGTGCCATCAGTGTGTGTTATTAGTGAGGCTGTCACGTCAGCAAAGGCACACCTGCTGTGAGCTTGCTGGGGAAAGAGCAGGGAGCAAAAACCTGAGAAGGTGCACCTTGGGTCTGGGGCTTCTTGGAGCACCCAGTTGGGTCCTTGCCTGTTGCTTAATGACGACTGCAAACGACAAGTGGCCAAACAGCAGGGGAAGGCTGCTGAGCGTGTTTGGGCATCGCGGGGTGGAGGTGCTCATCTGATGTTCTGGGGAGAAACGCATGGTAGCTACCACCCATGGATGTTTTCCTGAGTGCTTGGTGTCCCCTTGGCCACTGTGGCAGGATTTGAGATTGTTTCCTAGATCATTGCAGCTAAAGTAGAAATAATGTGTTTATAGGATCAGAGGCAGTTCACTGCTCGAGTTAAGTGCTTTTAAAGGCCTGAGTCACTCATACTGTAAGCTATTCGGGGAGCTGGGTTTCCTTCTGAAAGCACCTTTTGTTATCACTGGGAATACTTTTGTTGTTCCGCCTTGCCGTGGGGCTGCTTTGTTTTTGAGCACACTCATCCTGCCACAGTCTTTCTGGGCTGGCTTGTACCTTACCTCCCCTAAGATAATTAGCAAAAATCTGGACACACATGAAAAGCAGCAAGAGACAGAAGGCTCTACTGGGATTTGGGAATTTAAGCCTGAGCTGAGACTCATTAAAGCCAGTTATAGTTTTTTGACTTTGGTGGATCACGCTTACAAAATAAAGTATTTTATATCTCTCCTCACTTAAATTTATGCCCAAACAGTCAAAAAGGTTCTTGTGGAGCTGCTGATATCCCTGGTAGGTTGGTCCTGCTGAAAATCTGGGATTTAGCTTTACCTTTCCCCAGCAAGGTCTCATGTTGGGCAGCACCATGGTGCTTACGTCGCAGGAGCTCTTTGAACAAACTTGGCTTGGCTGCAGGGATACCCAGCCTGATTTTTGTGGGCGTGAAAAATGGAGCGATTTTGCTCCCATTGGCTCAGACCCTCGGGCGAGACCTGCGTGTCCCTGCTGAGCCTCCCCTCACCTCCCAGGGAGACCCCTTCCTGCAGCCTCTCCTTTGGCTGAGGAGCTTCTTAATTCCTGCACATCTTGGTTAAGGTCCACAGGTTCCCCCATGGATGGGTCTGGAAGTAATTACCCCAAATTTTACTGTGGATTTCCAGCACTCTAAGTTTGAGGTGATCTGAAAAGTCCTACCTTCCTGCCCAGTGTCAGCCTGCCTCCTGGCTGTGTCAGGAGTTTGGTATTTACAGGCTAAAATGTTTGACTGTCTCTTCCCAGCTGGTAATAGCATCACTAATTAGTTTCCTAATTTGTGCTGTCTAAATGTACCTGAATTTCTAGGAATTAAAGTCTGCATGGAGCCCAGCACAGCAGTGAATGCGAGCAGAAAACAAGCCTGGATGCATTAAAAACATTGTTGGTGTTATTAAAAAAAAGAGGTGAGGTTGAGGGATACCTCAGGTGGGTCCTGTTTGTGTGCTGTGGGTGCTGAGTGTTCTGTTACCGTGCTCGTAATAGATTTTACAAGCCAGGTGTGAACTTTGAGATTAGCCCTTGTGGTTTGTTAGGCAGGAGGGGGAAGGAGAAGTCATCCCGAGTGACAGCATCGGGGTGGCTTTGTTCTGGCTGTGGGCTCCTGGCCAGGTCTGCTACCATGGTCCTGCTTGGGGTACCATTCTCAGTGATAAATGTGTCAGAGGTTTTGGGGGAAAGTCAAAGCAAAGATGATAGAATTGGTCATTTAAATTACCTTGCATGTGATGCTCTCCTAGATCCTTACTTTGTGCTATGGTTGGGCACAACGGTTTGTTTTGGGGTGGCTTGACCTTGCAAGAATTGTAAGCACTGCGTATGTGTTGGGTCAGGTGTTGGGAAATGTCTTTCTGATTGAAATAATTGAAAATACCGTATTTTGAAGAGAACTGTGATGTGGGGCTTCATGAAGGCTGATGGAAGCAAGTTGCCTTCCAGGAAAAGCAAAAATACTGCAGCAGCAGCAGAAAGGCTTGCAGCACATGGTGAAGAGGAGTCCGTGTGCTGTGTAATCACATCCTGCCATGTAATGTGACCCAAGAGTTGCTGTGACAAAAAGGGTTAGGGTTAAGAAATCAGATGCTTTCTATAGCGTGGGAGAGAGGCTGTAGCAAGGGTGCAGAGGTGCCATCGGGATGGCCAGTTTGGGGTTGATGCTGCTGGCGGGGCTCTGGGGCAGTCAAGTGTGTGAGTAGGGCACGTGGTTTTGGCTTAGGATCAGGCAGCCTATTGCCATATTTTCCTTAGAAGGCAAATACATAAATAAAAATAGATTGTATTGTATTGCATAGAGGTGCAGGGCTTCATCAGCCTGCCACCTGCTCCTGCATGCTGAGCGCGTCCTGCGGCTTTGCGGGGAGTAGTCAGTGGGAACAGAGGAGACAAAATGCCTGGGGGAGAACTTTTAATATGATTACCTGACGTCAGATTTAGCGCTGGGCTTGTAGGATGAGGAGCCAAATGGCCTGCGGGCAGGAGGAGCTGCTGGTGTGCTGCCCTCCTGCCAGGCAGCGGGTGCAGCCCCATGCCACACCGAGGACCTGGGGGCCTGGAGGGAATTTGGGTGTGCTCGTGTTCGCAGCTCTGCCCAGGATGGGCACCGTGTGTGCTGACCCGTCTGCTGATGAATTTGGTTCTTGGCGCCAGCTCAGGTTGTGGCTGTGTCTCAGAGCTTTTTTTTTCTTTATTGCCTACCCAGTCACTTTGTGATTTCTGTAATCTAATATTTGGGGCACTGTTAAAGATATTTAAGCCTTTTGCTATGACTGCAGTACCTCAGCAGCTCCTCTTCTCCTGTGAGCGGGCGGTGGCGGTCATATCTAGTCTGGGCTTTGACCTGTGCTGCTAATGGGGATGCAGAGCTAGCTCTGGGCTCCTGCATGGACCTGGGATGAGTTTGAAGGAGCGGTGCCCTGCTGGGGCAGGTGGGTGTGCTCTGCACCTCCAGCATTGCTTCCTTGTGTTTATTTTGCATCCGAGAACAGCAGCATCTCTGAGCCCGGGCGTGCTAAGGGGAAGAGGTTGTTCTGTACTGCCACGTCTGAGGAGCAGTGCTTTCAATTCTCCAGATTTATTTATTTATTTATTTATTTATTTATTTATTTATTTGCCCCAGGGATGCATTAACCATCTCCTGCCTGAGCCATACCTGAAGCTTCCAGGTGGCTGGTGGTGGTCCATGGGGGCTGGGGAGGGAGGAGAAGACCTTCTCCAATGGGGTCCGTGTTGTGTGCATTAATCAGGAGGTGAGGCTGATGAGTAGCTCCAGGGGGTTCTCAAAGTGAAGGGAGGTAGAAACTACTGACCCTGTATTCCTTCTTCCTTATGGGTCCTCTTTGCAGTGGCTTCTGAAAAGCTGATGAGTGGTCAGAGGTTTAAGGAACAGACCTTCATCTGGGGATAGTGTTGTTTCTTGTTTCTGCTCAGCACAAGATACCACCAGATGGTTCTTGGTTGCGGCTTAGAGTGTGACTAAAATTTGTTTTTCAGGCACTCAGGCAAATGGGTTTTATTTAATTTATCTTCCTGCTCTTTCCTTCCCCTCCGAGCTTTGTTCTGAATTTCCACATTGCCTTTTCCCTGTAGAATGAAGTCGAGCTGGGGGAGCTGCTGTTGTCACTAAACTACCTACCCAGCGCAGGAAGACTGAACGTGGACATCATTAGAGCAAAACAGCTTCTTCAGACAGACATGAGCCAAGGTTCAGGTAAAGGGCAGGGTATTTCTCACATTACTCATACACAGCTTCTGTGTGCTTCTAAAGCAGACCGGCAGCAAGGCTGCAATTTGGGGGGGACCCAGGAGGGTTCAGATACTTGGTTCCTATTAATTCAAGGCAACAGATCCTTATTTTATATGTATAGCTAGCAATAACCAGTGTCCAGAACACTTACCCTGAGCTAAAATAGAGAGTATGAATACCTTCATCTTGCTTAAAGTCAAAATCTCTGACCCAGAGCAAAGCGAGAAACCAGGAGCCCAGTTTACCCTGATGCTTTGTGCTGTAAGGCAGCCCATTTAAGGCTGTGCTCTGTTTTGCAGGTGCCAAGCACTGCATGAATGTTAATATTGCAATGGTTTTATTTAGGGTAACTAGCTACTCTGGAGGCAATGTTAGGTTTTTACAGTGTCCATGCGTTGTTCCCTGCTGTTTCTGAGATGGTAATTGCTTCGTGCACATGTCCTGATGGGTTTTTGCCATGCTCCCTGCCCCAGCCGCTGCTGCTGCCAGAACATTGGCATTTTCCAGAAAGAGCAGTGCATTTGGTCTGAGTCAAGGCTGTCATTAATTGTGCTCAGCGTGGTTTCAGCAGGGAGCACTTTTAAGCCAGCTGCCCGACTTTTGTCTCTCCACTGTGTGGCGGTACGAGTCCTGCTCCTTTCCCAGCGCTGTTCTCCAGCATGGTCCAGCCCTGTTCCCACATGCCCAGCTGTGCTGAACCTTCCCAAACCAGGAGCATCAGCTTATAAAACCAGTAACTTGCAGCCTGTGTTTTTTCTCTCGTTTTTGCCAGATCCCTTTGTGAAAATTCAGCTCGTTCATGGACTGAAGTTAACCAAAACCAAGAAAACCTCCTGCATGCGAGGGACAATAGATCCCTTTTACAACGAGTCCTTCAGCTTCAAGGTTCCCCAAGAAGAACTGGAAAATGCCAGCTTGGTGTTCACAGGTAAATGTGCTGCTGTTGTTGGTCTAGCATGGCCTTGGTTGTCTCCGAGGTGAATGAAGAAGTAGTTGCAGGTGTGCAGAGGAACCCGTGCAGGATGGTGCCTGTCTGGTAGCTGCTGTGCAAGGGGTGACCAGTGCTGGAGTTTCCAGGGAAGCTCAGTCTGCATGCTGTCCTCTGTGAAAGCCTTTCCCAGCTGAAGGCTGGAGCTGCTGGAGAAGCACCATGTCTGCTCTGTGTTTGATTGGTGCCACTGGGAATGGTTTTCTGCATTAATTATGTTTCTTGGCAGTAGCCAACTTGACATACAGTCAAAAATTGGACAAATGAGAGAGGAGCACTGTGCAATCCCGAAGCCCAAGCATTGGCAAAGATAACTTTTGCCTGGGAGATTAGGCAGGTACAGGTGTTTGACACTGACATCACCTCTTCCATTAGTGAGTTCGTTCATACCTCAGTTTTCGAAAGGCTGGGATCTGGGGGCAAGCCCAGAGGAACATCACAGATGGGGTCCCCAGACCTTGCAGGTGCTAACCTCACATGAGAGCTCTGCCAGCGCTGGAGATGCTTGGCTTGGATAGGAATTATTACTTTATATGGATTCTGAATCTCTTATTTTTGTTCTCTAGGCATGAAAATGTTCAGTAGAAACTGGCAGTTGGGTGTGCTGTTCAAAGCCAATGTAGCACAGCATGGGGATGTGCTGTAGGCTGGGAGCTGGGTAGCTCTGGTATCGCTGAGACAATGTTGTGGACATCCAGGCAGCGCTGCTGTAGAGACCACTGTGGCTGGTGGCTTTTCTGCTGCTCCATGGAAATGTGGGACCCCCAGGAGGTGGTGGGTTTTCCTCCCACAGCGCAACTTCACTGCAGGTGCCCAGGACCTGGGTCTGAGTGGTGGGTCTGGGGACATACCTGCACCCTTGGCCACTCTAGGTTCCTGTGCTTCCCAAACCTTTTTTCTTACTTCTATTTTTCATAGCTTTCTACCCATTACTGCACTGTCTTTTTGAAGAACAGAAAGGAACCTGCATCTGAAAGAAAATATTTTGAAGTATTTTCTTATTTTATTTCTTACGTGGCAGATACAGGTGTCACAGCCTGCACACGAGCCTAATTCCAACCCATTAGCTTGTTTCCAAACGTGTCATAGCAGAAGTGATGCTGATCAGGGATTTAAATCCTACCCTTCAAGTACAAAAATTTCTTCAGCAAAAAGCCTAATTAATCACTGCTTTGCGTGCACATCGTTCTTGACTGTACCTTTCATGTGCAGTAATGAATTTGTTCTTGGAAGCTTCTGTCAGGTGCTCACGTGATGGATGTGGAATTCTTTTTTTCTTTGTTTTCCCCTTTTTCTAAGAGAACAACAGAAGGCAAACAGTATCAGCTCTGCGCAATCAGGGAGGATGAGTGGAATACACTGCTCCTCACAGCAGCTGATGAAGTTGGCACTGATGCGTGGATGCCTGATTTATTTTACTTTTTTGTTGTTGTGTGCAAATGGATGTATTTTAAAATAAGTCACTTGGAAGCTAGTTGATTCATAACCATACGTAATGCAGCCGGATTTCAATGGCATGCCTTTTAAGTGGCACTTCGCTGTTAAGTAACGCGGTGCTTGCTTTGAAAGTTGCAATAAATAATCCAGAAATGTCAATGGCAGCTCCAGAGCTGGTGAGGAGTGTGCAGAGGAGCAGCGGGGCCAAGTTCTTGTGGCTGCTGAGGGATGATGCGTGTAAGGCATAGCTGTGGGCATTGTTGCTGCAGTCGGGACTCTGTTGTCTGACAGGAGGTGAGTGGTGTTGTGACCGTGGAGATGGCCGTCTGGATGAGACGGGAAGGGATCAGGCAAAGAGCCTGCCCGAGGTCACACAGCAAGTTGAGATCAGCCTGCATTGTCATTCCAGGAGAAACCAAAGCTCCGTGCAGCTCTGTCCTGTCTCCAGCAGTAGCTGCTAGCAGGTACCTGTGGGAAGAGTCCAAAAGCCAAGTGTATAGAGATCAGCTCAGGCACTCGAGGGGTTTGTGGGTGCCAGAATAGAGAGGTGTCGCTCACGCTGCTGTGTTTGTAGTCTTCTGCTCGCTGGTCTGCTGTGAGCCTCCTGTCTGGTTAGCAGAGGAACAGAGACCTGTCCCATTGTGAGGACCTATGAGGAAGCCTGTGCAGACACCTGTGGCATCACGGGGATGTGGTGGTCCTGGGGACATAGTGGTGGTGAATGCTGAGAGCCACATTCAGTCTCTGGACACTGGTGGAAATGTGTCACCAGCAGGGACTGCAGCACTGATGGGTGGATCTTTGTGGTTTTAGTGAAATGAAAGTCCTGGGATGGGGAAGGTGGCATTTACCACTAGCCTGCTCTTGGCACATTAGAGAAACTGGTAAAGGGCTTTGGGATCTTCCATTACAAGACAGTGAAGAGCAAATGGTTGCCAGAGTGGAGGAGCTCTCTGGACCTCACAGCATGAGAAGCACAGCTGAGGTCTTGTTGGTATTTTGCATCTATAAAAAGCAGGAGCACAAGCCACATTTTTACTCTAGTTTTTGTTTGTTTGTTTGTTTGTTTTCCTGAAATGGTGGTTCTTTGTTGTTTGTTTTGTGGGAGCTGATTTTATTTATTTATTTTTTCAATCCACAGCTCCAGTCCATTAGGTCAGTTAATTAAATTTGCTGTTGAGTCAAAGTCCAATTGAAAAGGAAAATAATCCTGCTTGAAGGGTGGCTGATGATGCTTTGAATGGATAGAGGGCTGCAAAAGCTGTTGCGGGAGCCAGAAATCAAGTATATCTTCAATAATTTAAAGGAGCCCTTTTTGTGGTTTCATATTTTGGACCCAGTCTGCAGCTGTCTTTACATTGGCTTGGCTTCATTTGAAGGCAGTGGAGTCGTGCCAGTCCCTATCAGCTGGGGCTCCTGCCTCCCTCTGTGTAGCTCCACCGCAGAGTGGTGAGCTATCTAGACAAAGTATGATTATTATTTTTTCCATGGTGGTGGCTTTTTTTTTTGTCTTGAATAGACTGTCTGGCTTTCAGTGCACTGTAATAACAATTTGTGCATGTTTTTCCTGTGGCTTTCCCAAAGACAGCGCGTGCCAACCCTGAAAATGGGCAGCTCCCTAAAAGCCACTTCTCTGCTCTTTTCCTCGTGGTGTCCTGTCCTTTGGACTGACTGTGGGGTTGAGGTATGGCCTCTGTGGGAGATGGGCAGTACATGCCTCCAGGTCAGGGCACACAAACTGCCTTAGTGAGGTTTGGGGCATTCTGGACCAGTTCTTAGATCTCTCCTCCTCCTTGGGCATATTGGCATTGTACACAGGAGGTTGTTGGCCTTTACAGACCAAAGTGCTTCTCCTTCCTTCTCCATTGGGGCAGAGTCCCCTGTTCAAGTTTTCTGTCTGCCTTCCCCTCTGTGCCTACCTCAGATACTTGCTGGAGGTGTCACTGCCTTGGTATCCCTCCCTGGTGCCTAAAATGAGGCGGGATGAGCTCAGGGGGAGGCTGTCTCCACCAGAATGTCAGCTGTACACGGCTTCTCACCAAAAGAGGCTAAAACCAGGAAAATGATCGGTACTCAAACAAAGTCTAACGTCCCGACAGAAAAAAGACAATTAGTGAGGCAACACTTCGAGGGTAGGATGTTTTATTTTTAATTTACTCCATCAAACACCTTGCCTGGGTGATGAGCATCTGTTTACAGGCAGTGACAGGCAGGCCCGTTTCGGTGTGGTGCTTTGTTCCACGTGCTGCTTTTGGCAGTGTTGCTACCACCCGCCACGGGCCATCTTCTGCTTGGGTGCAGGCAGAATTTGTCTCTTGCAGTCAGACAGGGCTTTAAAGGACAACGTGTTCTCCTAGCCACATACACCTGTGAACAAGGGCATTAATTATTCCTTGTCCTTTGCTGACGGGAGTGTGGAATTTGGGCCCAGCACCAGTGCTGTTGGCTGCTGCCTTCCAGTGATGCTCCAAGGGCATTTCTGAGAGCACAGAAAAGGATGTTTGAGGGGCTGTGCCTTGAGCCCTGTGCTCCACAGGGCTGGATGCTGGCGTGTAGAGGTGTGCTCTCCCTGTTGATGGGTCTTGGGCAGGCTGTCCTCTAAATCCCAGCCTAACCTTCCGAAAGCCCCGGCTACACGGCAGGAGGTAAGATGACACCTGAAATCTGAGCACTGTGGTATTTTGTTAATGATTATAACGTTGTTAATAACAATCGGCGGTAATGCTGTTTGCGTTGCAGCAAAGCCCAGATGGCCCAATAAAAACCACCAGAGCTCCGGGGCAAACCACATCTTGGTAACTCGTTAACATCTTCAGATCACTTACAGCTTGCAGGCACTTTCTCTTCTGATCCATTTGTAGGATTTTATGAGTCTCTTCACTGTTCAGTATGCTTTAATGATGATTTAGGACCAAGTTAGTTTTCTTTTTCTTTTTTTGCTTTGTTTGTTTGTTTTTTGAGTTCCCAAGGAATTGTTGTTGAACAGAGGGATATTGAACACCTACACCCATGGTTTCAAGGGCTTCCACGCACCACAGGGGCTCTGACAACACCACTAAGTGCTGTTACAATTCATGTCTTCAGCCCACAAGATCACGCTGATGCTTTATCCCGCGGTTCTAATTAACTTCCAGTTAATAGAGAGTGCTTAATTAAAATAACAGATTTCTGTTCAATAGTAATATACCTTGTTCCTCTACTGCCTCGTTTTCCCTTTCTCTTGGCCTTTGGAAAATTTGAGGACCATTTAATGAAGTTTGAATTTTTAGAGGAAGAAAAATCCTTGTCAGGATGTGTTGATAATGGTTTAGTTTGGGGTAGTTCAGTTTGCTTCGGCTAACGTGATTTCTTTTTGAAGAAATACTGCCTGCTGGAGCATATTCATTCTTTTTGTGCTGTTACAGCATTAGAAAAGAAGAATGGGATCTTCCTTGAAATCCTGACTTCTTGCTGGAGGCGGATATTTCAGGTTGATCAAGATCTGGAATAAGCAGTCACTAAAGGCACAAACAGACTCTTGGGAGCACAGGCTCACAACTGTAGCCCTTCGGTCTTGTGGCTGGTGGAGATGGTCTAGTAGAAACCTGTTTGATTTTGTACACTGCCTACTGAGTATGTTTTGCATGGTAGAAAATGGTTTGGGGTGCTCTTGATCCACATGACAGCATTTCTGGGACAGTTGTTGGTGAAGATGAAGGGGAGAGCAACATTAACCGGGCAGAAAACCCTGGAGAGATGGGCCAAAGCTGAAGGTCTTCATCAGCACCACACCTTCCAGGCGAGCCAAAGCTAGGCAGACAGGCAAACCTTTGTACCGAAGGCTTACAGATCCCAAAGCCATGTTTACCCAAAGTAGCTTGAAATAAAACTAACCAGGATTCATTCTGGATGAGTGGTCAGATTCACGGTGTAAGCTTTGGAGTCAGGGTGATGTTTTTGGTTTTTGCTAGGACTGCATGAGATTATTAAGAGTCCTGAGAATGGAACGGAGACATATCAAGTCATTTTAATGGTATTTTTTTAATTATCAGTTTGGTTTCCAAATGTCCAAGTTAGCTGGCCATGTTGAAGGCAGATAATAGATATGGCCTCAGGCTTCTCTGGAAATACATGTGAATTTTGATTTGCCTGGCTGTATGTTGGCATCTGAAGGTCATGCTTTCATCATCTTCAGGTGCCCATTTGCAGGGATGGAAAACCCAATCTGTTTGGGGTCATTACACATCTAATTTCTGACTTGCTGCTTCAGATGACGAACTCTTGTTTCTCCTATTACTTTTTATGAAAAAAAAAATATATATATATATATTCAGGCACTGTCTTTTGCACACATGTATGGGGGAAAAATTGTCTCCTTCAATAAGAATCAAATGATTTTTTTCTCTGTGCTGGCACACAGGAATAAAGGGTGGCTTCTAATTTTTAATGCTCTCATTTTGGGTACCATAATCTCTCTTAGATGAATAGATAGTTAGGCAATTTGCTGCTAGAATTTTTTTCTATTAGACCTGTGCTTCTGAAGCACTGTCGTATCTATATATTCCATATATCAGGAATATATAAATATTTCAGGTCAGAAGTGGAATCTAATCTGTGTTTAAATCTGTGTAATCCTATTCTTAGTCAGAGGGGGGAAAAAAAGAAAAACATTGATGTCAGCAGAGGATTTTCTCAGGATTTATACCTGTTTAATTTAGATCAGAAATTGGCCTTTGTGTCTGGCATTATAAAATACTTAATGCATTTATGCACTGGGCACCATATGGTCTGTGCCCAGCTCTAGCGAGAACAGCGATGCTGCTGCTTTGCTCCACACGTGACCCAGCAGGTCCTGTGAGGGCATCTCCGCTCTTGGGGTGATGGGACCAAGCAACCACACACAGGATTATTATAAAAATAATCAGATATGACCTTGAGGCTGTGGGCAAGCTGCTGTGGTGAGAAGATGCTGGTCTCCCTGTGATGCCAGGGGTCCGGCAGCCCCTGCCTGTACCGCATATTTTGGGCTGCTCAGGGAAGATGCTTGGGGCTGGATTTAGCTTTTTGCACAGACTGTCCGCTTTCATGAGTGACACAGGATTAATAGTGGTGAGAGCACCAAGATGTTTGTGCTTCCCGAGCCAATCTGTTGCTTGCAAGCAAGGCAGAATGAAGACTCTTCAATCTGACTGACCTTGTTAATAAGAAGTCTGTGCCTTCAGTCTGTGCATCACTGCAGGCATGGCAGAACAGTATTTTTCTGGAGGTCTCTCGAATTTTTTAGGAATCTTTTTTCTCCTAAAGAAAGAACCAAAGCTTCTTCTCTCCAGGCCAACCTCCAGCACTCACTGATTTTCCCAAGCCCATTAATTTAAACAGTGTCACGCCTCTCTCAACCTTTCTCCTTTATCTTGTTTTGCTCATGCCACTGTGAAAGAAATTGCTGAAGCGTCTCACTGGGTGTAATCTTCCTGTGTATCAAATGAGGAGAAATCTGCTTGGGGCTAGCTGCTGAGGCGGCGGGGCAGCCTGGAGATGAGATGCCCATGGCTGCTGGAGGTGTGGGAGTGCGCTGCCCCCCTCCCAGTTGGGATGCTTCTGCGCTGGGGCTTGCTGCCTTGTCTGCTTTGTCTCCAAAGCTATGAAAACTTGATTGCATCAAAGCATAATGCTCCATGCATAAATCTAACCTCTCAATTTCCATGTCTTAGTGGTTTTTGTTGCTGTTGTTGTTTTTCCCCTCATTTGTTTCCAGTGGTCCATCTATGACAGGTGGGGAGACTGGTAACATGGTTGCCTTGCCGGCACAGGTTAAGAATTTGCTTTCTAACTGCTGGGTATGAAATACTGTGCTGGTTAAATGTCCCCGACCTGGAAGGGATCTGAGCTGCCAGGGGTCTGAGCCCCGCAGCGCCCTTTGGGACAGCACACACTTCTCTGGTCACTGCTTTAATTTCTGCATGTAGTTTGGCTACTTGGAGCTCTGCTTTGATTAGATCTGTTTAATTAGAAAACAAATGATTGGACATGCAGAAAAAAAAAAGTCCTTTGTATAATTGATTTGCTATTGTGAATGCCACAAAGTGCTGCTTACCAGGAGAAAGCCACACAGGAGTTTGTAAATTGTTTTTGCCTCTTCTCAGTTGTCTGCACATGCTCCAGCTGGAGCACGGGCTGCCCTTGCAGCAGGATGAGGAGGGGAGATGGTTTTCCAAAGAATGTTCCCGTGAATTGGTGGTGGTTTCCCCTGTGAAGCAGCAGGTGGATACGTGCATGGCTAGGATTTGGCCACACGCTCAGTTGGTTCAGATTGCTGATGCAGCTGGGCATCCACAGAGGATGAAGGAGATGCTGGGAAATGAGTTTCCCATGCAACTTGGAGCCTGGTGGAGATTAAATTGATAAATGTGAAACCACCATGCTTTGGGGGTTATTTGTTAGAGAATATTCTGTAAATAAGCTGATGGCAGACATATAAATTGGGTCAAGGTGTTCTGCTTGATGTCTAACCTGAAGGAGAGCACAGATGAAAAACCAGAGGCCAATTCCTGCTTGCCATTTGTCCCCTCTCTTGGAGCTGTGAGGTTCCACTTGCCTTGCAGGTAGCTGATGGAGGAGGCTGGAGAAGTTATATTCTTTGTGCCCACCCGCTGCTGTGTGCTGGGATTTGTCTGCCAGCTCTGAGGTTGGGGCTGGGGCCAGTGCCTGGGGGGAGGCTCTGGGGCTGGGGCCCTGGGCCCAGCATGCCTGCAGGCGGCATAAGAGGCACTCAGCACCACGATGCTGGGAACTGCTCAGCCACATCTGGCCTGGGGCTTTCAGGGGATGCAGGTGCTGCATGGTCCCAGCTAAGCAAGATGCTTCTGCAGATAGCTTAAGAAAATGTTGTGAGTTACGTCTTCCTGGCTATTTCAGGGCTGCTAATATGCTCAGTTAAAGGAGGAATTTATATTTGAAATGCCAGCTTAAACTTTACTGTGCTCATCGGTCATAAATCATAAATATCTTGCTGTCATGCTCTTCACAAGAACTTGTGTGGAAGTGTCAGTGCAGAGGCAGAGGAAGGCAAAGGGCGTTTTGGCTGGATCCAGTGCCTGGGCTGATGCCGTCCAGGCAAACTTAGGGGTCAGAGGCAAGTGCCTGGTGGCGTAGCAACAGGCAAAGCTGTCAACCGGATAAAAGCAATTTGATGTGACGAAAGCTGGGAGGAGAGGAGGGAAAGCTCAAGCAGGAGCCAATTTCTGGAGTGATGGCATCAGGCTGATGGCAGTCGTGGTTGTGTGGTCGTGCCCAGCCTGGCCCTGGGGTACGATCCAGCCCATCCTGTGCAGGAGCCCCATGGGGAATGGGGAATGGCAGCTGCACTGGTCCCTGCCCCAGGGCTAAGCTTCCCTGAGCACACAGGCTGCCTCCAGTTTGATACGGATCACTTAGGATCAATGCATCGATAAGCAGGAAGCATAGAAATGTTTGATTTACATCACAGTGCTTGTCCTCAAGAATTCAACCATTTTAATGGACATGAGTGAATCTAATTTTCTTTTATATTTCAGCATTTCTACTAGAAAGAGATATTTTTTTTAAAGAAGCGTTTCTGATTCCAAATGCATCCCTCAGTAAAGAGCAGCTGCAGAAGGAATTGGTTTGACCTCTGATTCCTTAATTGCTTTTTGCTCTGTGTTGGCCTGGAAATGGATGTTGCTATTGTGTAAATTACTGCAATGGTGGAAAGAGAGCTGATGAGATCAGGTGTGTGGCTTCTGTCAGTGAAATAGGCTTCTTAACTGGAAAGCAGTGCCTACCTGTCCGCGACCAGAGGCTGGGTCACTCTGAAAGACCCACGTGGTAATTACCACATCATCTGCTTCCGAGCAGCCCCGCAGAGTTACCGGGAGCACATTAGTCTGAAAGCTCCTCTGAACTCCCTTTTGGCCACTGGAAGGCAGTGCTCAGACCTCAGGCAGTGCGGCTCAGCCCGCTCATGGCCTACCCACGGCCTGGAGCAGCGCCCAGCTGCTGGCGTGTGGGACCGGAGCTGCAGGGGCTCCTCTGCCTGGTGCAGGAGGTGAAGAGGAAGAGCCAGGGCTTTCCCCCTCCTGAGGTGGTGGCTGGCACATGCCAGTTGGTGGTTGGGGAAACAGTTCCTTGTTTGTTTGACTGAGAAAAGTATTGGCTGCAAGAGGAGCAAAGAACAGGAGTGGGTTGTTCCAGCCCACTGTGCATTGAGTGCGACCAACGGAACCGGGCTCTGCTTTCAGTTTTCCTCACCTGGCTTTGTGGGCTTTGCAGTTCTGCTTTCTGAGCCGTTCTTGGAAGAACCAGTGACAGCAACAGGGGAAATGGTGCTCTTGAGTATGGACAAAGGGCTTATTTTTGCGATGGTACTGTCAGCACCCGCTCCTGGGTAAGGTCCATGCGGGAGCTCTGTGTATCTGAACTGTAAGTAAACTTGCTCAGCAAACAATGGCCTTTTTGAGAGCGGAATAAAGCAATTAACCTCCAAGAAAGGCATGTCCTAGAATTTTAAAGGTTTGTGGATTTGGACTGTGGGCACACAAATGGCAGGTCATCTTTTGGGAAAGCTGCCATGGGAAACTGCAAGTCTGTAAACCTGTGTGGGATATAGTGCTGCTGCTTACGGTCCGCAGATGTGTTGTGAATAAGCATTTGGCCTTGAAAAACATCTCCTCTGTTCTTCAGCAATAGGTCTACCTCTGTGGTATCTAAATTAGTTAATGATAGAAGCAATGACTCTTGTATAATTAGCACATTAATACCCTGAAGGAATCAGCATGCTAATTACCCAACAGGATGAGATTAGAGGTCACATTCTCCAGTAGAGATGAGGGGATGAGTCCTATGGATTCAAACAGCTCCATTTGAAATGTAAAAAGCCTTCTCTGTTTAACAGGTAACACTTCTAGCGAGGTGCTTTACATTATAAGAATTCAAAATACTTGGGTCAATGGTAAAATAAACTGTCCCAAAATGAGGAGCTGTAACACACCTTCTCATTTTACAGTACTGACATGGATTATTTGTGAAGAATCAGTATGCCTGGGATACTTTGCCACTGCTAATTTAAACTGAGTAATTGGTGGCTTTAAGACTTCATGGTTTGATTTGGTATCATCTCCTAGGATTAAGCTTCATCTTCTTTCATGCTTGAAATAAAGAAGAGGAGAAAAAAAAAAAATAACACGAGGAAAAAACATAGGGAAGATATGGGGTACTTCTATGTGATTTTATCATAATATTTGTTTTCACTAGGGTAATAAATCATAGCAGGTCATTTAGCATAGTCATGCTAGCTACATTTGTGATCCATTGCCTTGTAGTAGAGCTCATTAATAACTCTGGCAGGCTGCATGCTGGTTGGGAATGAATGGCTTAAGGTTCCTCACCACATTCGTAGAAGATGGCCTTTCCAAAGAGCACAGAGCTGTCCCCTGGACACTGGCACTTGGAGGTGTGCTCAGAGAGTTGATGGCATCGCCTCGAGAAAACTGATGGTGGCAATCTGGGAAGACATGGACTTCCTGATGTGGGGAGGTACCTCCTGAAAATGGTCTGAGTTGTAATGCAATGTTTTTATTGCATTAACTTGGAGAATTGCTGGGGATGTGTGAAGGTTTTGCTTGCATGGCCAAGAGCATTGTGGTGTAAAGACAGCTGAGCTAGTGGCAAGTGGACTGGCCGTGATGCTGGACATGCCATGGCGGCACAGAGCAGCCTGCATGGCTCCTGTGTCCATGAAAGCACCATCTTTGATGTTGCCAAAAATATCCCCAGGTTATTCGATGAGCAGAGCATCTCAGCCCTTAAACTGCATGTGTCAAAGCTGTCAGAAGGCATGAAGTGAGATGCAAGCTTGCACAGTTTTATTTCAGGACTGCACTAGCAGGCAGCACCTGAGTCACCCAGAGCAAGGTCCCATCCTGGTACAGCAGCTTGCAGTCAGCACTTGCATAAGGATGGAGATGGCAGATATGCTAGGTAGCATATTAAAGCAATATTAATTAATCACAGGATATATTATGATAGCAAATGCACCCTTAAATAGGGGTCAGGTGCTTGCTGCTCAGTGACCTGCCTGCCTAGAAGGGTGCATTTGGTACTGCCATGAGGGATCCTGGATTTGGCTCTGCTGGCAGTGCTGGAGGGGCTCTGTGCCAGTGCCCACCTTTGAACCTCCTCTGGCTGCACAAACCTGCATGGATTTTGGAGCCCCTGCAGACATTTGTTCTTAAAACTCCCCCTCTTTCATGGGAAAGGTTTTTAATCTTTAATATTCTAGCCAGTGCCTGTGGATATCCTGGCTTCAGCTTTTGCAGACTTTTGGTTCAACTTTCTAATGATGTGAAGCTTTATTTTTCAAAACACAAAGTGCTTTTATGCCTGTCCAACAGGAGTGCGCAGCATTTGCCAGGATCAGGCCCGTAATTATAGTTTGCGGCTGTCTGCAAGCTTTTGTTCCGCGAGGCTGGGCTAATACAAAGGACGGGGCGTTAGGCTTGCATCTCTCCCTTGGTTACTTCCCTGGACTTTTAACAGGTGATAATTATGGAAAATTGGTTCTGTATAAACATCCTGCTGACAGCCTGTGTGTGTGTGATTTGTGTCTTTAATTTGGGAATGATACGATTATCGTTAGAAGGAGTCATTAACGTTTGCGTTTGGAGGATGACAAGGATGTCATGCTCCAGAGGGTGATTCTTGTTCATTCACCCAGGTCTAGGCTGTTCCGCATGTTTCAGCATCCCAGTGTGCCTGGACAAAGATTCCGGCTGTTCTTCAGAAGGTGTAATTGGTCACCATGTTCTTGCTAAATGCCACCCTGGATTTGTGGGCCCTATTTATTTGAACTGTATTTTAACCTGTAGTACAGCTTCTCTTATTGCTTCCAAACTGCTCAGTGGGTCTTTTGGATGATTTTGAGGTGCTGAGCTACATGCTGAAAATTATGGTGTCCCGCCATCCGTGTGTGGCAGGCAAGATGCTCACTGTTAAGGGTGGATTTGGTCTTGGAGAGGCCATGGGAGCCGTGCAGCACTGGGGTGGCACGGCCACAGGAGATGGCCATCCTCGAGCAGGCAGGGCTCAGGGTGGATGTGTGGTGCACTGACCTTGACCTGTCCCTGTTTCTGCTTCCTGCAGTGTACGGGCACAACGTGAAGAGCAGCAATGACTTCATCGGGAGGATCGTCATCGGCCAATACTCCACGGGTGCCCCCGAGTCCAACCACTGGCGCCGGATGCTCAATGCGCACCGGACGGCCGTGGAGCAGTGGCACAGCCTGCGCTCCCGGGAGGAGTGCGACCGCGTCTCCCCGGCATCCCTGGAGGTGACATGAGCTGTGGCACCAGCGGCAGCCAAAC
This sequence comes from Aythya fuligula, assembly GCF_009819795.1. Lineage (NCBI taxonomy): Eukaryota > Metazoa > Chordata > Aves > Anseriformes > Anatidae > Aythya > Aythya fuligula. The sequence goes on from NC_045573.1 coordinate 8,689,093, forward strand.
CGAGCAGGCGGACGAGGTGGGGGAAAAAACCCCAACCACCAAAACACCCAACCTCACACCCACCCCACAGCAGCTCCATTGGACTGAAGCAGCTGCCGGTACCCGCCTGGCTGCACTGGCCTCTGTGCAAACCTCCGCAGCACCAACCATGTCCCACCGGGTCCCATGCCAGCAGCTCCCCTGGGGCCACCAGTGGCCTGGCCAGCTGGACCTGTTACTACCCGCGTCCGGCTCCGCTGTTTTTTAGTGATGGAGAGCATCATCCAGAGCAGGGCAGGCTGCAGGCGGAGGTGCCGCTGGACATGCCGAGATGGGGAAGAGTTTTGAGTTGCCTCTGCTCTCCTTATGGTCCAAATCCATGACTTGTCCTCTCGGAGATATACGTACCTGTGTGCTCTCGTTGGTGAACGTGGTAATTAGGCTAGGATGTTTTTTTAAATGGTAGAAGCTGTGGTGAAATCGACTCTGGCTCCAGTTTTGTCCTTGTACTTGTTTCAACAGAATTAAGCTCCTGTTAGTACGTGCCAGGCACACGCAGCCCCGTGCACGCGGGTCTGTTGTACCGTCAGCAGTGAGGTCTGCCACTCTCCATAGCAGTCTGTGTGTGTCAAGTAGATACCGTGATGATATAGCGAAGTAAACGTCTCCAGTAGCACTTATACTTTCCAATACTTCCCTATGTTGTGCAAAAGAAACCTGCTGTGGGGACTTTTGCAGTTAAGAACACCCCAAATGCACAATTTTAATTCCCTGACAGACTGCAGTGGCTCTTTCTGTGTTGTGTGTGTTAACCGAGGTAGTTTTCGAGGTCACCACGTGAACTTAGCTGCAGTCAGGCTGTCCTATTGGTTGCTTCTGTACATTTTTTTTCCCACAGCATATTGTCTGGTATGATGCAGATTGTATATTTATTGAAAATAAAAATCTATTTAATTGTGCCATGCATGCTGAGATGGTACTTGTTGGCAGAGTTCATCGTTGTGTTGAGTTCAGTTACGTCCATGGCACAAGGAAAGCTGGAAGGTTGGAGTTCACCCCTTCCTACTGCAGATGATCCTGGAGTTATTTAGGGGAAACTGGGGCAGAGCTGATGACCTGATGGCCAGCCCAGCGCCTTGTTCCTGTGGGGCAGGGCTCCTGGCCAGAGTACATACACCTGAAGCACAGGGGTCTGACACATGTCTGCATGGGGCTGTGGGTTTGTACTCTGCAGGAGTGGGCCCCAAGTTATTATATAGTTTTAAAATTGTTTTATTTATCAATGGTGGGTCTGCGTGAAAATCCATTTCTTGCTTACAGCTCATTCACAAATCAAACTACAGAAGGATGTCACCTGCAAGACAGCAGGGCTCAACACAGGACTTTCTGTATCTTCATTTTGGAGAAAGAACCCCATCAGCTGTCTGACAGCCAGTGCAAACATCAGTGCTCTGCAGCTGGGGAATAGAGGCACCCAGCTCCGTGCTGGAGCACAGAGATGCTGCACAAGGAGATCTTTCTCATGGCACATGTGCAGGGTGACATCGGATGGAGCCAAACCCCTTGGGAGCTGTGAGCCCCTGTGTCTGTTTTCTGGTATTTGAGTACCCACTGTCTTTGAATGTTGTTGAACAGAAGCTCTTCAGCAGCAGTCATGATGGGTTTGAGCAGGGAAGGGATGATTCGGGTGCATGTGGTTTCCTCCAAGAAATGTCCTTGCCTCCCTGCCTCAAGAAGCCATCTCGCAGCAGCTCCAGGGCAGAGCACCATGCATCCCCAGGCACAGGGTGGCAAAGGGCCGTGGTGGCCTTGCTGTGGTGCCATCACTCACATGCTGCAGCTGGGGAAGCCCCCGGCTGCCCACCTGTGAGGCACAGCTGCAATGCCTGGATCCCTCCTGGCTGCTCCCCAGCACAGCTGGTGTGTTGGCAGCCCCAGCTGCAGGGACAGTGGCTGCCACTGGGCTGCCCGTGGGTGTCCTTGCCGAGCTTCTCTGCCACAGGTGATGGATTTCAGTTCTGGTCTGTCTCTGTGAGTTAAAGGTAATTCTGCAGGTGAAATTCCTCTCCTGTCCCACAGCAAGGGCAACAGCAAATCCTTCTCTTCTCTGGCTTTCCTCCCAGCTCACCTCATTGCTAAATCACGGTGCAGAGGGAGCCCTGGGCAAGCACACTGGAGGATGCCGACCTGTTCCTGCAGCCTGCAAAGGCTCAGACAAGGGCTGGTGGTTTCAGCAGTCACTGGCCTCACTATTCTTCCACCTGTCATCTATGGGCAGCAGCACGAGCTTTGTGCATCCGCTGAAGACGACTGGAGACCCACCATGTGCTTTGCTTAAGTGCTGGAGATGGAAACTTTGAGTGAATTAATGTGTACCAGAGTTTTGTTCTATAGTTTGCTGATAATTGCCTGTAATACCAGCTTTATCTGGGAGTTGTGCACGGCTGAGAAAGGAGAAGGCACATGATGGTCTTCTAATGCTAAGTCTGAACTCCTTCATTTGTAGTAGTCTGGTGTATCAATAGACCTTTCCTTGAGCAGTATAGTTTTGGATCAGTATATGGAACTACAAATGAAAGGGGGAAGGAGTTCTCTTAAAATGTTTTATTTAATGCAAAGAAAATCTAATATAGGATCTCATGAGCTGCTGGCTCTGGATTAAGTCTGGATACTTTACTGAAAGCTTTGGGGCATCCCAAATTCTTTCTACTTGAATCCTGCCTGTAAAAACAGGAGTCATCCCACCTCAAGTCCCAGAAAAACTTGAAAATGTTAATCTGTAGCTGAGAATAAAATGTGAATGGCACTGACTGTGTTCCCAAGCAGCTCATTCAGTGCTGGCTGAAGGCAGAAGTTGGAAGTGGAGCTGGACCACGGCTTTTCATAGCACACATGTGCTGCAACTAGAGAAGGACTTTACACAAGATTTTCAAAAACTGAAGTTTATTTCCAAAAAACATTTCTGACCATGGAAAGGAGATGTGGAAGAGCCTCCGTCCCATCGCTGTTTGTAGCTGCAGACTGTGTGATGTTACAGGGCTGCACGAGCACGGTGGGGGCAGCGTGTGAGCGAACGGAGCAGGCTTTCTCCTGCGACATCACCAAAAAAAGGTAAAGAAGGTGCAAAAAGAGGTGGCAACGGATTAAAAAATGAGAAATAAAAGCCATGAAAACCATCCCCGCCTTGATCCTGGGGGGGGGGGGGGGGGGAGAAACCCACAAAAAGCTTCTCTGCCTCACTCCTAGGGTGGAGAAACCCACGAAAAGCATCTCTGCTTCGCTTCTGGGGCGGGGGGGATCCACGAAAATCATCTTTCCGCCCCCGCTCGAGGGCCGTGGAGGGCGGAGGGCCGCAGCGGGGAGGTGCGGGGCGGTCCCTGCCCGCAGCCGCCCCCTGCCCGCAGCCGCCCCCGTCCCGCCGCGGAGCCGCCCGGTGCCGCGGTGATGGGCTGGGGCCGCGCCGTGTGCGCGCTGCTGGCCGCCGCGCTGCTGGCCGCCGGGGCTTTCCCCCAGACCAACATCAAGATCAGCCAAGGTGAGTGCAAAGCGCCCGGAGGGGGTTTAATCCCGCACCGCCCGTGCAGGATGGGGATGGCCCCTTAGGGGGGGGTTTAGGGGTCTCGGAGGGGCGGCAGCTGGCTCGCCGGTTTGTCTCGCTCCAGAAATCTCAGGCTTGCCTCGAAATCAACTTTCTTCTTCTCTTGGGTGCCCCAAGCAGCCCTGCCATCTCCCTGGACGCTGAGGCTCTCTCTGCTGGCTTTGTGTGCAGGCAGCTGGGCTTTTGCCCATAGTGATGCGAGCTGGTGTGCCAGGGTGCCAGAGGAGCACCTCCTGTCCCTGAAAAAAGGCCACCGATGTGAGATTCCCTCCCCATTCCCCGTTTTTTCCTGGGCTGGTTGTAAACCTGGAGCATGGTGTGGCGGCAGCCGCTCTGTGTCACTTTGGTTTCCTGCAAACTTTCTGATGGGGCCAGGGGGAGCAGGAACCTGTGATCATTGCACGGTGCGCCCCGTCACGTTTACGGCTGATGCGAGCAGAAAGGGACCCTTAAGTGTCATTCAGAGAGTTTGTGAGAAAAAGGAGCAATAGAGCCTGGGTTTCCTCCCAGCCAGCCAATCAACGGGAACTTCACCAGCACTAATTAAGGAGGAAAAATGCAAGATAACTCCTATCTGTTACTGTGGGCTGCAGGGGGGCGGCTGTGGCAGCCTCGTATCTCCAAATGGATGTGGCAGAAGATTTTAATCTGTAGAGACAGCTTGGTTTTGTTACAGAGATTTAAAAAGCAAAACACTCTCTGCGTGAACGGGAGTCACTTTCCCAATGTGCTTCAACAGCTGTTTAAAGTTTTACTTGGACATTTGTAACATGCGCTTAAAAACCCACTTCAGGATGTGTAAGGTACCGTCGGGTCATTAAATGGTCTCCGTGTCCATCAGTGGCTGCCCTCCCCTCCAGCTCCCTGCGTCCCCCAGACACAAGGAGACCAAAAACCCTCCATGAGCTGCTTGTTTTGAATGTGGCCACTGAGCATGAGGTTTTTTTATCTGTTAAGGAAAGATCTGTGTTACAAATGGCACGAAGGTGGGGCTCTTTGTCAGTAACGAGCATGGTGTCAGTGTTAAGGATGTGCTCCTAAAGCCCTTGGTGACCTGAGGCATCTCAGTATCACACAGTAGCACTGTCTTAGCCTCTGCTACATGCTCCTGCCCATCAAACTCCTCTTATTCTTTGGTTTTAGTCAATAAGGAGGATGTGGGCTCTGCCTCATTTGGCATAGTGACCCCTATCCCCAGCCATGCTTCAGCTGGAGCCGTCCTGGAGGGTCCTGGGCTGCCTGGTCCCGGCCCTGTAGTCTCAGTTTCCCTTCTGACCACCAGTCAGCAGCTCCAACACAGGGTTAGCTTTCTCTTTGAGGTCAGAAGGCAGCATCAGCTTACAGATGTGCCAGGAGGGGTGTTTTAAGACCATACACGTCAGTGAGGTCTCTCCTAGAACCTACAAGCTTTTGGTAAGCCATCAGCTGCTGACCTGGTCCTACCCACTGTCCAAAGCGCTTCGGTGGAGCTGCATCCCCCCAGGGGTCTTCCCTGCATGGGCATCTCTCACCAGCCCTGTCCTGGCCCCAGCCTTTGTCTCTCCAAGCTACTGGCTGCTGGAGAAGCAGCACGCAGCCTTGGCATGGAGCTGGTAGGGAGAAGCCTGCCCTTCGCCTTTGCTGCTGAGTCGGGGAGTCGCGCAGTCAGTGCTTTGCTTCTTCAGTAGCATCCCGGGACACAAAGGCTGATCGAACTGCCTGGGGTTTTCTCCCTCAGTGATTTGTCACTGGAAAGCAGCCATTCGGGGAAGTGAAACTTTCTGCCAGAGCTTTGTCAGACTCTACACAGCTCTGACACGGGATTTTTCCTGTTAGGGGGATCCTGGAGCCTCTGAGCTGGGTTCCAGCAAATCACTAAATAGGAAGAATCCAGTTGTATTGGCACCAAAACACATTCAGAGAGCACAGAGCTCTTTTCCTGACCCCAAATTCCTGTTTTCCAGCTTTTCTGGGTAAGTATTATCTGCCTGACACAGATCTTATCTTCAGCCAAGTGTGGACAACCATTTTGCCACTGATGCATTTAAACACATCCCTGGCCATAAAACTGCTGCACTGCAAAAGGCAAAGGAAGGACGGAAGGATTCGTGCCCTCATTTTCTGCTAGAAATTTGGGGACAAAGGGATGGCAGGGACATGGTCCCATGGGTGGTGGCTTTGCTGCAGGTGTGGCTCCAGCCCAGAGGAGCTGATGCTGCCGAGGGCAATGTTTTGCTGGGACGCTTAAAGGTGAGAATCTGGTCTGAATATCCCCCCAGTGCTTCCCCCATTTCTTTTTTCATCAAATACCACTATCAGCTGCTGGCTTAGGTTATGAAGTTTTCCTACAGAGCTGTGAGTATGCTCATACACACATGCATACAATTTCTTATGGCTTTCCTGCTAAAAATAGCCCCTGCAGTTCCCAGATCAGGGCAGCACCCCCAGTTGCTGCTGCCTGTAAATGTAAGAGCAGAAGTTCTCCTCCAAAGAGAGTGCCAAAGCCTCTGATCCTGACCCGACAGAGAGGATGCTAATTAAATGCTGACCTCCCTTCTTTTCCTTTTTGGTATATTTAACCTTAAATTCCTTCAGGCACCTCTGGTTCGTTGAAGCTCATCAAATTAATGCTACCTAATGGGAAGCAGCGCAGAATAACAAAGGAGGACTGTCTCCATCTCACGCTAGGTTTTGGCTACTCAGGACAAGGAGGGGGGTGCTGGGGGCCTGCTGTGATTCACAGTGCCATGGGAAGGCAGGGAGCCGCTGGCTTCAGCCCCGTGAATTTTACCACCATGCTGCTGGAGGTGAAGAGTTCGTCAGGGCTTTTTACACCTCTATAAAAGAGCCAGTTGCTGGTGGTGTCTGTCTGCTGCAGCCCCGTCCCCTGGATATGGCGCTCTGCCCCTGCCCCGGGCTGTTGGCGGTGGGGACAGGGGCCCCTGGCCAGTGCCATGACGCAGGAAATCGCATCAGCTTGTGGCATTCCTGGTCCTGCTCTGTTGGCACACCACCAATAATTCGCTCTTCTGAGGGCTGTTCTAAGGTTTTTCCAGAGAAAGGCTGGCTGGATATGGTTCTGAGTCCCGCACCACCTCTGAGCTGCCTTTGGCTTTGCCACGCTCCTCTAAAGCTGCTCCCCTTGCTTCTGACCAGGTGTGCCTTGGCGTTACTCCTCAGAGGCTGTGCAGCCCCTCTGAGCTGCCCAAAGCCACAGCACCTGCAGGGAGTGCAGCAGGGGGATGAAGTGGGGCTGCCTCGGGATGTCAGGGGAACAGAAGTGCCCTTTGTCTTTGTGGCTTGTCTGCTGTGTGCTGTAAAGCAGCTTCAGGAGGGGTGTTTGGGAACGGCTCAAAGAACCTGTATGAAAGAGCTTGAAATACATGAAATTATCACTTGGAGCTGCTGGAGAAGAGTTCAGCTCCACTCAGCTTTGAATTCATCTAATTTCTCCTTTTTCTCCCTACCAACATTGCCTTCACTGCTGCTACATTGAATGTGGCTGTTGGCAGGGATTCACTCTGCCCACCCATGACCCGCAGTCACAGCGATTTCCCCCCAGGCCCTTCAACACTGGAGGCCCTTCAGCAGCGCCCTGACCTCTTTGGGCTTAAGTCTGTTACCTGCTTGGGTAGCTCAGTGGCATCTGCCTCTCCCAAGGACTCGGTGTGCCCTAACTCCTGCTCCCAGCACCGCAGTCGCTCTGGCAGGATCCGGTGGGGATGCAGAGGCTGGCTCTGGAGGAACTGGTGACACCCCAAGGCTTAAAAACCAGGAGCTACAAGGGTTAAACCCATTTACTACATGATTTTGGGGACCCTGCATGTGTTAGTGTTTGTTGGGGCATGGTGTGTGTTGTGTCCTCCCTTCTGCTCAGAGGAAGCTGGCAGAGGGACGCGTTAACGCTGCTGCAGTGTTTATATTATGCAAAGGCCCCAGAAATGCCTCCTGTGCCCCCAAAATAGCCTCATTGGGGGGAGCTCGCCAGTCCTACCAAAGAGCCATCATAGCTCTGTGGGGCCCCAGCTCTTATCTCCCAGGGAGGCAGATAGAGCTGCACCACTCCCTGCGGCCTCCACGGGGCTATTTTTGGTCCGAAATCCAAGGCGTGCCTACATGCACGGCTGCCGCCAGGCCAGGACATGGGGGCGGTGAGGGGGGTTGCTGGGGGGGAAGATGCGATCTGGTCTTCTAGGAGGTGTGAGCAGGAGGGCAGTATGTGGATGTGACCCTGCAGCCCCAGCGCCAGCTCTGTCCTAGCACGGGCCCCAGTGCTGTCTGATGGAGGCGAGAGCAGCCCTTATCTTGTTATCTGCAGTAGCACAAGTGAGCGCCTTCATTTAAAGCACCCCCTGCCTGAAGCCACATCAAACAGGTTTGCATTGCAAGCCTCCTGATTTTCCTAGGCAGACAGTAAATTTCGAAACTCGTGGCTGTTGCAAAATTTCTTTGGGTTTTAGCTAACTTACACTTGGCTTCTGCAAAACCTGCTTTTTTTTTTTTTCCACGTATATGGCATTAGTTTGTTGGTGGGGAGCAGGGCTGGGTGCTGCTTCTCCCGTAGCACCTGCATCCTGCATGTTCTCTGCTCTGCCCCAGCCCTGCCAGAGCCCGTGCACGCCTACTCCTGCCCTCTCTTCTGGACAGAGTATGAAGGCCACTGCTACCGGTACTTCCCCATCAACAAAACCTGGGCTGAAGCCGACCTCTACTGTGCTGAGTTCTCCATTGGCATCAGATCAGCGAAGCTGGCCTCCATTCACAGGTGAGAGCCACGGGCACGTCCTCCTCCTGGGGAAGCAGGGACGCAGGCATGGTGCCACCAAGGCAGCACAACCTCTGTGCAACAGCTGGGGCAGGCCCGATGCCTTGGGCATGCAAAGATGGTGTAGAAAATGCCTTTTGCTGCACTGGCAGGAATTCCCCAAATTCCCTCCAAAGTCCGTTTTTTATCCTTGAAAAAGGGGTAGAGATCTAACACGATTACACATGCTCCCTCTCCCTCACCCTACACACCTTTGGCAAAGACCCGGCCCCAACTCACTAGCAATCACAACACAGAGGCCTGTTTGTCCAGACCTGGGGTGGAAATAAGGGGCATGTCCATGACCCTTTGCCTGCCATAACCTCTCGACTGCTGTGTTTTGTGCTGTTTTGCCAGCTGGGAAGAAAATGTGTTCGTGTACGACCTGGTGAATAGCCGTGTGCCCGGCATCCCCACTGACATCTGGACAGGGCTCAACGACCTGCGGCAGGTGAGCTCCCCCTGCCTCTGCTCCTGCAGCGGTCCTGGGCATCACCTGTAAGATTTATTGTAAAACTTTGCTTCCCTGTAAGTTTTCAGCTGCACAACCCCAGTGTAGTGCTTGGCCCATTCTCCCCATGTCCTTGAGCTGTCTTGCACCTGTCTCTGCTTGGGCACGTGGCCATGGGTGCCTGGGGGTTGGCAGCTCTGCGGTGACCACATTTCTCCCTCTGCCCGTGCCTTGCAGGAGGGTAACTTCGAGTGGACGGATGGCTCCTCCTATGACTACAACTACTGGGACGGCAGCCAGCCCGACGACGGCATCCACTCCATCCCAGAGGAGGAGGACTGCGTGCAGATCTGGTACCGGGCCAGCAGCGGTAAGTGCGGCATGCGGCGCTCAAGGGCGCACTGAGTGCTGCTTGCATGCGAATAAATTCCAGCTGCTGCTCGGGCTTTTCTGGAGAGGCTGCTGGCAGGGTGGTGATTTGCATTTTAAATCTTTATTATTATTATTTTCCCTTTTTCTTTGTAGAGAAGGGTGTTTTCTTTATAAACACATACACACGCACACACATATGCTTTCCCTCTGCTTACAGCCCATCTCCTCTCCCAGAGCAGGAGAACATCACTCTAGAGAATCCCTAAATTTAGTCAAAGATCAAATTTTGTCATCTCCCCCTCCCACACGTGGCCTGCTGCAAAACCCATCCCTTGGCCATCATCCTGTCCATCACTCACACCATGGGCTCTTGCTGAAGCACAGCGTGGCCTTGCCTATGCTGCAAGCCAAAACCCTAAAGGCCCTGAACCTCGTTCCTCACTAATGCCTTGTTTTTGGGGCAGCACTGCGCTCCTGGAATGACAACGCCTGTGGCCGAGCCTTCCCCTTCGTCTGCAAAATTCCCTCTCTGGCCCTGGACTGATCCTGCACCCCGGCTTTGTGCCACCTCAGCGGGGACGAGCCAGCCAGGATGTCACGGCATGGAGGAGGCCTCATGTGAAGGAAAGAGCTGCGAAGCTCTCCCTGCAGGGAAGCAGTGATGGGAGGCGTGCTGCAGAGCAAAGGAGGCCCCAGATTTAAGCTTGGGGTTGGGTTTTAAATAAACTATTTCACCATGTTGGAGGAAATCTGTTATTTTATTAATGCAACAAACTGTTAGCAAAAAAAAAAAAAAAAAAAAAAAAAAAAAAAGAGAAAAAAAAGATTTTGTTTGTTGATGTGAGACGAACAGGGAAAAGGTGCCAGTCTTCTGTTAAGTTACACAAAATGCCTTTGTGTCGTGGGCATTATTTTCTCCCTGCTGAAGTAAGTGACGGAGGTGGCTCTGGCTCTGTGGTGAGCAGGAGCTGGGGGCAGCAGTGGGTTCTCCAACTTGCCCCCCTGGGACAAGCCTCATGCCTGGCACTTGCCTCACCTGGAGCCCCCCAGGGCTGAGGGCAGGTGGGCAGCATTGGGCCACCAACACCCGATTTGGGCTGGGTGGGTGGCAGGAGGGTGGCACGGGGCTGATGTGTGCCAGCTGGGGGCGGCAGGGTGCCCTCACCCAGCAGGGGCATCATTTTGGGGGACACTTGTCTGGGGGTGGGGGTTGAGTTCGAGTTGCTTGGTAGGAGTTGGCACCATGCTTCTTGCATGTGTGTGGGGGTTTGTGGGGTTTTGGTGAAACTGGGGCTGTGGGGGAGCCCAGCAGGGTGCCTGAGGGGAGAGAATTGCTGCTGAGCTTCCTTAAAACATAAAATCAACAACTAAAATAATAATAATAGAGAAAAAATTATAAAGGAAAATATGGAATTAAAAGAGAGATTAAATTATCAAGTAAAAATGAGAAAATAAAAAAGAATTAAAAGATAGAATAGACAAATAAACTAATAAAATTAATAATAGTAATAACGAAAACTAAATTAAAAAAGAATAAAATAAGAAATAAAAAGAAAAAAATACAAATAATGATACAATAAAAATAGAATTAAATAAAAATGCTCTTCTTCCTCAGAGCATGCAGCTCTATGAGGGCACCACAGGCAGAAGCGGAGGAACAGGAGGCAGGGGACACGGGGAAGGGCTGGGGCCGGGGCTGGGCGTTGCCTGGTCAGGACAAAGCAACTTGGTGTGGGTGGAAGGGAAGTGCCCCGAGCAGCTGTGGTGTGCTGTAAGGGGATATCTGCGTGTATGTGTATGCATATAACATGCACACGTGCTAAACGGCATGTCTGTGCCTCTCAGCTGTGGGCAGGTTCAACTTTTTGCTGTTAAAGAGAAAATGTAATACTAATTCCTCCTAATTGCTTCCTATAAACTTGTCACTGGCATATAAAACATCACTGCTTTCACAGATCCTTTGAATAGAACATACAGATAGATAGCTATAGATACAGATTTATTTCCCCACACAATAATAAAATAAGAAACCAAATTTCCTTCTCCTTTTAAAACTAGCTTTAAGACATGGTGGTGGCTTCTCTGGACGTGCAGGAGCTTCTCCACAGGGTGTCCCAGGCAGGGCAGGGACCTTTTGACACAAAACCAAGGCAAATCCCTTGTGAAGATGAGTAAAAGCATCCACATAAAATTCTTTGGTCACCCCTGATGTCACCATCTGAAACACATAACCTCTGAAAGCTCACACTTTCCAGAGTGATTACATTGGGTGCAATGAGGTAAAGGGCAACGGGGCTGACACAGCTTCCCCCAGTGTCACTGCTGCTTTTGGCTGAACTGGGAGCTTGGAGTGAAAATGTGAAAGCTGGTGGGGGTAAGGCTGTGGTTGTTGGTGGGAACATGTGTGTAGGAGCCAGTTTCTAAAATGAGGTAATCCCTGGTGTGTATTTAAAAGATATACATATTAAAATGTATTATATATATAAAATAAATTTGTATTTATATATAATATATATTGGGAAGGCAAGGGAGAAATATATATGGGGAGAAAGTGTGTGCTGTTCAGGCTCTCCCGACTCCCCTGTGCTCTGGGCAGCACAGAGGCTGAGGACCATGTCCTCCTGGGCCTGTACAGGCTGTGATGTTGAACCTGCCGGCTGGCCCTGGCCTCTGCCCTTCCCAAGACTGGGGACCGGGGCTCAGTGCCATAATCCCCCCGAAAATCAACTCTTCTGGTATCAGGGTGTGAGGAGGGGAATGCCTCGTGCCGCTGGGCTGTCCTGGCACTGGGCTGGAGGCTGTGTCTTTCCTCAGTCACAGGCGCATGAGGAACCTCACACCCCGGCAGGAGCTCTTGGTTAAGACGTGAGTCAGACAGGAGGCAAGCACACGCTTGATGTTTTGTCAGCCTGTGAGATTCCAGAAGACAAAGCCCATTTATTTCCTCCAGGACAGCAAACCTTCTCTATTACTTTTTAGTTATTGCTGCTGCGTAGCCTGAGTGAGTCAGCTGGGGAGGACTCCCCCTGCTTCCCCATGGAGAACAGCTTTTGTGGGTTGGTTGCCTTGTTTTTCTTTTAGTGGCTAAAGGGTTAGACAAATTGGTGTCCCCTGAAACTGGTGGCTGAAGAACAAATGGTGCTGAAGGGAAGAAAAAGCAGATGAGCCAGGGTGGCTGCATCTTGGGGTGGGTGCTGTGAGCAGCCCCTCTCCTCAAAGGCACCATAGTCACTGATGCATGGGTTAACCCATAAAATGATACCAGTTATTGTTGATACCATGCATTCATTACCTTTGCTCTGTGCTTTTCCTCCTCCTTTTATATGTGAAAATAATTTTTTTTGGATGGTTTGGGCTTGTGGGGCAGGAGGTAAAGCATGTGGTTTCCCCAGGCATGGGCTTCATCTGCCATCAGAAAACAATGCATGCAGATAACCAGGGTTTGTAAAGAAACCAGCTGTGGAAACAGGGCCTTCCTGGGTCCGAAAAGTTTAGCAAAATGCTGGGCACTGGAGGAGGCAGTTGGGTACGGGCAGAGCTGGGCCTGGGGCTGGTGCTGCCTCCCCACTGCTGCTTCCTCTGTGCTCCTGTTCAGAGGAGCCGGGAGCTCAGCACCGCAGGGCTCGGCACCCCTCAAGCCAATAACCCCACTTTTCCCTGCAAGTGGCTCGAGACATTTTGAAGGAAAGGTTTGACAAGTTCCCTTAGGAAAGCGTTTGAAGAGTTGGACCCTACAGTGACTAAAAATATTGCTAATGGGCAGAGCCTACGGAAGCTGTCAGCTCCAATCAATGTCTTCATTTCCAGGTAAAAAGAAGTGAACTTGCATGACCAGAAAGTTGGGGCCAGAGTTAATAGGGGCTTTGTTTTGCAGACCTCCCCTGCTTTCTCCTCAGGCTCCAGGATCCTTACTTTAAAAAGAAACCACCCTTCTTCCACTATTGGTGTCTTCTGTTTCATAGCAGTCAAATCCAACTCGAAACAAAAAAGGGAGTTTTAATCTTCCAGATGAACTCCTGTATCCATGGGGTCTGCTTGGTGGAGGAGGAGATGTGCCCTTGGTGTTTTCTTGGCCAGAAGGAGCTGCAGCTCCTCAGGCTGAACATTTGTTTTATTTTTTCCGAACATTTATTTTCATTTTTCTGTGCCTCTGCCCATCATCCCCAGCTGCCCTCTTGCCTTGGCTGTCTCTGTGCTGCTGGCCACAGGCACTGGGAGGCTGGCAGCAGGGGATTCCCCCATGCTACTCCACCTGCAAGCAATGTATGCAGGAGGCTCCTGTTACTTCTCCAGGATTTTTAGGAGCCAAATAATGTATGATTGTAATGCTTGAAACTCAGGATAAGCCAGTGACATACTGTGGGAGCAAACAAAATAATCACCTACTGGTGACAAATGTCTTTGCCCTCCTGTATCCCATTTCTCGGTCTGTAGAGATGATGTTGCCCCCAGCTCTGGCATGACAGGCAGGAGGGATGGGACTGCTTGGACCAACTGCCTTTTAATTCTCTTTTTCCTATTATTATTTTCTTTTTGTATCTTGAAATGCACTGCTGGACGTCCAGGAGAGGAAACTGCAAGGACAAGCTCTAGCTTCTGAGCCTCCAAAACAGCCAGTGAGTGCTGTGATGTGGGGAGCACAGCAGGAGGCACGAGGCAGGGGCTGGGCTCAGTGCATTTGGTTTGTGCAGCTGTGAGCAGCCTGCACCACCCTTTGCCAATGCCATTACATTTTGAAAACCTGAGATTGTGCATAAAACCTGCCCAGAGTCTGGTTTGCCTTTGGTCTGTGCATAGCATGAGCATTTAGCACCTATGTTCAAGGCTGATAAGCAAAACTTGGGGTTCTGAGAAGGTAAGCACATTTTTAAAAGCCTTTCAGACTGCTGCTGCCCTGGGGAAGGGGTGTGGCGATGTTCTGGAGCCATTTACAAGGAGGCATTGAGTAGGATGTGGCCCCTGAGCAGGAGACAGAGTTTGGTGTATTGGGGGCTTCCCTTCTGTGCCATGGGGGTTTCTGCCTCCACCAGGGGTTACCAGGAAAGGCGAGGGCTTCCCATGGAGACTGCTGTGATGGAGAGCACAGGTCCTGGGTTTGCAGCCCTTTTTGGTGTGGTGTAAATAGGGTGACCAGCTCTTTTACTAAATGCTTTCTCTTGGCAGGGACTTGGCACCTTGGCTGGAAACTTCCATTCCCAGTTGCAAATCATCGGAGGTGCTGTTGATCAGATCTAATGAGAGAGTAATTGGTTCCTGCTGGTAAGGCCAGTCATCCTTGACGGTCATGGTGCCAGAAGGCAGGTGATGTGGTAGGGAAGGGAGTCACAGCTGGCACCAGCACACTGAACTCACTGGAGCTGCTTAAAGATGCTGCTGCCCTCCTACTGCTCCCTGTCCTCCTTGTCCTCTGTGCCCAGCTGTGCTGCCACCTCAGCCAAGGCTGCTCTCGGCAGGAGGGGGTGATGCTCCTCGGGCTCCTTTGGGTGGTGTCCTCAGAGGGTGCTGTGCATGCAGAGCTCCTGCTGCACTGGCTAACTGGAGCTGTGTTTTGTCATCTGTTAAAATACTGTCCGGCTCTTGGGGTAGCCATGGCAACCGGATATTTGCTCATTTGTATTTCTTGAAAATTATTCTCGGCTGTTGATTGCGGTGTTTGTGGAGCTGCCTGTCAGGGTGCCGATGTGCCGGCACTCATCAGGGCTGTGCACGAGTGACTGGTACGGCTATGGAGCATGTTTCCAAATGGAAACTTTGCTGGGGTGTGATGTGTGTTACAGCCACATCCCACTGCCCAGAGCAGGTAACACAACCCCGCAGTCAGGGCAGGTTTGCTCTGCTCATCCTGTCTGAAGTCTGTATCGTGCTGTTGTTTGGGATAACAGTAAATCCGAGTTGCTGGAGACCTTGCCAAAGAAAGGAAAGCATTTGCAGGAAGAGATTTCTTTCTTGCACCCCGTTAGCATGGAGAGGACTGTAATCAAATATCCTCATCTGGGTGCACTCAGAGGTCTGGGCATGCTGTGGGGTAGGAAAGTGTGGAGGCTTAACCAGGAGGCAGGTTGGGGGATAACCATCACCTGTGTGATGGGGACAGGAGCTAGGCGCTAGAGGGTTATTTCTCAGGGGAAATAATCACCTCCTTCAGCTTCCAGAATGCCTGAAGGCTTTGTGGTCTGGGAAAGGGCCAGCCTGGATTAAATGCTCACTGATTTTCACTTGGTGGTGCAAAGCGGTGGAGCACCAGGGGAAAACGGTGCTGCAGGTCCAGGTCCAATATTCAGAGGTGGCTGTTGAAAGGGGTGGGGAAGGCGTTTTTATCCTGGAGAGGAGATTAATTTGATTTGGATGCTGTTTAGACTCAGTGGCCATTGGTTCATGAGAGTCAATTTATCCACAGTCCAGTGGCAGTTTAAGAGCTCAGTGTTGGTTGTCAAGTATTTGTTTAACTGAGAAAATCCACTTGCCATTAATTCCTCTTTTATCTTGTTGAGATAATTACATTTGGAGGTAGGACACTGCATCAGGTTTACAGACAGAGGTTGTTTTGTGTCTGCATGAGGAGGGAACACCCTGCATGCAGCACAGGGGCATCCTTTCCCCATCGTCTCCTCCCTCCCACTGGGCCCATGGCTCTGAAGTGGAAGGTCGAGGGCAGAGGGAGGGGAAGGCAACAGCAGAAGGGAGGGATAAAGCAAAGAAATGTGAATCTTTTCATCAGGGCAGAGGGCAAATGCCCTCAGGAAAGGGTTGTGGTCTTTGTTAATCTCCAAAGCATCACGGAAAGTCATGGGCCCGAGTAACTGCTGAATGGGAATGATGAATGCATTCATCTAATACAGAAAGTTACCCTGGATTTAGCTGGGTTGTGAAAGTGATTACAATTCTGTAGTAGCAGTAAGATTTATGGTTATAATGAAATCTTAAACGCCAGCTTTGTAACCTGCCCTGTTATTATGCATTAACTCCTCACAAAGGCTCTGCTGTAGCTGTGCGGGGGAGCTGGCTGTCATTTTGCGTGTAACCCATCTAATCCCCCCTACATACTTGTGCCGATGAGGATTTCTGTACTATTTATCACCCTGGACCCCGCATGCATGCAAGCAGCATCACACAGGAGCAGGGAGCAGCTCATGCTTGAGTGAGTACAGGCAGAAACACAGGCAGGGCACTGAGAGGGCTCACTCTGATTTGACATTTTTGTTTGTATCCAGCATCTACCATAAACTCTTCCTCTATTACACATTATTCCAGAAACCTGGGAACCTCAGCTACCTGGGAAGTTAGCTGAGAACCAGCAGGCATCCAAAGCATCCCTGTGCACATGGTACCTTCAACCCCAGGGGCCACCAGGACGGGACTTTGGGAAGGATGGGACAGCTTGTGGCTTTGGGTGGGGTGACGTGATGCTGTGCGACACTCGCAGTTTCTTCCGTTCCTGATCTTATTTTTTTAGCATCCAGCCCTACAAGGCATGAAATGCCTCTCAGGGTGGGGATTTTAACTTTAAAATGGAAGTACTGCTAATGTCATGAAGCAGCATCAGCCACCCGTCCTCTCCCCCTTTGCCTTCTCCATTTTCTGTTTGAAACTGAACAACTCCCTCCCCAAAAAAGCTGCCGTTTTCTTCAGATGGCTCAGTGCAGTGAATGACCCGTTTTTCTTCTCAAATGAGTCACGGATCCTCGTATGAAAGATCTCATTATTAATATGCCATTTGGGGAATATGTCTGCATTTTCCAGCAGTGGCCGTGTCTCCACTCAGTGACAGAGCCTACACAATTAATGGCATATGCTAAATGGCTGCGCCCCATTGCAACTAAATTAGTATCTATGTAAGGGATTTTTTTTTGAAGGATAGATTGTTTCTTTTATTTTTATTTTATTTATTTATTTATTTATTTTTATTTTTTGATGGGCACTTTTAGATGCAACATGCTTACTACTTGCATCCCTAGCATCAACACAATTTCCTCCAGCCACTTTCTGAACGGAGTTCTGGATGCTCAGAGCAGGAACCCAGGAGAATGTTAATTAAGTACCACTTCCACAACTGCACTGTTAAGTTAGTTTCAGCTGTCACCAATGACTTATTGAATGTATTAGAGCTTGCACTCTGTACTTCTGGCTACCTTTTTTTTTTTTTTTTTTTTTTTTCCTTCAAGTTTCTTGAAATGATTTAGTCTGGAGTCCCAAAAGGTCCTAGCTGCATCAGATTTGCCCAGGCAATGGTCCTGTATGGAGATAAAATGCACTCCACAAGGTGGCTAAATACACCTTTCAGCATCTCAGGAGAAGTGAGATCACCCAGGACAGGACAAGAAGCATCCTGAATACTTTTTTCAAGGTGGAACCTAACCTCCTTGAGTTCACCAGAATATACGTGGTTTGCCATGGGTGTTTTCTTGCTTGGACTCACCGTTAAAAACACAAAATCAAACCCAAGCTAGCACTCGTAGCACATCTCCGTTGTCACCTGGGGGAGGCAGACGGTTGGGATGCCAGGATGGAGAGCATCGGAGGTGGCTCTCATGGGTCCATGAGTTTCCTCAGGGCAGGGAAGGAGGCAGGAGCCCACCCGCAGCAACGTGCCAGCTTTACTGTCAGATGGACGTGGTCGTGCACCCTCCTTGAGTGCATGCTGTCACTCCTTGTCTCCATCACAGGGTTTTTAAAAAACATTGCCATATGTCGCGCAAGCTATAGGCCACAGGAAATGAATCATGGCTCCCACTGCTGAAATGAGGCTGCCTCCAGCCTGAATCTTGCCATCACCAGTAATATATGATCTTTATGGGCAGCAATGGGGCAGTCAGACCAGCATTGCAGGATCCAGGTCAGGCCAGGAAGGTCACTGGAAGAGTGGGGTCATACTTGCAGCATCTCTGGCCACCTATTTTCGTATTCCTTTGCCATCACCCAAACTGTTATGTGACCTGAATCTGGCCCAGTGGCCTCTTTCTGCTACATGAGGACTGCAAGTCTGGGTGCAAACAAGACTCTATGGCTGGGAAAGGGCCAGCCAGCGAGAAAGCATGGAAGTACCCAGTGTGATTGTCAGTCTGGAGTTTGTGACTGGAGAACAAAAGCAATTTTCTCCCTCGTTCTCTGAATTGCCTTCACAATGATTTATTTTAGTTAAGTGGTTTGTCTCCGCTAGATGATTTTGGGAACTGGATTCTCCACTAAGGACAGGGTTTTTTTTCAGGGAGCCCTACTCTGCACTGATTTACTTTGTGCCCCTCCACTCACTTCCCTGGAAATACCCAGGGCATCAAACAGTGCCAGACCGAGAAAGGCTCCTATCTGCATCCTAACGTGATACTAAATACGCAGTTTGAAAACAAAGCCTGAAATCACTGCTATTAAGCCATGACTGCTGCTGGCCTCTGCCTGTTCTCGAAGGTTATAAATTGCTGCAAAGGATAACAATTTTCCCTGCTGGGGCTGTCTGTCTCCCCAGGAGGCTGGGTTCCTGGGGAACCCATGTTTATCCCAAAGGTCCGCCTTGGCCCTTTTGGGGATTAACGCTCTTGCAGCCATAGCAGAAGTCACAAACTTATGCTCTGAACATCTGTTTTGGACGTGGCACAATAACTGTTACCATGTCCCCAAAATCCAGGGTGTGGTGCCTGTCACCTACAGGTGCTGGGCTGGAGGTTGGAGCAAACTTGCTTCCCTGCAGCTTTTTGTTAAGCAAGCAGCTCAGCTGCCTGGTTTGTGTGAGCAAGGCATCCCCAAGCACCATCAGCACCAAAATGAAATGCCTGCCAGCATGAGCGAGGCTGGGAGACATTGTGCTTTCATTTTGCAAGGGACACAGTACAGATCATGTTTCCCATGCAAGTTGCTGTAATGTTTGTTACTGCTTGTCCCCTAGCAATGCTGCTGAGCTGCCAGTTGGGTTTGGCAGAGCAGCACTGGGCTCTCCTTGGCTTTGCTGCTCCTCTGGGCAAAGCAGCATCCACCCAGCCTGGTCACTGCTGGGAGTGCTGGATCCGGCGGTGTCCAGCAGCTTGGGCAGCTCAGCTGCTCAGGCAACATGGAAAATATCGGGAAAAAGGAGGGGAAAGGATTACCAGTGACTGTGTGGCAGGCCTGTTTGCTGCCCCTGCCTTGCCTGGCCTGGCCTGGGGAGTGCTGTCATGGAAATTCAGCTCATCTGCGAGGAAACAAGGAGAAAATACTACACACAGTGTGATCAGGATGTTCTGCCCCCTTTGGTTTACAGTTAGTCCCAACCCCAGGTTCCTGATTTTGTAAAGAAAATCTGTTCTTTTAGCCTGTCTTTCCCCACATCCATATGTAGGCTTGTATGTATGTAAGCCAGAGAGTAGCAGCTCAAGCTGTGACACCCTCACAGAGCAGAAAACCAAAACTGGAGCTGGGTGTAAGGAGCAGCTGGCATGTGATAAGTTTTCACTCTGATGACAATGTCTGAGGCATCTTCTTTAAGCCAAAATCCCCACGGCAGCTCTTCCCTCAGTGCTAGGCAAGGTAGCCACAGCACAGCAGTATTTGTGGATGGAAATGCCTTGCTGCTCCTAATTAGTGATGTCACTAATTAATTCGTCCCAGGTGCTTCTCTCCCCAAATTTCCCACTGGTGGAAGGGGGCTGTTTGCTGTAGAAACCTGAGCGGGAGGTTTGCAGGTGGTGGGTAGGAGCTGCAGGTCCTCCTGAAATCCATCTCTGGTAGGTCTCGCTATCAGCCCAAATACTGCTTTCCCCTGTAAAAGTTAGCTATCATTAGAACTTATTTTCCTCTGAGTTAAAATCCAGGTGGTATTTTCTTCAGGACTGAGGAAGGCATCGCTCTGGTCCTGGGCATTGGCAGTCTCCTGGCAGAGTCATGCAGGTAACTGAGGGCTTGCAGGGGCTGGCTGGGAAATGCTCAGCAAATGAGTGAAGGAAATTGACACGAGAAATGGGTGCAGGTTGGGAGGAGGGGCAGGGGAAAGGCAAGTGAAATTAATTGCATCTGTAATTTGGGGTGGATTTACCACCTTGGGAAAGGGGAAAATCAAAGCTGAGTGTTTTCTGTCTGCCGCTACACCTAACCCAGGAGAGGCTGTGCTGGGAGCCGCACCATGTTGCGTGGCAGAGGATGCAACATCTTCTGAATGCAAACCTAGGCTGAGGGCAAATTCTATTTGATTTTTTTCCCCTTCTTTAAAAATAATAATAAAGAGGTCAAATAGCACTCAGAAGACCAAGAGTGAGTCCTTTCCTGCAGCTGCCTGGCTGGGTAATTCCTTGCCCATGGGGTGCCGGTGTGGACGTCCATGTGCCTGTGCCATCGTTACTGCTGGCTCTGCCACCAGTGGCCATGGGTGACACCAGCCTCGTTGCTGCCACTTGCAGCCCACCTGGCCCTGTGGCCATCGGCAGGTGAGACGGGTGGACGTGGCGGCAGCTGGGTTGTTCTGGAGCTGTACATGCGCGTGTGCATTTTCAGGGGATAGGGAGCATTGTGGTGGCACATATGTGAGAAAGTGCTGCCATCTTTTGGCTATGCAAATCAGGAGAGGCGTGGAGGAGATACACAGGAGTCCTGCAGTACTTGTGTTGGCTGGGAGACTGCTGCTTCTGTGCCGCCTTTCTGTGGTGTGTTTTGCCTATTATCCCTATGACCATCCCAATTCCCTTTACCATAGGAAGTGACCCTGGGGGCAGAGACCCTTACTGAGGCCCAGCACTGGCTGGGGGGCTCACCAAAATGCTCTATGGGGGCTCCACACAGCCCCAGCTGAGCCTCCAAGCAAGTGTGCTGTGGTGTGAGACCACCAGCATCCCCTTCCTTCCAAGAAAAATGCTTCCCCAAGTCCCTATCATGGTGTTTCATCCCAATGTGGATAAAGATTTTGTGTAAAATTGGGAATTGCTTATTGGAAATTCCTGTTTGGTGTGGCAGCACATCTGGCACCGCGTAGCAAGCATTTTGCCCTGGGTTTGTAAACGGAGTTTCCAACCAAGAAGCGAGCACTGTATGGTACATGTGCTGGCTGCTCTGTGTGTGCTGCCCAGGGCTGAATGGCAAATGCTAGCACTAAGCACAACAGACTTCAGAAATGAATTTTATTGCCCCCTCTGGTAATCACCAGAGACTTCACACATCCTTCTCTGCATCCTCCCTTCTGTCCATCCTTCCGTCGATAACCATGAGCCCCACCAGCTCCATTTCTCTCAAAGAGAGCAGATTACGTACACTTTGACAGCTGCAGAGGGTGCTTGTCGGTGCAGCAGCCTTTCTTCTTCATTCATGTGGTTTCAGATAGCTCCTCTGTGGTTCTTTGCTTTTGAAAAGGAAAAAAAAAATAGAAATTATTGAAAAAAATATAAATGAATAGGGATGTGTGTAATAACAAGATAAATGGCCATTTGGATGGGCAGGCTGCTTTTCCCTGCAAGTAAGGTTTTATGGCTGTGGCTCATCCGTGGCCAGGTCTGCTCAAATATAAGGATCATTAAGTTTTTCAATTTTATAATTGCAAAAATAAGTCTTTTATGAGAAACATTAACCTTGCAAGTACTCCTTGGGCAGAACACGAGCATGGCTGCTGATGCGGACTTGCAGCATCATGGCCAGACTCTCCAGGCATAGCTGAAATCAGTGCCCCTTGGAAAACTCCATCCACCCATACTTTTTGATGTTTGCACCTGGATGGTTAATTTGGACCTGTTAGTACTTAAAGCTGGAATACCTGCATTGCACCCTTCCCATGGGGAGGCTGTTTGTGCTCATGCAGCACTACTATACGTGTTGAAGTGACGAAAGAAAGGGAGAGAAGAGGACAAAGGGCTAGCCAGGAGCACAAGCCCCTGTGACGCCACGTGGTCACTGCAGCAGCTCCTGACTTCTTGGTGAGCAGTGATGTTGAGAAAGGGCAAGCTGCGATGAGCAGCCCTGGCTCATTCACACCCATGGTTCTAGGAGATGCTACTTCTCGGGGGGGGGGGGGTGGGGGGGGGTGGGGAATAGCAGTGTCTGAAAAATAATGTTTGAGGACTCAGTACACTGAGACTGAGCACCAGAACACCAGAAATACAACCTGACAGCTCGAGATG
This sequence comes from Aythya fuligula, assembly GCF_009819795.1. NCBI lineage: Eukaryota > Metazoa > Chordata > Aves > Anseriformes > Anatidae > Aythya > Aythya fuligula. The sequence goes on from NC_045573.1 coordinate 8,711,340, forward strand.
AGCTGCTGTCCATGCTGCAGCATGATGGTTTGATGTCTGAGGTTACTTCGTGCTGTTTGACCCTATCCCCAGCCACAATGTGCTGGCAGCGGTGCTCGGTCATCTCTGCAGCTCCCCAGGGTCAGGGTCCTGCCTGGAAGCTGTGACAAAGTACCTCACCCCACCCCTTGGGGAGAACAGCCTTGAAAAGCCATCGGGAGCGTTGGCTCTGTCAGTCACCCCTATGGTGACAAAGCTAATAATTGAGCAGCTTCGGGGAAAAAGAGAAAGGAAGAAAAATTGCCTGGGGAGATGAGAAGGTCAAACGGTGCCAGGTATTTTGTTGATGCAGATGTGATCCATGTGAATGTGACATCTCTGGCAGTGACACAAACTGATTCCCCAAATACGTGGCTGTCAATATATCACCTTTCCAATGCAGAAAAACAAATTTCAGCGATGCTGAACTGAAAGAGGGAGGGGGATCGGGGACGTGCTCAGAGCTAATATCCCATCGCTGAGGATACGAATGCCGAACAGGCACATTTCAGGCTGTTTTTCTTGCCTCTGCCCAAATCAACAGTGGTGAGTCATCACGGCAGACGTTATCAGCTGCCATGGTGTTTGCAGCATCTCGCAGCGCCTGCTGCCCAAACCCGCTGCTTCCAGCGCTGCTGGCAGGAGCGGGGCTGATTCTGGCCACCCTCAGCACCAAAAAATCTGTTGGTTACCTGAAGTGTGGTGTCAGGAGCCAGAGACTTTGGGTTTTATTTCCATTACCGAAGGAAATGGTGCTCCTGCACAGGGATAGCAGATGGGTAGAAATAGGGATGGGGAGGGAGCTGGGAGCTGCCCAAGGCCAGTTGGGCTGTGCCGCAGCACCCTGTGGCCTGGAGGCAGTGGGGGGGAACTGGGGGCTTCTCACAGTGGTGCCCCAGGATGTATTTGGGATGCCTGCAGGGTATGGAGGTGCCTCATGGGGAGAGCAGCAGGGTCGGACAAGCCTTCTCCTCCCGGCTTCCTGCACTCCAGAAGGGACCGGGAGCTCTCAAGGAAAGCTGCAGGATGTGGAGGTGGCTGAGCAGCTCTTACCGAGCAGCCTGATGTGATGTAGAGGGAAAAGCAGAGAGCCTCAGTGCCTGTAGTTGTTTTCCAGGATCGAGCAGTGCAGCCGAGCAAAGGTCAGGCGGTGGCTGGAGCTGGCTGGCGGGCTGTGCAGTACAGGTGCAGGTTGGTGCCAGAGATGGCAAACCATGATGAAACACACTGACGGAGCACAGTTCAGCTCGCTGCACTGAGATGTATTTCAGTAGCTTTGTCAGGGTTGGTAGAAATGCTCTTTTGCCTGGGAAGTCCTTGTCTCTGCAGCACCTCTCTGTCTCCTGCTGGGAACTGAGCTTGGCTTTAAGGGAGCAGAGCTGAAAGCTGCTGGGCACAGCCCAGCTTCTGGTCTGTGGAAGCACCGGGGCTGTCTGTGCTTGCACCCCTGGCAAAGCTGCACAGCCCAGGGTGTGGGGAGAAGGCGTCTTCCCGTGCAGAAAGCGATGGGCTGATGACCCTGGGCTGGGAACCACAGTGCTGGCAGCTAAGCAGGCAGGTGTCTCCTGCTCATGCACAGGCTTCGCTCGGAGATAAGGCTGTGTCAGAAGAGGAGATGTGCAGCAAGGCTGAATTAGCAAGGAGTTTGGTATGCTTTAGGTCTGCTGGTTACTGCAGCCTCAGGAATTTGCTAATTAGCTGTGTGGGACAGCTAATTATCTTGTCAGCCAGTCAGTCAAATAGTGATTCAGTTTAATCACACTTTTCCTATTTCTAAGCATGCTGGGCACTTCGGCATCTCCCTGCATGCTGTGGTGCTGCAGCCCATTCACCCAGCGCTGCAGGAAGGTGCCCTGGCACCCACCTGTGGTCCCAGGGCTGACATTGCACCCCTGTGTCAGAGCAAAACAGAACAAAATGTTGGATTCAGGTTGTGTTTTCCTTTAATATATATATATATTTAATATTTTAATTGAATATTTTAAATTAATTAAATATTATATATATTAACATTCTACAGGCTCCTGACATACATCTCAAGCATGGAGCCAAAAGACAAACCTCAAGCAAACAAGCTTTCAGCCTGCTGTACCAGGGTGGTAGCCTGCAAGGGCCAAAACTAGATGGAAAATAATAGCCCAAATATTTTTGATGAGAGATGTGGATCTGAACCAGCTGTCCAGAAAATTTGGTGTTCAGCAGGTGGCCTGGTTACCTCTGTCCCTGATCTCATCAGTCTCGTGTGCTTCCCACAGGCATAACTGAAGCTGCATGTGCTGGGTGAAGCAGAAATTAATGCCTGGAAAATACATTTTTTCCACCTAGTTGGTAAACATTTTAGTCTGTGGGCTTAACCCAGCTCTGAGTAATGCCAGAGTAAATATGAAGTCTGTTTGGTGTGTTAGAGCTGCCCCAAGTGGAACGAGATGCAGTTTGGCCCCGTATCCAATGAGGGATCCTTGTCCTGTGTAGGAAAGGAAGCCCTGAACCCACACTGCGTTGTCCCCCACATCAGTGTAATAATTATTTCCCCCTCCTCCACTGAGCCAAGGGAGAGGGGGGTGACTTACATTATTAATGAATTGAGTCCTAATGAGGCTAATCACCAGCTAATTAAAGTCCTCCTATTAGCTAGCCTGTGTTGCCTTGCCCTGATGAACGGCATGGGGAGTTCTCCAGCTGAAGAAGCTGAAACAATTTCTTTGGAATACATTCCAAAATTAATTTAATATATAACATCTGCTGGGACTGGGTGAGTCAGAGCACCGTGATGGGACTGTGAATGTGCTGCAATTTATTTATGCTGAAGTTTAAATAAGATTGATGGAGCCATAAAAACGTTATTGAAGAGACTTCATGGTGGAGCCTAGGGGGGAAATAAAGCCTAGCAACAGGCTCCTGGTTTTGTAGCATCCTTCCACCATGCTGGAGGGGTGCAGTGGTGGTAGGTCCTTTTTGTGGGTGGGTTTGGGTTTGCAGGGAGCTGTGGACAGCTCTAGGCTGGGGTGGGCCTATGGGACCTGTACACATGTATGAGGAGTCACCAGGAGAGCACAGGTGGCCTGGGGAGCTCTGGCAAGTAGAAGTGTATGGTCATCCTAATGCCTCTTATTGGCAAACACACGAAGCACTGGTCCTAGGAGTATTTCCTTCCCTTCTACTCACTGAGAACCTGAACCTGCCCTGATGGCTAAAGAGTGACAATGCCTTGGACCAAGAGATGCAGGGAAAAGTTGGCAAACTCACTGCTCCCTTGTGTCATTTTTCAAAATATCCCGAGGCCAGAGAGCTCAAATCTCTTCCTGTATTCCTTGAAGCAGTGATAAGGCAGCAGAACAGAAGCCCTTTGGCTGCCTGGGATGAGTCAAGGCTGTGGCAAGCAAAGGCAGTTTGGAGCAGACAGCAGCAGATCTCAGCCTGCTGAATTCAGGTCTTGTGGGGAGCAGGACGTTCGGAAGCAGCCTCAAGGGCTCCACAATATCTCTCGGAAAAGATCACTGGCATTTGTAAAAAAGAAACCACGCTGCTTGTGCTGCTGGTGGAGGTGCCAGGGAGACCCTTTGCTTGAGCAGCTGACTGCAGGTGGGGAGTGAAGCTCTGTGAGGTCCCTCCATGTGCCCTGGCTGCCCTGGGACTTCTGCTCTGTGGTGCTTCAACCTCTGGGTAGGAGGGACGGGGCAAAAACCTGCCTGTAGGTGCTGTGCATCAAGCCAGGCCGTGCCTGTGTTCTAGAGAAGCTGTTTTTTTACCTTGCTCTAAGGCTGTCCCTCTAGGTCCCTTTTTCTCCCCTTTCTGGCCCTCCTTGCCCCTCTCCTTCCCAGGTGCCGGTGCCCCTGTGCAGCCAACCCCATGAGGGAACCAGGCCAGGCTGTCCATGAGACACCAGTACTTCTGGAAGGAGAGCAAAAGAAACCGGGTAGATGGGATAATGAAAGTACAAAGGATTATTGGGTTTGGTTTGCTTTTCAAAGATTAAGAAGCTCTTTCAAGTGTGCTGGGCTTCATTTATCACCGAGATACAGACCAGCACAGGCAAGTACATTTGCGGTGCAAGATCTCTCAAAAGGTTTTCTTTGTACTTCACAGCTGGGAGGTATCAAACCCTCAGCTTTTTAACAAGCAATCAGAGTAACCCATGGAGGGGAGCAGTGAATACACTCATGGCAGCAGAAGTTACAGGCTGGGCATCCTGGTGCCACCCCACGCATGACGCTTGTCACATTGTCACAGCAGTGACAGGGATGGATGATGAGAAACCTTCTGTAAAATGTTTATGGGCATTGTATTTTGGCTGAGCCCTCCTCCTGGGTTTGGAGAGAGGTTTTGTGAGCTGGTGCATGTGGAGTGAATGGGTACAGGGCTTCTCCCTTGGAAATCTCCTTCCAAGTGCACCGAGATCTCAGCGTCGCTCTAAGCGAGGCAGGCCCAGGGCACGGCAGGATTTCCAGCCTGGATGTCTGTGTCATGGCCTGATAAAAAGCGCTGAAACAGGATCCTCCCGACTCTCCCTTTGAAACCTCGTGAGTCAGAAGTATGTTGACACATACTCATTTTATCAAAGCCTGGTATTTGTTTCACCAGCAGTGTTGATGTGTAAGAGGCGCCGAGATCAAGCACTGTGTGTTAGTGGTGGGCTTGCTCTTGCTCCCACTGGAGGCAATGCTGGTATTTGGGAGATGAACACACACCCACGCCTGGAGTACGTTTGCTGGGAAATTTATGTCCCCCTCCACAGCTCAGAGGTCATTTCCTCTGCAAGGGGTGTGAAAGTTTCTAGCTCTGCTCTTTCTACTTTTGAGTGTGTTTTTATGTTCGGTGAGGAAGTTGTTGGGAAGAGCAGGCAGCCAAATGGCTGGTGCCAAATTCCACACCTTGCTCTCCCAGGAGAAGTGATGGAGCAGGAGAAAACATGACAAAGGTGCTTGCTGGGGTTCTTGAAGGCACTGGTCTGTGGCTGTCCGCATGGGGGTGGCACAGGACCCCGCTGCTTGCTGGGGTGCTCACCTGCCTCCACTCCTTTGACCCTGGGGCTCTTACTGCTCTCAAGAAACAGCTCCCTCAGGCCCCTGTTTTACCAGAAAGTGGTATTCGGAGGAGAGAAATGGCTGCATTGCTGACAGCAGCAGTCATCCTGAAGCGTGGGTGGTGGCTGCCCGGACTTTCCTGTTCCTGCAGTGGTGTAGTGAGGAGGAGGAGGATGCCCATCGCCCGCGAGGAGCCAGCCCTCCCTGCCCACAGCTCCCACCACAGCACCATCCCACCCGCCCCAGCCCTGCAGGGCAGGACAGGTTCTGCCAAAGTCCAGATGTCACTTCTCATTTCCAGTCACGTTCATGGTTTTGTCAGTTTAAACCAATTGCTCCCTGTAGCATCAGATTTGCTCAGGGCATCCTTTCCCATCCAGGCACAGATACAGCAGGGGTATCCCCGTGCCCTGCAGCATCCCCAAAGGCTGCCATGGGGCTGCACCCACCTTTAGGCACAGACTGGGGCTGGATGTGCAGAAGCAATGTGTCAGAGGCTGCCGGACCGCTGTCAGTCCCTGCTGCTGGTCCCTGGGGATGCCCGGAGGTGCTTGCCCGGGCTGCGGGTGGCAGCAAGGAGCCTGACGTCATGGCTTCGGGTGCTCGCGCTGTCTCGCCTGCCAGAGCCTATTTTTAGAATTATCTCAGAAGTGCCTCCTTGCCGGGGTTTAGTTGCTTAGCAGCCGCCTCGTGGCTGGCGTGATTAGCACGGGAGCAGGCGGTTATTAATGCACACGTGCGGAGATTACCTTGTGGTTTCCACTGTTCAGTCACTGGCCAAAAAATCTAACATCTCACAGGCGTGCAGGGCTGGGGATGTGCTTTTCTATCACAGGGGAGGATCTCCATCCCACCTTCCTCAGGTCTAGGTGTCCCCTGTCCCCTGCTCACCCCTTAAGCACAGCAGACCCCTTTACTCCCTGCTTGGGGCCAGGCATCAAAACAGGGCTCGGGCTCCAAACATTCCTCTGGAAGTCCCCAACCTGCAGCCAACCAAGAAAACATGAAGCACAAAAGATTGGCAGGATGCTCTGTTTATTCTTTAGTGAGCCATTTTACTTTCAGATCATCTGTTTTCTCTGACATATATAGAATTGCATGTTTCTAAAACTGCCTACCAAGATTGCTGGTGTCTCTGGGTGGAATTATGTTTGTCGTAAAGTCAGTGATGCTCTTAGTCATAATAGGGCTCTCAGAAGACAAAGGGAGTTATTTTCTCAAATTGAAAAGTTTGGTACCTAAATTATATCTGCCCAAATTGATTAAACCAGATTGCTGAGCCACAGATAACCTTATAAATACATTAAGCTGAAGAAAAAAATCTTTTAAGTCTCCATGCCGTGACAGACTTCTTTTAAAGCTAGAAAATCCTAAAATGAGTTATGGTAGGTAGAAAGGACTTCTAGGGACAGGTTTCCAAAACAGCAGGAGCCCAAGCTGGTGCACTGACTGCTGTGAGCACAGCCTGGCTGCGTCTGGCAGAGGAGTCCAAGAACCTCAGGAAGTGCCGTAGCTCCTGTTGCAGCACTCACGTCTCAGAACATGACTGCAGCATTCAAATCCATGCCAGGGACCAGGTTCCTACACAAGGGAGGTGATCTATGAACATCTCTTCCTGTTTAGTCCCGCTGTGTGTTTTATGCCCAGTTCCTCATCTCCATGTCCCTCCTGGGCTGCAGGCAGGGAGCACTGGCTCCCAGGATGAAAGCCCTGTGGACATATATGTAATCCTAATGGTTTAGCACAAAAGGCAGAACCCAGGTATGAATTTTACCTTCTATTTTTACCTTCTTTGTCAGCTCAGTCCACAGATTAGGTCCTATGCATTTCCAGAAAGTCATCCCACCTCCTCCATGTAACTAAGAGTGATGGGCCACCAGCCTTGACGTTTGTCATCCAGGACCAAGGTGGGGACGTGGCAGTGGGGCAGCCTTGCCTTTTCTGCAGGTGATGGTGATATCAAAAGCCTTCCCTGCACCCCCATCACTACCCAGCTGGCTAGGACAGAGCTCATGCAGCTTGAGGAGAAGTGAAATAGAGTGCTGCACCAAGGGGGAGGCACGTCAGTCTGCCTACAGCTGGCACTAATTCTTCAACTAGTAATCCTTCATCACTTAGACATTAAATGGCAATTCCTGAGCTACTGGAAACTCAGCGTTTCAGGAAAATCAATCTCCCAAAGTGTGCTCAAGTGACAGAGCTGTTTCTTCTCCCTTTGTCCTCTGTGACCGATGTGGATGACGGGATGCAGAGGCAGGAGCTAAGATGCTTTTCCTGACCAGCCCTAGCAAAGGTGAATCTGGCAAGCCAACGGCCGCAGAGCCCAGGCCACAGCCATGCATTTCTGCCTGCAAAGACCACAGATGCTCTAGGTAAGGTGGGGCTTGAGCTCCTGGTGCTCTGTGAGCTACAGCCACTCATTGCTACTGCCCGTCACGTGCTGAGGCTGAATCAGCCCAGCCGTCTGCACAGGCATGCCCTGAGGTGATGCTGGAAAGGTTACTCCTTGGCTTTTTGCTCCTGTTAGTCACATTGGTGCCAGTGCCCGTATCGATTATTTTCAGACACCACGCAATGTTAAAGCACCAAATTGGGGCCCCCCGCCCTGGTGCAGCAGTGCAGTAGGAGCTTCGCTTGCTTTTCTTCAAAGCAGCATACACGATCAGGCCGTGTATTTCCAAAAACCAGCCCTCACTGTGCCTTTTCCACGTTTTTAATGAAACATTTTCTGCATTCAAATGCCTTCTCCTCGGCTCTGTGTGACAGAGCCTTTACTCTGCCACCTCCTGCCAGCTGGGAGAACACAGGGGCAGGCCCGGGGCCTTGGCTTTTCTCTTGATTTCAAAATCCATTTGGAATAAGAAATAATGCTTAGGTGTTTGAGGGCAGAGCTTTGTCCTGCTCCTTGTTTGCTTAGTGCTTTTTACTTTGGCAAGCACACCAAAAGTGAGAAAGGAAATGAGTGTTAACATTTGTCACACGTTTTGTAATACTATAGAAAAGTAAATGCCAAGTGTACATATGCCATTTTATAAATAAACGCTTCTGGCAGGGAAAGGAGTTTTGTACCCAGTTAGGTGGCCCTCTTGATGTAAATGTTAGGAATGTGTGGTAATATTTGGCCATCTGCTGATGATAGCAAGAACTGCATGGCAGAGCAGCCCCTTCCCGCTCGCTTCTGTGGGAGCGGAGGGTGCTGGGGTGGGCAGGACGATGGGTCCTGGGAGCAGGCACCCACGGAGGTACTGGCATCGTGCTGTGGGATGATGGCCTCATCGGGGCTGCCCGAAGTCCAGAGAAACCTAAATTCAGGGTGAGGATCACCACCTTGGTCTGTAATAGCATCTTGTGTGTGGCGACTGCTAGATGATCCTCCTGGCCCCAGTCTTCTGAACACTTGCTGCTTTCAGAGGCTGGAGGTGCTTCTAGAAATGTGTTTGCAAAAGATCTGTAATCCACTGGGTCAGGGGCTGCACCCTGGAACAAAACCGGGGTTAAAAAAAAAAAAAAAAAAGTGGTTGAGAAAGGAAAAGGAGAGGTGAGAGAATAAAGGAGGGGAAATGAGTAAAATGAAACCTGAAAAAAAAAAAGATTTAAATAAAAAGGGGGTTAAGTCTTGGTTTGTGTGGTCAGAGGCTGTGCAAAAGAGGAGCAGGAGGCTGAGAGAAAGGAAAAGCTGATGGAGAAGGAGGGAGGCATGGACAGTAAAAGGCAAGGAGTGGTAGAAGTGATGAGTCCTTCACAGAAGGAAGAGGTTGGGATCTGCCATACAGCATCATGATATCTGGAAACTCATCCCTTGAAATTTGTAGAATAGAACAGAATGGAACAGAATTCCCTTGTGTCTCCCCTCTGGGCACAGGCTATGGGATAGCAGGGATGGGAAGAAGGAGGGGGACGTTTCTGCTCATGTCCAAGCCCTGGCAGCACTGATGCTTGTATTTTTGGGGTTGTGGACATCCTGTCCCACTGGGCACCATGGGGTGTCTCAGCACCATCCTAGCTTCCTGGCTTTCCCTGTGTATTGGGGAAAATGGGATGAGCTTTGACACCCTTGAGCTGGAGGGTGATGAGGAGCTGGGCTGAGGGCAGAGTTACGAGAACCATACTGCAGTAGTGCAGGCAATATTTGCCCAACTCCACTGAAGAACTGAAAGGAATTTGTAAAGGTTTAGTTGCTGGTTTTGTTTTGCCTGTGGCTGCTGTCCCATTTTACATGCCAGCATGTCACATTGGGGAAACCCGGTGTTATGCCCTTCACAGTCCTTTCCTGCTCTCCCCTGATGATATGTGTGCGTTGCAGGATGTTGGCACTGTGTTTGTACAAAATGGGCACATCCCAAAGGGTCCATAAGGGGATGTGAATTTACAGCCTTCCAGTGGATGGAGTCAGGTGAGCTTTGGCAAAATCTGATTATTTCATCCTCCTCCCGTTAGAGGGAGCCTGCAGAGGTTCTCATCCCTGCCACCCCAAAGTACCAGGGAGGTGAAAAATGAGGACTTGTCTTTTACACCCACACAAACATAACGAGTCAGGGAAGATTTCTAGAAGAGACAGACCAAATAATAACACAACCATTTTCTTCAGAACTTTCCTACTTTCCTCAAATCTTTCTCCACTGAATTAATCATGATTTTTCTTAGCACAGCCAGCATTTTGCCCTGAAAACCACCCAGCAGAGACAGGGGCACCTGGCATGGGTTCCGCTGCCTGTCCAGCCTGCATCCATCACTCCCTGGGGCTCAGCTGCGGGCTGTGAGCCACGAGCACAGGAGCGCTCCTGCAGCCAGAGCTGGCACAACATCAGGGAAGGGGGCAAGGATGTGGATGGTGGACTATTCGATAGGAACATGGTCAGTGGGCTGGCCAGCACCAGGTGTTTCTGGTTTGAGGAACCATTTTGTGCATTGCTGCTGGCTTTCTTGGGGGGAGGAATCATCATCATCTGTCACAAGTTACCACCTGAAGCCCCTCAGAGCTTGGTTGAGCCCCAGGGTCATCCACTGCTGCACTGAATTCGTGTCAGGTAGGAGTGCTATTGTTGTGTCTGTTAAATACGTGCATTTATTTCTTTACTTTCAACCATCACCAGTTTGAAAATTGCTTTTATAGTTGACAGGCAGCGTGTTGGCTCACTTATGCTCGTTTGCTTTCCAACTCTGTTTCTTGTTTAACATTTCTCATTGTCTCACTGGAAGCTATTCAATCCTGCACCCTGTGACGGGGCAGATCCTCAGACTTGGAGCTGCACACTATGGACGGGGATGTTTGTTCAAGGGTTTTTAGCTTGGCTTTTTCTGAAGATGTGAATGACTTGAAAAATTTGGATCCAGATGCTGTTTAAAATGAGCTCAGCCAGGACTGTGTTTTGTTCAGAGTTCCCTCTAGTATGAAGTTCAGCTGGTTTTCCTGTGGCACTTTATTGTTTTGTTTGTTTGTTGCTTTTTTTCCTAGAGTAAAAATAAATGTTGTGTATCAGAGGAATTGATAGAGATATCATACAGAAGAGCGAGGTACATGTGTCAGAGCTGCAGGATGCGTCTGTGCTATTGAATGGAGCTGCTGGGACAAATTCCCTGTCTGACCTCCGGGGGTGGGGATGGGGTTTTCCTTTTGAGAAAAAACAAAAACAACAACCAAAAAAACCTGTTCAATTCCTTTGCCCTACTGCTGGGTGAAAAGCTGTGCATCCTCTCTTATCCCAAACTGTAATCCTAAGGGGCAGTCTTCACTTGTGGCTAAGATCAGCCTGCAGCCTAAGAGCATTTGTGGAAATTGTGTTCTGATTTCCTCTCTCATTTGGTAGTTTAATAACAGCCCTGGCAGCATTTAACCCTGCTGTTACACTTGTCACATGTGGTACAGAAAAAATGTCTATCAGTTACAAAGCCTGCGATAAGGATACTCATAAATACTTTATTTTAATCTGAGTTCATAGTTGATATATTTAATGTTCTCCTTTCATATTTTCTTTATTATTATTATTATTATTAAAGAAAAAGCTCTGAAAACGAGGGGAAGAGAAAAGGTAGCTGTGGGCTCATGTTAGCATTCCTAACGATCACTGAAGTCTGCTTGAAATATAACTCTGTCTGCGCCAGGCTATTTGGGCCATATTGATCTCTATGGGATTCTTCTAGCCTTAGGGAGAATTTGTGACTTCTGAAGGGCGTGAGCAGCCCCCTGCAGCCTGCAGGGAAAGGTGTCCTGCCTACTTGTGCTGCAGGGACCAGCTGAGCTGTATTTTGGGCTATTGCTCTCTGAGCCAGAGGTGGCTGCACTGCACAACAGCAGGCGAAACCATGGCGTGGAGAACTGTGAGGTCAAACCGAAGCCTACATTGAGGCACTTCTTGCCACAAGGCAAATGGTATTCCTCACACAACACGGACAAGATCTCTTCCAAGGCTTGTAATGGCTGCCAGCTTTGCACACCTGGATAAAAGGCATTAAGAAAATCTCACTTGTTTTTCAGATGTGCTGTCTTTTCTGGGACTCGCTCTCATGCTGATGGCACTCTGAAACTCTCTTCCAGAGGTGTGCATTTAATTGGCTTCACAGGCAGACACCTCATGCGATGCAGCCTGTCTTGCTGGCAGCTGGTGACATATTTTGCCATTGTTCTTTTTAATTTGGCAGATCAGTGTCTGTATGCGGCGCCCAGCACAGCCAGAGCCAAGGCACTGAGACACCTTGGTCTCTGGACGAGAAACTTCCTACAGGATCAGGGGCAGCACTTGCAGCCTTGTGCTAATTACAAAACAACTTTTCTGTGTGTGTGTGCAGAAATTGAAAAATATCCCCAGAAAGGTAACAGGGATTAGCAACATTGACTACAAGAAGATGATGCGTTGGATGAGCCCAAAGTCAATGTGATTACACTGCACTACACCAGCAACTACATCTGTAGGATGAGGCCCAGCTCTCACTGGATTTATCCCTGCACCTTGGTGTCCCTTTCCCTCTTTGGGCAAACTGTGGCCCAAAATGACCTTCCAGGGTTCGGCAGCAGCTAGCCTGGAGGAAGGTGCAGCTCCTCGACAGGCCTCCTGGTTTAGGAACCAGGTTACAAAGGTGAAAAACCCCTCTGCTGACATTGCTGCAGAAAGATTCATAGATTCTTGGTTTCTAGGGAATACTGAAATCCTCAGTGCAGTGCAGAGTCAGCTGGTGACAGAGGGGGAGAGGGCAAGCTATTCAGCTGGCCTGTGGGATCTGCAGTCTGCAGCTAATAACCAAAGTAGGATATAACAATGGAATTAATTATAAATTGCCTAAAGAATCAAAGGGCCATTACTTCCTTTAATTACAAGAAAGCTGGAGGAAATCAATATGATTTAATTTCAATAAAATTTCAAGCTACCCAACTATGATTTTTATTTATTACAAAAGTGACAGAATGTTGTGCTTTGTGATACTTCACCTGCCTGAGAACACTGTGCTTTGTTTAACCTTGCCATTGACGTGACAAACCACAGTATGGACTTGTCTTAATACCTAGCACCTGCTTGAAGAATCAAACAGGGATCTACACTTTGTTTTTACATTAATGACCCCAAGATGGCATGGCAGTACCTGCTCTCAGTGCCAATGCCCACTGAGAACCCAGCACCAAGTTAAAGTGTGTCCTCTTTGTTTTGGTATTAGTTATTAACTATGCTTTTGAAACACACAGACACACGCCCCAAGTATTCTAGTCCCTTGCAGGGCATTGCTGACTGCAGGGCATGGCAGAGGGATGTGAGCGGGATGTTTGGGTATGCCTGTGCCATAAAACCTTACTGAAATCTGGGGAAGTGGGGAGGGAAACAGGAACAAAAGGAACAGCTGGATCATTTGGTTGCTGGAATGCTGCTGGGGAACAGCACAGCTGTAGAACATTTTTGGCTTGCTTCTTCCTGCTTTTTTGCCTTTGTAGTTGGAGTTTATTTTTTAGCTAGTATTTTTAGCATTATTCCAGTTTGGTAGTGTTTAACCTTACTGCTATAATAACTGCTGCAGAAATTGTCAGGGAGGAATTTATTCTGTCTTTGTGAATATGTTTGTATAGCATGAAATAAAGAAGGCCCGAGGCAAGTTATTGAACAACAAGGAAAAGACAAAATATTGACTCACCAATTCAGTAGGCATCATCTGCCTAGCATGCTGAACAAGGCAGGGTTCCTATAGAAAATTCTCATTTGATCATGTAATTAAGGAATGTCTCATATGGCAAATAAACAGGAGGAATGCATATGATTGCAGGGCTTTATAGTAAGCCTGGCAATTTTTGTATACTTGACTTTGCAGCTTGTTAATACACAACATCTCTGGGTAGGCAAAGGAATTGACATGCAGACACACACACATTTCCAAGCAGTGTAAATGAGTGGTTTTATCGCTGGTGTTAGCGGTTCCATCTATTCTTGTCTTGGTGCTTGTTGCTTTTATTTAGAGTAGCCCCCGTACAGCGTCCTGAGTCACCGCGGCAGGGGAGGACGGGAGGATCCAGCTTTAGCTTCTCAGTCCCATGCCTCGGTTGTTGTCAAGGAGACCTATCTCTGGCATACATCTTCTCTGTGGTTTCTCATCTTAGTATGCTTTTCCATTGCTATGGAGACTATCAGAAACTCATTTAGCAACTCCCAGCGCCCCACTAGGGATGTGTATTTCATAACTCACTGCTCAGAACGAGGAGTGCTCTTTAATTTTTGGCCTCTCACCTGCACTGCCCAGCCTGGCTCCACAAGGGGCCGTCTGTGCTGAGACCTTCTGAACTGGTACAGCACAACTCTAAGGGCTGGGCTATAAAAGGGTGGCTTCAGTGGAGCCAGTTCTGAGGCTGGGGCAAACCTTACATGTGGAAGGCATTCAGAGACTTACCCTGGCTACTTGGTATGGCTGTCCAAATACAAAACCCTCTACAGGTTGTCAGCTTGTGTTCTGCTGAACTCTCGTGTCGTTGCTATCTCTGCTAAAGAAGCCATTGCAGATGAAGGAACAATGTGTTTGTGTGGTGTAGGAGAACAGTAGGACTGGAGACACTAAGGATTTCCTAATCATTCATGTTGGGAGTATGTAAAAACAGGAAAAGTTGTTAAGGGACAAGCTTCCAGACAGCAAGAGGGGCTGAACTTGCTGGGGTAAGAGCAGAGAAGCTTGTGGACTCGGGGATCAGGGCAGAGAATGCAGGTGTGATGGTCCTTCACGGATGCCACATGAAGCAGAACAGATGAAACCAAGGAAAAATGCCTAAATACGATGGTGAAAAGAGTGAAACAGAACGACTCTGTAGGCTGATGTTGCAGGGTGGGAGAGAGGGAGGCACGCAGCGGGATGAGGATCTGCCAGTTGGTTTCACCAGTTCCCAAGACCATCAGTGTCCTGATGCTGCAGGCAGAGGCTGCACCCTGCTTAGGGCAGTGTGTGGGGTGATGTCAGTACAGTTGTGGTGCTTTGACCCCCAGTGAGTGGTGGGGCGGTTGCACAGGAAACAGCAACAGCCTGGCAGGGGCCGGCCAGAGAAACCGAACTGTGCGCTGGCAGCGTGCATTTAAACCACTCTGGCTCATAAGAAAGTGTAGGCTGTTACTTAGAAAACCAAGACATAAGTAAAGGTATCATTTGGGGTTTACAGCAGCTGATGTTTATAAAAGCAGGCACTGCTGGGCTGATGGTCAGTAAGCAGTGGGTTTGAACACACCAGAGACGAATCCTCACGACTCAGCACAACAGGGACTGAATACTGTGAAAAGACCCTTTGCAATCCATATGCAAGTGAGTAGGCAAAAATTAGACACAAATAGGGCAGCCTGTACAATAACAGAATTGCACGTTCAAGGTGGGAGTTCCAGCTCCTCCCCTGAGCTCTGCAGCTCTCGCAGTGATGGCAGCTGAGGCTGCAGTTCCCAGCTCCCTGCCCTATTTCCCCACTCTGGTGCTGAGCCTGACATATTAACATAATCCTCAACTTCAGTTTATGTTAATATGTCAGTCTGTGCCCTGCAGGAACTCAGGAACAGACACGCTGTCATTCGGGTACTGGGCTAGAAGACCACAGGAGGGCTCTGAGGTGAGGACAGCAACTCTGTTACCCTCCCAGGCAAATCAGAGCCAACCCATATCCAGAAATCTGTAAGGAGCCAGATATCCTCCAAATCATCACCTTAGTGCTATATAGATCTATAAATATTCAGCAGGTATTATGAACAGCTGAACCCTGCTAAAATAATTTAAATAAATAAAATGATGTAATTAATCAATTCAGGCATTAAAAAAAAAATACATTAAATTTACATATTTACTAAGGCACGTGATTTGTAATGAAGTAGGGTTTGGGGAATGAAGAGGAATTACATGTATCCTGCCCCTTATGCAAATCTCTCTCTATTCACTGATTGGAAAAAAAAAAATCTGTGAGTTACATGTGAAGCCACTTTAAGATGGTGATGTGCATCGGGCTGCATTTATGTACACTGGACTGTAGCCGTGTCAGCAATGTTCAGCACCCTGCAGTGCTGGTCTAGGAGTCATGCCCTGAGTTATCCTCAGGGAGCCACCACGCTGCAGTTGACACTCGCAGGCAGAAGAGAGTGAAAAGAGGAGGGAAACACATTAAAAATCTACCCCTGAAGGACTGATTTCAGTAGATCTTAAAAACGATAGGATGCTTTGTAATTTGTTGCAGTGTCATTTTTAATTACATGAAGCTCAAAATTTAGAGGACATATCATTCAAACAGATGTGGGCATTTTGTTTTGTTTTTACAACTTGTATTCCAGATTTAAAGTTGATTGTGTTGCTCCAGGTAGTGTGAGTGGAAATGTACACATATGTATGTAGGCTACATTTCAGAGTGGTACCTGTGCTGAAGCAACAATTACCTGTCCAGCTGAGGTTTGTACTGCTGCATTTCTCGGTGTCACTCTTCTGTCTTATCATGGGTTTTCTCCTCCGTGACGAAATGCTTAGCTTCTCTGGTACCGTGTGTTGGTGAAAAGATTTATGGATTTGTGAGCAGGTCGTTATGGGGTTGGTGGACTGGGTCTGCACACATGAAGCTGAAATCCATTTATCTGGAGAGTAGGTGTTTAACTAATGGGCACGTCAGACATGGCATAAATGCAGTGCAGCTCCCAGCGTCAGTGTTTTACAAAAACATCTGAATGAATGAGTTGGGCGAGGAAAACATTGTCTGTTTTTATATTCAGCAAGCAAAAACAAGAAGAAGCACCATGATGAAGCACTATCCTTGCGCACTACTGATTATTTCAAGGTTAAATTTATTCATTCTGAATGGTCTCCGTATATGTAAGACTGAGGAACAATGAGTTCAAGGAGCTGAGAGAATTAAGTAATTACAAACTGCAGACTGAAAACAATCTAATTAATATCTCAAATAAGAATTTGGAGGAACTTAGATGACAGACAACAATAAATTTATGTCACTGATTACTTTCCAGCTGAATGAAAGGCCAGTCATGTTTGCTAAAGGTCCTATGGATTAAAGGACTGCAAGCTGCCACAAGCATCACCTCCAGGAGCTGCGACCCCAAGGAGGGGAGCTGTGCTGCAAGGAATGGGACTAAAGTGCGGCGTAGCCTACAGAAACACAGAATCGTCTAGGTTGGAAGAGACCTCAAGGTCATTGAGTCCAACTTCTGACCTAATACTAACAAGTCCTCCACTAAACCATATTGCTAAGTTCAATATCTAAACATCCTTTAAAGACGTCCAGGGATGGTGATTCCACCACTTCCCTGGGCAGCCCATTAAGGTGCAGAAAAACAAAGGGGCGGAGGAAGAGGCTGTGTTTATGAGCTCACTCTGCTCCAAATGATGAGGCTCCCACTGTCTCCAGGTTCTTGAGCTCTTCTGTAGGAGAATTATTAGACTTAATGTTATGTTGTGCTCAGAGATCCCAACTAGGTCAAGGTCTTGCTCTGCTAAATATAAGCAAAGATGTCACTTCTGCCTTGAAGGCTTTAAAATACAGAGTTTTACGGAATAACATGTTTTTAGATTAAAATTAGTGGGGACTGAGGAATATCAATTAGGTGTAAATCACCAAAAGGAGTTAAAAGAACATGTAAATATAGCATGATGAGATCCGCTGTTTTTCTTCTGTTTCTTTCCGCTTAAACCTTTGGAGTTTTCTCTGTAAAAATGCAAAAGCTGAATTAAGAGAATTTTATGAGGGTTCCCAAATCAAAACCAGTAAATAGGGGAAAAAGCCAGAAGTGAGGTTGAATATCAATAATGTAGAGTTTTTATGAGCAACACCACTTACTTTTTTTTTTTTTTTTTTTTTTTTATCCTGGCCTGGGGATGAGTCAAAGCCATGTATTGGAGGAAGCTGTGGTTTGTAAGGCTGCTGTTGCAGAAGCTGGAAATTGTAGTGATTTAGATAGAGTACTCCAGGAAGATGATTTGGTGGTTACGATGCATGTGTGTTATTTAGGAAATCAGATTCTCTTTCATTTACTGCTAGACACCTCCCTCAAACCAAGCTTTTTGCCGGCTTAAATTGGTATAGTCTTTGCACTGAATGTATCTGGCAGTGGGAGACAATTTACTCTTTTGGTTCAGTTTGAATTGCATTGTGTCATTATTCAGATGTGGCTGCAGCCTTCCTCACAAGAATAACATGCAATAACAGCTATGCAGGTGACATTTCAATCAGGTTGTTCATGGGACCATAATTCCCCCTGGGGAGACTTTGAGCCCTCCTGGGGCTGCTCTGGATTGAGCCAGGTGGCTGTGGCCCCAGGAACATCTGTCCACCAGAGCCCATACTGATGTCCTTGTAGCTCATGACCATGCAAAGTAGCATAAAAAAGCTGATTTTTGTCTGCTTTCTTAAGGAAGAAGAAGTTATGTAGTCCCTTGACCAACTTTCAGGCCATGCTGTAATAATGCTGCTAATAATGGTTACGCCCACTGCCAGCTCTGTAGTGAAAAGCCTCGACATGTGTGTTTCCACCAAAACACTCTTCAGGACTGTGAGAAAAGCTGAGTGGGGCTTGAGAAATGTGTGCAGAATTGGCAGATGCTCTTGTTGTATTTCACATAGAAAATCAGTCCCATGGAAGGCTGCCCAGCTTGGAGCAGTGTACTCTGGCAGATCTGCTGCTTAAATCTCTCTCTGTCTCACCCCATGACTCCTCCCCGTTGTGTTCTGATACTGTTTTGTTTTGGTTTTGTCATAAAGCGTGGTTATCCAGCTGTCGCTCAAAGTATGACCCCAAGTGACGTCTCTAGTGATAACACCAATGTCCTGTCCAGAGACTTCAAGCAAAATGAGAGCTATGGACTTAGTAATGTTGAGACCTGGAACACATGAAAAAAAAAAACAAAAAACAAACAGGTAGGAAAATAAGCCTGGAAAAAGCAACTAAAATTAGAGAAGATTAAAGGACAAATACCTTGGGGGAGTTTACTGAGTGTTTTGCTTTTAATCGTACAACACCTCTTAGACCAATTTTTCTTTTAATTTTCACAGCTCTCTGCTATCAGCACCAAACTGAGCTAAATTAACAAGTTGGATTCATTACACCATCCAAACAAATTTCCCTAGGCTTATTATGCCTTAAGGGCTTGATACTTTCCTGGCAACTTCTTTCAAATTGCCCCTTCAGCAAACATGATACAAACTTGGGTTTACTGAGCATGAAAATTCATGTGGGAGGGCAGCTATTTCACCAGATGGAAGCTCTCAGATTCACTGGAAAGGTAACACAGCATCAAGTACACTATTAATTTTTGAGGAGGACTTCACTGTGTAAGTCTTGTACTCTTGGCATCCACAGTAAGAGAAAACTGCTTCTTGCTCCAACTTTGTCTTTTTCTGCAGTGCAGTACAGTTAACGCCAGCTCTGTTCCAGCTCTGTGCAGCATTTCATAATATGCAATTTCTCATAAGTCCTGATTCAGCTTCTCATTCTTGCAGGATGCCGTGTTTTTCATTAAGCTTCAGTCCAGGCTCCCCAGAAATAATGCAAATAGTACAAATCTCCCCAGACTAAGAGTCAAAACAGCCAACTTCTGCAGCAGTATGAATTAACCTGCAGCAGGTAAGAGAACACCCTGGGCAGGGCCCTGGGTACAGTGCAGAGGAAGGGGAGTCTGGTCGGAGCCCTACGGAACAGAAGAGAAGGGACTGCTGCTCGTGGCGCGCATTTATTTGGCGTGAGTAGAAGCATACTTGATCCTTAGCCAGAGTTGTCTACCAATTGGATGTGAGATAGTTTCACAAAGAGGTTGATTTTTCTGAGATGTTGATAATTTTTTTAAACTGTGTTGCTCTGATGTTGTCAATTGAACTACATAAGATGCTGCATGCATACCATGACTTTCCTCTGAGGCATTCTGTGTGATTTCCAAAACTCTGAAGAGAATTGTTGCAGTTTGTGCTCTCCTGAGGACCAGCATGGAAACTACTACTTTGGGCTGTCTGTCTTTCTGCTTTTGCCCTGGCTGAAATTTAACAGACGTAATATGAACAAAATTTACTATTCTGCCATTTTTTCTTGGACATTTCAAGACCTAAATACTTCAAGACCTAAATCTGTTATAGGCTATGGATTTGTCAGGTCAACATAACTCGAATGACTACTTGTTAAGGTACCATTCATTTAAATGGGATGCTCACTTCATGTATTATATGTGACTGATGACTATTGCTGATAGTATGCGAGCAGTGTCTAGAACATTTAAGATAACATATAAATAATAAACAGCAAAACATCTAGATAATAAACAGCATCAAGAAACAGCTTAAATGCACAACCAAGGACTTCTGTAGTCTGTAGTGTAACAACACTATAACAAACATCTGTGATAGGAACTCAAATATATTCTCATATTCTCTATACAGAAGTATCTAATGCTACCTTACCTAGAGAAGTAAAACACTCACCTCTTAAAATAATAGCCTTAAAGAAATCCAGTAAAGCAAAAATGTGAGTTGCAACAAATTTAATTCATTATAATTATTGCGCTGATGTAGAAGAATGCTGTTCAGTAAAAGTTATCCTCTAAAAGACCTTGAGGAAATAGAGCAGATGGCTCCATGTGCTATCCCACTTACACTCAAAGTAGTTTAATAAATGCTCAGAATGGTAAAATATTTTCCTTTGTCTTTTATATAAAGAAAAGAAGGTAAACATTTGTTGTTGTTAGTATTCCATTCACAGTGCATTTATTAGGGAATTCTAAAATGTAAGATTTATTTATTTTTAATTAAAAAGATTTTCAACACAAAACCCTAGAATGGTTCAATATACCTTGCTTTGGGGACTATTTTCTCTTGTATTTCTGTATTAATACACACTGAAAGATGAAGGAAGAAAAGCATTTTGGGATGAAGCAAAGTAAACCCCAATGCAGATTGCACCATTTGCTCGTGATACACAGTACCTTCACTCAGCACTACTATCTCCATAGATAATTACACCTGCCGACATTTTTAATGAAGAGAACAGTAGGAGTCCTGAGGGACCTCCTGTGCATGCGCTGATGAGCTGTGCCTGCACCACCGGTACAATATGTTCTGGGCACCCTGGGCTCTCCATGCCTGTACAGATTGGCCACACATAACACGTGCTTTGAGTCCGCAATGTCAAGAGAACAGTGAGCTGGTGGTGTATGGGGCCATTCAACCGAAAATCTGGTGGGTTACTGATAAAAACAGGATTCTACCATCAAAGCGGTAGAATTGGCAGGTATAGGGAACAACTGTTCGAGGAATCTTTTATAATTTTTAGGAGGCATCCATCTGCAATATTCAAGCCACAGGATCTTGGCATCTGGTCCTTCTCTGCTCTAGTTAAGTACTGTTTTGCTCCTTGGCTTCTGTCCTATTTCTAGAAGAGGAAATAGCATCTTTTTCCCTCTCATGGCTGCTGGTTCTTTTTTTTTTTTTTCTTTTCTTTCTTCTCAATCTGTAGCTTTGTTATGGATCAGGGCAAGCCAAGGGCCAGAAAAGGGCCAGAAGTGACTTGTAATCTTCATCACTAGCTAATTGTTCTAGACATACTTGCTCAGTAAGGAAATAAACTAGAAAGGGGTAAAAGATCCAATATGGTGCTTAATGTCCTATTTAGGCACATTAAATATATACAATTTACACTTTATTCCAACTAAAAATAACACTCAGATTAATACAGTTTGCTTTTTATATATTAGAGAAATCACTACTGTGAATTATAAACTACGAAAAGTGTGGTTCACAGTTTCCATCACTCCAGAGTTCTTCATTATGATGGACATGGACCGTTTGATTGAGTGGATTGAGCACACACTTGGGAGAGAGACTGGAGGTGTATCTGTGAGTGTCATTGACCCATTCTGACATTTAGGATGTTTTTTAAGTCCATACATTTCTTTTTTTTTTTTTTTTTTTTTTTTTTTGGGGGGGGGGGGGGGTCCAGATTTAGACATCTTATTTACTTATTTATTTAGTGAGACTCGTGGACCAGCAGCTTCAACTGATGGCAGTGCTGGCCCCTAAGTATCTAAAATTGCAGTCCCAAAATTCAGGACAGAAAATTAGAAGGCAGTTTTGAATATCCAGACCTCGGTCTCCCTGCGCTTTTTCATCCATAAAGTGGTGCCTGAATGGCCTTATCCATCTTTGCAAAGTGGCTGAGTGAAATCTGCAACTGAAAAAGCGCTATACAAATAATTATTGCTCTATGCCACAGATCATGATGTGAATATTAACTATTATCTGTACTACTGAAATTCACAACATAATCATCCTTGTAGAAACAGATCAAATATGCCTTTAATGGCATTTGGCAACTCTATAGCATTTTACGTGTTTAAGGCTGTGTATAACAACAGTTAAGAGAACTAATCATCACCGATCCATCAGACAACTACACTCAGAAGTGATCTGCATTAGACCACAAGACTGCAGCAAATTCACCACTAAAATACAGGATTCCTGATACAAAATTTCTTGTACCAAACAATAAATCAGTGTTTCTTAAACTCTTGCTATATGCAGGCAGTTATTGGTCATTTTGTGCCAACTTTCCTTCTTGCCTCCCCTCGCTAAATCAGCTTGAAAGGTAGTTAAAAATACATTTCTGATATTACCTTCCCTACAAGTGATTTATGTTGTTACCATTAGGATACTACTCAGTCAAGAAATAAAAAGAAAAACCTCCTGCTGCATCACCAGTGGCTGAGGATCTGTTATATTTTGTTGAAAGCATGAGTAACTTTGCAGCAAATATTGTTGCTATACTTATGAAAACTTAGTTTTGCTGTGTGTTGTGTAATTGTGGCTGTCCATCTCAATTGTAAAAAAGAAAAATAAAACTATTTATCATGGCCTGTGGAATTGATTCTTTTCACAAAACCAATTCACTTAATCAAGATATACAAGCGTATGACAGTTGAAGTGTAGTCTGATGGGCATTGGGTCATACTGTATCAAAAAGGACTTGTGCCACAATGAAGCCTCATGATATTTTTTTTTTTTGTCCTGGAACTGTTTCTGAAATCTGTGCATGTCTTGCAAGCATTACTTATGGACTAGAAGCCAACAGACCCGTATCAGTGGGATCATGGCTGCCCAGCAGAAGCCAAGGGAGGCAGCAGCATGCCATCTGTCTCAGCCAAGGCACCAGCAGAACCCTGGCTTATTAAGCACATAGGAATTAAAAAGGCTCCTTCAGTCCTCCAGCAATGGCAAATCTAGGATACTGTAGTTAAAATAGTTCAGTCTACTCAGGTCTCTTTGCTGAATATCTGACTAAGCTATTATAATTTTTCATAAACAAGGAAATATTCTGAAGTCAGGAATATGGTTTATCATACGCACTCATGGAAGTTTTCAGGTTTTGCAGGAGAAATGAAAATATGCCTGAGACAATCTTCACATCATGTTTTGGGAAATGTGTCCAGAATATCTAACAAATCGTGGAGACTTCTTTCACTCCTCAGATTTGTTTGCCTTCCCAATTTACAGGTAGGCTTTCAACACAGCGTACATCAACCACCCTCCCAGCGAATGTGGCAGCTGCTTTACACAGAGGCCATTCTGGCTTCGAAGGAGGCTGTGTAGTTGGTCTGCTTTTGAAGCACGTTTTGGCAGCTGGAAAAATGAGAAACTTAGTAGTATGGGATTAGTCAGCTTTTTGCTGACCAGTGCCAAGCATCAGACTTTGCCTGGCAGCCTTGCATAGGTGATGTCCTCACAGGGACAAACCTGGGCATGGGTGAGTGGTGAGGGAAGAGAGGGAAGCAGTCCAACCGTCACCCTACTGCCAACATCACCCGCTAAACCATATCCCTAAGCACCACATCCAACTTTTCGTTGAACACCCCTAGGGACGGTGATGCCACCGCATCCTTGGGCAACCTGTTCCAACACCTGACTGCACTTTCTGAGAGAAATGTCTCCTCATTTCCAACCAGAACCTCCCCTGGCACACCTTAAGGCCATTCCCTCTAGCCCGATCACTAGTGATCTGCGAGAAGAGGCAGCCCCGGGAGAAGTGACAGCATGGGGACATGAAGGAGTGACCCCAGCTGGGGGCTGGCTCCCCTCACAACCGGCGGGCTGCGAGCAGCCCCCGCCGAGGCATCTCTGCTCCCCGGGCTCCCCTCACTGTGGGGCTGCCTCCTCTCACTCCTTAGCGACCCCCCCCCTCAACCCTCGCGGCTGAAGGAGGGGAGAGCGCTGCCCTGTGCCAAGCCGGCGCCTCCCCCGGGGGGCTGAGGGGCTCGGGAGGAGGGCGCTGAAGAGCTCGGGGGGGGGCGCTGAGGGGCTCGGGGGGGCGCTGAGGGACTCGGGGGGAGGGCGCTGAGGGGCTCGAGGCGGCGCTGGGGCGCGGGGCAGCCCCGTGTCGGGGCGTCCCGTCCCCGCGGGGCCGAGGGCGGAGCGGCCGCCGCCTGGCTCCCGGCCTGCCCCGCGGAGGGGGCGGGCGGCCCATGTCCGCCATCCCGGCGTGCCGCGCGGCCGGGCAGCAGCCGGAGCAGCCGCGGCGGCCGCGTCCCCTCCCTGCGGTGTGAGACAGCAGCAGCCGCCCGCGCCTCGCCTCGCCTCTCCCCTTCCTCCTCCTCCTCCTCCTTCTTCACCTCCTCCTCCTCGTCCTCCGCCGCCGCCGCCTCGCCCCGCGCCGCTGCCCGGCCGGCCATGCCGTCTCGGGCAAGGTAATGAGCCGCAGAGCCCCGGGGTCTCGGCTGAGCGGCACCGGCAGCAGGCAGCACTACCACCCGCGGGGCTGGAATGACTGGCAACCCAGGTGGGCACGGCCCCGCGAGGGGCTGCGGGGCTGCGGGCTCGGGCAGGGCCCCCGGGGAGGCCGAAGGGGTGGGGGGGGGGGACGGGGAAGGGAGCGGGGCGGCGGCGGGGCCGCTTCCTGGCTGCGGGGCCTACGGGCGGGTGGCGGCCGCTGCCGGGCCTGGTGCGGGGCTTGGGGGGGGGGTGAGGGCCTCCGGGCCGGCCCCGGGGGTTGTGCAGGGGGCGGGGGGCGCCGGTGGGGCTCGGCGGGAGCCGGGCAGCGCCGCCGGGAGCCGGGGCCGCGGGGCCGGGCCGCGGCTGTCAGCGAGGCCGGCGTGGGAGGGTCCCGGGGAGGGCGCTGAGGGAGATGGACCCCGCCGGCTGCGGCTCCGCGGGGGTCCCCGTGTGGTTGGGGGGGGTTTGGGGAGGGGTGAGGGGGATCCTGGAGGGGTGGGGGGGCTGGGGTGGGGTGAGGGGGGCCTGGTGGGGAGGGGGAATCTGGAGGGGGGCTGGGGTGGTGGTGGTGGTGGGGGTCCTGAGATGGGGTGGGGGACTCGAGGGGGGGAGTCCTGTGGTGGGGGGGGGGTCCTGGTGTGGCATGGGGTGGTCATGGGGTAGTGGTGGGGGTCCTGGGGGCCTACAGGGGTTGGGGGGTTCGGGGGGGCTTTGTGCAGGCTGGTTCTCGGTGGCTGAAGGAGCGCTGGTGCGGGTTAACGAAAGAGCGCAGGGTTATTGTTTCCTCAGCTGGGGAAAGTGGCGGAGCTGTAAGGAGAGCAGGGTGGGAGCTTGTGCAATGCGCTGGGTTTAAAGGTGTGTTTGTGCCCGGTGCTTTAATTTGTAGTAAGTGAAACTCCCGGCCTGGTGACATCTTCGGTCAGGTGTACAGAGCGTGGTCAGGGCCTCGATCACCTCGGGTGTACCCCGTGCCGGTGTGCTTGCTGTGCCACCCAGCATTGCTATTTAATAGTCTGCATTCCCCTGGAGAAATTGTTGGTGTTTCTTATTTATTTATTTTTTAATGTGGAAGTTTGGGGATTTTTTTATTTTTTTTTTTTTTTACTGTTCTTGAAACTTTAGTGTGATATGGGATCCTGCTTTTAAAATTGCCAGCACAGACTTAGGGCCATGCGCTTGGGAACGTATTCACCGATGACAAGTCCCAGCCACGTGTGATTTGGACTGGGGAAAACGGGTGGGTATGAAGGTAGATCTTGCGAAACACAGATGTCACTTCGGTATTTACTATGACAGCAGCTTGCCTTGTGGTTGAACAGCTAGCGGTGCCACCTCCAGGGGTAATGCTAGGGACTCGAGTATTCGGTTCTTAATGGTGTGCGTGTCGTGGTCATTTAAATTCTAATTTCTTCTCCTGTTGAGCTGCTTGGTCACATAACTTACCATAGCGGCATGGAGCTGTGACAGGAGGGTCAGGCTGGGTGCTAGAACAAGAATTGTCACTGGTGGTCGGGCTGTGGAACAGCTCCCCGGGGCAGTGGTCTCGGCCCTGAGCCTGCCAGAGGTCAGGAAGGATTTGGACACTGCTCTCAGACATAGGGTCTGATTTTTGGGTGGTCCTGTGTGGAGCCAGGAGTTGGACTCGATGATCCTCGTGGGTTCCTTCCAACTCGGGATATTGTATGATTTTATAACTTTTTCCACACTTAAAAGGAGTAAACTTTATCAGTGACATAGCATTTAATTCTTAGTGAAGATTTTTTGGTATGTAGCAGTCTGGTCTCTCTCCTGCTCCTTAACTACTGCCTTGCTTCAGATTTGTGGGCTGCAGCCTGAGTTCTGGTAACTACCCATTCGCCTGCAGTTCCCATGTGGAAGAAATTGGGTGTACACCTTGTGTCTTTGCAGTGGATGGCTTCTACAAATGCTCCTTGGTTGGATGCATTAACTTGTCACAGATTTTATGTTTTAGCCTAAAATTGTCTTGCAGTGTCTAGAAAAAAAGACTTTTTCCAGTAAACTGTTGCCTGCGGGGGTTTCAGTTGCGTTAGGGGTGAGAATAAGGACCTAGCCGCAGAAATGCTTTGTGTGGCGAAAAGGATGGGTTAAGTAGCTAGTCTCTTCCCTGTGTGTCTGATTCTGTTCCTTTCCTCATGCTGTAGTTTAACTCTCAAGTACAGGTGCTGTAGATGGCATTGCTAAAATAATTATCTGAAAAGCCACATGAGAAACAAAGCTGAAAGCACTACAGAAAGCGTGGCAGGAGGGGGAACTTGGTGGTGTGTGGATGGGGTCTAGGTCTGTTTCCATCAGGTTGTGTAATCAGGTCTCCTGTGGAGAAGCACCTCTTCACTAATACTTGTAAGAGTTCAATTGTGTCCCTTCCTTTAAATATTTGTGGTTTTTAGTCAGGTGAGAGAACCCAGGAATTAGAAGTGTTCACCCGGTCCCAAACAGATCTCACATTTCTTTGTGTTTTGCGTAGGGTTTCTAAATCTCAAACTGGTAACTTTGGCTGTATGGGACCTGTGAGTCGACGCTAACCTTTAAGATTGAACTAGAGATTAATTTAATCTTTGTTGTTTTGGCATTAACTAATTTTTAAGTGACTCACATGGGCTGTTGAAAGGAGATCTGTCCCATGCTTTGGGCAGTGAGTGTTTCTCTTCTGTTTTGAATGTGCTCCTGGACAGCCCCCCAGTGCAGCATATATCCAAGTGTAGTTTCCTTCCCCTTTCTTTTCTGTTGGCTTTTAGTTTCTTTTAGCACAGGTGATACTGCTGGTAAATGTTTTTTTTTTTTTTTTTCAGGGCATAGAAGAAGGGATGTACGTGGCTAAAATAATGAAAAATGTTGTAGTTGTTTCAAGTTGCTGTGGGCAGAGAAGGAAACTCCTGATGCCTGGGTGTATTATCAGATGGATTGTGCTTTCAGACACATTCGTGTGTGTGTAAAAGTGACTAGATAATTGCCATTATAGGTCTAGATTCCTCTCAGTTTTTAGTAATGCTAATAAGCACTGGGGCTTGGGGTGAAAATGGTCAAACTGAAAGTTGGTGCTGGGACGGTTCTCTAAGGGAGAGTAGTTTTTGATTAGAAATCGATTTTTTCTTTTTTAATTCGTATCTGTCAGATGCATATGGACTGGTCTTACTGTGGTGTGTGTACTGATAGATCCTCTGTGTGTTACGGAGGGAGAAGTTGTGCTCATATATATGGACAGATTAGTGTGTGCCCAGAGGTGTGCCAGGCCCTAAATTAATAGCAACACAAAGCTTTTTGGACAAATTCTGGGTGTATGTGACAGAACAATAAGGCAGTGGTTGTGGATTTTTCTTCGTTTTGAGAAAGCCTGATGAGATCCTGTCCACCTCTTCCAATCTCTACAGCTTTCTAGACCTTTCATTCTTTTCCCTTTCCTTTTTATTTGACAGGTTGTCCCGTGTTTTCCCTGATATGACTTCTGGGGGAAAAAAATAACTTCATGTCAGTGCAAAGGTCAAGGTATGGCAGAGTAGATTCAATGTAGTACTAAAGATTGATTATATAGCAAAATAAGTAACGCTTCTCTTTCATAGGAAATGCTCTGGGTGGCAAAACAGTTCTTACGCACTTGTAGTACTGACCAGGAGGGAGAGTGGAGGGTGGCAGGGTAGCAAGCGCTGTGCGCGCCATGACTTTCTTGTTCTTAGGCCAAAGTGAGAAAAGGGGATAAGATTTTAATTAGCAGGACCTCTGGCTCTCTAACAATAATACAGGTTAGCAGGGGTGTTTGTGGAGAAGAGAAAAAGAAAGTCTTGCACATGTGATAGAAGACCTGGAGGTGGCTTATTAGACACAGATTCAGTCTTGAAATTTGTTCATGAAAATGCAGTGTATCCTTCTGGTGAAATGTAAGTCAGTGCTAGGAATTCCTAATTTCTGTTACCACAGTGCCTGCCAAACCAAGTTATGTTCTAGGTCCCCACCAGTCTAGAAATCATAAGAGAAGACAGGAAAATATGATTCTCCTTCAAGGTAGCTGTCTCCTAAGCAGGAGAACGATGTTGGACAAGTTCCCCGTGTTCAACATGAGTCAGAGCAGGAGGTATCAGCAGGGAGTGCAGAGACCCATCAGAGGAAATGGGCTAAGAAAACAGTGTTTGGAGCAGTTTGTTTTCTGTGACTGTAAAGGGCAGAGGTGTGTCTTTTACAAGAAGCAAGAACTAGTAACTGTGTATATTGCAATAAAAAAGGAAGTGAGTTTTAATGTGTATGTATGTACACAGAGAGACCACACAGTCCCAGATGTCAAAGGCAAGTTTATGGCTAGAGAATGAGTTGCAGTATCAGTTTTGACAGTGATTATGAAAAGGTCAAGGGAAACCTCGGGAAGAGGTGCAGTGGACTGCGTGGGAGATGTTGAACAGGAATGGGTTCACTTCTGAACCGGTAACAAGTAATTCTTGATCTCCTTTCACATCTGAGTTTGTTGAATATGCTGATAAGGTGGGAAGGTATGAGATCAAAGAGCTTTTTTGGTTTGGGGGGGTGGTTGTTTAGTTTTTTTCTTCCTTGGTAAAATGGGGGAGCCGAAGTTCGTAATGTGAAAGCCTTTGTTTTTAATGTGAAGCCAGGGGAGACTGAGATGTGCGAAAGATGAAAGAACACGAAAGTGTGTCAGCGGGAAGCAAAGGGAGCTTGGAGAGCAGATAGGCTTCCAGGCAAGAGCAGCCAGACAAGAGCAGGCCAGGGATTTAACCGGCCCGAAAAGGGCTATCAGAAGGTGCCTGTGGAAGAATAAGGACAGAATATGCTTCCCTGACCTGCCCTCCTAATGTCCATCCCAGGACAGAAGGGAATTCTGGTGAGCTACTCAGTAAGCAGCAGTGATGTAGCCTGAGAACCCGCTGGAAAAGTTGCTGTGACCGCAGGTCGTTGTCCAGTAGCGCAGGTGGCAGAACTGCAGGAGGAAAAAAGGGGACTCACTGTTACTTCAGTAGGAGTAAACGTGGCCATTTACAATTTTGCTGAACTACTCTCAGCACAGGAGTAGAAACAAAACCAGGCTTTGGGGTGGGCTCAGCCAGGCTTGGTGGCTTGGCTCAAGCAATACGAGAAGAGTGTGGCAAAATAGGTAAATGCAGGGGGGGAGAGCGAAAGAGGGTTGTCATCGCTCTGCACACCAGTGGAAGGAGGGCTGGGAACTTAATGGGAAGCTGTTAATTTGAGTGGGTACAGTCACTGTGTTTTCGATGTTTTATTGATAAACATTTTAAGTAGTGAAGAACTGATGGGCACGATAGCAAATAAATTTGGCAAATAATCAAACTGACTTAAATAAGATCTCTAGTACACGATAGATGTATCAGAATAAATCATTCATCTGAAGTGTGTACTTGGAAATAAAGTAAAATAGAATAGAATAATTAAGCAGTTTTTGTCTCAAAATAATATCCATATGGTACAGTCGCTCAGAAAGAATTACAGATAACGAACACTATGGCAGATTGCTTGTTACAAGTTTCTTGGACCCAAATTCTCAAGGTTTCCATACAACCAAAGAAACAGTATTTTTGATCAGCCTATTTTTGCTTATTCTAGATAAAGACTTTTTTTAAGCTAACTGTTCTCAGCCATGCTTTCTTCAGTTGTACAAATTGGTGTAGTCAAACCTTGCTGATACTTCTGATGGGATCGGATGGCCTTGTCCACTAATGGGTGTGTAGGGTTCCTATTGTGTGTCCTCGGAACTACAGAAAATAAAGCGGCCTTCTCTGAGGGAACTGCAGCGACCATTTCAGTATATTTGGGCAGAAGAACTATTTCCTGACAGATAAAACCAAGTTAAAAATTGCCCTCCAGGAAAATTGAACATGATCCCTTCTGTGTAAGTGACATTGTGAAAACAGCCTGTGCAGAAAGCTGGGCCTGTGTTGGTGGCTGTTGGGAAGTCTTCCACCAGGCCCAACTGAAAACTCACTTCATCAGTGAGAGCTTTTTAAGTGAAAATAAAGCCAAGTAGCATCTCACGAAGTGGCAATTGAGCTTTTGAAGTTACAATTCAATTCAATGTCATGTTCATTCTTGCAGTTTCCCATTCCAGCATTGTCTAATGTCATGCTTGTGTTTGTACTTCTGCTCATCGGTTGCTAGCATTGTGTTGACTTTATTGGTGTGCTGTGTGTGTTCCCTTCAGTGACAGCATCAACGTATGTAGATGATAAATTTGTGTTTGCACAGACGCCTTTTGAAAGAGGACAGCGAGTGTTACGTCTGTCCCGTAAGCTCACCTGCCGGCTGGCACAGCGCAGTGTAAGATTTGCCATGTGGGCAGGAGAAATGCCCTGCTGAAACTTGGGAGGCAGCACACAGCCAGGAGCACAGTCCTTCGTGTTGCCTGGTGTCCATTGGGGTGCCTGCAGCGGGTGAATCTTACTCCAGGCTTCTCTCCATGCAGAACCCTTCAGGTCATGGCGGATCCTGGAGGCCAGCTGGGTCCCAGAACCTGGTTCTGTGGAAAGCGATATCTTTCCATGGGGTGTTCTTTCTGTGTCGTAAAGAAAGAGCAGAAACTGCTGGTTATCTAAACTGCACCTTTGTTGTAGTGGGAAAAATGTCTTCGGTGGGAACTAGTGTATCTTACAGGGATACGTGGCAGGGAAAAGATGTATTTTAAATAAGATCTTACTCACCTTTTTGGTTGGGTGATGAGCTGTGAGCTTGCAGAAATCTGTTCCCAAAGACAGGACTAATTAAGTGTGGAGTTCTTCCCAGAGAAACAATGCCCTTACATACTTTGCCACAATGGGAAATACTACAGACTGTTGAAAGGCAGTGCCGAGGTTAGCTGAGAACACGTGTTGTCCTCTAGCTGATTGGGGCACGCAGTCTATGGAGCTGAATGCTTCATCAGCTCGCGGTCAGCCTTGAGAATTGCAGGCTGTGCTTGGCAGTTGGAGATGATACAGCATACAGCACATCACCCTAAAGAAAAAAAGCAATGCTCTTTGGGGAGGGAGGTATGCTATTAAGAACCCATCAGTACTTAAGTTTATTAATTGCAAATCTGTCCGTGCCTTTCATTGAAAGGCTAAACCAAGTTGAGTTCTCTGTAAGAGACTGCCCTTCCTCAAAGTGGGCTGGGAGTCCCTCGAGGTTTCAGTGCAGGGAAAAAATCTGGGGGCTGTGTAACTGGTAGGAGAACTTGTACACGCTGTAAGCACAGTTAAAGCTCATACCATTTGAAGAAACCCTGCAGAATTTGGTTGTTCAACATAGTTTAGGTGAGTGATGAAGGTCCAGCTGTATTTCTGCAATCCTGATTGACTGTCACGAGCCAAGAGTTGCAGCAAGGATTTGCCTCTCCAGTGGAGCAGCCTGCTGTATGCAGTAGTCCCAGCAAGTGGTCGACAGACCAGTATCTGTGATGCCAGGGTGACTGCCGAATGAAATAGCCTTAATGTCTATATTGAAAGAGCAAAAGGCAATTGCACCTGCCAAGCGAACCTAGGGTCAGCCTTTCACTGTGGAAGTTTTATCTGGGATCTGAACTTGATGCTTCAGAGAAAAGGGCAGAAGTACAATTTTCTTCTTTTGAACCCTTGTCCAAGTTGATAGTATATCATCTTTAACATTCTCAAAGGGGTAGTAAAATACCTGGAGATTTTCTTCAATTGTCTTTGCAAATATGAACCCTCATGATGTTACTCTTCCAGTCGTACAGAGCAAGAGCTGTGTTTGAAAACAGGAGGCCTTTGAGATAGCTGAAGTACCAGTAGCTTTCAAAAATCTTTATCTCACTTTGTTTTTCCCTTTTGGCCTTGAGATGTATTTAATTCATTTTCCCCGAGTTTTGCTACCGGTTCTAAACACAGTGTTCTTTTAAAAAGTAAAAATGAAATATTTTTTTTCCCCAAGAACTTGTAGTGAATTTATAGCAGCAAAAAGGAATTACATGTCCTGCTTTTTGCTAAATAACTGTATGAGCTATCCAAAGCTCTGGAGTTTGCTTAAAAAACAAAACACACAAACTGCTGTAACTTCAATAGTGTGCTTCCAGGTATATCTGAGATGTACAAAATTCTGCCAATTTTTGTTTCGGATGGGTATTGTTTTACTGTTTTTAATGTAAAACCTCCAGTATTGCTTGAAAGAATGAATTTATGGTGCTTGGTTTAATTTAAAATCTGAAATCTCGTGCATACAAATGCTATACTACGTTAAAGTAACAGTATTTTAAAAAACAAAATCACTTGGTCTGTCCAGGGAGGCCAGTTGTCTTCATAATTTTCACCTTGTCCTTTGTAAGTTTGTTCTGGGATATAACTGGCTTTCTGATATGAGTTGTTTAAGCTTCATGCAGATTTTTTTTTTTTTTTAAATCACTTATTTGCAGGTGTTGTTCTAAAGGATAACAGCTGTTAATTTACATTACATTTTTCCGCAGTAAAGCCTATTTTCTTGTTTTGCAGTTTTTTTGGCAAAAGCTCAAAAGTTATTTCTATATTGATGATCAGTTACATGCTGGTAACACCTCCATTTACTAACTGGTTTTGCATTGCTCACGAAGGCCCATATTGTATTATGTAAATGTTCATCTGTGGATTAGTAATGACTTCCACAAACGGCAGACAGTGTGGTATAGAGCTATTCCTAACTGTATTTTATTTTTCCCTTCTGGAAGTAACTTGTCCTTATATCTTGTGTGGACATTTAACTGAAAATATACTTGAGAATGTCCTGACACATGGCACTGACACACTGGAGTGCATTTCCTTTGCATGCGGTTGTATTAATTAATCAATTCTAATCCCAATGTGAATTTAAGGTCACCTTTTAAAAAGCAGGCTAGACATGCACATTTTTTAACACAGGAAGATACGTTTGGGATTGTCATTTAAGTATGTTGCTTTTAAAAGTGAAAATGTGAATCCCACTCCTGTTATACCCATATATAAAAAAAAATATTTTTCTCTTTATAGAACTGACAGTGCATCAGCTGACCAGGACAATTTAAAATACTCCTCATCCAGAGATCGGGGCAGTTCTGCCTCCTATGGATTACAACCCTCAAATTCAGCTGTGGTGTCTCGACAAAGACACGATGATATCAGAGTCCACACTGACATACAGAATGAAGAAAAAGGTACACAGATTGCTGTTTGATGTGTAATTAACGAGGGGACATTCAGAGAAAGGCAGTAAACTTGAAATGGTTGAGAAACCTTATTTCCTTTAAAAAAATAAAAATAAAAATGCAGTGAGCTGATACAATCCCCTTTTATCAGGGATCAAAGAAAAGCTGTGGCTGATGTGAGTGGTGAGACAATATGCGATTGCATTAAGAGAAGAATATGAGAGAAGTCATAGTATATTAGCAGATTAAGCACGTTTTCCTGAGGAGTAGTATTCTGGGTATGTCTGGTCTGGAAGCTGTAATTTTTTCCTGCATAGTGTCTAGTGCTTCTGGTATTGAAAATGGGCTGCCTGATTAAATGGACTACTACTCAGATATACAATTTTTGCAGCTTTACTGAAGCAAATTGGAATCTTAGTTTGGGGATCAGATCTGTGTTTTGTCGTGAATGGAAACTTCTACTTTTTTTCTGCCTGTCTTTTCTTTGGGGAGGGGGGGAATACTTTCTCTAAAAAAACAGCTGAAAATTTAAAATAGTATCCATTATGAAAAATAAACCTGTATTCTGAATTCTAATACAGAGATGAAATATGAGTATTTTTTTACTTGTACAATCACTTTCTAGGCCACGTTTTCTTCAGACATGCAGGATCAGTGAACTCCAGATCTCAGAGTAATATTTGTGTGAAGTTTTTGTTTTGGAACCTCAGAAGCATTTACACTCCCCCATCTTGTCTACTCTAACTTTTGTAAACAACTGCATTCTGCATCTCAGGGAAAGTTACAGCTGAGTGCAGTGATGCTAATTTATTTTTTTACAAGGAATAAGTTCTGTGAGTAGGATAAATGAGCATGAAACAGGTATTTGTTTATATGCATACCTTGTGAACCTTCAGAGCTTGTTAATTTTAGCAGAGAAACTTATTAGAAAGCAGATACATTTATTTATCAGTGTGTTTGCTAATGTGGAGAGTTCTACTGTGATTCAAACATGCTAGGTAATTCTTAAATACTTAGAAATGTGGTAGGAGTATAGTGAAATGGTAAGGTTTATACGAGTTCAGTAAGGTAGTTTTTTGTGAAGATGTTGGGAAGTGCCAGCTGAGAAGAAAATGTACCTCCCTCTCCCTCAAGTACTGTATTTTACAGGGCATGCTCTGCTAGCTCAGCACCTTATCTCAGCTATTTTGTTTGATTGTGACTTGAAAAGAGATGATTAGGATATTCTGTACTGTAAAACCAGAGTTCAGGTATTTCTAATTCGTTTTTATTTGGGGAGAAACTTGTAAGCTTACAGATGCCAAGTAGTGCCTTTAACTGAGAATTTTCAGTTACTCTGCTGGAGTCTGCCAACATGGAGTTTTCATCTTAAGAACTTTTAGCTTTTCTCTTCTAGATGACAGTATGTCATAATAGACATAGAATCTTTCAGAAACTTTTCCAATTACTGGTATTGAAAATAAAAATTACTTCCAACTTGATCATTTCTGGAAGTTCTGTTCTGAAAATCCCCAAGGCTGGGCAGTTCTGCACTCTCCCTTAGCAGCCTGTTTAGTTCTCCTGGTAAAGAATTGTTTTCTCATATCCAGTTCAAATTTCCCTTGTTACAATTTATGACTGTTGACTCCTGTCCTTTTGCTCTG
Organism: Aythya fuligula; assembly: GCF_009819795.1. Taxonomy (NCBI): domain Eukaryota; kingdom Metazoa; phylum Chordata; class Aves; order Anseriformes; family Anatidae; genus Aythya; species Aythya fuligula. Next base: position 8,746,314 of record NC_045573.1, read on the forward strand.
CATCTCTAAATTATTTTTTTTTTAAACCATCTTTCACATTAATTAGTGGAAGACTGCAGCTAGATCTCTCACCTTTGTCTTCTCTCCTTTACTTTACAAAATAAGACAGGTGAATTTGCAGATGTAAGTTTTTTAAACTAAATCAAAGGCCTCCTGGGGTTTGCTTATAAAGATGAGATATTCTCTCTTTCAGCATCATTTTTCTGCCTTTTGGTTTTATTGCTATATGATGTGCTCATCCTTACTGGAAAAAAAAAAGCTAGTATCCATGTTGTAGTATCTGTGTATTTCTGCTAAATTTAATAAGTGACATAGCTCATTGTATTCTTAGTTGGTCTCAGATTTGATATTTAAATTGACTTATTTAACTTAAGAGTAATTTTAATTAAAGATTTTGAAAAACTTTTCAGACCAGCAGATAACTGTCTGAAGAGAATAATAATGTGATATTTACAGCCTTAATGCCTAGAAACCTAATTATTGCCCTGCTGTTTCTAATTATTCAAAAAATGGCAATTTTATGTTTGATATTGTTACCAAAAATGTACTCTGTATACATCAAGAGATAATGCAGGTTTGGTTTAATTCATTTCAAATAATGTCAGAAATACTGTAGCAAATACCAATTCCTTAGCAAGAATCCAAAAACAACTGGGATTTTTTTGTGTGCACTAGAGGGAGTGTATGAAATAACTTCAAGAACTCTCTCTGTACTTGGTAGCATGTATATTTTTGATAGTTGATGTCTCCACTCTGAATGCATGATTATCTGATGTCTCCAGTTAAATTAATTTTTTTGTTGCTTTGAATTTTATTGATATTCTTCTGTACACTCATAAATACGATTATTGCTGTTAGATGTTGTTTTCTTCATAGGGTGGTGTTGGTTTGTTATGACAAAATAACGTTAAGGTGGCATACGTGCTACTTTGTTTAAAAATGTAGTTTAATGTTGTAAATCAGAATAAACATAAATTATATTTACTGTAGGTGTAAGTAACTATAACTGAGATTTTGAATAGGAGTTTCTGTAATGGTAAGGCAGTTTTGTGAGTGTAAAATTGCCCAAACTTCTACTGATAGTTCTCAGCTTCTTTTTATCGAAAATTTTGCCTTCAAGATGACGTTTCTTTTTTACATCTAATAAAATCCAGATTCACCTTGATGTTTGGATGTTTTTATTCATCCTTCAGTCTCAGAAGGTTGCCTCCTCTTACACAGAGCCACCTCTCCTTGCCCCCAGGCTTACTTTTATGTACCACTGCAGGTGGAATTGTGGAAATACCTTTTTTGAAAGAAGTCTTGCATATCTTTTGTTGCTCCAGGTTTCATTTTTTTTCGATGATTTTTTCACTGCCTCAAGCAGGGAGGGCACTTTAGAAAGCTGGCTGTGCAGCTGGCCACAAACGTGAGCTCTAACACATTGAGGGAAGTACTGAAGAGGTTCAGTGGGCAATTTTATTTCTCCACAGTGTGGAGGAAGGACCTGCCCCTCAAAGTGGTGTGGCAGACTGGAGGGAAAAAACAAACAAAAAAAAAAACAACTCGGTTTCATCATTTGAGTATGTAGATACTTGGGGATCTGGGAGTAAAAACGATTGCATTACTCTGAACAACACACTTATTACTATTTAGTATCATTACTGAAGATTTACTATGTTTATCTCAAGTGGGAGAATGTAGGATTGCATGCAATTTTTTATGATAATGTCAGTATTAATGTGTGAAAATACTGACTGTTGTGTGTTCAAGGAAAGTTGTTCAATTTGTGTGTCATCATCAGAATAATCCATGACTTTCTCAAAGCTTTCTGTTATTTTGGCCATTTTACTGATGCTGTGTTGTGAATTTATAATGAAAACAGAATTGAAATTTGATTTGCATAATCAAAGAGGAAATAAGTGAATACATCTAGGCCTTGTTTAATAGCAGGTCAATGTGAAAGGCCTTGTAAAATACAAGGTGAAAAGTAATAAGAACATCAACTACAGTGAAATCTATTAAAAAAAAACAAAAAACAAAAAACACTATTTTTTAAAAAAGCTATTGCAGTAGAGTTTCATATTCACGAAAGAATGATCAGATTCCAAATGTGTGACTTGGAAACTTTAAAAAAAAAAAAAAAAAAAAAAAGATTTTTGCATGTGAAAGTGAAAAGGGAAACTAAAGAATATGGTAGAGGTTAGGACTGTTGCTTTGCATATGAATGAACTGAATAACTCAGAACATGCTACCCTACTAAATGTGTAGTTTGTTAGCCTGTTTTAATCTCACCTTGCTTCTCCCACAGGTGGCTACAGTGTCAATGGAGGATCTGGGGAAAATACTTATGGTCGGAAGTCGTTGGGGCAAGAGCTGAGAGTTAACAATGTGACCAATCCTGATTTTACCAGTGTTCCGCATGGGAATCGTGCTTTAGCCACAAAAGACATGAGGAAATCACAGGGTAAGGATTCTACAATTTTTCCAGAAAAGGTGGTTCTCCTTTGGCAACTTCTCGTGTTCAGAATGTGAAAAGTTGATTATGGTCAGGCAATCTATGTGGATTTTTTTGTAATGTACAATTTGATGATGTTGACAGAAACTGTCATCTTCAGAAATGTTTCTAAAAGAAACATAAAGGGGAAAAAAAAACAAACAAACTCTAAATTGTTTTATTTCTCTGTAAAGGTAAGGAATGGAATTTCAGAAAGGCTAAAAGAAAGGTATATTTACTGTTCCCTACACCAAGATTTCCTGCATGGGTTAGACCTCTCACCTAGAAGTCTTGTACTATCAGTTTTTCAATTTCCTTCTAAAAGCTTTTGATACCTTAATGTGGCCAAACTTGGCAGAGAGACCAAGGGCTCCAGGACAGTGAATATGCTCTTAGGTTTGTTGAAAATTGATGCTTCGGTAAAAAGTCGCCAATAAAGAGTCCCTAGTGTGGGAAAATGCCTAACGGCGAGCTCAGCCATTATCTGTTCTCACTGGCCTGCAGGTCAACAGTCATCGCATCGTACTAGCTGATTAGTCAGTGCATGTGTACTCCTGAACCAGCCACAATTCGTGCTACCTCTTGCTCAGCTGAAGATTAGAGACCAGGGAGGAGCTGAAGGCAGAAGAGGAGGAAACGAAAGGGAACCTGGAAGGGTCTTGCAAGAGGGTGCAAGAATGCTGGGCATGTATTTTGAGAAGAAAGGCTTTACTTTTCCCACAGTTTGGCTTTAAATCATGGAGGGCATTTTTTGTTTTGTTGTTTTTTTGTTTTGTTTCTTAAAAACTGTTCCAAGGACATTTGAAAGAAAATAGAAACTCAGTTATGACTAAGCACTGTCATTTATTGCATCACTTATAATTTATAAGTGGTAGCTGAGCCACTGACAGAAAAACTATGACTACTCTATGCCAGATACTTTTTAAACATACAGGGACGTGGGGTTTTACATTCTAGAGGTGAAAGAAAAGCCTATTCAGTGTTCTTTGCAGGTGGAGGAACTGAGGTGCAAGCAGTGACATGACTGCTTCAAAGGCCTGATCTTTGGAATGGGTTAAATTCTCATTTTGTAATCCTGTTCTGATATCTTCACATTAAATTTTTTCAGTGTACTTAGTGTCTTAAGTCACATACGTGCAGAGGAAAGAGAATTGTCCAACATAACTAAGTATAAATTATACTTTTAGTAGTGGAATTGTGGGGGAATTTGCTGTTAGTATTGGCAGAAAATTCAGTGTTCTGTGTATGTGAGCACCTCTTCAATCAGTAAAATGTTAATCTTGTATGGCTGAAGTCACTACCTATGACTTGTATGCTTGTATATGTATTTTGTCCTTCTCTAGATGTCAGATTTTGAGTCTCCTTGTTAACTGGGGTGTCTTCATGATGCTTTTAGGTTTCAGTAAGTCATTTTGATTTTTTTGATAGCTTCTGTAAATTGGGATTATGTTGCAACAGGATCTTTGAAATATTTTATATTGATCTCTGAAAATAATTGTATATTTTCCTGTCTGATAGGTGTGCGCATTCAGAAAGTTTAAATGTAAATGGCTGTCTTCTGTGAGTTAGTTGTCATATGGCTGACACTTTGCTGATTTTTCACAAAATGGAAGTCTTATGCAGGTGTTCATTGACCAGTGCTTTGATTGGATAGCGTCAGTCATGTTGATGGTTATTGTATTCTTTTCTGTTCTTTTTTTTTAGGTCATGATTATGGCTCAACAGACAGTTAATGGTTATTGTTTTATGGAGTAATGTCAATGTTTATCAGGCAGCAACTGATTTAAAAAAAAAAAAAGCTGCTTTTAGTAGAGAGTTTTGAACAGGATGTCTTGTTCTAGCAGCAGTGAAATGTCTCTCTTCTACCAGTAACCTTGGTAGGTTTATTTATACAGTTCTGGTTTTAGGATTTTTTTTTTTTTAATGTAGGACACTGCAATGTTTTCAAAATAAATTAGACAGTTTTCCATGAAGAGATTATAAGCAAAAAGATAAACACAGAGAAGACAACACTAAAAAGTTGCAAGATGTGGATTTAACTAATTCAAGGTTTCAAGGAAACTGGACTAATTCAGAAAAAAATTAACAAAAAATTTGGCTCTTCTAAAACTGAAGAGCCAAATAACATTTTTCAGGGGATAGGAGATAACTTGCGAAGATCTAGAGTCTGTTTATTAATAATAATAATTAAAAAAAAAAAATAGTAATACTAGCTTTCAGTATCTTCCAAACCACTGTATCCTGTTTTGCCCTTCAAGAGCAAGATCTAGTGACCTAATCCAGCTCGTGCTGGTGTACTTTCCCTCGCGCTTGTGAAGTGTCAGGGGTCAGCACAAGCTGGGAGTTAAAAAAGAGGCAGGTGACACGTACTGTGGTCCAGGGTAGCGTTCAGCAGAGTGTAGCTGGAGACACTGCAGAGTAGGCAATTCTCTTTCTCATGAGCCACATCTGTTTTCTTGAAGAGGAGAGGACTGCGTTGAGGGGCTGTCAGTGCATTGAGTTGTTCAAGGATAGATTCATCGTTTTGTTTTCAGAGGCTTCATATGTGGACAGCGTAGCAGTGAAGGACATGCAGATTCTGTTCAGCTTACTGAATGAAAGCTTAATATATGACAAGGTATTTTCCTACTAGACTGTTCGCATGGAATTATTTATGGATACCAGTTGCACATTTTACGTGTACTGTAGTCTGAATTAATTTCCACCCTAACCAAGCTTTTAAAGAACTTTTGTTCTCGTTTATGCATGTTTTGTTTCCAAACAATTCCATTTGAACTTTCAAAACAAATACAATTTTTCCCCTAAAGGTCTAGTGACCTACCAAGAAAATGATAGATGTGGGACACCACTGGGCATGCTGCGTCATTTGTAGCAGTCCTTTTCTTTCTTTTCCAAGGCTGATTTGAATTCTTTTTCCCATATGAGTCCAGCTCCCCTTTTCTGAAGTTTGGCTATGTATTGACCATTGGCAGGCAAGCCTTCAGCTACAGCTGCTAGCTGAACTCTGGGCAGAAATAAAAGGTGATCCTCAGATGCGAGCAATCATCTAGTGTGGATTGTAGTTCTTGGGATGGCAACATCACTCAGGAAGACCTCAAATATAGCTTCAGAAGATGTCTCTTCTGATCATGATTCCTTGTGTGATTCTCACCAGCCACGCAGCTTTTCCTCCACTACCGAAGACTGCAGTTTCAAGATAAAGCAAGGGAAAATAAACGTAATTCTTCCTCAGTGGATATGAATGCCTTAGTCTTCTGTAAAATCAGTAACATCTTGAAACAAGCTCTTTTCGTACCTGTCAGATAACATCTCAGCATGTCTTATGTAGATGTTCTAGCTAGGAACAAAATGTATATTTGATCCTCATACTCATCTTGCTATTTTAATGTTTGCTAAGCCTCCCTAATCTTTCAGAATGTCAGGTGTCTTCAAAGTTCATTGCTTAAACTGATGCCTGGTGAGAAACAGATTATTAAAGCTGATTTTATTCGTGTACTCTTTTAAAATTCAAAAAATAAAGACCTGGAAGTAAGGTTGAGAATATTCTTCATGACCATAATGCAGAAGGTATTCTCGTGGGAATGACTGATGTGTTACATAGCAGAGAGATCAGTCATCTGTGGTAGCCCTCTGTGTTCTCATAATAGTCACAGTGACTAAGAAAATCTTCATGTTCCATGAATCTTCTGATCTTTATCACCACAAAAATATCTAATGTCAATCTTTGGAAAAGAAACCTTGCTTCCTTCTTGTGAAAAAGGGAGAGGAGTTACTCATACAAATTTAGGAAGAATGTATTGCAAATGGTATGTAAATCAGGGAAATAGGGTTGTGACCTTCTTCACTAGTATGAGTAGCTCTGTTGGTCAACTTATAGGAAGTGTTTTCTTAAGATGCTGTTTTCCATTTTCTTGGGATGCTGCTAGTTCTCCTGTATTATGATCCGCTAAAGTAAAAGACTTAATGAGTAGCCACTGCACCTTTGCACAGATATATGCTTCCGTTCCTCTACAGATCAAGTATATATATTTTCCTTTTCAAAGCAGAACCCTTCTAGGTATCAGAAGACTAACTGTAATCTGTTTTCTTGTGCCAAAATGACAGAGAAAATGCTATTTCTTGGTGGTCGCTTGAGCCTAAATCTGTTTCTTTGCTTCAAGAAACAGCTTGCTTTCTTTTTTTTTCCAAAAGGTTTGCTTTAAATATTATTTGTTGAACTATTTTATTCATATGTTCAGCTAGAAATCCGTTTTAACCTTGATGAGGTTAAATCATTCTAGTCAGGTGCTAGTCTGTCTGCTGGAAGAGATGAAGTATTTTGGTAGCTAAATTGTTTTTTTATTTTCCTTGTATTAGCTTTAAGACAAATTATAGTAATTTAGGAAAAAAGCTAATAAACTAAAGTCTTATTGAGTATGTAAATGCCCATTTCAGGCAATATAGCTATTGTTGATAGAACACTGTAGAAACAAGAAATAATTGTCTTTTCTTTTTCAGAGCGATCGTTGTCTTATTCTGACGAGTCTCGACTGTCAAATCTTCTTCGGAGGATTACTCGGGAAGACGACAGAGACCGAAGACTGGCTACTGTAAAGCAACTGAAAGAATTCATTCAGCAACCAGAAAACAAACTGGTTAGTAGGTTTTACTTTTCCAGCACTGGAGCTTTTTACAAAACTGTGTTTTTAAAATTTGAGTATTGGGGTATGTTTTATATACAATCCAGGAAAGTGTATTCCTGGATTGTCTGTTCATTTTCTGGCATTCAGTAAACTTTTTATTGTTTGATTATTTAAGACAAACTGCCCTATTGAGTATGTGAGCTGTAGAAGTAAATCTGGCATTCATTTGTTTGGTTTTTTGATTGGTCTTTTAAATACCTTCAAGATCCTTTACCAAGAAAATAAGGAAAAAGCAAACCAAACATGCTGTTATCTTGTTCAAGAGCTGTTTCTGTATTTTAAATTAAAAATGTGCAGATATATTTACAGTCTCATGCATAGCTCGTTTTATAGTTACTGAGCTTTCTGGCTAAATGTATACAAAAACTGAGTTACAGGAGAAATTCTCATACTGTCTTATCCAGGAGCATGCTATCCCCATTTGATTCGTGTAGCATCCTCAGATGAATATCAATGCTTCTTTCAGTAGCTTCCTGTATGCTGGTCAAGGAATAAGAGTCAGTCTAATCCTTTGGAGTAAATATGACACCTCATTTTTGGAAGGATGATTATTTGTGTGGTACAAACCAATATCTCTTCTTGAGAGGAAGAATGGAAATACTAAAAAATACTTTGATTCCATGGTTTATATTCAAGCGAGGAGTCTTCTTATAATTAGTCTTACAGTAATGTTCACTTAAATCTGAATCTCACCTGGAATAAAGTTGCTCAAAGCAATTAACTGTCAATTAATTGACCATTACCTGTCAGCCTTTGAACCATAAAGGTACTGCAAGTAGAGGTTAACTTCAGAGAACATGAGAAGTGAATGGTGCTGTTTTGTTGTAATATTTTCTCAATAACTGTTCAATAGGAAGAGTTTGTGACATGGTGTGTGCTCATAGCTATGATGGAGACTGGTAGAACGAGTAGGAGGCTTCACATCACTTTGACATCTTTTTGGTAATTTGAGTTCAAGGCATGTGTACGGTTGTTTTAAGTCAGCTGTTGTAGTGGGTATTTGTCCAGATTCAGGTTGCAAGTCTGATAGCATGTTACTGGTTTTCATGAGCAAAGCTGCAATCTCATGGAAAAGAAATTACTTCTTGTTTTGCTTTTTAAGAAACAGGAATATTGCAGAATTTTCATAAATACAGATTTTTTCTAGGAAGAGGGCAGCTTCTTTGTTAAACTGTCTGTTGTGTGTAACATCATTGGCTTATGCTTCACTAAGGCTTTGCTGATACAAAAAACACTTTGCGTCCATTGAAGTTGTTTTTGGACAGAGGAACAATTTCTGACACTGGGAGTGTTGCAGAGATTTGATGCTACAGGTTTGATGTTTTAAAGGCAGTGAATTTGTCAATATCTGTGTAGAAGATACTTTTACAGTGAGAGGAGTGTAAGTGTGACAGTTGCAGCCCATGTTTTTCAGTAATTGATGCATACTTATCTATTTGGCCATCTGTTTTTGAAATTTGCGAGATTAAACTCTGTCTACGGGTATTAAAAATTAACTGCAGCATCTTTTGAAAACAATTGCTTGGTACCAGCTTCTGCTTTTCAGTCATCTTGGTTATAGTAATCATCTTAGTAGATATGTTGCCAATATTTATCAGTAAGGAAGCCCTGAATCCTTAAAGATTCCTGATGTTTATCAAGCATCTGAGGAGAAACACAATGTGCTGTCTGGAAAAAACTAGGATGTAATGTTCCAGGTGGTGAATATATATATTTTGAGTCCTTTAAACTTGAAAGGGAGCCCATGATTTTTGGGCATTGTGTAAAATGAGAAAATAAAAAGCCACCTCTGTATGTGTATCCTCTTTTGTAGGGGAGGAACAAAGTCAGTCTGTTTCATAGACCTTTGTTTTTAATGGGTTGTTGAACTGTAATATCCTCAAGTGTTTCTGAAGGATACAGGGGAGATAAAAGTATATCCCAGTGTGGATATGAATATTTAATATTACTTATCTTGAAGTAAAGTATTAAGAGGTTTTTGTCTGACACCTCTCCTTTTATTTTTGGGGGAGGGGAACGGTGGGGGGGACAACGACTTTAAGAGTTACCCACGTGTTATTTAAAAAGCAGGAGTTTAAAGTACAAGTTTAAATACCCTGATGCACGCTTGGAGGCAGTGCTGTGATAGCTTAGTTGTCTGTCTAAAATCTGTCTGCAAAAGTTGACTGTTTCTATCCATATTTAAAATTTGGTTATTTCTGTTACTCTAAGTTAATTGACCATTGGCAATTCTGCTGTTTTCCAAAGGGTGTGACCTGGATTCTGTGCACATAGGCATAAGCAGACAGACCATATGCAAGCCTAGCTAGTAGTCCAGCTTTGATTTCAAACAAAATCTTTGTTAATACACTGGCTTAGAAAGTAAATGTTTTCAAAATCTATTCTTCTTAAAAACAATTGTTCTTATATTCACAAAACACTTCTTTTTTTTTTTTTTTTTTTTGTAATTTAGGTTCATTTTTATTTCATTTCTCGGGACATGCAGGAGTTGCCATTCTGATGCCTAACTTGGTGGTGACAACGTTTGTACTCATGAGCAGGCAGAACGTTAAAAGTTTGTCACAAACTTTTTAAAACTTCTCCCAGCTAGCTAATGAGAACAAGATCAGCTATCAAGTGATCCCACAGTGTTGAGCGTAGTGTTTCATAAAGGATGGTTCTTAACCTAGCAGTCATTCTTGCAGTTCTTTACATCATTAAATTTAGTTTAACAGAGTTCTTGTTGGTCTTGGGGTCAAAATGTAGGTATGTTGAACAAAGTGAAGTAGTAAAAGTAACTAGGCAGTGCCATTGCCATGTAATACCCTTGTGTTCCAGCTTCTAAATTGTATAGAAGTCTTTTTTCCCCTCTTTTTGTAGCCTCCCTTGCAGACATCAGGCACGCTTTTAAAATGTCCGTGTGAGTTTTGAGGGGCCAAGTATGTGGACCTCCCTCCCTCCCAGTGCTCAGAACTTAACAAAAATTAAATAACATCACCGTGTTAGAAGATTAATGTTTTTCTAAACAAAAGAGAACAGATCTTTTAATTAACCTGTCAAAAGAGCTTCTTGATAGTACCTTGTTTGTAATAGCGTTGTAGCTAAATGTATTGTTTCGCAACTTACCTCTATTGTTTTTTCAGTGTGTATTAAGAAAAAAATTGGTTATGCTTATTGAGAATTAGTGGTTCATCAGTAATGTTTCATCCCTAGAAAATAGTACTCCATTTCTCTGTAAGTGTTGCCTAAGGAGAAATTCTAATACTCTAGGCTATTATCAGATCAATTAAATATTCTGCTGATACACTCAGTTACTAATGTAGACTAGGTCTTCAGGAGATGCTCCTGATGAGCTGTATGGTGAGTTGTACGTTTATGATGTAATGTTATTAACAAGAACTAAATTTAGAACAAGACTCGATAGCAGGCTGCCAGTGTATTTTCGTGGCTACTGGAAATAAATATGAAATACAACATGTAGGATAATATTGCAGTATTGCTTAATATAGTTCCTCCTAGTCTGCAGTGGCTATGGAAAGCATAATAGCATTCTATTAGCAAACAGAATTGCCAGCGGTGTTCTTAATGTGGGTGTAAACAGGACCTAGTTTGCACAAGTTATTGTAGCATTATGATGTTTATGCCTTTTATGTATCCTATATTATAGGTACTAGTTAAACAACTGGATAATATCCTGACTGCCATTCATGATGTACTCAATGAAAGGTAAGCTAGAAAATTTAAGCAGTTTAGAGGTTTTAAAGAAGAAAAAAAAAAAAAGCAATGGCATTAAGTTCTTGATTTCCAAAAAATCAAAAAGATTAAAGGATGCATTAATTTGCGTGGGCATGACAAAAATTATTAATGGGACAGAAGTGGAGGAAAGCTAAGACTCATAGGCATACCAAAGATACTATTATATTGTCTAGAGTACACTTCATGGAGAGAATTTTATTGTACACGTGTCGCTTTTATGCTGTAGGTAGCATGAATTCTCACCTACATTTAATTGGTTAGGTGTAGTATTATGCTGCAGTGGTAATCTAGCTTTTAAATTGGTCTTAAGGTTTTTGTACAACAAGAATTTTTTCTTGAATAGCATGTTGCAAGTAGATTGGCCAATTTATTCTGTTCTTTTACTTAAATTGATTTATTTCATAGAAATAATATATCATTGAAAAATTATTTCACATTTTTATTTTAACTTTATAGTCAATGTAGCAGCTAAATTGGAAGCAACTTCATTTATGCATGTATTTTTCTGCTTGAGAAAATGTTTGAATTTGTTCTTTATTTTTTCTGTTCTGCTTTAATGTCTGGAGACTCTTCATTTTTTTTTTCTCTCCCCAAAAATACAGTAGCAAATTGCTTCAAGAACTGAGACAGGAAGGAGCTTGCTGTCTTGGCCTTCTTTGTGCTTCTCTGAGCTACGAGGCTGAGAAGATCTTTAAATGGATTTTTAGCAAATTCAGCTCATCCACAAAAGATGAAGTTAAACTTCTTTATTTGTGTGCAACCTACAAAGCACTAGAGACTGTAGGAGAAAAGAAAGCCTTTTCATCTTTAATGCAGGTAAGACTACAAGTTTAAGCAGGAATATTAATGATTTTTCCAGTGCAATGCTTAAATTAACTCTTAAACTAGAATGAACAAAAGGTAATACTATGTTGACATAAGTGTAATTAAAACTGGCAGGGAACTTTGAATGGAGTTCTTTGGTTTTGTTAGAAGAAAATGTCAGGTCTTAGTACGTAATTCGATGATACTTTTTAGTGTATGTTGCAGATTCAAGATGAAGAATTTTGTTGAGAATAATAAAAAAAACATCAACAAACACATTAAAAAAAAAAAAAGTGGAATGGTACGCAGTGTATTAATTGCTTTGATTTGCCGCCTCCTATTTGTCGTGTCTAGGTTGAACTTTTTCTGGATCTAGGACAGAACAGGATGCATGCATACTTGATCCCATGGATTTAGTTCTAGGGTCTTATTTTGGGTGTAGAACTGCATTCAGGTCTGTGCTGCAGTTTAATATTTTAGTTCCACAGCCAAAAAGGTTCAGCAGGAGAAACAAACTCAGAAACAACTAATTGGTTCTTTCAAAGCCCTATATGTGATGCTTTTTACTCTTTTCCTCCCAGCAAAAAGAGTGTTGAGAAGTTTGACTTCAAGTAGCTTGCTAAAAAATGTTGAATGTTGAGTAAATCCATGTCTTTACATTGTGACTGTTTCACGTGTGTTAATGAAGTGAAATGTCTAATAGCTTTGCTTTTACTTTTTAGCTTGTAATGACTAGCCTGCAGTCCATTCTAGAAAATGTGGATACACCAGAGTTACTGTGCAAATGTGTCAAGTGCATACTTTTGGTGTCCCGATGTTACCCACACATTTTCAGCACCAATTTTAGGGTAAGCTTAATATGTCCTCTTCATTTTCTCTTAGTTAGAAGAGCTGTTGTAACATATTGGGTAACCAGCCTTCTTTTTTTCCCTTCCCCAAAACTGCTTTTCAGGACACAGTGGACATACTGGTTGGGTGGCATATAGATCACACTCAGAAACCTTCGTTGACGCAACAGGTGTCCGGTGAGTTTGTCCAGAGCTGCTCATGTCCAGTCTGGCTTGCAGGAAGTGTGGGTTTACTTACACAGGTTGGGTCCTATTGATGTGGAAGTTGACAAAACCAACATGAGTTTCTGGCTGTGTAACAATACATTTTGTTCCTAATGTTTTAGTAAATTTGTGTTTGCCATTTCATGTTGTAGATGGAAAAATTGGATGTTTATTCAGACTACATGTAAACGTCAATTCTTTGTGTGACTCCTTAAAAACTTTTAGTAGGTTTACGGGTCTTAATTCTCAAGAACTATGAAAAAATGAGCTTATCTTTGATGTACCTGCAGAATATGCTGTGGTAAAGATATTGTACTTTACAAAAATGTCATTTTTATATATTAAATTGTACCCCTGTTTTAATCCGCATGGTATTTTGATACAGGGTGGCTGCAGAGCTTGGAGCCCTTCTGGGTGGCTGATCTTACTTTTTCTACCACACTCTTGGGTCAGTTTTTAGAAGATATGGAAGCATATGCTGAGGTAAATAAGGCTTTATTATATATACATCAGAGTTTACTGTTATAAATTTTATTAAATAAATACATAGATGTGACTTATGGATGTATTACATTTATAGAAGAGGAAATTACAGAATTTTTCTGGGGAAAACAGGATCAAATTCAGAGCGTATTCAAAGTGTATATAGAATGACAATTCTGGAATGCTCGTGGATGGCTAATACTTCCACCACCTCCCCGGGCAGCCAGTTCCAATACCAAAACACTTTCTGTGAATAAATTCTTCCTGACATCCAATCTAAACCTCCCCTGGCCCAACTTGAGGCTCTTTCCTTGCACTTAGATTATTAATTGCCTATAGTAAGAATATGCATATTTACCTGATGAGGTTGGGGAGCTGGGTATATCAAAGTAATTAGTGAAACAGGAATACTTTGATTTTTAAAAACCTGAAGACATTTTGCCTCAGAGTTTGTTGGAAGAAGTGACTATTGGTGGGGAAAGAGATTCTTAATGCTTCCATACTTAATGGTAAACCTGTTTTTTAAACAAAGTAACAGGATATATTGTGCAGAAAATAATGTAGCAGGAGCTTTGAAACCTGTTAGAAAACAAAAAAATATTAAATTAACAGATACTTTGCATTGACACTGTAACCTTTGCTTGTTAATATAAACTCTGTTGTATGAAGCTGTCATTAAACCAAGACTGTTGGAAGGGATCTTAATGTATGTGTGCTCATGTATATATGCTTATAACTAGATTGTGCTACAGTCTATACGTTAACAGAAGTGCTATCAAAATTGCCTTGTTTTTACCTGCAGATTCTATGGGTAAGATTGTACTTCCTACGCAGTCTGTTTCACTAAAAGCAGAATAAATCATTCAGTTCTGCTAGTGTACTTATATGTGCACTTAGCCTTTAGCTTATTAAGTTAGCACAGTAAATCAGTGCTTATCAGCTTGTCCACTGAACTGGACAATGTGCATATTACCTGTGGAAGAGCCTTAAGGTAACATGTTAACTTAAATCACGGAGAAGGTGGTTCAAGCTAGTGTGTTTTATTTTGCAGAGGGGTAGACAATATCTGTCGTAATGAGATCAGCACTTCTGGGAAGGTTCCCAGCACTGTTGCCAGCTGGCATGAGATAGCCTGGTAGTAAACTCAGTCTCCAGATGAAGGTGGCTGCATGTAAACAGTGTATTGGGAATGGCCTCTCAAACATCCCAATGCCAGCCCCTAGCTGGGAATTGTCTGGGAGAGTGGTAAAAGTGTGCAGGCAACTGTTGCAGCAGAACATGCTACAGTGGCTTATAAATAAACCTCTGTTTTCATTTACAAGATAGCCTAAGAGCACTCTGTTGCAGCAGCTGAACTACTGAATAGAGTTCCATGTGTTCAGTGACTTGCTTATCTTTGTGTGCCTCTATCCTGTCTCTGTGAAGTTGTTGTCTAAATACATTTACAACTTTGTAGTATCTATAATGTGTCTGGGAAGTAGACATACAAAAAATAAAATTTGTGATTAAAAATAATCAGAAGTACTTATAACTGCTAATTATGTATACTGATATATAAAACATGTGCACTGTAGGACCTCAGCCATGTGGCTTCTGGAGAATCAGTAGATGAAGATATTCCTCCTCCTTCAGTGTCCCTGCCTAAACTGGCTGCTCTTCTTCGGGTGTTCAGTACTGTGGTGAGGAGTATTGGGGAACGCTTCAGCCCAATTAGAGGACCTCCAATTACGGAAGCATATGTAACTGATGTAAGAATTCAAGCTTTGGTTTTTCTTTGTTGCTGACATGATTTATTGCCATACAATGACAGTTTGTTTTGTTTTTTTACTGTTTATTTATGTTGAGTTGTGTGCATGTTTGATAGTTTATAAATGTGTATTCTCAGCTTTAAGCAAATGTATTTCCTTGAAGAAATACGCTGTGGGAATTGTATTAAATATTAAGACATACGTTGTGACAGTGGCATATTGGAATCATATGTAGCAGAAACCAACAATTTTGTGTAGGCATTTTGATTTTGTGTAGCAGGGTTCGTGTCTGTGTTACTTGCCTTTGTAACCATATTGTTGCCATTTATTCAAATTCAAATTGTGTAATGTATAAAACGTAGTTTTTATTTTATTCATGCTGAAATTGCATATAAGCCAAATATAACAGCAAAGCCCTTTTATTCTAGAGAGAACTTGTACAATAGAATAGTGAAAAATCAGTAAAACATGAAAAGTCACTGCTATCCTTCTGTAACAGGACTTGTAGAGTGTGTAAATGACTTCCAAATAGATTAAACAAAGAATCTTGCAGCTCATCCATCAATAGCCACACAATTGGAATATATTCCTCTACAGAGTTCTGTTAGGGACAAAAAAACTTTCTCTGATAAATAATGGTATGGACTTCCCAATTAAAGCCAAGACAGTTATGTAACTTGTCTTAATCTGCAGAGGATTCTGGTGATGCAAGAAGGTTTATCTAAGCCCTTAACTGAGTAAGAAACCAAGCAGTCAAAGGTACATTTATTTTCTTACACGTTTGGGGTGTGACGCCATGATGTACGTTATTCAGAATATTCTTTTAACAGAATATAGCTTGCTGCAGATATTATGAGATAGGATATCAAATGGAAATTCCGTATAATTAAATAGCAAGCAGTTACTCTTTTTTAAATTGATCTTAATTTAGGGGTGTTCTTCTTAATTTTCTAGGTTCTGTACAGAGTAATGAGATGTGTGACTGCAGCAAACCAAGTGTTCTTCTCTGAAGCAGTACTCACAGCTGCCAATGAATGTGTTGGTGTTTTACTTGGTAGTCTAGATCCAAGTATGACTATACACTGTGACATGGTTATTACATATGGATTAGATCAAATGGAAAATTGTCAGACGTGTGGCACTGATTATATCATTTCAGTACTGAATCTGTTGACACTGGTTTGTATTTATTTATTATTATTAATGTTATAATTAGAAAATGTTATTTTTTTAAGCAAAATGTTTTTTTTCTGCATATGTTTTATTTATTTAAAACTCTTCCTGACCGCAAGCAAGAAATCCTTCTGTTTTAATTCTTTAATGTAGTTTATGCTGCTAGCTTGTTTATGCTGTTGGGTTGTTATGCTTTTAGTTTTTAGTATGAGTGCTTTTTTCCTCTGCATTGCTTGGCTTTCAGTCTCTGCAGTTGATACCCCCATCTGATGAATTTCAGAACCTTAGTGCTAATATGTTCTATTTATCTACTATATATCTGCTTATGGTGTGACCTGAGAAATGAAAACATAGCTCTTAAAAGTAGGTCATAAGTTTTGAAAGCCCATATGGATGCAGGTTATTCAAGCAATTTTCTCTCTTAGCTGTCATGTTAAAGCCTGAAAGTAATTCTCTGCATGTGCATTTGAGAAAGAAAATACAAAATACTTGTGTTATTGGGAAACTTTTTTCTAGCTATAGTATATAGAGGCTAGAAAAACTATTTTGATTCAACTTCAATAATCTGTGTTGTAATAAAAAATTGGATAGTTAAAAGTATTTATTTTGTGTTTTATCTCCAGATTGTTGAACAAATAAATACAAAGCTACCATCTTCGTTTGTAGAGAAATTATTTATACCAGAGTCTAAACTACTTGTACTCCGTTATCATAAGGAAAAAGAGGTAAGAGTGACTTTACAGGTGTATTACAACAGTCTTAATGCATTTAAAACGTATTTTTTAAGCTGGAAAATTCTATTCATCTTAAATAAGCTATGAGAAAGCAGATGTAGCTAGTTCTTGCTTTTGGCATTTAGATTTGATAAGGAATTGGTAAGTTTACTGTCATACCAGATAGAGAGGTCTGTAGATCATGTGGCATTCATACTTGGTGTGCACTATGTGGGTGGTCTATAAAGCTATCTACGGATTCTGTGAGTAGTACCTAATTACAGAGAGATGAAGACAGGTGTGAGTACCAGACTAGGCTATTCATAGATAAAGAATCATAGCTTTTAATTCTGTGTTGGCAATTAATATATTTTATGATTTGTTATGGTTTAACCCGGCTGGGTAGTTGGCTGTTCACTGTCCCCTACCCCCACAATGAGAGAGAACTGGGGAAAAAAAAAAAAAAAAAAAAAAAAAAGCTTGTTGGTTGAGATAAAGAGTTTAATAGGACAGAAAAGGAAGAGAAACAATAATTATAATAATAGTAATAATAACATGTACAAAGCAGGTGATGCACATTCCAATTACTCACTGCCTGCTGACTGATGCCCAGCCCTTTCCCAAGCAGCAGTCCCCACTCCCCACACTGGCCAGCCACCCCATACAATTGCTCAGTACGACATTGCATGGTATGCAATGTACACTATTCTCATCCTAAACCCAAAACACAGCACCATACCAGCTCCTACGAGGAAAATTAACTCTATTCTAGCTGAAACCAGGAGATAATTTCGGACTAATCAGTTGTTTCTTTATTTCATACTCCCAAGGTTGTTGCAGCAGCCCATGCTGTATATCAAGCAGTTCTGAGCCTGAAGAACATTCCTGTTTTGGAGACTGCTTACAGGTTGATTCTAGGAGAAATGACCTGTGCCCTAAATAGTCTTCTCTATAGTTTACATCTTCCCGAGGCCTGTTCTGAAATCCAGCATGAGTCTTTCAAGAAGCATGTATTCAGTGTGGATAATGCAAAGTTTGTTGTTATATTTGACCTCAGTGCCCTAAGTACCATTGGAAATGCTAAAAATTCATTAATTGGGGTGAGTAAAAACTGTACAGATCATTTTTAATACTTCTTGCACAAATTCACTTTAACTTAAAATATATCATAATATATTCCACTAGTAGTACTTATGTATGATTAAAATGATCGTATTTGTTCCCTAGTAGGTTATAGTAAAAGATGTCCAGAATTAAAACCTAGAGGAAATGGAACAGGTGGTTTTTATATCTAGTTTGTGCATAATGAAAAGTAGTTTCTAGGGAAGAGTGTCTTACCAGGGTGATTCTTAGATTGATTACAATATTGTCCGAGTAATTCTACTTTGTGAAAAGCGAGACAGATAAAATCATCTTCAGTGTGTCTGCTGGTAGTATATCAGCCACGTGAAAATATTTGTTACAGTTTGTTCCAAATAAAAACAATATGCTTTTAACATATTGTAATTACTTTCTTTCCCCTTTTTTAAACTGAGAAGATTATGAAATTAATGGAGTTACTGTCACAGAATACATTAAATTAATTAAATTAATTAAAAATTAACAGTATGGAAGCTACAGTTCAAAATAGATACTATTTATTATGTTTCTGTGCTTATGTTGCAATTTTTCTTACAGATGTGGGCCCTTTCACCAACTGTGTTTGCACTACTGAGTAAAAATCTGATGATTGTTCATGGTGACATAGCAGTTCATTTTCCTGCTGTCCAGTATGCAGTACTGTATACATTATATTCACATTGTTCCAGGTATGAAGACTAATAATTCATCAGTATTTTAAGAGGACTAGGATAGACTTACTTGAATGGAATATATTGTTGGGGGGATAAATTTGAGACTATTGCCATTAAGGTTTTGCCCAAACTAGCCTAATCAGTTTTTACTTTCATAACTTGTAGATAAATGCTAATAAAGTGTATCCTGCCTTAAAATTTATCATTTTATTCAAAGTGGGGATTAAGAGTCTTGGGTTTGAATAGAGATAACTGAGGGAGAACTTTGAGAGTGAATAACAAAAGATTGGTTACTATTTTGCTTACTAGGAGGGGCAATGAAAAGCAAACAACAGATTTAAGCACACTTTGGACCTTGTTAATGTTGTCAAAACTAAAGG
This sequence comes from Aythya fuligula, assembly GCF_009819795.1. Classification (NCBI taxonomy): domain Eukaryota; kingdom Metazoa; phylum Chordata; class Aves; order Anseriformes; family Anatidae; genus Aythya; species Aythya fuligula. Next base: position 8,765,353 of record NC_045573.1, read on the forward strand.
AATTACACTAGTTCTAAAGTTATTTTGTACATACTTCATTTTGGGTGAATTTTCATTCTGCATTTGACATCAGCCACCATTGAAACCAGGTTATTGGACTGCATGGACTGATGTAAAACTACAGCTTTGTTCTTTTAGTCCAAGCATCAAAATACTTGAGTTTTGACATAATGTTATTATAATGTTGTGTGTATATATAACTTTACAACTTTCTTTTTCTCTTGTACGTTTGGATGAAGTATTCATTTTGTTTTTAATATTTTTTTCTTTGCCATCCAGGCATGACCATTTCATATCCAGTAGCCTCAGTTCTTCCTCTCCCTCTCTGTTTGATGGAGCAGTTATAAGTACTGTAACCACAGCAACAAAAAAACATTTCTCAATCATACTAAACCTTTTGGGGCTACTGCTTAAGAAGGATAACCTTACTCAAGATACCAGGTAACTATCATTTTCTTATTAATCAGGAGGTGTTTTTATCAATAGAATATCTTAACTCAGAAAATAGGTCTTATTTTTGTCTGTAAAGCTTAGGGTAACTTTAACCAATGAAGTATGTATTTCTTATGAAACACAAATAACAATATCTGGGAGGGGAGGAGGGAGCAGAAATAGGTACTCACTTCTATTTACAAAAATTATGAAAATGGAAACTACTATAAGATCTATACATTAAAAGCAGAGCCATCAAACTTTACTGAAAGGATGCTGATCTGTAACCTGAAGTGTAATTTAAGGTATATTGAAAGATAGCTTTCTGTAACTGCATAGAGCAACTAATATTTTTCCTTTTTTGTAGGAAACTACTAATGACATGGGCTTTGGAAGTGGCTGTTCTGATGAAAAAATCAGAGACATATGCACCTTTATTCTCTCTCCCATCTTTCCATAAGTTTTGTAAAGGACTTTTAGCAAACAGTAAGATAGAACTAACTTCTATTTATTAACTGTCTTTTATGTGGCATGATTCCATAAGTGACTGTGATTATATGATTAATTTTAGGGGTACCTCTGGTTTGTGTGGCACAAGGACTTACTCTCCTTCTGTCCTTTCTCTTAAACACATCCCTACCTATTAGGCAAACGATTATTTTCTTAAAATAATACTTTGTGATTGTGATGTTAATCTCCAAAACCATCAGTGATGTGCCAAATCCTGCAAGTAAGATTTTGTGTTACTCAATCAAAAACAGTGGAATGTTTCCATAACTTGTTATATTGTTCTGGATCTCAAAATATCCTGGAAATAGCTTGTACCAAAAGCATTTGTTCCTATAGTAGTAGCAAGAGCAATAACTTCCCAAGGCTTGCAGTTAACTAACTTGATCTTAGTTTCTTCTTACTGAAAATATACTATGCATAATGCCAGTGTATGGAGGCCATAAGGAAATTAATCTTGTCATTGGTCAGAATAGGCCACATAAGTAACGTATAAGACAAGTGACTTTCTTTTACTAAGTATTTACCTGGTACAGTAAAACCAGTTAACTAAATCAAAATAAAGCGTAAAGCCTGTGTCTATACTAGCTGTGCTGTAAAAATGTCTAGGTGCTCCTCTACTACCAGAGTAATGTGTAAATTATCTAATTCAAGCCAAGTGACATTTTCCTTTTAATTCCTTAATTCAGCACTTTTGGAAGATGTGAATATTTGTCTTCAAGCATGTAGTAGCCTCCATGCCCTGTCTTCGTCCCTACCAGATGACCTTTTACAAAGGTAATGGCACAGAATTATGTATGTGGTTTGAATTATGCTGTTAATGGAAATGTTATGACCTTTTTTTCCCCTCTTTTGGTGATGCAGATGTGTTGATGTGTGTCGTGTTCAACTAGTACATAGTGGTGCTCGTGTAAGGCAAGCTTTTGGAAAACTTCTGAAGTCAATTCCTTTAGATGTGGTGTTGAGGTAAGTTGTTCAGATTAACTTCAGTATAGATAATGGTTTGGTTTCTTAATGAAAGTTACCTGAAAAATTCTAGGTGAACGTTACCATATTTTCCAAATTTAAAATCAAAATGCATAACAAGATGTCTTAATGTCTCTTCTACTGTGTTGCAGATTTAAGAACAGTAGTTATTACACAAAGTAATTAACAAATTTGATAAACAGTGCAGTACTTCTTGCAGCAAATATGAATAGTTCTAAGGTCCATGTTATTCAGAATTTTAGCAATACTATGCCCTGCAGTCTGTCTCAAAGACCTGAACTCTTAAAAGCACTGTGTCTTATCACCAAAGAGTATATTTATTTCCAGTCATTATATATGCATATGTATATCTTCTTTTGCATAACTTTGTTTCAGATTTATTCAATAACATGACTTGTTTTTCCCCCTCTTCCTGCAGTAACCGTACCCACACAGAAATACAAGAAATTTCTTTGGCTATAAGAAGTCACATGAGCAAAGCTCCAAGTAACACATTCCATCCACAGGATTTCTCTGATGTCATTAGTTTTATTTTATATGGAAGCTCTCATCGAACTGGGTAAGAACTTCTTTTAAAACTGAAATTCATTGATGTTGAATTGATAATGAAGAATTCCAAACTAGTTTAAATTTTATAACTATTGTACAAGTTACATTGCTTTCAGTTCTTTACCTTTCTCTTTAAGTATTTATAAATACCCTCAATACACAATTTTGTAAATATTTGCATTATGTACATGGCTGCTGAAAACAATCTTGAGAGATTTTGACAGCAATAGATAGGTGATCTGTGTACATTACAATCTTGTTACTATATGAACTTCTGTTCTGATTTTTTTTTTTTTTTTTCAGGAAAGATAATTGGTTAGAAAGGCTGTTCTACAGCTGTCAAAGGCTAGATAAGCGAGATCAACCAACCATCCCTCGTAATCTGTTGAAGACTGATGCTGTTCTTTGGCAATGGGCTGTCTGGGAGGCAGCTCAGTTTACTGTTCTTTCAAAGTTACGAACTCCTCTGGGTAGAGCCCAAGATACATTTCAAACAATTGAAGGTAATGTAAAGAATATAGCTTATTCTCATGGAATTTCCTTTTATGTAAGGAAATTGCAGCTAAAGAATTTCATGTCCAAGGCAGTGGCTTTATTTTTCAGTGATTATAGATTTTTAGCATGTATTTGTCTGATGTATCAAGAGATGCAATGCCAGAATAGCAGTTGCATAAGTGCTATTAATTTTTGAGAGATTTTACTTTGTGTGTCACAAGATAACAATTCTAAAGTATATTTGATAATTTTTTCCATGTCTTGGTAAAAATACATAGGTATTATTAGGAGCCTTGCAGCCCATACGTTAAACCCAGATCAAGATGTTAGCCAGTGGACTACTGCGGACAATGATGAAGGACACAGTAGCAACCAGCTTCGGCTTGTTCTCCTTTTACAATATCTGGAAAACTTGGAAAAATTGATGTACAACGCATATGAAGGATGTGCCAACGCTCTCACTTCTCCACCCAAGGTTTGTCTGTCTTACGGTGCTGATGTTACTTGAAACAGTCTACTGAATGAACAATGTTTTCAGGGTTGTCCAGGTCTTAACTGTGGAACTTTTTGGATGCTGCGGTTAAGCTTTGTTTGCTAGCATTTAATCTCATACTCTTATTAAAGGAGAATAATATCTTCTAATGCAAGTTGGAGACTCTTAATTTGTCTGGCTTCGTAATTTTATTCTGAGAAAGCATGCGAAAACGAGTTATTTCTGGTGCATAAACTTGCATAGAGGTACAATAGTAAGCAATTCTGTAGTACGTCTAACTTGTAGGTTATCAGCAGTATAAAGAAACAATTATTTGAGACCAGATTGTCATTTGAAGTATTTATAAACAGCATACATTTTTGCATAGTATCAGCTGTAAAACGTTCTTCACTGTTGAAATCAGTTAATTACCAGATTTCAGTGTGACAGTAAAATATAATTTATAGTTAGTTCACTTCAAGATTTTTAGCTTGCTGATATGCCTGGCCAGTTGCAAGCCGTGCAAGATTTAAGAATGCCTGTATCAAAAAATTGAAAATGCAGAACTTAATCTGTTTCTTCACCCCTCAGTTGAAAATTCAATTGCAGCAGCAAAACCTGTTATGACTTTGGTGTTTATAAATATTATGTACTTAATGTAATTATTTTGATTCATACACATGAACAGTATTGTGAAAATGTTACTTTTTCCTGTTTTAAAAGGTTATCAGGACATTCTTTTATACTAATCGCCAGACATGCCAAGATTGGCTGACGCGGATTAGACTTTCCATCATGAGAGTTGGATTGCTGGCTGGCCAGCCTGCTGTGACAGTCAGACATGGTTTTGATTTACTCACAGAAATGAAAACTAATAACAGTCTATCTCAGGTACTATCTTTTTCAAATTTTGCAGACTGTCATGAAAATACTCCCACTATATTATAAAAACTAAGCTGAGGTAATCAGTTATTAAGAATCTCTTACAAAACATCTGGTTCAGTATTTACTCGAAAGCAACATTTTAAACTCATGCTTCTGTTCTGACAGATTTCTGCATTTAGGTGATAATGTGGGTTAGAGGTTAGGGTGTACTGTGTGCATTTGGTCAAATACTTCACATAAATGAATGATACAGTTCATTGAATGTGAATTGAGTGGTTCCTGTTTAAGCAGAAAGTTCTGCTTGATGCTCTTGCTGTATTAATGTGAGGAGTCTTGTGGTAATGTCCTTGACTCCCTCTTCTGAGCAGGAAGGGGATGTATCATGAGGCAATGTTTCCTATATGAAGTAAGCAGCAGATAAGTGCAGGGGTGGGATGAGGGAATAAAGTGGTTATGTGTTTTTAAAAAGTTGAATAGTTCCTACAGTACATGACTTGATCTGCTTAAATACTTTAACAAGGCTTGCTGTTAATTACCTTCCTGCTGCTTTGTGAATTCTTGTATTTGTTTTTATATAGCAGTAGACCCACCAGACAGTGTTTGCTAACTACTGACATTCAGGCTGGGAATTCATAGCACAAACTCTTCCCTGAGTATCTGTGCTTTTCCAAAAACAGTGCAATGGATGGATACACAGAACACTTCATTATATGCCTCTATAGTGAAGTGAAGTACTGCCCTGCCATTTCCAAGCATTTAACTACGCATATAACTCTCATTCCATATAAGATTTGTTGAAGTTTTTTTGTATTTGTTTTAGGGAAATGAATTGGAAGTGACCATTATGATGCTGGTAGAAGCATTATGTGAGCTTCACTGTCCTGAAGCTATTCAGGGTATAGCTGTCTGGTCTTCTGCTGTAGTTGGGAAGAGTCTTGCCTGGATCAATTCTGTAGCTCAACAAGCAGAAGGGCGGTAAGTTTTTCTTCCAGATAATTGGATGTTACAAATTTGGACTATTTCTTATGCTTAATCATACTTCTGAATCTTAAGTTGTGGCATTAATCAATGTTGTTGATACAGTTTCCATGTTAAAGTCAGTGTTTTTCAAAGATACCTAAGGCATTGTTTTTTAGATAATTTGTGAACATCCTTTATACTCAAGTCCTGATAATTCCCATAATCTCTTTTTTCTTAGTTTCTTGTACATAGATGTCCTGGTTTCAGTTATATGACAATAGCAATACTATTTTCCTTTTCTTCCATTGCAAAATATTAATGTATATATTGCTTGTTGAACTTTCTGGTGCATGGCAAGATCTGATCATTTGACACAGTTTGCTGAGAGGGAGATGCTTTACAGTTTTAGGTCTGTTTTGAAAAAGTGGCTTCTACATCTGTTAAAGTAGAATCTTTGGCTGCTGATTCAAATAGGTGGGTCAGTGTTCAAGACAGTGTATGCCTAAATTGTGAAGTTATCTCTTTAAAGCAATGTATACTGTCTCTTGTGTGAAATGAAAAAAGGACACAATTATTTAGCTGCTATCTGCTAACAAACACACCTGAGGTTTTAGTATTTTTAAGTATTTTTCCTATCTTTGTAAGCTTTCTTAAAATCTTTGTAAATTTTCTTAAAATAATGTGCAGGTTTGTAATAATACATGAGGAGTTGCTCAAAAATGTCAAATTTAAGATGAATTGTTGTCCTAGACCCAATTTTACTATCATCTATTAAATAATATTTAACTCACATTTGGGTAAAAGGTGTAATATTCAAATTTAACATGTGCATCTCCTTCAGCCTGTGCTTCGTTTGAAGTTGGCATTAAATCTGAATGGAAAAGCCTTTATCCTCTCTTTTAAAACCTGGAAATTCAACTTACCAACTTGTATTCTGTTAATCAACCTCTCTTTTGCTGAAGGTGACACATTATTTTGGGTAAAGAACTGCTTAAAATATACTCAGTTTACCAGAGAAGAAAAACGATCCTGTAAAATGCTAACTAAAATATTAAATCACTTAAGGTTTGAAAAAGCAACTGTGGAATACCAGGAGCACCTGTGTGCCATGACAGGAGTGGATTGCTGCATAACAGGCTTTGACAAAACTGTTCTCAAGTTGGCCAATTCAAATAGTGTCAACAATGCCAGCCCAAAGCATTCCTTGAATGGTGAGTATTATTAGTTTCTTTTGAAAAGTATGTGTATAAAAGTAGAAGTAGAGCATTCGTCAATACAGACATAGCAATTATAGCATTGAATTCTTAAATCTAAAGAGCTGTTTCTGTCTGCAGTTGAAGTTAACTGCTTAATTCCATTGAAACCAGTAGTATCTATACATGAGGCTTTGCAATAAAGATATCTAGCTGAATGAAATTGAAAGTAATAAGTAAAATATTTTAATTTTTATAGCTTAATTCCAAATTATTTAGATCATCATAGCTTAAGCCTAAGTGTTTATGATGTAATCTTGTAATTGTGATGTTTATTAAGGGCTTCTCAAATTGAGACTTTGCTTCAGTATTCTGTTTCATCTTTAAGAAGAGACATTCTTTGTTCCTAATTTAGTTCTTCTGTTTTCCTGTTTTGAAACTCTTTTGGAGATATGGACTAAAGTTTTCCAAAACCTCCTTTGAAAATTTTCAATCTGTTTAAAAAAGCAAACACAAAAAAAATCTTGCTTCTCTTATATTTAACCATTACATAACATTAAATAAAAACATATTTCTTGAGAAAAGATTTGGAAATTGCATACGTACTCTCAAATATATATTTATATTTTTCCACAGGAGAAAGTCGAAAAACTGTTCTGACTAAGCCAAGTGACTCTTCACCTGAAGTTATAAATTACTTGGGTAACAAAGCATGTGAATGTTACATTTCCATTGCTGATTGGTCTGCTGTTCAGGAATGGCAAAATATGGTCCATGAAATGAAGAAAAGCACTAATAATACCTCAATAAATCTGAAAGCAGATTTTAACTACATAAAGTAAGAATGTAATCAAGTTATTCAACTGTATCTTAGATTACTGAAATCCTTAAGTTTTTGTGTCTTTTAGAAGCGATGTCATTCAAGTAGAGTTATGATACAAAAATATTATATCCTTAGGAGGGAAAAATATGCTTATCTGTATGGCTTGTTAATATTACGAATAGTTGCTGTGGCTTTCTGACTATTGAGGTTTTTTTATTGTTTAAGCAAAACATCTCTGGAGGTAAAAGTTAGCAAACGTAATCTACTTCTACTGGCAGAAAATGAATCCATTCAAACAACTTAACTTTTAAAAATACACGTCACGGTACAGTTTTTGAAAGATAATACTTACAATTTATTGTAAAATATGTACAATATTGCAATATTTCTGCAAATTCAGCTTAATGTAAACTCAAGAGTTAAAATCATGACATTCTATCCAAAAACTTTTCTATGTGTAAAGAAGAAAAAGTTATTGCCTTTAAAAGTCTTGCATGGTTAGACTTTCCTTTCTTTCCTGAAGAGTAGTATATATGGTGTGATAACACAAAAAGCTGCCTAGCTGGAGAGGATTTTCTTCCATTCAGAGAGGGAATCTAACCATTTGGTGCAGTATTATTGCCTTTCGTTTTGCAAAACCAGGCTTTTTGCTTAGAATTGGTCACTTGTGCTCTGTTAAAACTTCAGGGTTTTCATTTGAATCTTTATTTTTTGCTAATTTGAATATAAGTTATTAAGATTCTGGAATGAAAAAAACTGTGAAAATAAACATATAAACATTGAATTGCAGATCTTTGAGCAGCTTTGAGTCTGGAGAACTTGCTGAATGCACTGAACAACTAGAATTATTGCCAGGAGAAAATATCAACCTACTTGCAGGAGGATCCAAAGAAAAAATAGGTATATTACTTCAAATAAGAAATATTTTTTTCATGTGTGTATGTATAAATGACAAATTGAAACTTTTGAATGCAGTTTGCTCTGTTCAGTGGACTGACTTGTAATCTTTATGAATCAAGCTTCAGAATGATTGGCCATGGTAATTCTAAATGTTGTCACAAGGTTGTGTTTTTTATCTGTGTTTTCTGGAGTTAATGTGCTTTAAGTAACATGTCGTCAATGAATATGAATGTGAACACACAAAAATGGTTTATTTCCAAAGTTCCCTGCTTTCAAAAATGCATTTTTAAACTGCAACATTTGGCAGTTCTGGTTGTTTCCAATTTTTTAATCTCTTTGTAGACATGAAGAAGCTCCTTCCTAATATGCTAAGTCCTGACCCAAGAGAACTTCAAAAAGCAGTCGAAGTACAACTTTTGAGAAGTTCAGTGTGTCTGGCAACAGCTGTAAACCACATAGAACAGGAGCAAAAGTGGCAGTCAATATCTGAGTAGGTTAAAATGTGCTGTGCTATGAATGTATCTTTACAGTATCTTTACTGTAAAAAGCTGTTCTGGTTTGTTAAACATAACTGTGGAAAAACATACACTGTTTTGTACTTCAGCATCTATGGTATTGTTTGTTTCTAGCTTAGGCTGAGGGACATAAATTGATCTTTAACTTGGAGATTGTTAGCTCTTTGAGTTCTGCTTCTTGTCGTTTAAACAGTAGTATCATATTGTAACTTGTGCATGATTTTGCAAGATTTCATCATCATGCAAATTAAGATGTTGAATTTGCTTTTGTGTTCAGTATTTTTGGTATAATCATTTTCTCTTAAATAGTTTAATGAAAGTAACTGCTCTAATAACTTTTATTTCAGAAATGTTATAAAGTATTTAAAGCAAACATCACGAATAGCTATTGGACCTTTAAGACTTTCCACACTCACTGTGTCTCAGTCTTTACCGGTGTTGAGCACTCTTCAGTTGTACTGTTCTTCTGCTTTAGAAAACACTGTATCCAACAGGCTGACATCAGAGGTACGCCTATGTGTTTAAAACCTAAATTTGAGTAATATTTTTTATTGAATAGTCATGTAGTGAAGTTTTGAGTACGGAATGTAGAATCAGTTGTTGAGGTTGGAAAAGACCTTCAAGATCAACAAGTCCCAGCATTAAACCACGTCCCTTTGTGCCATGTCTCTTAAATGTCTCCAGGGATGGGGACTCTTCCACTTCCATGGGCACCTGTTCTGATGCTTGACTACTGTCTCCATGAAGTTCTTCCTAATATCCAATCTAAACCTCCCTAGCCTAACTTGGGACCCGTTCCTTTGACCCTTGTCAATCACACTGTAAAAAGGTCTCATTTAGTTTTCTGAAATCCGTGGACTTTTTTTTAATTTCAACTTGAGTTGGACTTATTTCTATAGCTATGTCATTTCTTTCAGTTGCATTTACAGTAAATCACAGCTATGTGGTAAGAATGTTACGTTGTATTTAGAATAAATACATCAACCTCTTTAAAAAACAGCTAACAAAGCTTTAAAAACAAAATAAAAGTAACCTTCAAATATTAAAAAGTTACTTCATTTTTTTTTTACTTGTTAATGATACAATTTGGCTACAGATAGAGATGATAAAGTTTACTTTGAACTAAAATGGCCTTTGGTTTTAACAAATGAAAATGCATCTTAATAAATGTTTCTTGTGACAACTATACAACCTTTATGCTTCTTTCAGGACTGTCTTATACCTCTCTTCAATGACGCTTTGAGGTCGTGCAAACAGCATGACGTAAGACCATGGATGCATGCACTGAGGTACACGGTGTACCAGAATCAATTGATGGAAAAACTTAAAGGTATTTAAGCTCTTATTTTAGTGTTACAAAAGGTAAATGCAGAATTTGAACTTAAAACTTCTGTTAAAAGCTGCATCTGCATCCTTTTGTATTATTTAGATTCCTTTTTAAATTCAAGGTTTGTAAGTGTTTTGCATTATATCCAGGGATTTCAATTACTACTGTAATGCAGACACTGTCTTAAAAAAAGTTCTGCATTTGTTCTTCTAATCAAGCTTTGCTTGCTCATCTCTTCATGCTTTAATTGCTTCACTTTTGAATGCCTCAATATTATCAATGAGATTTTTAAAATAGTTGTGAAAGTGATTTAAAAGTGCAGTTTGTTAAAAGGTAATGGAAGTAAAATGTTGATCAGATATATTTCTTAATTGAAAAGACTGCTTGTAGTCAAAAGTTCTGTCCAGCAGACAGTCTGTGGATATGTTTTTATTTGTTTCAGAGGAGATAAATATTCTAGATAAAAATGAAATAGTTGAAATTTCTTAAAGAATTTTTAGGAAATAAGGGTTGAGCAAGTTTTTTTAACTGCTGGCCGTATTGGACAAACTATGCTGCAGGTACAACTATTGTTTGTTTAATAACTTTGTTTAGAATGTCTTGCTTTCTTCTTCAGAACCAACAGTCCCAATTAAGAGTCATCTAATGGAGCTGGGCTTAACAGCAGCAAAATTTGCACGGAAGCGAGGAAATATTGCCCTAGCTACAAGATTGCTTGCTCAATGCAGTGAAGTTCAGCTAGGAAAAACCACCACTGCACAAGACTTAGTCCAGCACTTTAAAAAATTGTCTGCACCAGGTCAGATAGATGAAAAATGGGGTCCTGAACTTGATATTGAGAAAACAAAATTGTTATACACAGCAGGTGAGTTTTTGCTAATTGTTGTAGATCCTTGATCTTCTTGTCCTCATAACCAGGCTAATTTCCCTGACCTTGAGTAAATCATAATAGGACAGTATCATTAGGAATTGCTTTCATCCTATAACTGTTGTCTCAAAGTGTCTTCAAACAATCCTTTCTTACTTTCTATTTTTGACTTTAAAAGAGACTTTCACTGTAAACTATGTTGTTACAAGCTGTATCCAAATATGCTGAATTTCAGACTTGTTTGGAATCAAGTTAAACACTACTGAAAATACACTTTTCATGATGTGCAGGTCAGTCAACACATGCCATGGAAATGCTGAGTTCTTGTGCCATATCATTTTGCAAATCTGCCAAGGCTGAATATGCCGTTGCTAAATCTATTCTTACACTGGCTAAATGGATTCAAGCTGAATGGAAAGAAATCTCAGGACAGTTGAAACAAGTATATCGAGCTCGACAGCAGCAGAATCACACTGGTCTGTCTACCTTGTCTAAAAACATATATACTTTGATTGATCTCCCAGCTGTTAATACACTAGAAGAAGAATATCCCAGGATTGAAAGTGAATCTACAGGTAGAAGTGTTCTCCTGCTTCCTTGGTTTTTGATAAATAGTTACTGATGGTTCCAGTAAGGGATAGCACCAGTTATATTGATAGCATGAGCAATCCATCACTTATGTACTTATTTTACTAATGTGCATACGAACAGTGTGCCTCTGTCTATAGGCAAGTATCCACAACTTAAAAAATAAAAATAAACAATACTTACTTGTAACAAGAAGAAAATATGAGATGATATCTTCTGGTATTTTTGTCATTCTGTGCCTGAACGAGAAACTGGAATTTGTTTATAGAAGAAGGATATAAAATATTTTTATGATTGGCTCCTTTCAGATTCTACATTTGTTAAAGTTTGAATGAGAGGAGATCTTTTAGGTTAAGCATTGAAACACATTTTGAAAACTCTGATAAATGTGAGAAGTATTTACCTTAGGTTTTCTTGTGATCTTTAATCTATGCTTAATCTGAAGGTTTTTCTTGTTGCATCAAGTGCACTCTAATTCCCAATTTTTGCCAGACTTTTCAAATGTCAAGATAATTCTTTCTTTGTTTAAAAGTGGATTTAACCTATAATTCAGTACCTCTTTTCCAGGGTCAGAATTTGTAGAACTGTTATTAGATATCAAGTAGTTGGTGCTTTTTGATTTGATGAAGAAGAAAATTAAATATGCAAGTAAACATACACGCTGCCTTAGGTACTTCATGGAAGTCTGCTTTCTGCACTTAGATGTCACGAATCTATTGTTTTCTGTGAAAGAGAAAACAGCTGTAGAGCACAGGCAGTGGTTGTTAGCAAATGGAAAACTGGTGTTTTGTAGCCAATGTCAGAACTGAAAAATAATTTTTTTTGGAAATTTTGACTCTTTGGGAACTGGCGTGACCAAAAAGAACTATGTACTTATAATACTTCGCTATTGTTTTGTAAGTTGAGGAAACTAGAAGTATGTTTTACATCATAAAATATGTCGTTCTGTTTGTTTTGTTACAGTAAATATTGGAGTTGGAGAACCTGACTTTATCTTGGGACAGCTGTATCACTTGTCTTCAGTACAGGCACCTGAAGTGGCCAAGTCTTGGGCAGCCCTAGCTAGCTGGGCTTATAGATGGGGCCGTAAAGTAGTTGATAATGCCAGGTAAATTCATTCTAACATTAAATGTATACAGCATAATTGATTCTCCTTTTTTAAGATAAAACCTAGCATTGTATTTATTATTACAGTTCTCTGCAGTCAGAAGACACACGTGAGCAGGGAACTAGTAATTTTCTCATGCCCTTTCTAAAAAATTTATTTCTGAGCTCTAGGATGAGGATTTATCCTTAAAGAAGTTCTTTACATACAATGTTCATGGGCTCTGCAAATATGAATATACTGGGAATCAATAACTTGTTACATGTTACAGTCAGGGAGAAGGTGTTCGTCTGCTGCCCCGGGAAAAATCTGAGGTTCAGAGCTTGCTTCCAGACAACATTACGGAGGAAGATAGAGAGAAAATCTATGGGATTCTCGGTCAGGCAGTGTGTCGTCCAGCTGGGATTCAAGTGAGTGTAAATTTGGTTGCTTAAACGTTCAACTTTGCTGTGAAACTTATTTTACCTCTAGCTGTCATTCGTATTAACACTTGTAACTGCTTTGTAGTTAAAATTCAGATAAATGCACAAGTTTTCTAAGAAACCAGCTGTTAACTAAGTGGCAACTCATCTGTTCTAAGGACTGTGGTAGGACAGTGATGTAATGCAATTGGGTGCGTTGCCCAAACAAAAAAATGGATTTGCAACTAATATGTGCTTATATAAAAGGTTGGGAGACTTAGTCAAAAATCTGTTCTCTTTTTATTTGCATTTAGGATGAAGATATGACTCTACAAATCACTGAAAATGAAGACAATGAAGAAGATGATATGGTGGATGTTATATGGCGTCTGTTGTTAACAAGTTGTCCCTGGCTTTCAGATCTTGATGAAAATGCAACAGAAGGGTTAATTAAAGTGTGGAGGAAAGTTGTAGACAGAATCTTCAGTCTCTATAAACTCTCCTGCAGTGCATATTTTACTTTCCTCAAACTCAATGCTGGTCAGGTTAGTGTCGTGCTGATTAGCGAAGTTCAGTTGCAAACATCTCTAAATGATTATATGACTATATACTTAGCTTACAGAAGTATTTCTTTCATTCAAGGTTCCACTTGATGAAGATGATCCTAGGCTGCATCTAAGAAATACTTCTGAACAAAGCACTGATGATGTTATTGTGATGGCAACCTTAAGACTATTGCGGCTGCTTGTAAAACATGCTGGGGAACTTAGACAGTATCTAGAGCATGGGCTAGAAACTACACCTACTGCTCCTTGGAGAGGTAGGTATATGTTACTTAGCTGTTAAATTACTTTTTCATGCCTTCACTAAATATAAGCAGGAAGTTATTCATTGCACTTTCATAAAACTTTGATTTAAACTTCATGGAGTGAAAGCATTTGTCTAGTAAATAACTTTATTCATGGTGTTCTTCCAGTTTCTGGCATGCATTCTGATTGTAGAATATGTAAACAGCACTGATTCTCCACCTGTCTTGAGACATTGAAAGGAGAAAGAAAATGTAGTTTGTGAAGTATTACATTATTTTACCACTCAAAATAATGTGTTTTTTTTCCCCAGCTACAGTTCAGAGAAACATATGTGGCTAAAGCCAGATGTCTCAGTAGTTGTCTGTCACTGCACTACTGTTTCAGATTGATCAGGAACTTTCCCACAGAACATTATTGAGTCAAAGTTTAGAAGGCAACAGAGGAGGAGGTCTACTATTGCAAAATCAGGCATTCATTTGAAACATCCGGTTACGTTAACTTCAGGAACTACTAGTGTGACTCCCTTATTTTTTGAAAAATCATAAAACATGTAATGTGTGAAATTGAATTTCTAGTGTTTGACTAAAGGATTTATAAATTTCACCTGATGTCATGCTTGTTTGAGTTGAAGGAGAAAGCAAGTAATTGCCTACATTGTGAAAGACCGTTATTTAAAGCCAAGAGAAGCTTTTGGGAAACTAGACACTTACATTCTCTTAATGCATGAGAGGCTTTTAAAAAACAAAAATTAAAAAATGTATCATTTGCAGTGTTCAGAAATGATTCAGTGTGTTTTTTCTTGTTTATAAAGGTATTATTCCTCAGCTCTTCTCCCGCCTCAATCACCCAGAAGTTTACGTTCGTCAAAGTATTTGCAACCTACTCTGTCGAGTGGCTCAAGATTCTCCGCATCTCATCCTGTATCCTGCAATAGTGGGAACTATTTCACTTAGCAGTGAATCCCAGGCCTCAGGTAAGGAGGAAAAATCAAAAGTTCAAAAATATTTTAGCCATGTTGAATATACTGGATAAAGTGATATTATTTTTTTTCAGTGACTTTGATACTTTCTATCTTAAGAACTTTGGTATTTTGTAACCTTTCTGAAGCCTTTTATTTTGATTTACCAGTTTGGCAAATAAGTTCTCAATTTTATTGTTAATTATTGGCCAAGTACATGATATAACATGGGATTCTGATATTAAATGAAGTATCACCTGATGTAGGTAATATTTTAACATCCTTTATTTCCATTTTTTTCCAAATGTAGGGAACAAGCTTCCTTCTGCCATTCCTACTTTGCTAGGTAATATTCAAGGAGAAGAACTGTTGGGTGGTGAATGTGATGGAGGGAGCCCCCCAGCTTCCCAAGAAAGCAGTAAGGATGACACAAAGGTTGGATTAAATGAAGATCAAGCAATGATGCAAGACTGTTACAGCAAAATTGTTGAGAAACTCTCTGCTGCAAATCCAACAATGGTATTGCAGGTAAATAAACCAAATGTATGTTACTTGTGCTCTTACTTCGAACCACAAAATACGTACTTTGTGTTACTTGTGTAGGGCTGCTGAAAGCACTTGATGCATCTTAGGTGCTTTTTGGCTGTCATCTTTCTCAAGTTGTTCATATACAATGATTAGTCATACTAATACTTCTTAAAAGTAATTGGATTTTTATTTTATACAGGTTCAGATGCTCGTGGCTGAGCTGCGCAGAGTTACAGTTTTGTGGGATGAACTTTGGTTGGGAGTTTTACTGCAGCAGCACATGTATGTCCTCAGAAGGATTCAACAACTGGAAGATGAAGTCAAGAGGGTCCAAAACAACAACACTCTAAGGAAGTAGGTCTTTTTTTTTTGCATAATTCAAGTAAAAATAGTAACTAAAATTGTTGATAGTGAAGGATATTATCAAAAAAATGATCAAGTGTTGCTCCTAAATTTTACTGTCCTAGCTGCTGCTTTGTAAGCTACTGACCTTATTCAAAAGCATTTTGAAGCTGCATACATCCAGTACTCCAATGAAACAAGAAGCAACAACAGAGTCTGTCTGTGAGCCTGTGCTGGGATTTCATTAGTAATAATGTGTTAGAACCCAATGCGTATTGAGTTGTGGTTTGTGATCCTATAGTTCCCCATTTCCACAGTTTTTCTTATGACTCAGCTGAGATGAGGACAAACATGTTGATGGGTGAGACCTGTTTGGAGTTTACAGTAAATGCACATCGTTGGAGTACACAGAACATCATAATTTGCTTTTGATTTTCAGTGTTGAGCAGGTCTTTATCTGGGTTCTCCTGTGAATGGATTAATGGAAGAAGAAAGCCATTCACTGGACACTTGGCTAAGCTTAAAAACACCTCTTGAATTCTACAGTGAAGTCTGAAATGGGATAGGAGAACAGGGCAATCAGTCATCCTCTTCCCCTTCTTTAGGGTGGGGTACATCTTCAGGAATTCGTAGTTAAAAGCTTTTTTAATAATGATAATTAGTTCCTTAGGATGCTTTAAACTCCCTGGGCTTCTCCTTTAGGTCTCCAGTGGTTTAAAAAAAAAAAAACAACTCAAAAATTTCAGTTTGAAAAACAAACTATGATTCCATGTAACAGTCATTTCATGTGGAAATAAATACTGCTTTCCATTTTAAGATGGTCATTCTTAAAGACCTCATTGTAGAGGGATAATTTTTTGACTCAGTGATCTTGGAGGTCTCTTCCAACCTAGATGATTCTGTGATTCTGTCTCATTTGCACTCTATTTTAATGCTTTGCTTTTGAAGTAACTTGTTTTAATGGAGCTAAAAGGATTTTTATTTTTTAATAGAGAGGAGAAGATAGCAATCATGCGTGAAAAGCATACAGCTCTAATGAAGCCCATTGTATTTGCTTTGGAACATGTACGGAGCATCACTGCAGCTCCTGCGGAAACTCCTCATGAGAAATGGTTTCAGGATAACTACGGAGAAGCAATTGAAAATGCACTAGAGAAACTTAAGAATCCTTTGAATCCTGCTAAACCTGGAAGCAGCTGGCTCCCATTTAAAGAGGTATTATATACGCAGACTAAGAGTATAACGTAGAGATTCTCCACACTATTACTGCAGCATGTGCTTCTTGTATCTCTCCGTAGTATTGTATTGCTATTGTCTTGGCATTTCAAAACTGCTGCCTGAAATTTTGTCTCCTCTGCAATCATCATAGGTATGCTTCACGCTGAAGCACAGTGACTTCTAACTCTATAATGAATGGTACTGATGCCTCGAATGTCTGCCTTATTGCATTTCTCTAGCCAGTGTAATTATTTTACTTTTTAAAATTCTCCATCTTCTGATGTATGGGATCCTGTCAGTAAAAAAGGGCAGTGGGCTTCAGGTTTTTTGGTCAATTACATTATCTTCTTTCTCTTCAGTTCCCTAACAAACTACCACAAATATGTATTTGTGTTGTCCACATGGATATCCATAGCCAACCCGATGTTTTTTAAAAAAAGCCTGATAAAACTTGTTTGCAAACAGACTTCTTTTGTAGTTCCTTCTGCTTTGCAGAACAAGCAGGCGTGCAGATACATAAACAGGATGTTGCTGAAGGTTGCTGTCTTTGTCCACAACTGAAATTCAGGAGCAAACTTCTTGAGGAGTTTGGTTTACTGTGACTTTGGTGCTTATCACTTGCTGCTTAAAGGATGCTTAGATTTTGTCACCTTCATCCTAAGCTATAAATGGATTAATAGGGTGCCAAGGTTGAAAAGCAATTTCAGAAAATCTCCATGCTTTCTGGAAGAGAAAATAAGATGTCTTTTTTTTTCATTTTAATATTAGCTGTTAAGGTTAACCTCAACCTAAATCAAAAACTTTCTTTGTAATAGGTTATGCTAAGTTTGCAGCAAAGAGCACAGAAACGAGCTAGTTATATTTTACGGCTTGAAGAAATCAGTCCTTGGTTGGCTGCCATGATGAACACTGAAATAGCACTCCCTGGAGAAGTATCAACCAGAGACACAGTCACAATTCATAGTGTGGGCAACACCATCACAATTCTGCCTACCAAAACCAAACCTAAAAAGCTGCTTTTCCTTGGTTCAGATGGGAAGAACTATCCTTATCTGTTCAAAGGTAAGAAATTGTTTTTCTCATACAAGTTACTGTTTCTTTTTACAAACGACACAGACCATATTGGAGTTGGAAAGATGCATGGTTGCATCTACCTGCATAATACAGAATAAACGTTTGGTCCATCTGCTCACTCTTCCCTTTGTTCTACCTCATATATATTTATATATTTAAATATATACATATTTAAAGATTTTTGCCTTCCAAAGTTGAAAGTCAGGGTTGTTTCAGATCTTTTTTTCAAGGGTAGCATCAGTGTGTTTTGCCTGCACACTGATTAAAGTATCTGGGCACACTTTTCCAGAAGCTTAAGGTAGCACCCAGAAGAGAATTCTTGAGACTTCTTGCCTTTCCCATGAGGGAAAGACCTATTCACTGTGTTAGTTATTGTGTGTACTGTTCACAGACAGCTGTGATAAACCAATTCTAGTATGTAAATGCTATGTCAACATTTTGGTTTAGGCTGAACAACTCACCCTTAATCTGCCTAATTTATAAAGCTTTTCAGAGTCTGAAATGAAATAGGATTTCAAAAAATACTAAGTTTTGAGCTTCAGGAAAGGTATTCTTCTTGCCTAGAAACTAACTTTTAAATTAAATTAACACAGGTCTGGAAGACTTGCATCTAGATGAAAGAATCATGCAATTCTTATCAATTGTGAACACAATGTTTGCTACCATTAACCGTCAAGAGACACCGAGGTTCCATGCAAGGCACTACTCTGTGACACCTCTGGGAACAAGATCTGGCTTGATCCAGTGGGTGGATGGAGCTACACCTTTGTTTGGTCTTTACAAGCGGTGGCAACAGCGGGAAGCTGCTTTACAAGCACAAAAGGTAATGGCAGTATTCTCTGACATCCAGGACAAATCAGAAGGGCAGCATTTATTCTCATTTGCTTCTGCAATTCTAAACAGCACAGTTTTAAAAGATGTGGGGTTTGTTCACAATTAAGCAGAATGGTTCTGTGTATTTATATCTCTTGGGATTTTACCAGATGTCAAAGAAATTGCGTATATATCTTGTATTACAGTATGTATTACAGTATCTAATATATACTTTTCTGTCATGATAATTCAAGGAGAACTGTTTTCAAACAAATAGTTAAAATTGGTTTAAACTGTTTTAATTTCATATCTCATTCTCCACTCCTTTTCCATTTTCAGTGTAGTTTTTATGGTGGTGTTTCCAAAATTGACCTTGGCAAGAGTAAAGTTAGGCCAAAATGTAGTGTTTTCAGTATCTTGATTTTTTTTTTTTTAACTATTGAACTTGAAAATAATTCTCTGAGCCATAGAAGTCATTGTTGTTAGAGTTTATTTCATGTTATTCTCATGTGGAATGCTGGAAACTTCTCTGTGCTAATGTGAGCTGTGATATGTAAACTAACATTTTTTTAATCTCCTTTAGGCTCAGGATTCTTATCAGACTCCTCAGAATCCTGGAATAGTGCCTAGGCCCAGTGAACTTTACTACAGTAAAATCGGACCTGCTTTAAAGGCTGTTGGGCTTAGTCTTGATGTGTCACGTCGGGACTGGCCCTTGAATGTTATGAGGGCCGTTCTAGAAGAACTGATGGAAGCAACTCCCCCAAATCTCTTAGCTAAAGAGCTCTGGTCATCATGTACTACACCGGATGAATGGTGGAGAGTTACGCAGGTAAGTTACAACAACTATCTGTTGCCTTTTAAAGGTTGTGCTTTGAATGGGATGAGGGGCAACAAAGGCCTGGGATGTGTTCAATCAATTCATGCTTCTGAGTTAGGTGAGCTAGCACTGCTGAAGTTTCAAGTAACGTGAAATGTTGGTAGGAAGTGTTGTAGTTGTACCATCTGGAATAAAAAGTGGGTGTATACCTGATAGCTCTGCAGTATTAAACTAGGTTTATCAGCCTAAGAAATGAAAACTCTTGTAAGATATCAAATAGAAAACAGCTTGGAAAAAGTTGGTTTTGATTTGTCTTACACTTAAAATAATGTTTTAAGATGGTAGTCAGTCCAGTGTGTTGGCAGAGGATTCCCACAAATAATTTTTTCCTGAAACTCTCTTTAAAGTCGTATGCAAGATCCACTGCAGTTATGTCCATGGTTGGCTACATCATTGGTCTTGGAGACAGACATCTGGATAATGTTCTTATAGATATGACTACAGGAGAAGTTGTCCACATAGATTATAATGTTTGCTTTGAAAAAGGTAATTTAAAAAAATGCCTTATGTTATTCTAATAAAAGGTTTCCTTTCCTGGTAATTAAAAGAAACAACTTAAAATTTTATCTTAAAGGGAAAAGCCTTAGGGTACCAGAGAAGGTTCCATTCCGGATGACACACAATATTGAAACAGCACTTGGAGTGACAGGAGTAGAAGGGGTTTTCAGGCTTTCTTGTGAACAGGTAAGCTCAAAAATTTGGAAAAAAAAAAAAAAAAAAAAAAAAAGAGGGCTATCAAATATTGTCTTAGATACCTTTATGTATCAACAGCAGAATGCTTAATAGAAGCCTTGATAACCAGGTTGATTTACCCTTCTGGAATATATACTTGGCTAAATATGCACTTTCATCAAATATAAGTAGTTTGATTAAGATGAACTTGGAAGAAAACGTAATGGCCCAAAACTAGACTGTTCGCTCTATATTCTTTTATGTAAATTCAGTGAATTACTACTACTAAGTAGCTAAAATTATTGGTAAATTTCTGATGATATTCAGGTTTACTAAAAGAATTCAGACGGAATGGAATTTAAGAAGATACTGATTCATGCCACATAAAGGGAATATTTTTTTGAGCTCTAATATAAAGTCTTAGCAAATGCATTCCAGGGCTTGCTTTTTTTCCCTAAAGGTGTTTTCAGTCTTGCTATTATCTTCCTTATTTTCTCATCCATGCTAAGTAGATAAGGTAGCTTTTCATAAGAGTTGTGGCTGTGACAGTTTTCTGTTTTGTGGCTTAGCCTTATAGATGTACTTTTAAAAAAAGGTAGTGGGGGGAGGACAAAAGGGATGTGACATGAGCATGGTTATCTTCTTACTGTTTGACACCAAACGAATAAAGATTAAATGTCTTGAAGTTTTTCAGGACTCTTTTATAAATGTGACAGAAGGTTGTTCTTTTTTTTTTTTTTTTTTTTTAAAGCTCTGAACAAAAGAGTTTTCTTCAAGTGGCTGTTGCTAGAGTTTGTGTGGGAGGCTAGAATGCAAACTTTAGTGTTAGTGATGTTAGTACAGGTTAGTTGTGTTTGTATGTACTGTGGTGCTCTTTCTGTGTTTGAGGTGTTTAGGAATAATTGATGGATATCTGTAGCTATTCAAACATGGTACTTGAAATGCAAAATTCCACTCCTCTGCAAGGATAACTCCAAATCAAATGAGTCTGTTTAAAATACATGGTACAGGTCCTTCATATCATGCGGCGTGGGAGAGAGACTTTGCTTACGTTGCTTGAAGCTTTTGTTTATGATCCTCTGGTGGACTGGACAGCAGGAGGTGAAGCAGGATTTGCAGGAGCTGTCTATGGTGGTGGTGGCCAGCAGGCTGAAAACAAACAAAGCAAAAGAGAAATGGAAAGAGATATTACACGTAGTCTCTTCTCTTCAAGAGTGGCTGAGATAAAGGTGAGTTCGTTAAAATGCTTTTCGATTACATAACTGAAGTAGCCTGTGTGCTCACGCTTGGTTTATTTGTATTTGAGGGTGCTGGAAACAGGTGGTCATTTGTTAGAAGTATTTGACAAAATTTATTGAGCTAAACAGCATTTGTTTTTTAGGGAGGTGCTTGTATGGAACTTGACAGTGTTTAGTTTTCCCTTTTGTGTGCTTAACTATAAAACATGTTTTTTTAATGTTTGGCCTGAGGCTAGGGGTAGAAAAAATAGATGCTTGGAGAGAGCCATCTAAATAATTTCCTTTAAGCTTTAGACCTGTGGCACTGGAGGTAGTCCTAGATGAACTACATCACTGAAGTTAAGTGCTGTCATACATTTTCTCTTACTGTTTGAATTAAGTACAGTTCTCTAAGTTCTGTATCTTGTTTATAGGTTAACTGGTTTAAGAACAGAGATGAAATGCTGGCTGTGCTTCCAAAATTGGACAGTAGTTTAGAAGAGTATCTGAACCTGCAAGAACAGTTGACAGATGTAGAAAAATTGCAAGGAAAACTACTGGAGGAGATAGAATTTCTTGAAGGTGCAGAAGGAGTGGATCATCCCTCTCACACACTTCAGCACAGGTACATTTGAGCTAGGGCTTCTGTTGGAAATCTAATAGTAATGTAGTTGTTAGTTTAGTATGTATTTGTAAGCTAAGTGTTAAAAATATGTGTTTGAAAGAGATTAATAGCTGGATAAAAGCTATTTTTACAGTAAACAAGTTGTTCCTTTTACAGAAGAACTATTAAATCCATTTTCCTGATGAACATTCTTACGTCCTAGACCTTATGTATAATTCCATCAGGATAACCTCTGCCATTCCATGTTGCACATTTGACTCACAAGGCAAGACAGAATATGTTGAAAGCTGGCTACCATTGGATTAACTGCATAGATGCATATTTCAATAAATGCGTTATTGATATATAGTACAAAAGTTCTTGCATTTGTTTGTAATTCTTAACTTTATTCTTCAAGTTTAGTTGAAATTGATCAATGATTTCAAAATTGCATGGAAGTGTACATGCATGTGCAGTTGTTTTGTAGGAACACAATTATTAACAACACTTTTAGGTAATAGATGAGAATGTATTAATTTTCTGGTCAACAAGTTAGTGCAGTATTGTTCAGTATAGTTTTGTATTTAATATATCTAAGTGCTATTTTCTTGTAGTACTTGATTCTTTGGCTTCATTAATTCAGGTATTCTGAGCACACACAATTGCAGACTCAACAAAGAGCTGTCCAGGAAGCAATTCAGGTGAAGTTGAATGAATTTGAGCAGTGGATAACACATTACCAAGCTGCTTTCAATAACTTAGAGGCAACACAACTTGCAAGTCTGCTTCAAGAAATCAGCACGCAAATGGACCTAGGTATAAAGTGGTGGTGGTGGTTTTCTTTGTTTGTCTTAGTGGTTTGAAAAATAACTGGACTTTAATATCAGGAGACTTGGCCTTTAAATTAGAGGATACTCAAAGACTTGTGTATATGAAATGAAAAAATGGAGTGCTTCAAAGACTGATTTAGAGCACTTCAAGGTTTCTCTTCTTAGCTGCCTGAAGCAACTTGTCCATCTTGCCCTAGCTGTACATGAGATTACTCACTTGTGTTGAGATCAAAATTACCAATATGAAATCTTAATTCCTCCTTTACCACAGGTAAAAGACTGTTATTTTTTTAATGATGTTAATGCTTAGTATTTGTATGCTGTAAAACTTGTATGTTTCAAAGATAAGTAAAACCTAATTTTCAAACGTCTGTCTTTACAGGTCCTCCAAGTTATGTACCAGCAACAGCATTTCTGCAAAATGCAGGCCAGGCACATCTAATCAGTCAGTGTGAGCAATTAGAAGGGGAGGTTGGTGCTCTTCTGCAGCAGAGAAGATCTGTTCTACGTGGTTGTCTTGAACAATTGCACAACTATGCAACAGTGGCTCTTCAGTATCCAAAAGCTGTGTTTCAGAAGCACCGAATAGAACAGTGGAAAACTTGGATGGAAGAACTTATCTGTAACATGACAATAGAGCGTTGTCAGGATATCTTTAGGAAGTAAGTTGGCAGAATAACGGATTGTTTGAAGAACTTAATTGTCAAGCTACTTGAGGATTTCAATTTTTCAATTAAATGCTTTTGCAAGGATTAATCTAATTATAAAGCAGAACAAGATTAAGTTGTAATTCTGGAAGTCTGAGGAGAGACAAAAAACTGCATTAAAAATACTGTTCTGGAGTTTAATCTGTCTACCACAGAAAGAAAAACCCAGTGACGTTATCCTGTATTAAACAGGCCTTAGGGTAGTGGTATTTGGGGTTTTTAGGAACTTCAGTATTTAAAAATCACTTAAATCAACTAAAATTTATTTTCCTCTCATGTCAAGCTTTCAAGCATTTTTTTTTCCTCCTGAAGTCAAGGCCAGTTCAGAATTATTACTGGTTAGCTTGCAAGATCTAGATTATGTTCAAGAAACACGTTTATTTCCTATTCCTTACCTTCTGATCCTCCTTTGTCCATATGACTACTGTTTGGCCTCTCCTTGCAAATAATTTTGAAATAAGGTGCACAGTGAATTTATGACAGTGTCACTTCGGTAGCCGTCAACTGCTGTGGTATTTCAGATTTGATATGAAGGAGGTGATATAGTAACTGCTCAGATGTGGAGTATTTTTCTTCCCCATAGAGCAGAATGCAACATGCTAGAGCTTGAGAAGGGCAAATTTTGTCATTGTATTTTTGCTTTACAGGTATGAAATGCAGTACGCTCCTCAGCCACCTCCAAGTATGTGCCAGTTCATAACTGCAACAGAAATGACTCTGCAGCGCTATGCAGCAGATATAAATAGCAGGCTTATCAGGCAGGTGGAGCGTTTGAAACAGGAAGCAGTTACTGTACCTGTCTGTGAAGAGCAGCTGAAAGAAATTGAACGTTGCATAAAAGTTTTCCTCCATGAAAATGGAGAGGAGGGCTCATTGAGCTTAGCAAGTGTTATCATCTCTGCTCTTTGTACGCTGACAAGGTGAGCTGCCCGTTTTGAATTTTTCTGTATGCATTCATGCTTGAGACCCCGTAAAAGGAATATTCATAGCTATGTGGAGAATGCAGTATCAGACAGATCATCTATTATAATCTGTCCAGGCGAAATCTAATGATGGAAGGTGCAGCATCTAGTGCTGGAGAGCAGCTGGTTGACTTAACTTCAAGAGACGGAGCCTGGTTCTTGGAGGAGCTCTGCAGCATGAGTGGGAATGTCACATGCCTTGTGCAGCTGCTGAAGCAGTGTCATCTTGTACCCCAGGACTTGGATATTCCTAACCCAGTTGAAGCATCAGAAGCTGTTCATTTAGCTAATGGAGTATACATCTCACTTCAGGTGATACTTATTTTTCTGTAATATCTTCTTCCCTCATCTTCAACCTTCTAGGCCTTCTAAGCTCTGGAAAGCTTTTTATTATTTTTCCTTGCTTAGTCCAGACAGTTTATCAAATCATGCAGTTAGTAACTTAACTTGCTCACGTTTTCTTTTCTATGGTGCAACTATGTCGTTTTATAAAATTGATTTGCCAAGTGTGATTGGTCTACACACCACTAATCCTCTGCTGAGGATTGCTGTAAGGTATTGCTGCTGTTGCTGTTGAAGTAATTGTTGCTGCATTGTGCAAATGTTAGACCTTTGCGCTAGTTTGGGTTCTAATATGTTGTGGTTAAAATCTGCTGCTAAACTTAAATTTAGAGAGAACAATATCCCTGACTGTTCATGAGGGGGAAAAAAAAAAGACCCTTGACTGACCAACCTCATGTTAGATTGTAGATATTTACTGCAGGTGTAATACTGAATTTAGAAAGCTGTTGCATATGATACTTTTTGAAGAGTGGAGATTTCTTATGTTTTCCTGCTGAATTTCCAACAGGAATTGAACTCAAACTTCCGGCAGATTATTTTTCCTGAAGCGCTTAGGTGCTTAATGAAAGGAGAGTATACTTTAGAAAGTATGCTCCATGAATTAGATAACCTTATTGAACAAACAACTGATGGGGTCCCTTTGCAAACGCTGGTTGAATCTCTTCAAGCCTACTTAAGAAATGCAGCTATGGGTTTAGAGGAAGAAACACATACTCATTACATTGATGTTGCAAGGTAAGTAATTTCGTACTTTTAGTACGAGAGAGAATGAAGACAGTAGAATCATGTTAGTTTGTCTGAATTTGATTGTTTGAAGTGCAGACTTTTCTTGCCCAAAAATACCTTAAGCAAAGTGCAGCATCTAAAATGTGTACGTTTCCTCTGGGTGCATGTACATACATTTATCTACACACATGTATGCATAGATTTTATGGCTAAACAGAGTTTATGGTAAGAGGAGCATTTACATCTACTTAAGATAGACTTTTGAGTTGTTTGGTAATTGACTTTTTCCATAATTTGTAGTTAGGATTTTGCATGAAATCTTTGAGGGATGCTAGAAATAGAAACTGGTCCCTTAGTTTGTGGGAGAAACCTGTGAAAAGGAGAGCTTGTAACTCTGACACTATGCAGCTATGGCATTCTCCTCTCATCTGGAGCTTTGGAGAGCAGCTTTTGCATAATGAATCAGTGACTTAATTTAATAACAAAACAAAAGCCTATGTATCTTACAATGTGGGACAGTACCTTTCTGGGAAAAGTGCTTGCTGGTCAACTGAGCTGATTCAAAAGCTTCCTGCTGAGTTAAAGGAGTGGTCTTGCTGCTTCCTCTGAGACAGTTACAGTGGCTCCATAAGCGGTATAATGAAGTTTGCTATACCAATTGAAAACAATTTATTATTTTCCCTCTAAGTTAATTTTCTTCCTGCTTAACCTGTTGGCAAGCCTGCTCATCTTGGTAGGTGAGGGTCAGAAGTGATATAAGGGAGGGAGAGGATAAGACCATCCTTTCAGGAGTGGTAAGCTGTTAAACCATCTCAGCCATAACCTAAGATCTCATCCTCCACCCTTTTAGCCCATATGTCATTCAGTCTATTATATATGTGTACATTGTCAAAGTCAGTACTTGTTTTTAAGGAAGGAAAGGTAATATTTGCATTATTTAATATTCCTAATTTTTTTTACCATGCTCAGAGGAAGTGTAGACTGTATCCTCTACCTATCATTTGACTTTATAGTTGATTCTTTAATACAGTCCTGTATTACATAACATCCTTGACTGTTCTCACAAGTCCAGCATTAGAACTCATGTGCAGAATCATATGGAAAAGGGGAGGACAAAGAGCCCAGGGAAAAAATCAGCTTAATTCTGAACTGCTCTAGCTGTAGGAACAATGAGTTTGAGAAAATCCTGTTTCTGTTTATTTGTTGGAGACTAAGTAAAAACATGTAATTTTTCCTTCTTTCTTTTAAAAACATCTTTATTTTAAGAGTACTTCATGCGCAGTATGGTGAGCTGATTCAGCCAAGGAATGGTTCTGTTGATGAAACTCCCAAAATGTCAGCTGGTCAGATGCTTTTGGTAGCATTTGATGGAATGTTTGCTCAAGTGGAAACTGCATTTGGTTTATTGATTGAAAAGGTATTGATTTGTTCTTTTTTAAGTACTCTTTAAGCCAGGAGTATTAGAGTTTTATAAATCAGAACTTTTTTTTTCCTTTACATTGCTCAGCTAAACAAGATGGAAATACCTGTTGCTTGGCGTAAGATTGACATAATTAGGGAAGCCCGCAGCACTCAAGTTAACTTCTTTGATGATGACAACAATCGACAAGTTCTAGAGGAAATTTTCTTTCTGAAGAGATTACAAACAATTAAAGAATTCTTCAGACTCTGTGGTACCTTCTCAAAAACATTGTCAGGTAAGTGCATGTTACCAATACGCAGCATCACTTTGTCTACTCTTCATCCCATTTTCTTTAGAGGAGAACACAAAATGAGAGTCACTTATATTGTAACTCCCCTTTCATATATGGCAAGTACCTAGAAGTTAAAAATAAATTCCTGTAATCTTGCTGGTTTTATGTCTGATAATATTTTTCTAGATGCATCCAATGTTTATAACAAAAATGTTTCTTTTCTTCTAAAAGGAATCAGTTCCCTTGAAGACCAGAATGCAGTAAATGGACCTGTACAGATTGTCAATGTGAAAGCCCTTTATAGAAATTCTTGTTTTAGTGAAGACCAAATGGCTAAACCAATCAAGGCTTTTACAGCTGACTTTGTGAGACAGCTTTTAATTGGCCTTCCAAATCAAGCTTTGGGACTTACTTTGTGCAGTTTCATCAGTGCTTTGGGTGTAGATATCATTGCTCAGGTAGAAGCTAAAGACTTTGGAGCAGAAAGCAAAGTTTCTGTGGATGACCTGTGCAAGAAAGCTGTGGAGCACAATATCCAAATTGGCAAGTTCTCGCAGCTGGTGATGAACAGGGCAACAGTATTAGCTAGCTCATATGATACAGCGTGGAAGAAGCATGATCTAGTGCGCAGACTTGAAACTAGTATTTCATCTTGCAAGACCAGTCTTCAGAGAGTGCAGTTGCATATTGCCATGTTCCAGGTAAGACTACACCATGTGTTTATTTCCAGATTGTACCTGTGGAAAATGAGATTTTGTTACTGTGTCTAAGCAGTACAGGAAATATATATTTTGTTGAATGAGCTTTAGAGTATTTTTATGGATTTTATCACACTCAGATTTTAGACTATTCTGTAAATATGTAAGGAGAAGTGTTACAGCTAGTTTCTTTGGAAGACTTCCTGTCTTGTAAGATACAAATGTGAAAATTCTCTTGAAGTGAATACAATTTTTCAGTAACCATTAAGTCTTTTATTAGGAGAAAAAAAGCAATACATTTGCTTTCGTACTAGCAATATTGTCCTATTCCCTCCTGCCTTTTTTTTAATATAGAATATGACTGTAGAGAAGGAGCTTGCTTAAAACAGAGGGTATGTGTTGCTGAATGTCATCTTCTTCCTTTTCTTCTAAGTCTTAATGTGTGAAATCTCTCCTTGCTCCCCTGGTTGCCTCATTACAAAACATAAATAGTAGCAGGACTGATCCTGAAAGCATTGTTCTGAGACTTTAGTTAAATACCATTGTATACCTTGAACTTTATGCTGGTATCCAGTTGTATTGTAATATCAATGATCTTGATTTTATAGTGATTTGTAGGTTAAGGTCAGAGGCTTTGTCCGAGGTGATTACTAAGCCATTTCATAGACTGGTAAGAAAATTTGTCTGTTTTGGTTGTTATGCATCACAAGTAAATTGTTTCCAAATATTGATGATCAAAGAAATGTGAGTAAACAACTCCTATTAAGTTAATGACTGATTAATGGTCATCAGAGTGTCCAAGCAAACAAAACATGGATCACAACTACTTACATAATTAAGTATTCAATGTTTTAAAATTTTAAATGTTCTGGTTCTGTCTTCTGACACCTAATTCTTATAAGAGCATTTTAAAAGGTGTGCCAGAGTACTAGAACTACTGTTTGCTCATTGCAACATACTTTGCTTCACAATTATTGACAGTCAAGTGTTGTTCTTTTTTTCTTAAAGTGGCAACATGAAGATCTCCTTATTAGTCGCCCTCAAGCCATTTCTGTTACTCCTCCACCTCGTTCTGCAATTTTAGCCAGCATGAAGAAGAAACTTCATACACTCAGTCAGATTGAAGCTTCAATCGCAACAGTCCAGGTACGGCTGTTTCTGGGGAGTTTTTTCAGTAGCATGTTGGAGTGTGACTCTAACCATGTGCTTGCTGCAAGATTATCTGCCACCTCTGGATTTTCTTGCTCTCAAAGCACAAATTTGTGGTATTTTCATTGTTTTTTCCAATCTACTTTGTCATGCTCTGATTGTGTAGTGTTGCACTGATTATGTGTACTACTACATTATTTGGTTTTGCTGTCTCCTAATACACAGTATTCTCTCTGGAATACCATTTCATGAGCAAAAACCCTGATACATAAAAAACCACTTGATTCTGAAGGCTGATATGCACCTAGTCTTTGAATATCAGACTTAAGTCATCCTTACTGTTATTTCTGTTGCAATCAAGTGTCAGAAACTTCATTTGTAGGTCCGGGCAAATCGCTTACTCTATTGAGATTTCTGTATGCTCTGGCTTGACTCATCTTTTTAGACTTTCGGATATCAGCAACATAGGTAGTTTAATTGTTTTAAAAATATATATGTATACTGTTTAGCTTGTTGAATTGTAATTTTGATTTTAGTTGTGAAGATCCTTTAATAATTTTTTGAAGTTTATTTGTAAAATAATCTAGGACTCCTTGAATTTTTATCTAATTTTTAATCTAGAAATGTGATTACTCTAACTTGTTTTTGTGTGTTTTCTTTTCTGGCTGGGTAGAATGTAGACAGGTGACTTAATTTCCATAACAATCAAATCCAGTTCTGATGTGTATTGAAAATAAATCTTTAAACAGCATAGGCTAATATTGGTCATTAATGAATGCCTCCGTATTTTAAGTATATGGGTTTGCAAATGTATCTGCTTGTGCTGCATATGCATAATTTCTTTTTAAATTAGTCTTAATATGATATAGTGGATACATATTGATATATGCCTGTGTTTTTTTTTCCTCCCCCATTGCAGGAGAAACTAGCAGCACTTGAAGCAAGTATTGAGCAGCGTTTAAAATGGGCAGGAGGTGCTAATCCTGCACTGGCACCAGTCTTGCAAGATTTTGATGCCACTATTGCTGAAAGAAGAAACCTTGTCCTGAAAGAAAGTCAAAGAGCAAGTCAGGTACTATATGTGTAGTACACACTTGATAAGTGCATTCAATTTCCGTTTCCTATTTGAGATTAACTGATTTATGTAGCAGATACTTTGCCTAATCAGCATTTAAAGAGGAGGCACAGATAACCAAATACTTCTGGGAATCCCACTTTAAAAGCAATGGGAATCATATAAGGGAGAGCTGCCAAGGGGCTGGATTACCCTGAAATGATACTGTTACTGTAACAGAGGGGCTTTACTTCTATATTTAAAATTCTCCTTCCTAAGGATATGGAACAAATACAGTTTGTGTAATATGCAGCTTAACTGGAATGTCTTCTTTCTCACTCTTGCTTTGACTTTCAGGTTACTTTCCTCTGCAGTAATATCATCCATTTTGAAAGTTTACGTACTAGAACAGCAGAAGCCTTAAATCTTGATGCTGCATTATTTGAACTTCTCAAACGCTGTCAACAAATGTGTTCGTTTGCATCACAGTTCAACAGCTCAGTCTCTGACCTGGAGCTTCGGTTACTTCAGAGAGTGGTGAGTAAAAATCAAAACAAAATATGTAGCTCTACAGAATTGCTATAATTAAGAGTTCTCCATGTTGTCTTTCATTTGAAGTTAATATTATGCGTACCTCCTAATGGGTTGTAGATTATGCAGCTATTCCATCACCTGCTAAACACTTGGCAGTGGCACTGACACAGTAATTGAATTTTATCTCTGGATAGAGATACAGAAATATTTCTGTTTATTTTTAGGGCACTGGTCTTGAACATCCTATTGGCAGCTCTGAATGGCTTCACTCAGCTCACAAGCAGTTGACCCAAGAAATATCTACACAGAGAACAGTACAGACAGAGAGAGAACAACAAATAGAAACAGTTTGTGAAACAATTCAGAATCTGGTGGATAGTATTAAAACTGTGCTCACGGGTCATAATAGACAACTTGGAGATGTCAAGCATCTACTGAAAGCTATGGCAAAGGTATGCCTGAAACTTTATTAAACTTTTTGCTCAAAACCATGTCAGTACAGTTGAAGAAAAATAGCACTAGTAACTTTGCTTTTTGAAGTATATAAAAACAGTGAAATGCATTCATGCATGTGGAGTTCAAGACATGATTTTTTTAAAGATTAAATAAATGTTATGAAGCTTTTATTTCTGGAGTTAGGTTAATCGGGTTCTGGTTAAATTAAACCCTTTTTCATCATCTGTTCAAAGATTTTCTTTATGCTTTTAAAATCCTCTTGGCTTTTCATCAGGAAAATAATCATTTTCAAATTTGTTTTGAAATATAGCTACTGAAAGTTATGATTATTTGTAGTCAAATGGCAAACTGATAAGGCTAACAAATGTTCAGTTTCATTCTATTTGCCAAGATATAGCAAGTACTTAATCTTTTTGCACATCTTTGTTGCAGGATGAAGAAGCAGCTTTGGCAGATGGTGAAGATGTTCCCTATGAGAATAGTGTTAGGCAGTTCTTGGGTGAATATAAATCATGGCAAGATAATATTCAGACAGTTCTGTTTACATTAGTTCAGGTTATGGGTCAAGTCCGCAGTCAGGAACATGTTGAAATGCTGCAGGAAATAACTCCCACCTTGAAAGAACTAAAAACACAGAGCCAAAGGTAAGAAAGTCACCTTCTGTCAGCTGAAGACGTTATTTAAATCTATTTGCATATAGCAGAAATGCAACAAGGAGTACATAGTTGGTGGTTGTCTTAAAAATACAGAAATCTTTTTGCTAAGTTTGACTTATAACTTTCATTTTGAGTTTTCAATAACTTTAGTTCCATGTGTTTTTATCGACTCCATTGTGTTTTCTAGTGTCTACAATAATCTAGTGAGTTTTGCATCACCCTTAGTCACGGATACATCAAATGAATGCTCAAGCCCAACATCAGCTGCTACATATCAACCAACCTTTGCTGCAGGTAATATTGAAGAAGTACAAATATTAGGAATTCCTATTAGAGAGGGAATTAACTTTTTATGAGGACTGCATTTCAAAATTTATTAGACTATATAAGCCTATAAAATTCATGTCATTCTGCACCATTTGGTCTTAGTCTTTGAGATCTGGATTTGTTCCACAAAGCCCAGAATACACAGAACCTGTTGTCATATATATAAACTGAACTACAATTCCTGTTGAAGTTATTAAAATGTATAGTGACTTGAGAATTAATCCTGACACCCAACAAATGTATTCGTGTCCAAAATAATTTAATTTCTTTGCAGTTATAAACATGAATAAACTTCCTCTGAAGTACATATTTCTTCCTGTTTAAAAACTTACTCTACTCTGAATATTTGGACTAAACACAAGTTCCTGACTTCTATCAAGAGCAATAACTCCATTTTAGAACTGTATAAAACAATCTAGTTTGAGAGGTTGAAAGATCCCATTAAAACATGCTTAATGAAAATGTTCTGCAGTAGAATAAAACCTCTTGTTTAATTCTGTAAAGTGGAAGAAATTATAAAATAAATTAGAAAATGATAAGAGGGAAGCGGTGCACAGTTTAAACTACACATATAAAGTGCATTTGTTTATGGTGAAGTATTGATAACTGCATTTGGTACACATTTAATTGTGCTTTTTTGTATCTAATATCTATTTTAAATGATTTATTAACTTCCTTCACAGCTGTACGTAGCAATACGGGGCAGAAAACTCAGCCAGAGGTGATGTCACAGAATGCAAGAAAGCTAATTCAGAAAAATCTTGCCACGTCAGCAGATACTCCTCCGAGCACAGTCCCAGGAACTGGCAAAAGTGTTGCCTGTAGTCCCAAAAAGACAGCCAGGGACCCTAAAACAGGAAAAGGTAAATAAAGGAGTACCGTGGGCAACAGCAGCAAAAACTCCTCAGTTGGCTTCTATGCAGGAATGTAAAATTGAATTCTATTTTGTGCCTTTAGCTGTGCAGGAAAGGAATTCATATGCTGTTAGCGTGTGGAAGAGAGTCAAAGCCAAGTTAGAGGGCCGAGATGTGGATCCCAACAGGAGAATGTCTGTTGCTGAACAGGTTAGTTGGAAAGTACCGGTCCTTGCTTTAAATATTTGATAGTAAGTATGTGTGTATGCATGATGAACTATGTCTTAAAGACTGAAATCCTTTTGTGGTCCCTTTAGAGATATTTAAATTTTATTTGGAATTTAAATGCTATTTAAATTCCAAAGCAAGTGAAGGTATGTTTTTCCCATGTATTGCTGCATTTTTATCCAATGTTTTTGTTTCCTGTATCAGATTTATATGATCTAATGAATCTGATAAAATGGTCTTTTGTACACGAGTAAGCTAACATTTGTTACATAGCTCTTGGTAACCAGTGAGTATCAGTTTTGTACAGCTGTGTGAAGGACAAGACTGATCTGTTCACAGGCATAACACAGCAATGCTTCTCTCTGAGAAGTTCTCAGAGGACCCATAAAATTGAGAATGTTGTGACTTTTCAGTATAGGGGTTATGAATGAGATGCTTGATCTCTTTTTGCTCCTCCAGTAGAAATTCTTATTTCTTATCTGGAATACAGAAAGTTATGTAAGTTTACAGCGACTATAGATTTTCTTACTGAAATTTTGTATTTGCAGGGGAAGAAATTTTACAGTAAATGTTAAGATGGCTTAAGCACTATAAAAAAAAAAAAGCATGTTTTAATTACTTGTTTGACCTTTTTAATAGGTTGACTTTGTGATTAAGGAAGCAACTAATCTAGATAACTTGGCTCAGCTGTATGAAGGTTGGACTGCCTGGGTATGAGTAGGGAGAAAGCAGATCAGTCTGGTTCAGCGAGGTCAGACATCCACCAGAATCAACTCGGCCTCAGGCATCCATAGCCGCACCACAGTCGGTGGTGATGCATACTGGGGCTTAATCTGAGGAAACCTAGGAAATCTCGGTGCACTGGGAAGTGAATCCTGCAGGATAGCTGCACTCAGGGATACGCTAAACACAATGGTCTGCAACCCCCAAGGTCAAGGGTGCACGTTCACCGCTTGAACAACACGGTTTGTCTTTCTGCTCTGGAAGAACTGCAAACGTGTCTGGGGGTTAGCTGCAGAAAGAAATCGGGATGCTACAAACCGCAGAGTGATTTGGAACTCAATTCCACCTGACCCTGTGAACAATTCAGGAAACACCGAACCCTGTTCAAAGAAAAACAGAAAAAATGGGGCCATGAAGAAATCACAGCAAGGAAGATTTGA
Organism: Aythya fuligula; assembly: GCF_009819795.1. Taxonomy (NCBI): domain Eukaryota; kingdom Metazoa; phylum Chordata; class Aves; order Anseriformes; family Anatidae; genus Aythya; species Aythya fuligula. The sequence goes on from NC_045573.1 coordinate 8,799,855, forward strand.
TGCATTCAGATTCTTGTTACTCCTGTTGCTTGGCAACAGTGCTGGTTGAGTTGACCAGTTAGTACGGAAAAAGGCTACAAAACGTAAACTTCAGAAATGGACTGAAAGCAAAGAGCTGTATATCAGAAATACGCTGCATTGGAAGAACTTCTGAGATAGAAGAAAAAGCCTTTGTTCTCTTCTCCCTTTTCCTCTTTCCTTTCTTTCTTCCCTCCCAGCCTCTCCTTGCATACACCCCTCTTGGCTTATTCTTGTAGGTTAGGCGTACTTCCAATATACTTTTTATTTCAATCCTTCTACTTCACAGTTTAGTCAAATTAACAACTTAAATTTTGTTTGGTAAACAAATTTTCCAAAAGCACTGAAAATACGGAACATCAATGATTACTTATGAGTTGGATGGTCAAATGCAAAATGTAATTTTGGTTATTTTAAAGTCATTTCTGTGATTCTATTATGTACAGTTTCTCAAAATTGTCACTGTGCATTTAAAAGTAATGAATCCTACAGGCATTTGATTTAATGTGCACTTCCCTCTGCTTGCAGTGTACACTTTTTTGTAATTCAAATTGTCCCTCCAATCTCATTCTACTGTGATTGCTGTAGTTTCTTTCGTACGACGTAGCTAATCCAATGTAATCTTTACCTTTTTAAAAACCAGGATAGAGTATCTAGTAGAGTTTTACATTGTTGATGACAGATAAACAATAAAGTGATGTTCTGGTGGAGGTAGAGTGATACGCTTTTTACTTCACTTTCCTAATACTTTTAGTTCACACTTGTAAATTATAGTGCTTCAGTTCACAGGGGCATACATATAATCCAGGAAATGAAGGACTCTCCAATTTTTTGTTCAACCAGATCTGTAAAAATTTCTGCAAAGTAATTTTGCTTTGCCAGATTGCTTTTATAGATGGTTGTTCAATAATGCATCCATAGCGAATCTTCCACCAAGTTTTTTTCAAATCAGTTCTGCACACCAAGTGTGATTATGATCAGAAAAGTCTCTCTAAAAATGGCATCTTCTTAGATCTATGTCTTGCTTGTCTGAGAGTTGTCTAAAATACTTCTTGCTTCATTTTTTTTTAAGTGGGACACCTTTAGGAAAAGGCAACCTCTTTTTCTTACAGCAAATAAATCTAACAATTCAGTTACAACAACAAAATCTTACAGGTGCTGATAGCTAAAGCAGAAATCCACACTGGCATTCTCAACCAAGATAAATTTGCATAGCTATGTATGAAAAGTGTTTATCTTTTGTAAACTCTGTGAGTTCATTACAGACAGTTGCTGAAGAATGAGGTATGGGAAGATCCTTTATGCCATTTTAGTCACTTTTCAGAGTAAAAGCACACTTTAAATACAGCATTTTTTCAATCAAAATTTAAGTATTAAAGGATTTGAGCCAAGCTCACTACTGGCAACATATTCATTCAATTGAATGGATTTGCAGCAGTTCATCTGAGTAGAAAGTGTGGCTAGTTTCAGATAATACAAATTAACACCAGGCATAAGTAGTAGAAGAACTTGTATTATTTTCATTATTTGCACTATGCTGACTAACTGCTCTGCCTCCTCAGTAGGTCTTAGGATTCAATTTCTACTCTGTTGCCAATTTTTTGTGGATATGCACTTTGAAGTGTAAGAATTTTCAACAGACATATGGCCTTTTTTTTTTTTGCATTCTGATTGCCTGAATAACTCTAGGGAAGTCACAGGCTTTATATTTAACAATACCCTTGCAAATGCATTCCACTGTCCTGAACCCTCTGCCATGCCGAGTATTGCAAGAAAGAAGGTATTGGAATGTTGCCGTGAAGAACATTCATATGCAGAACAAGACACTTTACACTGTTGGTCCTTTTTTACTTTTTCTTCAGTTAAAAATGACCTTATGAACAATCTGTTTGGAGTACCGGAGTAACAAGAGTGTATTATACATGCTGTTTTATTTCTTGGAAGCTGGGGGGAAGGGAGGGGTAATGCACTCACCTGTGGCTCATGTATTATACCTCTGCTATCCAGAAATGAAACACTTGTGTGGAGATGGGTTCTTTACTGCGTAATTTAATAAAATTTTAAAAAATAAAATGTGTATTCATAATTTCCTTATGTCAAACTACTTGTGGTTTTGAAAGTTATGGGGGAGAATAAAATGCTTAATATAAAACAAATCCTAAATTAAAACAGGATTCTACAGAGACTTATATTTGCCTAGCTCACATTGAAGAGACACCTAAACACCTAACATGCTTAGAAGTTAGTGTGACTGTCAGCATTTGTGAGCTGCCATGTTCTTGGTGAAGGGTGACAATATGGCACACTGGTACAGACTTGGTTAAACCTAAAATTTTTCCAAGGAAAATGAGAAAATATCCTATAAGTTTTTGTAATGAAGTTTCTATAAAAGCGTTGGTGATGCTTGATGCCCACTTTACACTGTGCTTCCACCAGTCTGGCTGGGGAGCATTGGGCAGCAGGGCAGGACCCTATGCTCTGCTCAGTGCAGTGTGCTGGTGCAGCTCTGCTGTTTTGGGGCGGAAAGGGCACCCCGTGAGACTCACTGTCCCACCTGCCCCTCAGTCACGGAGAAGCACACAAGGAAATGGCATCTGCAGGGGTTCGCTTGAATGGGAGGAAAGTTTGGATGGGAAACTGATTCAGGTGCTGGCATGTGAAAGACTAGCTCGAAGACGATGAATCTGACAGTGGCATTAAAGATGATGGAAGTTCCTGTTTTTTTTCGGTGGTAAGTAGTTGTGTTTTTCAGTGAGAATCATACAGATGGGTGAAACCAGGAGCTGGATGGTTATATCAAATAGCTATGGAGGCTGCAAATGCTCCTAGGAATGGTAAAGGCAATGCATTATGCTTTCTGCTTGAGACCATGCTTTCTCAAATACTTTCATCAAAATGACTGTAGGCATCACTTGCTTTAGAAATTAGCTTTTGTGTGAGCTGTGCTGTGGTGCAATTATGGATTTTGAGAGTGGATTCCACCATTTCTTAGTGCAAAACAGTACACTAAGATATTCTTAGATTTTAATAACATGCAAATGAATTTGAAAGATGTTCAAAAATATCATGTATCTGTTCTTTATATACAATCTTGAGCAAATCCAAAGAGAACCTGGGAAAAGATCAAACAATTCAGTACAGGCACATGTTAAAGTAGATGGTACATCTGAGACGGTAGCCTGCTCTCTCTCCTTCATTTTTTCCTTTCCATGAAACTGGGGAGAAGGGCTGGAAAAGCACTGCAATTTTTGTGCCGGAAATAATTAAAAATGTGGTTTTTTTTTTTTTTTTTTTGCTCTCCGTTTGCCACTGCATTGCAGAGACTATGATTAAGCTCATAGCATGTGTGACTGTAACATTGAGGAAGCTGTGTCAGAAAAAAATACTTATATCCTAATGCCTTTCTCCCATGTCTGTTCTCATGCTGCACTGACCTAAAAAAAAATAAAATTGGTGGACAGGTGGCAATTACCCCAGCTGGGTCAGCTGCGGTTGTCAGAGCCGGGCAGCCTTCCTGTGTGGTAACCCAGGAATCCCCCCCGGGCGCGGTGCTGCCTCGCAGCCCTCCTGCTGCCCTGCTCGCTGCTGAGACACCCGTGGCCCTGCGCTGCCTCAGCAACGCGCCCCCCGCGTCCTAAGCCCCAAACCCGCCCTCGAGCCCTGTGTGCCGGGGAGAGGAGCCGCCCTTCTCGTGGTAGCACCACAGGGAACGGCCTCGGTGTGTGCCAGGGGAGGCTCAGGGTGGAAATGAGGAGACATTTCTGTCAGAAGGAGCGGGCAGCGCTGGGACGGGCTGCCCAGAGGTGGTCACCGTCCCTGGGGGCGTTCAAGGAGGGGTTGGGCGTGGTGCTTGGGGACACGGTCAGTGGGTGACACTGGTGGTAGGGGGTGGTTGGACCTCGGAGGGCTTTTCCAACCCTAATGACTCTATGAATTTTACGAAACCCCAAACCTTCCACTTATTTGCCTCTTAAAAACGACATTTCCGGCGCTGGGGGGGCAAAGATTTAAACTACAAACACGCGCCGAGCGCTGACAGCCCCTGCGCTGCCCCGCCTCCGGCAGAGCTCCCTCAGCGCCCCTCAGGCCGGGCCCCGCCCGCCGCCGCCGTCGCATTGCGACGGAGAGAAGGGAGGAGGCGCCCGCCCCGCGCGCTGATTGGTCAACCGCCTCGCTTCAAACCTCACCGCCCAACCGGCTGCGGCGTGGGTGCGGCGAGGGCTCGGCGATTGGCCCGCGCGGCGTTCGAGCTGGCCAATCGGAACGCGGACACGGTGCTGCGGCGGCTACAAAAGGCGGCGGGGGTGGCGGTGTGAGGAGGGCGGCACAAGATGGCGGAGGGCGACAACAACAGCGCCTACCAGCTGGTGAGGGGATAGGGCTGCCGGGCGAGAGTTGGTGGCGATCCCTGCCCTGCTCGGGGTGCTCGTGGTGCCGTTTAACGGCCGCGGCTGTGTTTGGGCTCCTTCGGCCGTCCCCTCAGCGCCGGGGCTGAGGGAGGGGGCAGCGGCCGGGCTGTTGGCTGGGGGAGCTGAAATGCTCCTAAGCTTAAAGAAACGCCTTTATGTCTGTAACTGTAAGCGTGGGTGCTGGAAAGGCATTAAAAAGCAAAAGGTGAAGAAGGGAAGTTTTCTAGAGCGTTATTTATCTGCGTTTGTTGTTCCTCGCCTGGGAAGGGGTGAAGGAAACCCTTAGCAGCCTGGGGGTGGAAGGGAAGCCTGAGCTTCTGCAGGAAAAGTCTGCTTCGGATTCAAGTATCCTAGAGGAGCGGATGCCCTATTCACAACAGTTCACGCTTATGGAAGCTTTTTTTAATTAAGGGAGGGGAGGGGGGGGAAACACCACTGTGCCAGATCCTGCCCATCAGGAGTGTTTAGGTGTTGACAGAAGCTGACTTGTGGTAGCCTGACCATGATCAATAACGCTCTTACCTCCTGGTATGCTTCCCATTAATTTTCTCTTGGTTGTGATAAATGCATACAGCTGGAGTTAGTAAAGCCAAACCAGCTTGTCATAAACTGATTTCTGGAGTAAAGCAGCTGTTTTGTATGAGGTTTTGTGTTTATAACACGAGGAAGATATAATGACTGAAGGGTATTCAGCAGTCTGTGAGATAGCTTTCTGATCTTTTTTTTTTCTTTTTGCCCTGAAATGTGGTTTTCAAATAATTCAGATGGTGTGACAAAAATAAACTATGTCTTACAGTGGTAGCTGCGCTCAGCTGTCCATATTTAGTGGTGTCAGCTCATTTAAGATAAGAGCAGCATGTGATTGAGAACTACATCTGCTCTATCTCTGCACAGCACATGTGCAGGTCTCCATGGCTTTTTACCCCTTACTGTGGGGGCAGTCAGCTCCATTTGTGTTTATGAGGATTTTGCAATCTGTGAGATCCATTGTCCCCCTGAGGGCAAACTATTAAGCCATGCTAAATGTGGCACACCTGAGGTGAACTGCTTAGTGAGCTGGTGCCAGGGCAGGCAGGGCCTCTCTGCAAAAGGTGCGTGGGGAGGAATAGAGGAATAATATGGGAACAGCAGTTTAAAGGCTGCCTGGTCACTGTCGTGGGCAACTGGTAGGAAAACTTTCTCTTTGCATGCCAAGTGTGATCAGCTGGATAACTTTTCCATGCTGTACTTGAGTGTTTTCAACTATCTTCCACATAGTAAAATGTTAGTGTTGGACAGCATCTAGAAAACTGATTAACGGTGTTAGGGTTATCTTTGAAAATGCTGCAATGTGAGAGCTATTTAAAATATGTTTTCCTGATGTTGAAAATTAAAAGTTGAGGGGTTTTAGCTGGGCTTTAAAACTTGACTTTTCACTTAACTGAGGAAATATTCAAGGAGAACACCTTGATAAAATCTGTGAGGAGGTAGCATTTAGCCTGGGAAGATACACTATTACTTCCCTTCTACTGTGTCATAATTTAGCGTGTTATTAATAATTTAATTACTTGGATTCGTGGCTGGGGTCTCTGACATTTTCTTCAGCTACTTTGTGTGGGAACCAATCTGATTCTGATTAGTAATAACACTTTCTTCTCTTTTTTTTGTGTAGGCTGCGGAAACTGCTAGCTTGGAAGAGCAGTTGCAAGGATGGGGAGAAGTGATATTGATGACTGATAAAATTCTTCGCTGGGAGAGAGCCTGGTTTCCTCTTGCGCTGATGAGTGTTGTTTCCTTTTCTTTCCTGTAAGTAGCTCATAGAGAGAGCATGAGCACTGCTCATGGCTAATAGCAAAACTGCTAAGAAAAGACTACAAAGATGTCTTAAAACAATCACATAGGCTCTTCGAGTTCTATTTCTGAATGCATGTAAACTTTGAAAAGAAAAACCCAGAACTGGGAACAGGAAGTAACACAAGTCACATCCTACTGGGGGGATGGTGCTTTCTGCAAAAGCTGTTTGGCAGGCGGAGTTGCTGTAGCTCTTCAGCATGCTCAGCTGTGTGCTGTTCACTGGTGTGTTCTGCTTGTCAGATCTGATCATCTTCTGGCCTTCTTCCCTAAGCCACCAGCAATACCATTATGGTCATAAGGAAAAACCTGCTTCCATAGGGCAAACTTTCCTTACTAGCTATTCTGTGTCTTTGCTGTGGTGTTTAGTGACAAATTCAGTTGGTTTTACACAACTTGGTCCTCCTAGATTCTATTGTCTCCTTTGAGAAAGGAAGAGAAGAGAATGACAGGCTGAATGCAGCATTGAGTCAAAGTGGGAGGACGTAACTTGTCGGGGGTACAAAATGGGCGTGCTGGAGGCCTGTCCCTGCCTTTGTGTGACATGGTGGTAGTCAGGGTGGCTCCTACCTTGTACAGGTAAGTGTCCTGCAACCAGCTGGAGAGTTGCAGCTGCATGCGCTATTGGACTAAGGAAAAGAGGGCATGTACGAATGTCGAATAAGGTGAGGTAGGAACAGTGTCTTCTGGCTAATGCAAATTTTATGGCCCTCAAGAGAGGTGAGGAGGGTGGAAGTCAAATGAAACTGAAAAGTAATTTTGAAAAGTAATTGTAATTTTAAAAAGTTATGTGACTGCAGGAAATACCATGTTGAATAATAGTTGAAGGAAATAGAACAGCTTCAAATTCTTAATTGGTGCTGTATTGAAGATGAATGTTCAGCACAGCAGCACTGTGCCAGGTGTGTAGAAAGCTGGCCCTGCAGTGGTTTGTCTTTCTTCACTGTTCAAGAAGTTCTGCAAAGTGCAAATAAGTTACACAGGACTCAACTGAATGTTAACACGCTTATGAGAAAAGCTAGTTCTTGTCCACTACCTGTACAGCTGCATTTAAATGGTGGCAAACCTCATATATAAGAGCACAGCACTGTCCTGCTTGGAGGCTTGTGACTCCTTGTCTGAAACAGGTTTGGTTAGCTGTCGCAGGTGAGGCAGTAAATAGCAGCCTGGAGTGTATCTGGACCCTGTGATTTACTTAAGAACCAACAAGATGAGAGCTTTCACCCTAGCTAGTTGTTTCACGTGTTTCCTCACTCATCCCCATCCCAAACTCAACTTCTCAACTTCTGGGAGAGCAATAATGAACTTTTACTTGCAGTGAACTTCATATTGTGCTTTCTGTATTGCGGCACTTTATGTTCAAGTGCATTCAGAAAATTTATATTTTGATCTTTTCATCTGAATTTCCTTGTAATGAAGTTGAAGTACAGTGCTTAAACCTCTTTTCATGAGTAAGATGAGCAAATTTGTCCAGCTTCAATTTTTTTCAAAGGGGTAGGTCTACTATTTGAAGTCCCTAGCCAATCTGTTGAGATGGCTGAATACATTGAGTGTTTATTGCTTTTTTTTTTTTTCCAGGATGATCTACTACTTGGATCCATCAGTTCTTTCAGGTGTCTCCTGTTTTGTTATGTTCCTCTGTCTGGCTGATTATCTTGTTCCTGCTCTTGCACCTAGGATCTTTGGCTCTAATAAATGGTAAGAAAAGCTCAAATTTAAATAGCTTGAGTGTAAAGGAATTATTAATTTTAGCAAAATGGGTATTTACCACTTCGCAAATGTCAAATGATTCCTATGTAGTCCTTGCAATTGACAATGTCGATAGTATATGAGGTGAGAACTCATGTAAAATGTCTTGCTTTTTTTTTTTTTTTTTTGAAATGTAACTACTGCAATATGTCTTTATTGTTCCTGTTGAAGGCGTAGGGTGCGTTCTTTGCGGTCCATTAGAGATTCTAGTTCTGCTAAAAATATGAAGGGGATTGTATTCTATGTTTGGAAAAAGTAGTAGCTGTAAATATGAAGATGAAGTAATGCCCAGGGATCTTAAGACTGATAATGTGATCATAAGTGATTGAAATAACTTCAAAGAAGGGCAGGGCTTATGAACACAGTACACTGGAGGTGAACCATATTTGAAATGGATTTTGTGTTTAAAAATTCTAGTCTGCTTTGACTAGTGGATAAATGTTCTTGCCTAATGTACTAAAGGAATGCACATTGGTATTGAATAATTAAAAGCAGTGCTCTCCTGTTCTGAATAGGGGTGGTTCAGTGGTTCTTTCGGAGTTGATTTGAGAGACAATGCTCTATTAAAAATAGGGTACAAAATGAAGTGGGGCAAATGTCAGGATAAGTATCGGACAACTTTTCTTTCTGCTGGGAAATAGTATGAGATTTAAAAAAAAAAAAATAGAGATGAAAACTTGGGTTCTTATTCCTGTCTTTTTTTTTTTTTTTTAAAAAAAAAAAGGACTACAGAACAGCAGCAAAGATTTCATGAAATTTGCAGCAACCTGGTCAAGTCTCGTCGCCGAATTGTTGGCTGGTGGAAACGTCTCTTCACAATAAAGGAAGAGAAGCCTAAAATGGTAATGAGTTCTGGGAGTTGGTTTTAAATGATCTCTGCTTTGTTTAGTCCGAAGTTCTTTAGCAAGGAACATGTCTGAATAAACCAGTATTCTTGAAGCAGGAACCAATGATTCTGCCTGTGGCTTAATGCCAGTCACACACGCTAGTCAAACCCTGAGTGGCAGGATACCTGTCTTTAAAATTGCAATACTGCTTCAATTAGAAGCGTACTCTTGATCTTAAAATATAAATTGTGTTTCTTTGGATATTTCAGTTTTTAGAAACAGCCTGTAAAGACCACATTAAAATAGGTGTGTGTTCAGTTGCACACCATCTGCCTGAAAAACAAGACCTTAACATGTCAGTGTAAGTACAGGAGCTATGAAGTATACTGATGAGGATAAAGCTTCAGGTTCTGAGTGAAGCAGAAGTTTTACCAGTGGGGATAGCAAGGTGTGAGGGATAGAAAAGAGTTGCTTTACTGTAATAGTGATGGCCTGAAAATAAAAGGGAATGTACAGACAGTCTCTAATCACAATGCTAACAAGGCTGCGTGTATTGCATGGGCATGACCTGGGAACTTTAGCAGGTTTTAAACTTTGACATGTTGCTGAATGCTGAGGGGAAGGCGGAAAATTCCCAACAGATCTGTGGTTAACTGGTCTCTTTGCTTGTTTTAGTACTTCATGACCATGCTTTGTTCCCTTGCTGTGGTTGCCTGGATTGGACAGCAAGTTCACAACCTCTTTCTGACTTATCTCATTGGTAAGTGTGTAGTGTACAAAGCAAAACTGAGTTTGTTAGCTTCCTAAAATGGTATGAGGCTGGTAGAAGTAAAACTTGATTATTTGTTGAGGGATTTCTTTTGGCTTGGGGTTTCATTTTTGTTTTTCAGCAGTTAGTGGGGCTTACAGGAAGTGAGGAATTGCAAGGTGACAGAAGCTTGTTAAAGGGTTAGTAAATAATTTTTGGTTTTGTTTCTCCAGTGAGTTTCTTGCTGCTGTTTCCTGGATTAAACCAGCATGGGATCATTACGAAGTATGTTGGAATGGCAAAAAGGGAGATAAACAAGCTTCTCAAGCACAAGGAAAAGAAAAATGAATGAAGACTTGACTGCTGTTTGCAAAGTTTCCTTGGAAAGAGTTTTGAGAATTAATGTATACATAAGATAATAGAAGTAGTATTGCTCACTGGCTTGCTTTTTTTTTTTTTTTTTAATTGGCTCCCTGATGAAGTCAAAATGTCACTAGCAGCTGCTCTGGGTTTCTCTCTTTTGCTGTCCAGGTTAAGGTTCTGCAGCCTGCAGCTATCTCATAGGAAGGATCCTGGCCTTTGCCATGCGGAGCTTTAGTCTTGTCAGCAAATGAAGAGGCCCCTTACAAAAATGCCCCATCCCGATTGTAGTGTGCGACAGCGTTCTCATAACCTGTAGCTTCACTGGTTAATGTCTTGTAGTTACAGCAAGTATGAAAGTTCTGGAAACTTCTTCTTGGAAGCTTGTTACTACTGAGCCTTGTGGAAGGGGCACAATTAGCTGGGTAGGAATGATCATAGCTGAGGGGGGGAGTACCCACATCTGGGGCAGAAGGTGAGCTAGTTGTCTGTTTGCTTTTCTGGCTGCATAGACCAGATCATCTGCTAGATTGGGGTCTGGATATATAAATTGTAGCTCTGTAGCTGTAGTGTAAACCTCAATTTATTGCACTGAGACTGTAGACAATGAGGTAAGGTGTGTTACCTTAACAGCTGATTGTTCTAAAACTGCTGTTGTCACAGAGCCATGTAGCATGTTTGGTCTTATGAATGTTGTCTGTACACCATATCACCCTGAACTTCTTAAGTTTGTCTGTTGTAAATAAGCCTGAGTTGTTTGTGCTTTTCTATGACCTCCCTCCTTTTTTAAAAACTGAACTTTTTTTCTTTGGAAAGCTAAAACCTGTGTTAATGCATTTTAAAAGTTTACTGTTTTAAAATGAACTCTTGGTGTATTGTACCTGTTGAATAGGCAAATACAGAGTAAGAAACTTCTTCCAGACTTGTTCTTTGACCATACAAAAAATCCCGTGTGTGCATCTGAGGAACTGGAGGAGGAAGTGGTGTTTGTGTCATGTGGCAGTCCTGTGCGTGGCTGCATCCTCCTGCAGCACCTCCCTGAGATCCGCACAGCTCCTGGTGGTGTGGGGCCAGCTCCTGCTGGAGGGGGGCGGGCTGTGAGGCTGTAACGCCACCTGTGGTTAATTAACACTGGTGGAAGCCCCCGGGGCTGTGGACAGTCAGGCTCAGGAAGTGAATCTTGGAGTAGATCTCAGCTGCAGAGATTCATTTGGGAAGTGCTCCGCTTAACTGGCACGAGCTGTTGGTGGAAGAAATGGGGCATGTCAAAAGGCAACGGGGGCCGGGTGCTGGGAGCCCTGCTGGCACCTCTGCCCCGTGCTGGGGCTGGCTCAGAGGGAGGCAGCTCCGTTACAGCAGGAGCCGTGCGTTCCTTTGGAGGTGTAAATTCCGGCGTGAACTCCTGCTGCAGCTTTGCCATGGGGATGCTGACGGGCTGAGGGTGACGGTTTGTGTGCTGCCGGCGTGCGGGGCCCCCCTGGAGCTCGGGGGGAGCCGGGGGGAGCCGTGCTCCAGGAGCCTCCCCGTGCTTCGGCTGCGGGCAGGAGGAGCCCCGCGCCCTGCCCTGTGCCGCGTTCCAGGGCTGCCCCCTGCCCCCGCCCTCACGCAACGCCGCCTCTTTTGCCCCTTCGGGGCCGCCGTAGCGGCAGCGTCCCGGTCGCCATGGGAACGCGAGAAGCCGCCTCGCCCCGGAAGCGCCTCCAGACCAATGGGGAGGGGCCGAGCCTCGCGCGCCGCTGCCTCCCGCCCGGGTCTCGCGGGCTCTCGCGAGATCTCTCCGGGCCGCTCTCGCCACCCCGCGGCCGCGGCCTTCCCATAACTCCGCGCGGCGCGCCCGGCCCCTTCCTTTTCCGCCATCTTGCGGCGCCGGTGAGTTGGGCGCCGCCGCCACCCCCGGCCGCCATCCGCCGCTCGCCGCCGCCATCCGCGCCCTGCCGCCGCCCCCGCCCGCCCCGCCGGGCCCCGGGGACTGCCCCCGACCCGCCCGGGCCGCTTTGAGCCGCCGCCGCCCCCGCCCGGCCCTCTGAGGAGCCCGCGGGGAGCCGGGGGGGGGTGCGGGAGGGCGCTGAGGGAGGCGGCGGAAGCGGGGCCGTGAGGGGAGGCCCGGGGCGGGCGGCGGGGGGGGCGCGATCGGCTCCGGGGCCGGGGGGGGCTGCCCGGCTCCGGCCTGAAGCCGCGAGTGCGGCGGGAGTTGGCCCGCGGGGAGCGGCCCCTGGGTCTGGGGGCTGCCTGGGGGGCTGCGGCCGCTCTGGCTCGGTTGGGGGTGGCTCGGTGGGCATGGCACGGCTCGGGGCGTTTGTCCTCGTCCCCGGAGTGCAAGAACTGGTGCCCATGCTCCTGGGTGGAAGAGCCGCGCGTTACTGTCGTCCTGTAACTCCTTTGGTGGTGAGCAAGCTAAGCAGCGTCTAGCATGGTTAATGCCATGCATGGGCTGGTCCTTGAGTGGGGCTGATACTGCGTAACTGGGTTATAAAACCCCAAACGCTCACCTGGGAGAGATGTCACACGGATGACATGTCTTCGTGGTGGCCTTCACAACTTCACATGTGCTTACTGGTAAAGTTCAAGTTTAAACAACACTTTCCCAAGTTTTTCTTTCCCAAGATTTCCCAAGTTGTTACAGCAGCTGTGCATTCTTTTGAGCACACCTGAGTGTGTATCGACTTGCTTTTTTTGTTTCAGAATGCCTTTTGAGGTTTAGCACAACTTTTTTTTTTTTTTTTTTTTTTTTTTTGTCAGTCTTAGGTCTTTTAGATCTAAAATCAGCCTTAGAAAGGCATCCTTCTGTCAGTGTGGCCCTGATGGAAACCTGGTGTACGTAACTGGCTCTCTCCTTCCCCCCAGGCACCATGGTGCGCATGAACGTACTGGCCGATGCTCTCAAAAGCATCAACAATGCAGAGAAACGTGGGAAACGCCAAGTTCTCATCAGACCATGCTCCAAAGTAATCGTCCGGTTTTTAACTGTGATGATGAAACATGGTGAGTGGAGACCCCGCAGTGCTAATGTTGATCTGGTTCAGGGTTTCTGTCTGGTTTGCTTTAGTGACTGAGATTTTCAGGTAAACTTGAGCATCTTGTGGAGTTGATTTGGTTCTGTTCAGACTTTTCACAGTGAATTGGTGATAATTGTTGTTCTAAAATGATTATAAATTATGAACGTAGGCATGTTTCTAGGTGAGTGTGCTGTTAATTGTTTTTGGGGGGATAAGTTTATTGATTACTTCTTACATACTGTTACAGTATTCTTTATAAAGGAAGTCCAAACATTAGAACTACCACAAGTGTCCTTGTCCAGGACAAGTTCTGGAGAAGAAAACACCAAACCAACCACTATTTCAGATGGGTTCCACCTTTACAGAGTGTAACTAAAGACAGCAATTGATATTTGGGTGCAACTGAGCCATATCAGAGGCACACGTAAAGTAACTTAAAGCATAATTGCTAAAAACTTCTGGAATTTTGCGGATGCTGTAGTGTTACGGTGCTGTTTTTTTTTTTTTTTTTTGACTTAAGATGCTTGAAGTGAGTCAAGCAAGCTGTGCTGTATCTTGTTACCATGTTTTGATTTGTCCGTTTTCTGATCTTCTCTAGGTTACATTGGTGAATTTGAGATAATTGACGATCACAGAGCTGGGAAGATCGTTGTCAATCTCACAGGCAGACTCAACAAGGTAGGATTCATTTTCCTGAATTCACTTCTCTGGGGGGATGGTTAAATGAGGCTTTTTTGTTTGTCTGCTCCAATTCTGAATGAATTACTCGTGAGAAGAGGGTATTTAATTAAGTCCATGTAAACGAGAGTAATATCGGTGTTACCAGTAGTTATCAAATACTAAACTTTAGGTTCATAATAGTTCAGTTGGCTAATTACATTTCTGTTAAACACACCATGCCACATCTTTGTGCCACATCTTCGGGGAAGTCAGCTTGTAGGTACCATGTGTTTCTCTTAAGGACTTCCTTGCTATCTCGTGATTTCTCTTTATTTGATGCCGTAGTTATCTAGGAGACTTTTGTCATAGGAGAGAGCAAGTGAGTTGCTTTCCAGTTGATGTTTAATACCTGTAAATGGTGAGAGCCAACCCCCCCTGCTGCTGCCAGATGAGCATTGCTTGTGGTTGAGAGAAAGGTAAATGTTACATTAATTAGTGCTTTGTGAATTCCTGGGGTGTACGAGGTACTTCTAGGTGTTTGGCATTTTTGTAATGCTTTTGACTTAAGATATTGAGTAGTTTTCTACTTCTGTGATGACATGCTGTGCGCCATTGTTTCTAGTTAAGCTATTTGAATGAGAGGTGGTTTTTAAGTAAAGAAAGCTAAAGTTAATTTGCAAAAACATGTTGAGGTCTGTTTCCATGATGAACAGATAATGCAGCTGAAAATTGCCTCGGTGTAGTGGCAAAGAATCTGACACAACCCCCATTTACTAGTTTTATGTGTCTGTCATAAAAATAATCTGTGTCAGATTAGAGAATAGTGTTTCTTGAACTCTTTCTGGACGATTTTGTAGCAGATCTTGCAGGGTGCAGCTGTATGTGATGTTTCTCTCAACAGCTGCAATAAGAGAACAGTTGTTTGGTTCAGGAAAATGTCCATCACTGCAGTAAGATGTCCTGTTTGGCTCTTGGAAGTTAAGAAAATTGGAGCCAGTGAGGTAACTAGAGGTGCTAGTCGTGGTTATGGTCAATAAGTAATACGATTAACTTGGCGATGCTGGTAACTTTGTGTGTGTTACTTTCTCCCTGTTTAAAACCTAGTGTTTTTTTTTTGTTCTGTTTTGTTTTGTTTTTTTGCTAACTCCATATGATGATTAGAAGTAGTCTGTCCTTGAATAATCTCAGTTTTTTGATGAAGTAGGATACTACTTAATCTTTAATGGTTTATAGCATGCTTTTGTGCTCTCCCAGGTCTAGTCATTAAATTGTTTAGCAGCAGTGTTGTGTCACTCTGTTTAGGCAAGAGGAAGGAGGTGAGGCTAAGGAAATAAAAGCTGAACTGTGAGACGTGGTTTCTCTGAGAGAAAGCTATTTCGTACTACAGTGATGATACATGCTTTTGATACTCTAATCTTTTGCTGCCAGAATATTTTAATTGCAGTTGTTTAATTCTTTCATATAATGAGTTAGAATGACAGGTGTACAAAATGCACTTTATACAGTTCTCCAGTTTATAATGGAATTCTGTTTTATAGTGTGGTGTAATCAGTCCCAGATTTGATGTTCAGCTGAAGGATTTGGAAAAGTGGCAGAACAACCTACTGCCTTCGCGTCAGTTTGGGTGAGTATGGAGAGGAGGTGAATCCGTGGCTGGCATATGTGAAACTGATTTTTTTTTTTTTTTTAAATTACACTTTGATACTGCCTGAGTTAGAGTCCTGTGATACTTGACTCATTAGTCTAAAAGGAGATAAGAGCCTAAAAATTCAACTTCCATACAAATACTCCTTTTAACCAGTTCTAAAGGGGCACTATGAACCAAGAACAGTTTTTTGTTTTGCTTGGCTTTGGTACATCCTGGTTTCACCACTTCTGTAGTTTACCAAGAAAACAAGATTTTTCTGTTGCTCATTTTAATTTTATGAATTGCTCTTTAGAGACGGGAGAGGAGTAAGGGAAGTCAGTAGATGACTGAGTTGCAGTAGGGTTGCAGTACTTTACACTTCCTGATTGTGTACAAGTTGAATAAGATATTAAGTGGTGCAAGACTCAATGAGTTTTGAACCTCTGAAACACAGATGTTACAGTATGTTTTTCCCTCCCCAAACTCACTAAGTCGAGAGTAATAAATTGCAGTAGCTCAGCCACTCTGCCCCATCAGAGGCAGGATTAACAGTTCCTTGTCATTTCTCTTCTTAAAGCTCTGGTGATAAGCTGCTTAGTTGAGCTGTACCTACATAGCTGACTAGCATGTGTTGTCATATGGAGATTTTTCAAGAGTATTTATAGAGTGGTAGGACAGGAGGTTTTCAAACACGAAGATGTTTGAAGTATGCTGATAATCCAAATGATGGCATTAGAAATGACTCAGGCTGCTTCAGTTGTCAGTCTGGGTCCAGATATTCATCTGCATCAGGCTGAGCAGTGTTCAAAACAGTGAGTGACAAAGCATTCAGAGCTGAGCTGTCTGGCACCATGGCAACTCTACCTGCTCCCAGGAAAAATGTCTATGAAATAGAAGAAGATTTTGTCTGAGAACTGTTACTTGCTACTGCTGAAACAGCTAACCTGACTTCTGGTAGGAACGTGTGAGTAAACCTCACTGGAGAACAGAAGGTTGTGGACGTGCTTTGTGTGTTTCGGAGTTGTGAGAGAAGTTCCTTTTTCATTGATAACATGATCTTAGCCATGTTAGGCTCTTACTGAAAGAATCAAATCTTACTATTGTAATACAAAAATGAAGTTAGTGCCATCAGCTCTGCATGAACACAGGACAAAACTGACAATAAACTGAATGTTTGTTCTTTCTTAATAGGTACATTGTTCTGACAACCTCAGCTGGCATCATGGACCATGAGGAGGCTAGGCGAAAACACACAGGAGGCAAAATCCTGGGATTCTTTTTCTAAAACTTGTAAAAGAGGTTACTAATAAATTGTTCAAATGGACTCTGGTCTTTCCACTTGGTATTTTAATGACTTGTAACGGTACCTGCAATAGTGCTTGTAACAGAAAGCTCTTCAACAGTGCTTAAGCTCTGCCTGTACTTCAAATGACACTTGGTTTCCACACATTCCTGGTTACAGCTTTAGTTTCTGTTAATGATACAACAAACTTCTAATAGTTACCATTTGTTTTGGATGACGGCTACAGGTAGTTGTGCAGAATATCCTCAGTAGAGAAATTATTGTGTTAAACTGTACTTTGATACCCGCTGGTGAGATCACCTCTTAGCTCTTAGATACGTGGGTCACCACAGTTACAAAAGTGCAACTCCATAGCTTCACTTTTTGGCCAAATAATAGAAGATTCCTCGCCAGAAACTATTTACTGCTTGAGGTTTAAGATTACGTATTAAGTTACAAGATGTAGGGTTGTGGAGTAGTTAGATGACTGAAGTTTGACTTTAGATCACAGAATTCTTAAATCATACGGTGTTAAAGAGTAATTAAGGTATAAGGGTGAATTGTCCCTTTCCCTTTGTGTTTCTGGTTCGATAGTCCTTTGAAACATCAGAATTTGGGCAGGACAGTTGCTGTGCAGCTGCTTTGCATGATTGCAAAAAAATGGCATTTCTGTAAGTCACTTGTCATAGTGAGGAAGAAAGTGTGTTTTGTATGGAATGAGTTGTTTGTCTTCATTTTAAGTGTGTGATGTGTGACAGCGTAGTGTGCTTGATACAGAAATACCAGCAAATTTCCTTAAAAGCAGCACACGCAGCAGATGAGTGCTGCTGAAGAGCTGCTTGCAGATGGTAGAGAATGGGAAGCAGGCTTCTTCAACAACAGTTGGAAATCTGTGCCTTATTTTGCTTTCTTGGAGTGTTTGTTAGGAATGCTCATATTGAAACGTAGCAAGCCTGTTTCAACAGCTTAGAACAACTTGAATTTGTGGTTCTTGATAGAAACCATTGGACACAATTTTCCTTCTTGATGATAAGTTCTGGTCAGGAGTACAATTCCTTGGGTAGATGTACTGTGCCTTGAAGGCAATGCTTCCTCACAAAGCTTTCAGAGAGGCTTGGGATGGAAGCAACTGCTTGTAGGCACAACCCTTTAAACTCTATAGTTTGTAACTACGTAACCTATTTCAAATTAGTCTTATTTTTTTTGTTGTTTTTTACAGAGGAGAGGAGGATGTGATGGCTGGCTGATGAACAAACTGGTCTCAATTCTTCCCAGGCAATCATACAGTCTTGCCTAATGTGGATCTTTGAGGAACAAGAAGCTAGCAAGTGAACTGCAAAAGCATGCTTACAATAATAGCATGGTGTACACTAGTGTCCTGTAGTAGGGGCTTGCAACTGACCTGGGAAGAGCAGGGAAATGATTAAAAAGGCTGGTTTTCCTGCTTTGTCTGTCACATTCAGCTAAAGGTCGCAAAGTCTGAATTCCAGATGGCATCAGAACACACAGATGTGATCAGTATGGTTCTTGGTTTAACTTGCGACAAATTTGCTTAGCTGAAGATATTACAGAGTTGTTACAAAGGAAAAAAATACACTTGGTCCTTTTTATTGCAAAATCAAACTATGTTGGTACTTCTTTGTTGTCTCAGCACCCACAGCAGGGGTACTTCTGCAGTATTGACTGCACATACAAGCTGAGCTGTTAGGTTTCTTGCTTAAAGTAACCCTGAAAATCTTACTCAGATTCTTCTGTTCCTGTTTATAAAATCTTGATTTGTATCAGGCCCGAAGAGAACAAATGTTCCTGACCCCTGATGAAAGAAGATCAGAGATGCATCAAGAAGGCTTCCTTCAGAGGAATTTGCTAGGGCTTCAAGTTCCTCGAAGGACATGCTAGAAGGTGTCCTGCCCATGGCAAGGTGGTTGGAAATAGGTGACTTTTAACGTCCTTTCCAACCCAGCCCCTTTATGATGGTTCTGTGATTCCCTGACATTCATGTTTTAAACCAATTAGTGACAACACATGAGTTTTTCTGAATAATTTTACCTGTGTTTATGTGCTTTGCTACTGCACAAGTACACTCACTGTTAGGACCCCAGCACGGAGACTTCTGAAGCAAGAGTGTTTCTAATACCCTCAGCTGACCAATCTGTGTTAACTTCTTCCACAGGCCAGCGCAACTCCTATTATTTAGAACTAGAAAATGGAAATGAAAGCTCCAGTATGAACAGAAAGACTTGCAGGGAAGCATGCAGCAGCAGATGCAACTTTTCCTCAGTGTATCAAATGAAGGTAATTAAATTATATGCTGAGTTGCCACATGTGGAAGCTTATGCAGCTGGTCTGAGTTCCTAAGATGTTCTCTGAGTACATTGCCTGCAGCTCTTTGGTGAGAGTTCTCTGCCCCTGGGTGATGACTGCTGGCTGGGGTCCAGGAAACTTCTCAAGTGGGGTTCAGGCGCTGACGCCAGGATTGTGACGTGCCCTGGAATGCAGCTGCTTTATGTGGGTTGGCAGAAATTCTCATTTCAGGTGTTTAAAACCTGAAAGTGGTATCTTAAGCCTCAGTGATGTTTTCTGAGCTGAGGCTGCATGCCTTGGGAAAGCAGTGTTTGTAGGTAAAAGTTCATTGTCCTTTGGGGTAACAGAAGCATTAGCAGAGAGGTGACAGGTAGCATGGCACAAACCCGAAAGTTCAGTACAGGTCACAACTGGCAGTGAAAGCAAAGCGTTAATTCGAGAGAAGGTGTTTGGTACCTACGGAGTGGAAGGGGATGCTGATGGAGGAGACTCTGGTGGGACAGATGCAGTCGACTTTCGTATGGGGAAAACTGGCAGAGTGAGTGACAGCTGCAGAAAGTGCATGTGCTGCAAGCCCCTTTCTTAACAGTTTTACTTCTGGTGCTGCCCTGGCTATCTGTAAGCGTTTGTTTCACCTCCATGCCCTCAAGATGTAGAGAGAGGTCTTAGCCTTTTGGCTAGAGTGCTGCTTCTACTTGCTAAGCCCAAACTCAACGCCAAGCTCTGTGCGAGCAGGACAGCAGAGTGCCTGCTTGCCCAGCTGTTGTGCTGCGGGAGAGGCTGCTGCTGCGTTGCAGACAGCGCGTGACAACGTTGTGCTGCCTGTGGTGCCTCCTTGTCTGCTCTGCTCGCCTCACCACAAGGTAAGTAAGCAGCAGCAGCCTGAGCCCCACGTGGTGATATGGGGTCAGAAGTTGGTCTGAGTTAGGAAAACTGCTTACTAAGGGGGGTAGTTGGGAGAGGGTTGGTGATCCATCACCCGTACAGCCCAGCCACGCTCGTGCTGTCAGATACATGATCAGTGTTTCCTGATGCTGATTGCTGTTTCCTGTTCTGCTGCTGTTTAAGAACAGAATAAAACATGTTTGAACAGCCTGCCGTGCATTAAGAGAAATACATCGTTGTTGTTGCAGTGGGAAGTTGTCAACAGATGGCAGCATCTGCCTTTGTATCACTGGAGTCTTTGAAGGCAGTTTGTCCTGAGAGGAGTCCTAAGAGGGCTTTGGTGTTGCTGCCAGCCTCTGCTCTGTACAGAGCTAAATATCCAGGCCTGTACTCGGGTTTACAAAGAAATGTATTCTTTTTAATGCAACAGAGCCTAATTTAAGATAATATGAGAGATAAGTATGGACCTTAAAAATCCTGCACCAGGTTAAACCCTTGTGTGTGACATAAGTTCACTGAAATGCCCTCTCTCCTCTGTGTCCCTTGTGTTTGTTTTCTGCAACAGGTAATTCGGTCAGCTCAGTTGAGCGGAGCGTGGGTGTTCTGTTTCTCAAACTTGTGTGTCAATTATTTGCACAGAAATGCAAGCAGTAATTAAACCTCGATCATGGATGTCTGCAGTTATTTTAGTGACTCTTTTACGCCTATTGGAGCTGAGACAAAACCTAGCAGTGACAGACAAGTACGCATGTTGCTACACTACCAAAAGTAGGGAGAGAAAATGGGTTGAAATAACAAATGAGGCTTTATAACTTGCCTCAGCAGATTTGGCACCGAGTAGTAATTTTGTGGCAGTGAAAGAGTCAGAAGTTGCTTGTGGTTGGTGTGGGGAGCACCAAGTGAAGGGTGCAGGAACAGGGTGCAGTGCTGGGCACGTCGTGGAGATGTGCAGGAGAACCTGATGGGGGAGTAGAGGGGGCTCTGTTTATCTCTGAAGGGCCTGGGAGCTGTCGTGGAGGGGATGCTTCAGAGGTGGTGGATGGTGGCTGCAGCTGGAGTAAGCAGCAGAAAACATTGAAGGCTGCTCATGATAGTCTTCAGTTTTAGAGTTTGGTCAGTGAGGAGGGCTTTTAAGACGCACCAGGAGGCAAAAGCACAGGGGTCTCAAAACGGAGGCAGCTTTTCCTGTGTATAGGGGCTTGTTTTGTCTGGGTCAGTGATCTCCAGAACCAGCTGCTTGAACATCAGGAGGGTTTTCCATCCCCTATTGTACAGGCTGCAGCTAACAGTGGTAGCTTTTCCTGCTCATTTGTGTTGTTTGAGTGTCTGGGCCTGTTCCTGGGAAGGCTGGGAGGCACCGCCGTTAGCTGGAGAAGGGCGGGATTGTTGTGTCTATTAGAAACAGATGGGACCGCACGTTGTGAGAGTTTGTGATACAACTCGGTGCTGTGCGTGTGGTTAGGATGTGCGCTTTGCTTGGATGCTTTAAAAACAACAGTGAAAAAATGTCTTTGGGGCTGCTTTTTCCCCATGCCTTACCTGGAGTGAAAGGATGAGCAGATACTTGATTAACAACCAAACTGCAACCTGGAAAAATGCAATACTTGTGATGTGACAGTACTTTCATCAAGCTCAGCCTGTGTAGCACCAGTTTCAGCTGGCCTCTGATGCTTCCGCAGGGCTGACTCCTTGGTGTGCCAGTTCTCCTGAAGCATGGAAATGGGGTTACTTCGCCACCTGCCGCACATTCCAGCTGCAGTTTTACTGAGGTTGGAGGAAGGAAAACAGCAGGCCAAAAATGCACACCACATTAAATTAGGGAAAATAAAACTTATGTCGTTAGGATAATTGTTTCACCTTCTAAAATCTGATTTGGGAAGTAAGTCCAGAAGAGACACTCGGTTACCTTCTCTGACTTTGTGTAACAAAGGCACCAGACCTCATCCCTGTTGAATTTTACCCCATTTGGTGCTGTACAGGTGTGAGTACGATCAGGAAGATAGTGTAGTGGTGAAGCCACCTTCACAAGCAGAGCAAAGCTACAAGAATTACTCACAAAAAGCTTCAAGCAAGTTAAAACCCCTTTATGAAAGTCTTGTACGTGCTGATGACAAGTTTCAGTCTAACAAGGTAATCAAAGATTGCTTTCTGTACTGGGTTAGCTGTAGCTGTCTGTGCTGTAGCCGTGCTGTGTGTCCTGCAGCCCAGCTTCTGCTCCTTCATGTGCTGGTTGTGGCTGCTTAAGACAAACCTCCAGGGATGTGTATTTTGTTCTTGGGCTGCCACCAGGACTACAGTCACTGTACGGTTGTAGTTGATCAAATTTTAGTGCCATGCAACAGCATAATGCAGGGCGCTTGAGATCAGCAATCACCACTCAGGTTTTTATAGTGACATAAAACACTGCTAAAGCCGATGCCGAACGCTCTATAAAAGCAAACAGGCTTGGTGCATATTGTAATGAAATAGGTAGCGTATTCTACCTGCTCTGTGCTGCATGATGACTTTTCTTGTGAGTTTGGCTGTAGGCATATAAAAACAAGTAAACTGAAGGAAGTTTTTACTCTTTGAGTTAGTTAAAAGCAGATGTAATTACTTGGTGCCCAGCACTCTGTTGCACTGCAGCAATACTTGTTTTCATGCTCAGCTTTCAGATGTATCTGGCTACCCAGTAGCTGATTGGAAATGAGGCTGTGTGTCCACGACTGCTTGCAAAATATTACATGTGGAACGATTGTGCTCTTCATAAGTGCTAAGGCCTCCCTGGCAGCTCGCAGTTCTGTAGTTCCTATGGCTCATGGAGGAGTCCCAGCACCCTGCAGGGACAATGAAATATTCAGGCTTGGATTTGTGGGGTGTCACTGGCCCCACGTGACAGTCCCATTGTGCATCCTCACCCCTCACATCCTGCATCTGCACTAACATGCCATGAACTTGGTGACAGCGAAATGGCTCTGGAAGAGTTTTGGGCTTCTTCCACCAGCGGAGATGTGGATCCAGCAAGAAAGTCATGTGAAAATGCCTCAGTTCGAAAACAACAGCTCAAAGGGATGCTCTCAGGGATGCACTGGAATTGAAAGGGCAGGATTCAAGTACCGAGTCTAGTTTAGCTAAGTTTTATCAGGTGTTATGTCTACTAGTGCTGCACTTTTCATTGCATTTGCACTCCTTTTGTATCAGCTGCTTTTGGACAGGGCTCCCTAGCAGGGTATGTGCACTGAGCGACCCAACCTGAGCTTGGTCTGCCAGGGGGGTGCTTCTCTTCACAGCTTGGGTGTAGTGCTGCGTTGGGGCAAGCCACGAGTCCCATTGGTTATAACCAGGAGTTGATTTCTTTCAAATTGCACTAGTTTTATTTGTTATTCCAGCTCTGTAATCATATTGTGCTACCACTTCCACAGAAAATGCTGTTTTTACAGAAGCTTGCACTCCTCTGCCTGTGATCTCTAGATGTCCCTGTTGCCCCAACACAAGAAAATATGAAAAAGGCAGGGCTAGCAAAACACTTGGTAAGTGGTCTTGGATAGAAACGTGTGTGCAACATCTGGCTGTCTTCTCCACAGCTAGATTGGGGTGGGATTTGTCTGTTCTGTTGTGGCGAAGAAACGTAGCGTAGAGGTTGTATTTTCAGCTGGACGAGGCTGTGAGCAGGAAGGAGCAAGGATTATGTCTGGGAGCAGCAGGAGAAAAGCAGTCAATGAGCGAGTTTAAAACAAAAGCTGCTGCTGAAACCCACCCCTGGTGAACTTCCCAGTCTCATTAACTATGGATGGAGCCTAACCTAATAGTTTGGTCTGTTGATTCATGCAGTGAGTTTGTTTTAAAAAGTAAAGTCCAGGAAAATCAATGAGAATTTGGGGGTTTAATACCTTTTAGTACCTTTTTAAATCAAGCCTTTAATAATAAGAAAAAAATATCACTTTCCCCATAACATTTTTATTCTTTTCTCCCTACACCTCTGCAGTTCCCATGGCTGCTTGTCTCCTCGCTTGCAGCAACATGCTCAGCTACATTCTTGCCTAACAGGATCCTCAATATACAATCCACAAGTTTGTTTGAGCAGGTAATTAGTGCTGGCTGTCATTCAGTCCTTGGGACTCACTTCTTAGGGCTTCAGCATCAGCCCCTGAGTTGAGCATCTGCTGTCCTCAGTTTTGAAGCCATTTTTACTTCATTTGGGCAGGCTGCAGATCCAGGAGCTGTGTTTCTGCAGAGGCTGGTGCTTGCTCTGGTGTGGATGGGCAGGTGGATCTGTCCATTTGTCCAGGTGGAAGATTTCTGGCTTGGTTCTATTTTAAAAACGAAAAAATAATTATAGTTTAGTCCGGGCAAAGGGAATTTCTGAGTTTTCGTCAGGCAAAAGATGAGACAATTGTGGTAGAACCGCTGAAGTCATCTGCTACCTGCAAGGCAGACTGTTTTGGGAGAAAATAAAAATCAGGAGATCCTATTTTCAGCTCTAAAACACTTTCCCTGAGTGACGGTCAGTCCTTGCCAGCAAGCCTTTGAAGAGTGGAGAAGTAACCCTGCAAGGGAATCACTAAGCAATGTCCTAGTGACAGGGAGGTGGTGGCAGCAGTATGAGGAATGTACCAGGGCTTGGGTAAAAATGACCCTGAGCCTACCTGCTTGGTGGGCACCCAGGCATGGTGGGGGAACCCAACTTGCAAATCAGCAAAATGAGAGCCCAGTGCTGGTAGGTAATGGCTCAAAAATAAAGATACCGTGATGGCAGGTGACACTCCCTCATAGCCGAAATAAAAAGTGTTAAACTGTACAAAAGAGTGCTTTAATTGCTAACTTTTCCTGTTTGCTTAAATCACTAGAAAGAAAGGTCTCCTCTTTAGTGATGAGCAGTTCCAGGCAGAGCAGACGTGATGGGGGAAACATGTTTGGAATAAATACTGATGTGAATGACACTTATTAGCTACAGTGTGGCATATTTATTTCTCTGTAGTTAGCATAATAGCACAGCTTGAAATGAGAAGGGTTCTTTACTCGTGTCTGTGTGTGCATGCATAAAAATAACAATGGATCATTATGGGCAGAATGCGGATGATTTTTCTGTCTCCACAATTAGCACCAATGGATGGCATCACGCGGGAGAGCTGAGCAAGTGGCCTAGGCACGGCTGTGCTTTGAGAAAACAAATATTTTTGTGGGAAAAAAAAAAAGTCTTATGATGAGTTGGATGCTCCAAGTGGAGTTTGTTGATGAAGATACGGCTGGCTGCTTGAGTGTGCCCATTGCCCGTGTTTCTGCTGATGGAACCTCCTCATCTCCTGCTCCCTGCCTTGCTTTTCTCTGGGTGCTTTCAGGTGTCCCTGTCCCTGGTGCTCAGCAGCCAGGAGCGGTGCTGGGGCCCCACAGGGAGGTAGGTGCTTGTTGTGCGCGTGCCCAGAGCCCGCTGAGTCCTGCTGGCTGTGTTGGGGTCTGGCAGCCCCGCTGCTGAGCTGCCCCTTCTGGTTTTGCAGGGTTTTGGCCTGATCCCTGAGATTAACCTTAAAAGTACTGCCTGGTTCAATGAGGCCTTGCTGTTATACTTGCCATTTGTTTCCAGGTTTCTGGAGCAGAGCTTAGCCCTGCCACAGCCAGGCACCTTGCTGTGCCCACACTAGTGTGGGGCATTGGGTCCCTTTGCAACAGCTTCTGGACAAATCCGGACAAGTGGCTCCACGGGTACCCCTCTTCCAGTTGCTTTTCTGCAGTGGCACTAGGATTTCTTCTCTCTTCTGCATATGATTTCATGGGAACATGCAGAAATGGAAAATCTTGGACCTCTAGTGCCATATTTAAACTTTGAGTGAAATTGGCTAGTGGATTGCAGATTTGCTTGGGGACGGGAAGACAACAGGCTGGACAGACAAAGGGAATGTTTGAGCTCTGTTTTCTTAAGAAAAGTCATGAAGTATTTCAAATGAGAGGAGCCAAGAGCTTCTCAGGTTGGCTGTGTCAGGAGCTGTCTTGGAAGTCTTTTTGTTGAGGGAAATAATTATAGTGTGGCAAAAGTAATTACTTGCCAGTTATTTGCCTGCCTTATTTGTACTGTATTCTTCCATTGCTGAGGCATAAGATGAAAAACCTTAAGACATATGCCTGGGAGTAACAGACTTTCCATTCTTCCGAACTTCACTTGATTGAGTGCATAGTTTAGAAATACTATAAAAGTGCCAGGCCATGGCTTGAAATATCTCATTACTAGGTGTCAGGCTGCTTATAACTTTTATTCAGAGATTGTTGAGGGTTTTTTTCCTTTCCTTTTTTTTCCCCTGTTGGTTTTCTAATGGAAATGCCAAAAGGGGGAAAAACTATTACCAAAAAAACCTGCTGCTTTGATGAAAAAAAAAAAGCTGATCCAGCAGTGGCTTTCAATAGTTCTTGCTCTATTTCATGGTTCTGACCATATATTATTTCACAAGCCCATGGGTTGTTGCATGGAGGTCTTGTATGGGCATGAAGCTGCCTTTTCTCAGCATGCTGTGAGATAAGCAGGTAATTTATACTGGTGCAGGGATCCAACGAGTAGGCAGGGAATAAAAACCGAGATGCTTGGGTTACAGCAGTGATTTGGCTGAAGTAGATGAGTCTCCCCTGTAGTGCCTGGGCAGCATGGCCAGCTGAGGGGACATGGACCTCGATGGACCTGCTGGCAGGCTGTGGCAACATGGGGAAGCTTTTAATGCTTTTTCCTTCCCTTACAGGGTCATCTGCTCTACTAGCTTTGGGTGCTAGCCCCCTAAGTGATGTAAGAGGGCTTACATCATTGCCAGGTCCTATGCAATAGGTTGGTAGGGCAGCAAGGCTGCTGTGGATGCGTGAAAAGTGGCTGAAGAAACAGCTGAGAACTGGTGGTCCAAATAGCGAGTAGACATCAACAGCGTTGGGAAGAAAACGTGGGGAGGTCTAACACAGAGCACAGCTGGGGAGGGCTTGGCTCTTTCTGCCTGAAAGGATGGCAAAGTGCTTCTCATGAGGACCTTTGTTGTGGCTGGAGACTCATGTAGCATCTTCTGAGACCTCGTGCCAGGGGGAAGAGGATGCTCTAGAAGGACAGCGTTGTCCACCCCTGACTCATGCTGATTCTGGGTGATATCAGGATCCTTCTTCAGTTCTGGACCTCAGCAATGCTTCCCCACTGCCTGGCCACCTCCCAGCACCGGCAGCAACAGAGATGGCTCGAGGATCTATCTCCGTGTCACATTGGAGCACATGCTGCTTCTAGCAAGCCTGCATTGCTATTGCTGCCTCTCAGCGAGATGTGCCCTGGTGCAGGAAGATCCCTGCCTCCAGGGGCACACAGAGGTGCTCAGAGCCACCTCAGTGCCTCCACAGGAGGTGACAGTGCCCCGGAGCAGCCTGTGTTTGTGGAATGTTTCTGTGGTCCTCTCCTATCCAGGCCAGCCAGAGGCTACAGCCCCTCCCTGCAGCAATGCTGGAGCTTTCCACAGCAGGGAAAGGAGGGAGACTTGGAGGTGTGGCTACCAATTTCCAAATAATAAAACACTTAAAGCTGTACGAAAAGCATCTTGCATGGAAAATCAGACAGAGCAGGAGAAACAGCGCTTACCATCAGCATAATTCAGCTGAATTTTTTTTCTTAGAGATAATCATCTCTGACTCCAGCAGTAAAAATAAAGGACAAAAGCTGGAAGAAGCCAGAAAGCACAGTTGTGGGAGTGAATCTTGGTGAAATGAGCATTAAAAACACAATGAAAGGCATGGAATTGCCTTAAGTAAAAACAGAGCCATCTGCATGGAACAACAACAGAGATTCTATGGGAAGCACATGGGGGTGTGGGGAATGGGGTTGAGTCGGGACTGCAGCAGGACTGGTGTGCAGCCGTGCCAGTGCTCACCATTCCTCAGCCACAAAGGAAAGGAGGATAAAAACCTCTGTGTAGGCCTGAGAAGGACCCAGATTTCAGGTGTCCCTTGCAGTCTAGGTGATGTTCAGGTCCTTGCTTTTAGCTGATCTGAAGGATAAAGTAATTTACGGTCAGTCTTGAGGATAATGTCTGATCTTGGCTGCTGCCTGCTCAAATTTGTCCCTGAACCAGTGACCTTTAATAGGCAATATGTGCTGCATTCACCTTTCTCCGTGAATCTCACTGAAGCTCACATTTAAAGGTCTGTGCAAGTCAGTCGTGATCCAAAGCTCAAACAACTGAAGGGAAGATTTCCACTGGCACAGATCCAAGCACCGCCAGGCTGTGATGGCTCCGAGAGGCAATACTGCCCAGTAAATCCAACTGGAAGCTGTCCATGGAGTTCATTATTGTTTCTGCTGTATTGGGAGCATGGCCTCATGCAAAGCAGTCACAAAATTGGCCCCAAATGTTGTTTCTCACTTCAGGGTTTACGAAGTTATTTGGAGATTGTACATTTAAAAATAGGTATTATTTTTTAAGTGCTACGGGTGATGCCTGGCCTTTTATCAAAGGAGGCCAATGTATAGCGTGAATACCTGCGTCTTGTGGTTCTTTCAGGATGACCCTGATGGATTTGTTACGTTAGTTGTCATAAAAATCAAACTGCTTGATAAGCTATGTGCTATTTCCCACACCAAGAAAGCACCTGGGGCCCTTTTGCTTCTCATAGACAATGGCACACAAAGGCTTATGTAACTTTCCTGTCTGCTGATGACTGCTCTCTTCCAGAGCTGGCATGGTATTTTTAGATGCAAAGAACTGTCTCCTAACTATATGCTGATCACATTTTCAATGCTTCAGCTGATATTAAAATGTTTAAAGAACAGTCTGAATTCACATACTGTTGTTTGTTGCCTTTTGTATCCTGTGTGTAGCTTTTCATGTGACTGTGCCTATTTTCTACCAAAATCATTGTTTGGGAACTGCCATACAACAAAGGATATTTTTATCAGGAAGATCTTTTGAGTTATCCTTGGCCACAGCTATCTGAAATACAGGCTCGTGCACATATATTCTCTCTGCAGGCAGAGAACAGAGGCAGGAATAGACTTTATAGGCATGCTTCTCAAATTTTATTAGTCAAAGGGCTGCCTGACCTTCAGGAAAAAACATATCTGGGAACTGTCGTGCCTGATGTTGCCACCCTGGTGTTCATTTATGGCCAAATAACTTCTTTATAAGATATATATTTTTATTAGTTTTGTTTGCCCTTTCATTTACACGCTTGCCTGGATGGGAATGGGTTCTGTAAATCTCTTTGTCTTTGTGGGTCACTGTCTGGTGCTTCACACAGCGCTCTCAGGCCCTAGACCACACCAAATGCTCTTCTGCCACCTTTGTGGCCTCTGCTCCATCACTCTTATGAGGTGTCTGACAAGCTGAGGAAAACGGTCACTTTTCTGCAAATGGGGCAGTGAAATTAGTCCCTTCTGAAGCAAAATGATGCTGCATACCCAGACCAGCCTGAGACTGAAAACTCTTTCTTCTCAAATTCAGCTTATCACTGAAGAAATTTACTATGCACTTATATGAACAAGAAACAAAACAAGTTATGAAACAAAACACCAACAAGCGCAAGTGTGTGCTGTAGCTTTTTCTGGTTTACTGGATACAAGTGAGGACACCAGCTCAGAGTGGTGTCCATGCTTGTGGGGTTAATCCTTTTGTCTAGTTTGGGAATGACAGGGAGATGGGAATACTTGAGCACTGGTGAGGCATTTCTAGATCCATGTCTGCTCCCGCCTGTGATGCTTGTGCTGGTTGGCAGCTGGGGCAGATCAGGGTAATAGTGGGGTTTGGGGGATTCCTGTGTAGGAGCTGGTGCTTCCAAAGCCAGGCCTTTGAGTGGCAAAGCAACACCCACATTTGTTTTTTTTTCCATAGACAAAGACTGCTGCCTTCCTGGCCCTCCTCAGCCTCGTGCAGAGGGCCCAGACTGGCGGTGCTGGGCTGCTTTTGCACATTTCCCTCTTTGCTAAGCTGCAGTCCTGGTGCCCTGTCCTCACCTTTTGGGTTTTCAGAGAGGCACCAGATGCATGTGCTTCCCCAAATGGTACTCAGAAGTGGGTGCAAAGTCTGTCTGTGTTTCTTTTTATTTCCAAAAGCAGTTGGCTGTCATTTTCGGTAACATGATGAGCACGGAAAGGGAGCGGGCCCTTGTGGTATATACAGCACAAGTGCCAGCAAACATTGCGTCGATACCCTATGCTCTTGCAGCTCTACTTCCAAAAGCACTTCAGTGTCCCATTTCTCCCTCTTTTGTCTCAGCAATCACCACCAGACTTGGGCTTTCATGATTTTGTGTTTGCTGAAAGATGTTTACATAGACGCCAAGCTTTAAGAGCTCTTCAAGAGCCATGCTGCCACTACCGAAACAGCCACGTGCTTTTCTCCTCACACACTGGGCCATCAGTGAGAAGCCGTTAACCAGCTGGAGGAAGATGCATTTCTGGAGAATATTTTGAAGGAATTAAATATCCCAGTGTTTGGCAGTAAATAGGTGAGAGCTTCCACCAGCCCCAGCGGCCTGACAGGGCCGTGCTGAGGAGGGCACTGCAGCTGAGGGACGCCAGCTAAGATGGCTGCCGGCCCTGCCTCAGTGCGGACAGCTCACAGCTGGGCTGCCTTGGGCCTGGCCCCTCCTGGCGGGCTGGTGATGAGATGGAGGGCAGCTGCCGACTGTTACCACCTCTAGCTGTGAGGATGGGTGAGTGAGGGGCTCTTCTCCCTGTGGGGCTGGGGTGGCTGTGTGAAGGAGGGGCATGTAATGGTGGCAGGGCCCAGGCGGGATAGGAGGTGTGGTGGGGTGTCTTGGTGCTTCTTCTGAGGGGTTCTGATGGGGTGTTGGTGGGCTTGGCCCTTTGTGTGTTCCCTGTGTACAGCCACAAATGCTGGTTTGCCCCAAAACTTCTAGCTCTAAGCAGGAACGGCAAAACTGGCTTCCCCCCAGGGAAGTAATGGTTCTGGTCTGGGTCCAGCCATGGCCCCTGCCTTCCCTCAGCTGCTGGAGTCACCACTGTGAGGTAAAAGGTGAGGCTTTGAAAGAAAATAATCTTGTAAAAAGGATTGTTCTGTGCTGCTTTACTTCTCCTTCTCAGTGCTTGTCTTCTTTGGATTTAGCGTTGTATTTTGGTCTTCGAGGAGTAATGCAATGCTCTGCTATAGTTTAGGGTTTGCATTTAACACATTTCAATATGCAATATATTTAGGGCTGAATTAAACCCAGGGGAGACAGAATTGGGAACAGACAGAAGAGTAAATGTAAGTGTATGCGTAGGATGGAATTAAGGCGATGCGGGCAGACACAGAAAATAAAATACGGGAAAGAAGACAGGGAGAGTCTGGTCTCTCTTTGTTGTAGTATCAAGCACACTGTGACTAATGGAGATAATTTTTTTCCTATCAGTACCATAATAGAAGAATAAAACTAATTGTCATCTGCCGCCTGCTGTTTGTAAAGCAGCTTCTCTTAAATAGTTCCTATGTATTGAGTTCAGCTGTCAAAAAGAGCTGCTTTTTTCACGGTCTGCAAAATGCATTTCAGTATGAACACAGCTCAATGCAAAGGTCACCCCATCAAAAATGTTTTCCCTCAGTAGTGAGTATAATGGCAAAAAAAGGCATTTTGCAGTCTATTCGCACCATTTTGCTTGATATTTCTTAAATGGTAGACATCTGGAGATTAAATTCCCTTTGATGGGCAGAGTTTGAGGGTGAGTGTTTTGTAGTGTACGCTGGGCTCCCCGCCTCCTCTCCTCCATGCCGCGTTATGGGCTCTGTAATCGCTACTTATGGCAGGTAGTATGAACCATAAAAAGAGCAGGAGGCAGAAGAAAATTACCTATTGTTTTTCAGATTGGCTATTATTCCTTAGCATATTAGAATGTGTTCCTGTGCGTGTTAGTGTTTTAATGGTAGTTTGGTTCCTTGATGCTTAAATTAGTCTCCCTGTCAGTGTTTCTATTTACTTGACACGTTCCAAGTATGAAAAGGCTCTAGGAACCAGCCTACAGAGCAGGGGAAACAAAAGCTACTGTAGATGTCACTACAGACAATAGGCAGAGGTCACACAGCAGAGAGAAGAAGGGTTCCTGCTAACATGCAGGAGGGTGGGGATAAGGCAGTTTGAAGTTATAATTAAGGCTGTGTGCATGCAGGGGTGCTGGCTCAGTGCATGTACTCCCAGATCTGCTTGTACCTGATGGAGTAAGAAATGGGTCTGTCTTCTGTCTGGCACCTGAAAGCAGGTGTTTCATCTTTAAAGGTATAGCTTGCACATTTCACACAAATTTTTACACCACCTTTGCTAGTGTTTTGAAGTTGCAGAGGGGAAATTTGGGGAAGGTTGTGTGTCCCAGGTGGAAATGTGTTGTGCTGTCTGGACTAACCCATGGTGATCCTTCTCCAAAGGACTGTGTACAGGCAATGAAAACAAGGGCTCTGCATTGGATCTTTTCAAATGGTGTCAAGTGGTTGTTCAGCTATGGGGAAGGGAAGCTCAGGATTGTTAAGAATAAAACCTCAGCTTTTCTCTTTCCCCTATAAGGAAGAAAGTCACTTTCAAGGAGATGTTTCTTGCAATATCATCTGTAGTTTGATTGTGTGTGTTGATTTAGGCCTCACTCTGCTTATGTGCACAGTGTTCTTTAAGAACATAGTGGAAAGCATGCACAAATGGCACTAGGCCTTGAATTTTAAGACCTAAAATTTAAAGGTAGTCCTCAGAAGTTCATATTGTAATGGTGGTTGGTGATCAAGTTGCCCTGGAAGACTCATTAGTGGTAGTTGGCCACCTTTGGCAAACAGGACTTCCAGCTGGAAGGCTGTGAGGACATTTGAGCGTCAGTCTGCAGGGAGAACCAGGGCCTGCCTTCACGATGAAAGTAATGTAGCCTCACAGTAGGTGCTTGTTGGTGACATGGGCAGAGTCTGTCCTTGGCTTTGTGTGCAAACGGGCTGTAGCAGCAGTTTGGAGGTGTTAAATGTCAGCCTTCAGAGGGGGCTGCGGGTGCACACTGTACCTGGGGTGCCTGGATCATTGAGCCTGGGCTGTTGGTGTTGGACCTAAAGAAACCAATCTGTTGGTGGGCAGCAGTAATGGATGGAAATTGGTTGGACCAGCTTCTCAGATAGCAAGAGGCAGCAGGAATAAAGCAGATCACACTTTACCAGCAGGGAGGTACTATCCAGTAAGCCCCAGACAACTTTTGTGGTGATAGGAGCGTTGTTTGTTATCAGCCACCTGCCAGAACAGACAACTTCAATTATATCCAGGCCTTTTTTTTTATTATTTATTATTATTAAAGGAGAAACTGTAACACAGAGAATATTTTAGTTCCAGGTTTGTTTTGAATGAAGCAGAACCTATGTGGACAGGGATGGGCTTCAAAGGCCTGGGCTGAATTAATGGGCCTGGAATTAGGCGGACAGTGTTTTGCAAGGGTGTTTCAGCCAGGTAAAAACACTCAAGCCTGGTCTCTTCTTGCTTCTATGTTCTTGTGAAGCCCAGAGAGCTCCTCTGTTTTAAGTTGTAATGGGGGTGAAGGAGTCCCCGCATTGTTTCTGGGCCCCTCTGTCAGTGACAGCGCCACGAGGTGGCAGTGGCCACAAAATAATGCCTGGCCAGAAACATGAGGTGCAGGGAGCGCATTTGTCCCGCTCTTTGCTCTTGGTGCTCCAATGTATGGGTGAGAGCCCATACATCCAGCCCCTAAATGCCAGCTGAAGCACTGCTCTAGCTTTCACTTGACTATCTACTTGACCATTGACTTTCAAGTAGACCCAGATTCCCATTTCTCTATTCCTGTGGCATATGAACACCTCAGTGAAGTCAGGGTGAGGGGTGACTGAATCCTTGGTGAATAAGGCACTGCTTTCCTCTGTGCACACCTGGGCACTGTCTCTGCAGGGCCTGTTCAGGGCTTCCCCTTCCCTGCAGCATTATCTTGGGCATTTTTGGTAGCGGTGGTTCTATCTCCTTCCCTAGATACTCAGGTTTTGTCTGGCATTTCTTCTTTTATGCATGGGCTGCCTGCAGAGGACAGCAGAAATTGCAGCATGAGTAAAAATTAAATCCGTCAGGTGATGATGGCTCTGCTGTCTTCTCACGTGTCTCCGTGCCTGAAGGGACAGCAGTTTTCCTACAGTTCAGTGGGACAGGCTTGTAGAGGTGTCTGACCTTAAGCCTTTCTAGTGAACCAAGGGGTGTATCCAGTAACCTCAGTGCTGCGGGTCTGCAGGGACTTGCAACACCGCCCAGAGCCGGCACGCTGGGTGGCTTTAAGGAACATGGCTAGGAAAGACAGGATAGCTTCTGTGTTCTGCAGTCTAGGTACTGAATAGTCTGAGGGTGGGCCAGGAGGATGGAAAGAGGTAGGAATCGCCTCTTATTTTTTTTCCTGGTTATAAATCAAGCACTACAGCACAAAACTTAATATAGCACCATGGCATTTTGGGCAGAATATGGCACACGAGTGCCATATGCTGCCTGCCTGGGATGGAAAGTCCAGCTCTCCACCATCAGGTTCTTGCTGTCACTTCACTGAGATTGGCAGACAATCATAGGCCTCAGACTTCTTTAAACAAAACACAAACCCTACTTCAGGTTATCCTCTGTAAAAATGGATTTTGCTTTGCCCATCGGGGTAATGTGAGGATACACGTGTTGATATTCTTGAGGTCCTCATGTATTTTTGGGAGAGTGCTATGAAAGGCTTGAATGGGAAATTCTTTCTGTCAGAGCATACCCGTAATTAAACCAGTCTGTTTATTCATGAGTTCAGGCAGGATTATTATTGTTTTTCTAGCCCTGATCTAACAGATTGCACAATGTGGTCTGCCTCACATCTGCTGCTCCCTGCGTGCTGGGGAGGGTGGACACCTGGTGGCAGTGGAGGGAGAGTAGTGGAGTGGAAACGGTGGCCTCGCTGGGAATTGCCTTTGAAGATAAAAGCGCTGCATGGCTATTTGTGAAACATCTCATTTTTTGAAGCAGCAGCGTGGGTAGGTTTGTCATCAAACAAGGGATGTTATAAAAGCAAATAACTGCACGTTGGCCGAGTGCTGAAAGGAGCTCCGTCAGTCGTGACGGGTGAACTCATCTGGCACCGACGCTTGCAGCCTTGCTGCACTGCTGCGTTGCACGCTGCTGGTTGCTCTTGGGAGCAGCATCTGCACCGTGCACCTCATGCATGCATTGCTCCTCTCTTTGTACCATGCCGTGTTTCCGTCACGTTGCCTGGTGGGTGTGACAGTGCTCTTGTAGACAAGTGCAAGGACCGTGACTGCTCCCTTGAGACTGGTGGGATCGGGGTGGAGGCAGGGGAAATGTCCCCTCATAGGCAGTGTTTAGTAGGAATGGGAAGCAACCTGTCAGAGCAGGGTGGATGGCTGAGCCCTGCTTCTGCCCGTGTGGGCACCTGAGTCCTTACAATACATAAATCTCAGAAAATGTGTGTGCTTTTCTTGTTGTGCCAAAGCCAAAAAGCTCTGACCCAGCTGGAGGAAAATAACAATTTGAACAGAGATCTCATCAAGCAAGATGTTCCAGCTCGTTAGAAAATAACCTACTGTATGCTTGAAAGGCGCCTGCAGTGCATAAAAAGAAATGGCTCACATTGCACTGGAAGATCTGAGGTAGACCATACTGACCTCACCTCTCTGTGCTGGAAAACAACTGCCACTGAACTCGGTGTCCTCACCATCTTAAGGTGGTTTATTGGGGAGTCAGCAATGTGCAGGCAAGTGCAAATGGGGTTCAGGTGCTTACCAGGTTGCAGCAAAGTCTCTTGGTTGGAGACGTATAATGAATGGAACGAGCAGTGTTGTCTGGCTGCTGAACTGCCCCCTTCCAGGTGTCTGGAAAGCCTGGGAGGGGAGAATTCAAAGAGAGCTGTGTTGCCTCACCCTCGCATTGAAGGCACGCTGGTGCTGCTTCTCACACCATGGGTTTCTGGTCTGGTGCCCCATGTGTTTGGTTGGAAAGTGTGGTCCCAGTCCCAGTGCAAAGTGTTGAAGAAAACCAAGCCCATTTTGTGACACCGCTCTGGGATGATCTGTGGCCTGGCGATAGATGGTGCAGGTGGCTGTCTCAGTCTGTTCTCTGCTCGTGCCAGTTCGGAGCTCTGGGCTCTGTGCTTGCAGAGCTGGAGGGACCTTGTCAGGTGAGCTCTGCTCACGGACTGCCCGGCTGGGAGTGGAGATCCTCTCAGCAACGGACTGTCCTCTTAGAGATCTTTTGACTAGAATATGATAAAATAAGCAGGTTCTGTTTCTGAATGTGAAGTGAACAGCTCAAAACTCCCTGGCAGAGGGGAAAAACTAGAGCACTTTGCAGTGCGGTGGAGCTGTTGGATACCTGCACCAAGGCTCCCTGTTTGGGGGTGGAAACTGCTGCTCTGGGAGTTAGCCGAGAGCTTGGGAGCTCTGGGCCTGGCATGGTCTGGAGGTCCCTGGGTTTCCACAGGCCCTGCCAGGAGAGCCAGAGCCAAGCCCTGGCTTGGGAAGGAGCTCCTTGGCTTCGTGCTTTTGGTTCCCAGCAGGACAGATGTAAGCCAAGGGCCTTTAGCCCTGTGGCAGGCTGTGTGGGAGGGGACCGCTGCGATATGTCTGCCTGGCACGCGCGGGTCTGCAGGGACAGATGAAGCAGATTAAAGTGTATTGCCCAGCAGTGCTATGCTTCCCGGGGGGGAAGTCTGCCACTTCCCCAGGGAAGCTATTCCAATGGTTTAATTACTCTCACTGCTGGGAAACAAGCTTTTATTTCCAAGCTTAAATGTATTTGACTTCAGTTTCTGCTCATTGGGTCCTGTTTTGGTGAGGATTACTCCTGGCTATCTTTTTTGTGTGCGAGTACCTGTGAGCATCAATTGAGTTGTCCCTTTGTTTTGCTCAGACACATTAAATACCTTATGTCTGTCTCAGCAGGTCCTGTTTTTTTCTGTTCTCCGGGTCCTGGTTTTCTTCTGGCTTTTGTTTAAACTCATTTCTGTGTCTTCTCATTCTCTGAAAGTTGACTCTTTGGTCTGGATGCAGTTCCCCTAGGGGTTTTTCAGGTCTTTGTACAAAATCGAGGTTGCCCTCATGCTGCCCAACACTTAGCTCTGCAAGATCGGCATCAGCACTGTGGAGAGCTTAAGTGAGAATTATTTTCCAAGATCATTGTTTTCTCCTCTGTATCATTGTTTTCTGTCTTGCAAATCCAGCCATGTCTTTTTGGTTCCCAAACGTGCAGCCTCGCAGCACCCCCGTGCAGCACGTGCTTGCTGCCGCAGCTGGGGCTGTGGGAGCTGGGGCTCTGCAAGACTCGTGGGCATCGGCACAGGCTGCCAAGCTGTTGTCTTCTGCCAGGTCAGTTGTCTGCGTGCTACTAGTGCTCATGGAGATGAGAGAGTTCTCCCCACGACTCCATTTCAAAACAGTTTGCTTGCAACTTAATTGACGTTTGTCAACATCAGAAAATTTCTAACCAGCTTTCTTCAGGCTTGGCTGGGTTTCAGCAGGGTGGAGAAACAGGAACTGCTCCCACTCACTCTGCTGGGATTCTGCTGCGTATCAGGAGAAGGATGGGGACGTGGAGGGGAAGCTGGGTCTGCTGCCCACCGTGAAGGCATTAGGGTACCACCGAGATGGCTTGTTTGAGTTCTGTTAGCTTTTATAGGCAGTTGCAGAGAGAAGCCAGTGACTGTGATTCAGAGCAACCATCTGCTGTGGGCAGGCTGTGCTGCTGTCCAGAAGAGCCATCTCTGTTTATGATGAATATTTCCTTCTCTGAACTCTGTTATTTGGCTACTTACCACTAGAACTGATGAGCCCTTGAAAACTCAAAGTGGGCAACGTTATGGGGAGTCAGTGTTTAATTAAAGATTGATTTAATTCGTCTGCTCCCCTGTGCAGTGACCCACGTGAGCAAAATCTGGGAGGGCTGCAGAAGGGCAGATACGACCTGTGAGACCCGATCTGCACATCAGAACAGCCAATGTCTGACAGTACCAAGCAGTGCTGGAGTGAGCAGCTCTTTCTTCCCACCTGTGCCACGTCTCTGCTGTCTGTGCATGGCTGACTCTCACTAGAGCTGATGGGATTTCCATGAAGTGCTTGGGCATGTGTTTAGTTTCTAATTTATCAGATTTAGGAGGGACTGAAATATGTGCTAAATGCTTTGGTGAATGGAGATCTCTTTGTTAGGGGAAAAAAAAAAAAAGAGGCACAGAAATCAGAAATGGAATGCAGGATATCTTTTTTTTTTTTTTATAAAGGAGTTTATGTTTTTCTATTTAAATGCAAATATTTCTCCTCGTCATCCTGTTTGAGGACAAATAAGGCAATTGCTCCTTGTGGCTATGCTGGATTCCTCACTTGAATCTTCTGGTATAATGGGCAGTCAGATTAAAAAAAAAAATAGAGAAAATGGGAGGCAGTTGGGTGGAGATGGGACGTTAAACATTGTGGAGAGCCTGGAAACTCTGTGTCAGCCCAGGGCTTGTAAAGGGAAAACCATCGCTTGGCAGAGACAGCTTAATAGGCTTGTAAAATCTGGCACCATCAAAACCACGATATGGGTTTTATCAAAGCATGGCAGGGGAGCCTTGAGAAATGACAGCTGTATTATCTGTCTTCGGATCGTTCTGAGAGCAACATCAAGAGCAGGCTGGAAACAGTTCAGAAAATAATTTCATATTGAGGGTTTGCTGGGGGCAGAAATGTATAGGGAAAATTGAAATGAAAGAATTAATAACAGTATCAATAACCTTACTACAGCAGTTATCAGATGTGACATGAAAATTACTTGAAAGTTGTCATCTACTGTGTGTTTTATTCCCATCAGGAAGGTTTGAGGGATGAGAGGAGAATCCAAACAAGGCAATTAAGACTGGAGCATGTTATGGAAAGGAGGAATGGCTGCTGTGTAGAACTTTTAAATGCATTTTTCCCTGCCAGACGCAGGGACTGGGCCAAATTGTAATACAGTGGAGCAAATATCCGAGTGCACAGGTTTGTGGAGTGGCAGCAGGGATTGCAGTCTCGGCTGTTGTGCACAGGGCAGTCTGTGCAAGATGCCAATCATTGCAGGAAAAGGCACAATGCAGCTCTTCCTAGAAGCATATCCTAGAGACAGAAGACTCCAGCTGGGGTTTCATACCACCAAAACCTGTGAGTTTTTGAGCAGGATTCAAATTCCCTGAAGTCATTGCAAAGGTTTCCAGTACTTTTTCTGGGCTGTGGATCAATTCTGTTTAGTCCAATTAGTGTGGGTGTAGGGGATGGCAGACACATCCTAGTATTTTTTTTCTCCATGTGTATATTGACTCTGAGCCACTGGTACAGATTGCTTTTTCTCCAGGACGGGTTGACTCACAGCCAGGAGTGCTCTGTCTTTGTCCCAGGCTCTGCGACTCTAGGCCTGAACTGGAACTCTCTGCAGCTACTGGAGAAGAGAGCCCAGCACATAGGTTAAACCACTTAGAAATGATGCCACGGCTGAGGCAGCCAAGCTCTGTTTCTAAAAGTGAGTTAGTCACTTAAGAAGTGAAACTGCTGAAATTCTCCTTCCTGAGGTCCAAGTGCTTTCCAGACATTACCTAACTCGTCAGGCTGGGATGGGACAGACTATCGTGATCCCATTTGCCAGTTGCAGGTCGTTAATGTGCGGAGAAAGAACTTGTTTGCAGACTTTCCCAGAGACAGCAACTTTCTGTAGCAGTTAACATTCAAACTTAGCCTACAAATCATCCAGAACTGGCATTGTTTTTGACCTATATTTAGCTATATTTTTGCTGCATAGATGGCCAAACCTGCAGTGCTTCCAAGGTAAGAACGAAGTGAATCTTGCAGTCTCCATTTTCTAAGTTAGCACTTCTTTTTCTGAGAGCTCCAGAAAACCAATCAGAAACCAGTGAAGAAGAGAATCACTTGGGTGGAAGCACAGCCAGTTGCAAAGGGCTAAGAACTCAGTAGCTGTACAGAGGAGAAAGGTGGTAGGAGTTAAGTTAGTTATTGCTTTCTCATTTGCTGTCACTGCAGCCTGGTGTCTCCTTCCTCATGGAGATCGATATGAACGGAGAGGTGTATGCTCGTGGGTGGAGCCCAGGCGCTGAGCTGAGGAGCAGGCTCTGTCTCTGCTGGAAGAGACACGCTGGGGGCTGCCAAGCAGCTGGGAGCTGGCGGAGAAGCAGTTTGATAGCTGGAGGGAGGTTGGCAGCTGCTGTGCAGCTCAATCCCTTGCTGTGCTCTGCTCCGTCCTGTGCGTGGTTCCCACCAGGAAGCCCCTTCCCCACCGCCCAGGAACCCCTCGGCCCCGTGAGGACGGGCTGGCACTCGAGTGGTGATGCAGGCAGACTGCTGCCTGAAGCCATGGGAGATCCGTGCTGCTGGGCAGCTGGGGTGGCTTGTGTGGGGGGATTGTGCTGCTCTAAAGCAGAACTGGTTTGAGATGGACTACCTCCATGTCTGTTCTCACTTGTGTAATTTTCTTCTTCCCTTTGGCACAGGAGGAGAAAATGTCTTTCCAAGGGAAAAATGTCAGTGTGTTCACTGCTTGTGGTGTGGGCTGGGTCTGCAGGCCAAAATAACCCATGAGCACCCAAAGCAAGAAAAGATCCCTGTAATTCTAGGGCTTTTCTCCCTTTCAACAGTCTGTTTTCTTCTGCAGTGTGCGGATGATTTGGCAGGGAGTTATTCAAAGGTAGCTTCCAAAGATCAAAGTCAGGTCCAGTCCTTACAGCATTCCCAGCTCTGCCATTCAGTTGATGCAGGTATTAATGAGGTGCAGTTATATGGCCTGACATCCATGTCTTCTGTTTACTCTAATGAGATGGTTCTGCTGTCCCTCTCGTTTTAATAAGCGACAGAAACTCCAAGATCATGTTCTACAAAGATATTTTTCCACCTTAGGATTAGCAGGAGCAAAGCTAGGAATGATAATTTTAACAGGCATAAAACATCAGGATCTTGTCTGATGCCTTCAAAGCAGTGCATTCTTCTCTGCTTCACTTGCTCTGTATTATCACAGGTTTTGAGCTAACACACACATTTCTTGCCCTTTTATCTCTCTAATTGTTTTCACAAGTTCATTAATGATTTTGCAAAAGCTGTAGTGAAACTAAATGACATGCTCATAAACCTTTAAAGGAGAGTATACCGGGCCGCTGATGGGAAAAGTCTCATTAGTCTTTTCAAATCACTCCCAGCAGGTTTTTCTGCAGATTCAAACTTGTTAGGCACATAAATATGCTTCTCTAATTCAATCGGCTGTGCTGATGGTGTGACAACTGGAATTTACTCTGCTTTTAAGCAGCCACTGAGAGTGCCTTGCTAGAGCAGCTGCTCTGAGAGCCAGAACCGGGCTGAATTCTGGGGGTTTATTGCAATCTATGGAATATCTTGGACTACGGATGTCGTCTGTGCTTTGTTTCTGACATAGTCCTGTGGTAGCTCCTCAGAAAACCACTGGATTTCTCTCTGAGCTGGGAATGTTGAGGTGATGGCTGTATAGGAACCTTAGCCAAGGCTGTAGGCACTTTGGGAGTTCTGTTGGGTCAAGGATTGAGTTCTGTAGGATTAATCTCAAAGTGGTAAGAGAGCTCCTGAGTGGTCTCACTCAGATAAGTTCTGATGTGTGCATGGCCAAGGGGCTGAGAGAGGAGCTGGGTGTGGATGAAGGCGGCCACAGCGTCCATGGGGAGATGTGTCCCGTGAGAGGTGGTTCAAACCTTAGCACCCTGTGCCCTGACCCCAAGGAGAGAAGGACAACAACCTTTGTCCCCAGTATTCCTCAGCAGCGCTTTGGGCATGAACAGGTTTCAGTGCAGCAAGGGGAAGGCAAGGAGGGCTGGCCTCAGCATGAAGCAGGGCAGGGAGGAAGAGGAAGAAGGGGCTGGGGTGGGCGTCCAGGTGCAGAGGAGCCATGGGGAACTGAGACCAGAAGGCTGAGTGCTTCTGCCAAGTGCAGGGGATGTCCTGAATCACTAGAGCAGCACATATCCCCCCACATCCCCATCTCAAAGATGTTCTTCCTATGCTGAGATAAAGAATGAAAACGATTTTCCAAGTCTTGAGCTTACTTTGAACTAATCTAGATGAGGATATTTGTACCTCACAAACCTTAATTGAAGTATTTGATTTCCCTTTTGTATGTGGAGTTAATTTATGTGGCACAATTAGAAGATATTTTATTTGTACAATAGGACCTTGGAACTGGAGGAGGCGATTAAAACACCAGAACAGCCTCTTCTGAAGTCTTAACTTTGCTGAAAGCATAATGATCCTCTGACGTGATGTTCTAGCTGAGCATTTCTGAAAATAAGCTAAATGTAAGGATGCATTCTAGGTGAATACTTTTCCATGCAAGCTCTATTTTATGCCTGACAGTGGAAATCTTGGAAGAATTTTAATTGGACTAGACAGGGGATCCTAATGTATGTTTTGGATTGCACTGCTCAGAGTTGCCTGAATGAAGCCAAACTGCTTTGGAGCATCACTGCAAAGGGGTACGAAAGCCCTTTGGGCTGTGCTTGTGGTGGTGTCACCTCTCTGTAAAACTGCTCAGCACCAGGCTGGCATTATCACGTTAGAAAGTGAGTGGGCCTCAGTGACACAGAGGAAGAACGAACCTCTTTCTCCAAGCAAGCAAAAAAAAAAAGCAACTGAGCTGCATCTGGTCTGGCTTGTGTTGCTGCACAAAGCTGTGAGCACAACTGTTATATTCTTGTCCTGTACCACCTCTCTTGGAAGAGGGACTTGCTCTAACTATTTCTAAGGGCTCGCTGTTTCTGACAGTTCAGAGAAGCTGTAAATAGCTGCTTTGGGTGGTTAGCACTGACAGCTGTCGTAACCTGCCCTGCGCGTATCGCAGCCAGCTGCAGCCACCAGTCCTGGCTAGCCCAGGAGACCGGGCACGTCTGTTGGTGTCTCACCTCGACTGTGCTGAGAAGAGCAAAGCCCTTGCTGGGGCTGACTGCTCAGCTGAAACGTCGTGGGCCGGGTGGTTCAGGCCTGCGGGTGTAGGGTGCTCCTGACCCTGGCATGGGCAGGCTGTGCCCCTAAACTGCATCTTCTGCGGGGCAGCGGGCAGAGAGCTTGGCAGGCTTCTCCTCTGCAGGGCTGCTGTCTGCAGCAGGAGTTGGGTGAGCTGCTTTCCTGTGCTGCGGGGCTGCGTGCAGTGTCTGCGCTGCATTGAGTCCGCTCCTCTGCACACCTCGCCCCGGCTGGGAGCTCTGCCCTCGGGGTCGGAGGCTGATGCCCCGTGGCTGTCCTCAGGGCACGTTGCACTGGGAGGCCTGAGGATGCTGCTGTGTACTGGAGCCCAATCCCTCTGACACTCCTCTATCAATTATTAATTTCTTCTGATCCTTTTGCTGCAGTGCATTAGACAGTTGAAGCCAAAATGCAAAAGAGCAGAAAAACGCCCTGTGGGCCTCGAGGAACAGACAAGTGGAGAACAGATCAGACCTGGAGTGATTGGCGCTCTGAGCAGAGCGTCCTGCAAGAACAGCTGCCTTTGAGGTTACAAGGCTTGGGCATGGTGCAGAGTGAGCAGGGAGGGAGGTGAGGGTTTCCCTGGGATCAGCGGTCAAGAACACAGTAATTTTTATGGAAAGAGACATCACAGGAAAGTGCTGGCTTCCACGAGATTCCCCAAGTGAGGTTTGTTGGGGACCATCTGAAATTGCAGAATTAGGATTCTAAATTTCCATTTTAGAACGTTTTACAAATCTACTTAGTTCTATAACAAAGAATTCAGGATAACATATGAAACTCCTCCATTTGTGGGTTTTTTTTTTTTTTTTTGCTTATTTTTGCATGTAAAAATGTAGAAATCTTTACCTTGCTTCTTGGGATTAACTGGAGAAGGACCAAGTCTCAGTTTTGTTCCCCACCCCAGGACAAAAAATTTTCCACATATCTATCGGGCCATCCTTATCTGAACGCCACAGTTGGGTCGCTTATCCCTTTGGCTATTTTAGCCACTTTTTTAGCATCTATCTCCCATCCTTTGTTCTCCGTTTCTACAGCAGAGCAGTGTTCTCCCCTCACAGCACAGTCGTACGGCTGCTCTCCTGTGTGCGAAGCGCCCTGACAGCTCTGCATAGGAGCTGCAGTTCAGTGCCATGTCTTTCTGCTACACATGAGAAAATAATTTGCAATTAAGTTACTGGATGAATTCCTCTTTTGTTCTGTCTGAAAATGGCCTGTGAGCAGATTGCTAAATTCTCAAACGGTTCATTACAACAAAATTGCTTGTGAGTTTCTTGCCTAACTAATTCCTGGTCTGACTAGAACAAACAGTTCACAACGCGTGGCTGCAATTCCGAACTGCCCGGTTCCTCCAGTGGCTGGTGCACAGAGGGAGGCTGCCGTTCACTCTGGACCACAAGCCAGCAGAAGATGTGGCGGAAAATTTGCTGTCGATCTGTGTTTTAA
This sequence comes from Aythya fuligula, assembly GCF_009819795.1. Taxonomy (NCBI): domain Eukaryota; kingdom Metazoa; phylum Chordata; class Aves; order Anseriformes; family Anatidae; genus Aythya; species Aythya fuligula. The sequence continues at coordinate 8,843,897 of NC_045573.1, forward strand.
TTCTGAGATGTCTGGTTCAGATCTGAGCCCTCATTTTCTTGAGGGGTTGAGCCCAAGGAGTTGAGGGCGGGTGGTTAAACCTCGCTGTGGGTATTTGCGGAGGGGAGGCAGCTGTGTGAAGTCAGGCCGTGTGCTGGGGAGGGCGGCATTAGCCCCTGTGAAAGATCTCTTTAAAACTCCCAAATAATGTGAGTGGGAGGAGATCGGAGGAGCAAAACTAGAGACAAGCCTTTGACTGAGGAGGAAGAGGGAGCAAACTCAGCGCAGTGCCACCAGGACCCGAGGTACAAGGCAGCCTGAGAATGGGACAGTGGCACCGGGGCTGGCCCCATGCCTTGTATCTGGCGCTGCTGGTAAGGGCAGAGCTCCCGACTGCCAAATCGCCAGCGGCCTGGCCAGCTGGGCAGTGGCACAGGGGCTGGGAAAGGGGCACGAGCACAGCAGCAGGCATTGCTGACCGCCAGAAGCTGGGAGGGCCGGGCTTGGTGCTGTGCTGCTGGCAGCCCTCACCATCATCGCTGCGGTCCCGTGGCTGAGCACCTCGCGGGCAGCTGTCGGGCCCTACTGTCTGCGTGCCTCCGCCTGCTGTACTGGGAGACTGTGCAGGATGAAAAAAATGCCCATTTTTGCTTTATTGTGTTCTGCTGGTATCCGGCTGTGGTGGTTTTGTTGCCTGACCTGGTATCAAGGCTGGCTGGAGCGTTTTCTCCTCTGTGCTCTAAATCCTGCGTTCACACCGTTCTTCCTCTCGTTAGGAAGAATTGTGTTGTGGCCCCACTAACACAGAAGCGGGCACCGGCTGATGAAGGTGGGACTGGTGCTGATTTTCTTGTCTCTTGTCTGACTGCCCCCCCCTTGCCCTGTTAAAGCCCGCCTGGTCACATACACAGCAGCGTTCGCGCTGTCCACATTTTGGCTGTCCTGAACGAGCACAGCTCCCAGACCAACTGCGCTGGCATCAACAACAATTAGTTCATTCTGGGTTAATAAGCTGAGAGCATCACATGGTACCATGGCTTTTTGAAGCACCCCGGCATCCCAGTGCCTGTCAGCCCGTCCCCATGGCTGACTTCTGTTCGCTGACCTGCTTCGTGTCTGCGGGATGCCCGCTAAATCCGGAGCGAGCAAGGGGCGGCAGTCAGCGAAACCCAGGAGATCTCTTGTTCCTAAAATGTCTTCGGCTCGGTGGCAGCTTCTGCCTCCGCCGCCTGGCCTGGGAAGCGTTGCGGTGGCCGCCCGGGCAGGGTCGGTAGGTGGCAGCGTTGGACCCGGCTGGGGCTGGGGCTGGGGCTGGGCTTCCCTCTGCGGAGTAGGGGGGAGCAGCAGGCGGCCTTCTGCCCCCGGCTCGCTGCCTGCTGGGCAGCCTGGGGGTGCACTCGGTGGTGCTCTGGGCTGCCCTGCGTGCTGGGAGGAAGGGGCAACCCTCCCTGGCTGGCTCAGCACCTCTGCTCGGGGACGGGTCGGTCCAGGCAGGCAGTGTTAGCCCCACAGACATCTTCCTCCCTCCAAAGCCACCTGTGGAGGTGCCCAGCAGCGGTGTGATGCTCTGGTTGTGATTTCTGGGGGGGGTCACTGTGGTATTCCCAAGGGGCAGGGAAGGTGGAGGCGCCGGGCAGTGCGGTGTGCACGGCAGCAGCGTGCTTTGCTGGGTGAGCCTGGCTCGTTGCGCGTGGCAGCAGCTCTCATGGGTCCAAACTGTGGCGTGGGCTGATGAAGGATGGCTTGTTCTGTGCTTCTGGTGAGAGAGCCGCAGCTCCTAAGGGCTGGTTCCTGGAAAACTAACCAGCGTTGCTGCAAAATGAGGTTTTGTGGTTTAATAGTTATCATGGGAGCCGCTCCAGGAATCCCTTCGCTGCACGGTCACCGTCCTGCACGGGCTCCTGCCCTCCAGGCAGCGCTTTTCTTCCCGCTGCTGGAGCAGGTACCGAGCTCAGCGTGGTGCTCAGCTGCCCGTGCGCTGTCAGGGACACTCAGTGCTTCGGGGATTTGTGATTGCTGACTTCCACTGACATTTGGAGCAATCTCCCTGGCCAATGTGAGACACCCTCTGTGCCGGAGAATGCACAAGAGCCTGTTGCATTTAACGTATCGGGGTGTGTGAGAACAGCAGCGGTTTGGGCTGATTTATTAGGAAGACAGCAGTGCACCATAGCATATTCTGTGAATATAAGCACAAACAAATGATGCTACCTCCAGCTGTAAATTTCCTTTACAGCTTAACTGTCCAAATTAATAAATGCAGGAATAATGCATTCATTCGAACAGTTGGTTCTATCACAAGCTACTCGCCTGTTGAGATGGGGGCACACTTGATGACCCTGGGAAGGATACAGGACGTCAGTGGATGGCGATGTGGAACAAAACAACATGTAATTTAGGGTATGGCCTGATGCCCTGGAGTCTACTGGAGGGGTTTAGTGCTGGGGTGGTGGTGGAAATCCTCAATTTTTGTGCTGCAGCCCCCTGCAGGGGTGTATAGCACCCTCTTGGAGCTCCCTCTGCATCTGACAGGAAAGGCTCACTTGCCGTTGCTGAGTCCCACTCCTTGACTTCTCTTTTTAAATGTTTATCAGGCACAATACAGGCAATTTCTACATCGCAGTGACCAAATGCCTCTCATTGAAGTCTCGTTCACTCCTATTGTTTTCTTGAAATCTGGAAGGCGGGAACAGGGCAAACTGCTCTCTGTTTCTTTGTTTCCTCCCAAAAGGAAGTAACACAAATGCCCTTGTTTTTATAAAGAGCATTAATTCTTGCTTGCAGTGAGGCTGACAGACAAGCGAGGCTGACGGGAGGCAGCGCCTTGTGTCTCTTATCACATCTCATAGGAAGCTGGATGCAGCCAGCTGGCAAACACCAGCAGCTCTCCTGAGTTCGTAGCTCACCCTGTTTGTGTTGACATTTCTGGCAGGGAAAGGTAAAGAGTTATCCCAGCTACAACAACCCGTGGGGCCTCGCTCTGCGTTTTTCTTCATTTGCCTGAAATTAGAGTCTCGCTGAGCAGGAGCAGCTCACATGCCAGCATTTCCCGGTGTCACTGCTGGCTGGGGGAGCTGCACGATGCTGCGGGAGGCAGCACCTGTTGCGATCTGGTCCCACTCCAGTGGCCACACCACTTACATCTGCCTCTCCTCCCTCTGAAACCCTGCCTTTGTTTTAACCCAGCTGCCCCCAAGCCCAGCAGGGAGCTGGCAAGAGGTGCTGTAACCCCCTGAAGAGCAGCGGGCTGTCAGTCGGGGTTGGTTTTATTACTGATTTGATTCTAGTTGTTTGATAACGGGGATAAACTTCACCTGAATTCCTGCCTGAGGAAGCCAGATGTTGTTAATGGGCAAAGGCTGTGGTAAAAACACCCTCAGCTCCAATGGAGGAGCTGGTCCTTGCAGGGGGTTCCTTTGAACTATCAGAGCCCACTTCAGCTTCAGAAGCACCCACACAGAGCCCTCAACTTGAGCGTTATTATTGCAGTTGTTGGGTCTGAGTCTTCTCCCATGCCAGCCTTACCCCGGGGTGACACTGCGATTATTTTCCTCTTGATTCTTTTACATCAGTATGAGATAAAATCTTGTTCCAACGTGAACCTAGAATGTACAGCAAAACAAAACACAAAAAGGAGGAGAAACAAGCCCAAACTGAGGGATTTTTTGCAATTGGTTTGGGAAACTTATATTTATTGCAGTGGTCTTTGGACACAGGGTGTAATGGCAGGTCGCTTTGTCCTAGCTCATGAAGCCTTACTAAAAATATACAGTGGCTATTGGATTGGTATTTTAAATAACGATAAAAGAACCAGAGCTGAGGTCTGAAGAACATATTTTCAGTTTGAATAGATGCCAAAAGAAAAACTGCTGTTTTATTAATCTAAATGTACTGAATGTATTTCTGATTAAATATTTTGTCCTTTGAATAGTTGCTGTAGCGTACGTGGGATATGTCAAGTAGTTGTGTCATTATCTGATGTTCTTTCATAGACTCAATTGGAGCCTTATTTATGGGTCAAACATTAAGATCCTTTTTCTTGCTAGTGAGATGATGTCCATACCCTGAGAAGAGCAGTGGTGGCATGCTCTGCCACTTCACGTTTTTCAGTTGCTGAGGGACATCTGATTTATGCAGATAGAAAGATAAATACAAGGGAATGTTTTCTTATGGTGTTTTCTTTTTTTATTATTTTATTTTTAATTTTAATACAATTTGTTGAACAGAGGTTATACCTGTGGAAGGGAAATGTGGTGCTGCGGATCGTTGCTAAGAGGAGGTGATGCATGGTGATCAAACAGCCTTCTGTACCAGCTCCAGGTCAGGATTTAACGAGGCTCAGGAAGAAACAGGCTGCTGGGTAGGTTATTGCAAAGAAATGGAGCCTTTTGTCTGAAGGACTCTCCAAGTCCAGAGCTGGGCAGTGAGTGAAGGTAACTGAAACCTGAGTGGTTTCTCCGTCAAATTCATTTGCAGGTTGATGTGAAGTCTGAGTACAACAGGAGAAAAAATCATGCCTATTGTCCATGCCACTGTTGGAACATAAATTGTGGTCTGTCTTCACAGAAATATTGAAGTTATTTTAAAATTACTGTTGGATTTGTTTTTGCTTTAATTGAAGTTTAATTTATCAAGACTGATCATCTGATCTCTTTACCTCCTTTCTGTGTTTTTTAATTAAAAGCAAAACAAAAGGCCAAGGAAAACTTAATCTATATTGGTAGAGAATTTGCCTCAAAAATCTTTAGTGACTTGACAACCTTGTGTAACCAAAAGGCCAGGAGATGAGAGCCACCAATTCTGTGTGGAGTAGCCACCAAAGCTGCTATGGGGGTGAGTAGGGTACGTTGGGGCAGGCACTGACTGAATCTGTGCACACCACGTGTGCTGACCTGCAGAAGCAGAAGAATTAATGAGGGGCAGGTCTGCAAGTAACCCAGTCACTGATGGATCACGTGGGGAGCTGCGCTGGGTACCGCTGGAAAAATGCCTCAGGAAGCCTTCTTTCTCTCTGACTTGATAAGCAAACAAACATATTTTTCCCATCCTTAAGAGCTGACAATTGGCCTTTGCAGAGAAGAGAGGAAATTAAAAATTAAAGGAGCCCCAAATGAGTTCACTCTTTTGCCAGCATCCTACGTTTCCTTAGGCTTGGCTCCAGCGCTTGCATCGTCTGCACTGTTAATAACAGTGCTTTCCCTTGGAAGTCAGTTACTTCTATATTCTCCTTCTTAAAAATGTGACCTTTGGTTTTTAACCTTTCATAATCGCTATTAATTTGTTCAATGGGGAAAAATAACAGAAAGGGAAGAAATTATAATCTGGTCTGTCTGACTTCAGCCTGTGACCCCAGTACCTTCCCTTTGCGAAGGGCCTCCCGCCACCCCTGGGATGCTGGCTCCTGCCTGGAGGACAGCTGCCGGCAGCACGTGGCTCTTCGTGTGTGCAGCCACCGCAGCCTGCAGAGGCAAACAGCCTTCCTCTTGTTTCTCATCAGGCCTCGGTGTCCTGCCCTTCCTGCTGCCTTTTTGACCTATTTGTGTTCGGTAGCCGCAGTTATCCTCTGGCTCAGCCTCCTGCGCCCAGGAGGCCTGGCTGTCACGCTTCACCTGGAGCTTCACCCTTCATCCCAGGCCTGGGGGTGCAGCTTCGGTGGGCAAAACCTCAGAGGTGGGTACTGCAAGATGGTGGTCCCGTGATCAGAGCTAGCCCTAAACCACCTTGTATTGTCTTGTACGTCTTGCAGTTTTAGAGCAAAGAAGCTTTCAAGCTCCAGATAATTGAGTGATGTAAAAGGTTGAAAAAACAGAATCCCAAGGAGTTGCGCTCTGTCACTGCACCTGTCCTGAGTGTCCCCGAGTGTCCGCCTTCAGAAACACCTTGTATTACAATGTTGTCCAAAGAGAACAAATACTGAAGAGAAAGACAGGTGCCAGAAGACTTCTTTCCTCCCACTTTAGCCACATATACTGTGAAATATTCTTCCTAACACCTGATGCTCAACTAAGTCTCCTCCTCAGTACCCAAAAGCTCTGCTCACCTCTGCCTTGCTGGCTGGCTGAACCCACGCTGCCTGTTTCTCCTTCCAGGATGACTGCCAGGAAATTATTACAGCGCAATTTAAAGACCATAAAATATAAGATGAGCAGATGGCAGGTCGCGTCTCCTCTCCATGAACGGCCGATGTCACCGTGGCACCACTTCAGCGCATGCTGAGCTGCACTCGCAAAGTCCAAACAAGAGCCGTCACCGGTGGAGGTGTCTGTCAGAGACTGTCCCAGCAGCACAGGCCTTACGACTGTGACAAAGAATCTGGGCATTGGCAAGGAGCTTTAGCGACAATGAGCTTTAAATACCTGCTGCTAAGATAATCACAATAATCTGTCTGCCAGCTTTTTCCTAATGTGCATTTTCTAATTCATTGTGGGAGGCAAAATCCTTTGACCGGTGGAATGAAGACGTGGCGCTGTGACTGTAATTTAAATTGTTAAACAACTGGAAGGAGCAGCTATCAACCAGAAATCCTACCCAAAGCAGAACAGCAGCCTTCACAGATTAATTTAAAAAAAAACAACAACAGCTAGAATTTAGTCTTTTCATAGAAAGGGATCCTTGGTTCTTTGCAAGGGATCCTCAGTTCTGTGCAAGGCATTAAAAAAGCACCCATCCCAGTTTCAGGATTTGCTGGTTCTGTTCCCCTTCTGCTATTTCTGGGTCTATCCTTGGAGTATGGGTTCTTACACTTCTTCTCTCCATTCCCTCTCCATGCACTGCTGTAGTTTGAGGGGACAGGATGCTGAAATAGCCAGTATGATCACTCCAATGTCCCGAACAGGATGTTCTCAAGCAAGTTATTGCTCTTCCATTGAAGTGGGAAAAGCAAACAAAGCTCTGTCATGTGTTGGTCCTTGCTGCAGCAGTTGAGCTGATCCCCTTGTCCTTTCAGCATTAATTACGAAAAGGCTCTGCTCCCATGTGTGGCACTTCGCTGAAGAAGGCTGGATGTTTCCTATTCATCAACAATACAGCTGAGTATACTTGATGCATAGGGACACACCATCGTGTAGAAACTGTGACAGTTTTTTTTACTGCTGGTAGGACTGAAAATGAAGAGGGATCTGGGATATGATATCCAGCTAATGATATGATAGGAATGTATCTCCTCAAAAAAAAACCAAAAAACAAAAAACAAAAATGGGAAGTGCTACGTCTAAAGGAGCCACTCAGCTCTAACAGCAGGGCCAAGCAGGTAACTAACACGTACTGAAAAAAGCACAGCTACTCAGAAATAATGTATGCAAATTATTTTAAATTAATGAAGGTGATTTTTTTTTTTTTCTTCGTGGCCACAGCTTCATTTGTTTTTTTTCCCCTTCTAAGGTGAGGGAGGGTGAGATGGAGCAAGGAGCAAACATTCAGCAGTTTCTCAACCTGCTGCTCAGCAAAGGGCGGCAGCTCAGGACCCTGGGCCTGCCACTGGCCCCTGCCTTGTGAGTCCACCTCGTGCAGGATTGGATAGTGCATGGGCAAACACTTTGCCTTTGTTCCCCCATAGGTGGAATTTGTTGTATTGTCCCCCTGTTCCTGTGTGACTGTGTCCATGTCCTGCAGAGGCTGCTTTTGGCACCTGTGTTTGCAAACCCCTCCCAGAGATGGATGCTGATGGAACTGGGAACTGCAGCTCCTGCTCGCCGCTGGAAATAGCCTTTCCAAGGACATTTCCAAGAGGCTTGCATTGCTGCTTGCTGTTCAAGCTGAGCAATAAATAGCATTCGAATATCTGCAGCTGCTTTTGGCACCTTTCACTAGTGCAGAAATTCCCCTTGTGATCTGTGAAAAAATAATCACCCCAAATCCTTCATTTTCTAAGAAACGTTTCTCAGCAAAATGTCACCTTTCATGTAGGCTGGCTGAACTTCACCAGTTGTGCCGTTTATTCAGCAGGGACCATTCTAGTTTGCACTTTGCATTTCTAAGAATTGAATTTGTTAAATGGAGCACTTTCCACTGACAGAGTAGGAGTCCTGCTAGGGTTTTTTTTTTTTTTTTTTGCAGCTCGAAGCCATTTTTACTTGTATCATGGAGCTTCTGAGCCCTGTTGAATCTGGCTCAGTGTTTCTCAGGGGACAGAGGAAGGATTGCTAATAGCTTTCCAACCCACTTTAGTCTCTCTCTTCATAATGCGAATGCTCAGCAAAACAGACTCGAGCAAGGTCCTTGTCCTGGATGACTTTTTGCTAAATAAGTTAGCAATGCTCTAGTTAGCAAAATCTCTTAACCCTTATGGATGCGGTGCAAACTCACTGGTACACTATGGCGGGGCTGTGGCAAAGGTAATCTAAGCAATGCCAGGAGAGGAGCAGGGCACTTGGCATGGTTAAACCTTGATGCAGCCGTTACCCAACACGCGGACTCAGATGTGCCAGGGAGATAAACGAATATTCTGACCTAAATCATGAAAATCTATTTCCTTACAGAATCTGAAAGCGATCCCTCATTTTCCCTCTCACAGATAGTTTGCTGCTCTTCTTCAAAGAGAAAGTTGATTTTGCCTTTCTAGAAGACCATTTGTTTCTTCTACATTAAATTTATTACTAGGCATCTTTTCCACAGCAATTTTATTTCCTGAAAATATATATCCAAACTTTAGTTCTTCTCTTAAGACTTCTGCCATGGAAGTTGTACACTGTAAGGTCATGCAGAAGAGAGTAGGTACTCGTAGGAACTCATTGCAAATTCTTGCAGACTTGACTTTTTTTTTAATGCTTTTTCTTATTCCTGTCATACAGTGAAATGAACCGTTAGATGACAGATACTGGACTCTGACAGACATCTCATCTTGTACTGAGGCTAGTGACAGTCTGAAAGAAATTGCTCATCTGAGTCAACAGCCAGCTCCTCCAATTGTGTTTGTCTGCAGTGCTAATTTCATTTCTTTGCTCAGTTTTCCTGGAATCTGAGCACACACTGACCTGATAAATAACTGAAGCCAGCAGTAAAGATAAAGAAAAATTCTACACTCCAGAGGTCAAGTTAGCCTCCAAATCGTATTTGCCCTAATGGAGAACAAATTCAACACTACCAAAAGTCAAATGAATGTTTAGTCACCTGAGAAAATACCATTATAAGCTGAAATGAGCTCTCATTATTTTTTCCATTTTATTTCTTTAATTTCTCCTTGGCTTCTGCTACAAAACTAAAAATAAGGACATCAGTCAGAGGGTACTTCAGAGGCACCCTCAAGGAAGGTGCAAGGTTCTAAGGTAAATTAGGGCTGGTGGCTTTTAAAATGGATGAAATCACTTACGTTAGGCCTTCAGGATGCATATTTTCATTTACTTGATTTATTCCTATTATTTAAGTTCTAATGTGAAGTGACACAGACACTATGGAGCCAGGCTGAGGAGGATCTTTATAGCGAGCTGTCAGGGCAGAAAATCCCATTGTGAAGGGACCTGTTCCTCAGGGCTGGTTGTGAGTGTGCAGCAGCAGAAAGCCAAGCGAATGATTTAAAAAGAAAAAGGAGAAAGAAGGTGGTCAGACGGTGAATTAGGCAGGGAAATTAGCCGAGGTGCTCTTAGGCACCAAGGCGGTACACAGCCTGGTGCAGAGGGCTGCAGAACTGCGCCGAGGGCAGAATCAGACCTATTTCTGCCGGAGAGGTGGTGACCTCTCTCTGGAGGTGAGGAGGAGCCCTCAGCCTCTCATCCGGCTCTTTCCATGTGAGCTGCTCCCTGCCTTCTCCACCCAGCCTGTGACCTGTATCCTGCTGACATCTCTGCCTTCTTGCATGCTCTGAGTATGTGAATATAAAGGCTGGTTATTGTCTGATGCATTGTTTCTGATAGCTAAACTGGTTTGTTTTGGGGCCCAAAAGGTAGTTGGTGTGTGTTTGTATATGTATATATATGTGTGTATATATATATATATTGTTGCTGGTCTCATCAGATTACATTCCTGTATCATGAGCATCCTAAAATGAGGATCCTGGCGAAGGCATCTTGGCAATAGCAAGTCTTTGAAAGATATACCTCCTTCTTGAGAAGTGATGGAAACAACAGGGTCAAGTACCACTTTAATAGCGTGACCAAGACTTCCTGGTGCAATTTAATCTTGGAAATTCCATAAACCAAATGTATTCTGCAAATTGTCGATGGAGAGTAAAGAGTTGCGGAGGTAGATACTATCAAGGACTGGGGAAGAGTGGAGAACCATTTATGTATCCTGCAGTGTCCCTGTAAAATCTCAGCACTCTCTTACCTCAGCTGATGTCTGTTTTGTTGCTTTGGGCATAGGAGTCTTAATTGTTATGGGAACTTTTCTACTTTGTCTAAGTGCAGTTGTGGAGTTCATTAAGGGCATCCATACAGCTTGGCTCTATATACAAAGGATGAAATCTTTTCTGTTCTGTGGAGGTCAATTATTTATTATAGAAGTCTCTTTGTAATGAAACTTCAACTGATGTGTGCACCTGATGGCAAAAGTAATTGAGTGATTGACTTGCATATTAACGTAATGCCTTGAAAAAGGATGGGCACATCAGCAATGTCTGTGAGTTTCTGTGCTACAAAAACGTATGCATATTATAAGATTGTGTGTGTGGGGTTTATAATAAATTACTTTGGACCAGCTTACTGAAGGATGCCTTCCTGTATTTTGTGGCTTTTATTTGCTTTTGCTGCTGTTGTGCTGGGAATTCACTTGGTGCAAGTTTCCTGTAAATTTCAAATGCAAAGTCCCCAAGCAACCCCTTACCCCTACTTCAACAAAGTCAAAATATTTTCAGAAGAAAATTCTGATTTTTGACAATTTTTTTTTTTTCTTTACAGAAAATATTGGAAGGAGATGCTGTGGTTCATTTCAATGTTAGCACGAGCTGCCAGAGATAATGCATTTTTAGTGATGGGTGTCTCCCTCTCCATTGACAAGGATTCCAGCTCATGTACAGCTCCCCTGGTACTGGGACGTCTCTCTCTTCTCATGGAGCTGCAGGACTGGTGTGTCAGTGATTCATCTGGGAGATGGCAGCCTTGCAGCAGAGCCAGACTGAAGAGGAGATGGAGGACAGAAGGTATGCAGCTAACAGCCACCATGGGCACAGTCCCAGGCATTTTACAATCAGATATGTCAGTATTTTTTTGGAGTGAAACCTTCTTGAATTTTCCTTTTACTGCATATTCTGTACTCTAATTCAATTTCAAATGGAAACAAATATCAATATGTCATACATCCTGTTTTTTCACCAGCAGTATACAGAAGTCAGTGGGAGTTTTGTTTTTTTCCTCTTTCCCCCGTCAAGGGGTCAAAGCCAGCTCCTTGAAAGCATGTTACTTTCTAGCAAAAACATCCAGTTTTAAGGACACAAAGGACAATTATTCTCTGGAGGAGAAAGGTTTGATGATTCGCAGTTGTAATGGCATACTTACTACGGGGCAAAAATTGGCCAACTGTTTATATGAGCCCACACAATATAAAGGATGTAAATAGAGTATATATTGTTTGGCCGTAGGAGGAGGAGTGCCACTCCTGACATAGAAGCAACAAAGTGGGTGAATCTGAAAGCTAATGATATCGTAGGCACTTTTTCATATAGCAATAGAAGGAATAGTACTAAAAGGGCTGCTTCTCAGATTTTAATAAGATGGTGTCTGTGAAGATAGCATTTTGGCTTATAGTACAATATTTAAATTTTCCTCAGTTCTTTAAAATCTTTTTAATAACTCATCTGTTCTTCCATTTGGTGGTTGCAAACATATTTTAGGTCACTAAATTAAACAACTTAAAAAAAAAAAAAAAAAAAAGGGAAAAAATAAAAAGGCTAACAATGAATTTAAGGTGTTGCTGGTAGTTGGGTGCAATAACTCATTTGGTAAACAAGCTGTTTCTGAACAAAAATTGCTGGTACCGTGTATGACAATTCTGGCTACTGAAAATATTTTCATTTAGGTTGGAAAAGACCTCCAAGATCATCACATCCAACTACTAACCTATCACTGCCAAGTCTACCACTAAACCATGTCCTTAAGCACCACAGCTATGCTTTTTTTTTTTTTTTTTAATACCTCCAGGGATGGTGACTCATCCCTTGCCAGCCTGTTCCAATGCTTCACAAACCTTGCAGTGAAGGGTCTAAACCTCATCTTAGATTGAGCACGTGTACTCCCAACAGTGTGTATAGATATATATAAAATATATATTCTGCACTAATAGGCAGTGGAAAAGGCAACCCAGCAAGTAAAAATTGCATCCCTGAAAATTTCTGTTGCTGTATCTGTGATGGCAAGGGACATTTTGAGCTGAAAGCTCAAAGCTTGCCTTTGCTGCTTTAAGTTAAAGTGTATAGAATGGAGTAGAAAATGTCATTACTTCTATGTTTAAGTGAGTGAAAATGTGCAAATCATGGACTATGCAGCAGTTTTAACTCTCCTGAGGACCAAATGGATCTGTACAAGCTTTGCTGTAACTTATTTGCTGATGAAGCCAAATTTCATGAAACGAAATAGCTTGCAGAACTTACTTGTTTATTTAAACTCCTCAGAAGGATCTAACTACCTGCCCTTCCTGTGATGGCACGTTTACAATAAGCAATTCAGTGGAAAGGTTGTTCAAAGTAAAACTTTTTGGTGGGAAGAGTTATGGATTTAATATGTTCAACACCATTAATTGTACCTGGTATTTACTTAATGTTTCACATGGTCGAATTATCATCCTAACTGATTTATGCAACAGTCAAGATCTTTTATACGTCCTAAATGTGGAGAATAGAAGCAGAATGGTAAAATGATATGCCTCACATCACCTAGAAAGTCAGTGGCAGTGTTAAGGTGAGTCTTACGATCTCCAGAAATACCTGGGGACTCATTCCTCCTCCATTTTACTGTTCATGGACACTTGTCTGGCTGAAGTTTAGTTAGGTAATTTTTCATGAAACGGTGATTTCTATCTATGCGTCTGATGAAGCAGAATATGAGTAAGGACCAATCAAAACATTACTTTTGAAATAATCAGAAATGTTTAATTTGGCTGAGAAGATCAATACCCAACAGAGAGACAGAGCTAAATACAGAGCTCCAAATAGCCACTAACGCTTTAAGTTCTCTCTACGGCCACCTTGTGAATAGTCTACACTCTTGGATACATTAAACAGCAGCTGTGAGTAATGAACAAACTTGTAAAAATTAATCTGTTTTTTGGAGGGGCAGTTAATGAGCTGAAAAATAGCTAAATTTATTGAACAAGTCATTTAATGAACAGTTTGACTCAGGAGCGTGGTGCCTCTGTTGCATCTCACAGCTAGATGCGTCAGATATAAATTGCCTCCTGTATATTTTAGTGGTATGGCTGGTTTCTGGCCTTTCTAAAAGGATGTGAACACTTAGATCATGACAGCAAGCAGAATGGAAGCAGGGTCGTTAAAGCTGTCCTGAGGAACATCACTGGGGCCAAGATACAGCAAGGATAAAAAGGAGACTAGATTTGTAGTTGAACATCCAGCAGGGCGATGTTAGCAAATTTTGGAAGGTAATTATTATGTCATCCATCAAATTATGGAGTAAACTTTATTAGTGGCTGGAATGAAGCATTTTTCTCATGAGAAAATTATCACCTTGTCCCTGCTGCGGGGATGTTGCAGCCTTTCTCTGACGGATCTGAAGTTGCGTGGTGTCCTGCAGCAGGAGCAGCCAGAGGCTTCATACAGTCTGGCAATTCTCACACATTTTTTAAATCTCGTAGGGCTTTCCAGCAGAGCTGAAGTGAAAATGCGTGTAGCAGAGTATGAGGGAGGAGTTGCTGGCATATTCCTGTGGCAGATGTTAATTGTTAGCTTTTTTTCTGGAACTGGTTTCTAGATGCTTGCCTGGGCTGGCTGATCCCACCTGGTGATTCCCATGTAGTCTTCAGTCTTTCTGTGCTTAAAGCTAGACCAGTCTGCGAGAAACCAGAGTTTTCTGTATATTTGCTGATGCCTATACTGTAAGGAAGATTTCAGATTTCCTGTCTGAAAGGAAATGGCTGACCATAACCCACCCATCCAAACCAGGGAGAACAGAACTGTCTGATTGCCAAGGAAGACCCTTCCCAGCACCTGCAGTGTATGAAAGGGGATATGGCGTGGCTGTCCTTTAGCCAAGGGAAATATTTGGGTGTAAGTTAGTAAACAGGATTAACAAAAGATTGTTTCATTGATGAAAAACATGCGGCATTTGTGGACTGTTGAGAGAATTGGGTACCAAGAAGAAAACAAACTAAGCCAGTGCTTTTAGCCTTGAGTGGAGATGCAGCCCTTAGAGCTGGGAAAGGATACGTTAAAGAGTAGAAAACAGATCAATAAGTGGTTCTGGGAGGGGAATGTTTGGTGCCGGTTAAATGGTCAACCTGCAGGGAGCTAGAGAAGGAAAAGCTGTGTGAGGAAGGATGAGAAAAGCTGTTACAGAAAAAGGGATTTAGTTGTTAAAAGCAGGGCCATACCAGATTCAAATTTTTTTTCATATAAAAAAAAAAAAAAAGAAAACCCACCTTACTCTGAGTGAATAAAGCATCAATTTTCCTACATTTTAAATGAGATCTAAAAAAGAACTCAGTAATAGCATTGGTTGCCATGGCGTTTAAAGGTACCGCTCCACAGATGCTTCAAATAACAGGCAATGCTTTTATCTGCCTATGTGACCGAGTTAATTTTCATCTGCTGGAATTATTCATTTAGTTTGCTTTAATTACTCTATATTGGCAGTATCATAAAAAGGCCCGATCCTGCCATCTTAATACAGACGGAGCTCCTTCTGGCTCCAGAGGAAAGAAGGCTGGAAGGAAGCTGAACTGGTCAAGAGAAGCGAATGGAAATGCTGCAGCTCTGGGCTTGCAGCGGCGTACACAAAAGCTCTGCTGATGGTACGGGGGTCTGTTTAAATGGGTCTCAGGGTAGAAAAAGGCAGAGAAACATCTGGAAAATCCTGTGTCCTCTTAACACTGATGCTGTCCCACCTCTGTTCTAGAGGAACTGTCGAGGTTGGAAGATTTGGTTTTGTTTCCTCCCAGATTTTATCCTCCTTTCAGCTGGAGCAGTAATGTCCTCAGCTAGTGATGGTTATAGACCAAATAAAATGGTTACCGGGACCTGCAGTGGGTTCCCAGATCCATACCATACACCTTGGTCCGATGTTTGAAGTGGCAGCAGCCCAAAGTTTAGGCTGGTGGTACCTGCTGGGCAGTTGCTGCTGCTGATGGCAACAGCACTCGGGCTCAGATCCCTCTGCCTGTGCAAAGCCTGGAACTTGTTTCAGATCTTGGCACGTATGCAGAACTTCTTGATCCTGTGTCTTACTACCCTTGTATCTCCCTGGCTTAGCTCCCTCTGTCCTCTAGTGTTTTGGCTAGGAAAGCAGCCATCAATATTGGCATTGCATCTGTAAACACAAATACCTCCTTCCTGTATTTGACTGTACCTAAAACACAGGAGAGGAAAAATTACAAACCGATGATTTGATAGGATGCAGCCCTGTGTAAGTTTACTGTGGCTGTCATTTGGAACAGGTGATCAATAAATCCATTTATCATGTTTTCTCTCCAAATACTAGTCTTGTCCAAATATTAGCTGTCACATAATCTGCAATGAAGCAGCATTCAGAGTCTCAAGATCGTTTTCAGCACCCTCTTTATGCTTTATTTTAGCAATTTCCCCCCCAGTCTTCCCCTTAGAAGTGTGAGTCAGGAACCGTGTGTTATTAACAGCACTCCTAGTTGCACATACCTTTCATTTCCTCTGGATTACATTAATTGCCTGACAGCTAAAAGTAATCTGGGTTTTTCAGTCTTCAGCACTGGACTGCAAGAAATATTTACCAGCTACAGCAGATTTATAAAGATGCCACTGAGATGCCTTGAGACTAACAATCAGAAAACACAGTGGCAAAACAACACTATTTTTCAAGGTTAAATGCTCAGAATGCTAAAAAGGAATCGCACGTAATAAAACTAAACAAAGACTTGGATTCAGCCCATTTTTTCCTCCACTTGTCTCACATAAAAGGAAGATGCTGGTGGTTTAAAAATGATGGCGCAGCATCACACGACAATTAGAAATTTAATAAGGGAGATTTAATTTTAATTTGGTTTTGCTTTTGTAGTTCAAATACCCGTTAGTGTCAACCCCCTACCTCTATTGCACAGTCATTTTCTTTTCATGCATGCCTTGCTCCATGTCTTTATAAGACTCGCTTAGCTGAGAATGGCTGCCTGATACTATATAAAGAGCAGCTAATGTGAAGGAGGGGTTGTCCAGGCTGCTGTTAGCAGTCTGGAGCTTGTGCATGTCCTGCATGACTTTGAACAAGCCACTTAGCCTACCTGCACCCATCTCCCAAGTATAAAGAGCAGGTAGTTCTGACTCCCTGGGGCCAGGAGCATGACTGCCTTTGGGGGAGCTCAGGTCGACAGCAGCTGGACCAGGAAAGTAGTGGAGAAGAGGAAAGACCCATGAGATGTGTACCTAAAGGGAAGGCAATGATAGAAAAATTGCAAGCCTAACAAATACATCAACTTTGCAGCTTTGTTTCAATGACAAAATTAATAGGCCTGATTCTCATTCAGCCACAGGTAGTACTGCATAAAAAGAGCCGTCTCGAGGCCCTGCATGTCTTTCACTGCCTTGAGACAGTGACTGAGGTCCCTAAATACGATATGAAGATATTCCCTGTCTTAAAGTGACTTCAGGCCTGCAAATTAAAACAAAACAGAACAAATAATAATAATAATAATAATAATAATAATAAACCCTCGATCTTCAGGAAAGAGATCTTTACTGGTTTCAATATAATTTATAACTAAAAATACTTTGTTCTATGTACAAAACCAACAGAATTAAGCCATTGAGAACTGGTCTGCAAAGGCAGCAATAACCATTCTTAAATGATAGTCAGTGAGAAGAGGTGATGCAAAATATTACTAATTCTCACCCAAATGACCTTGGAAGCACTGTGTTTATTCCTGTTTCAGAGAGATGCTGTACACCTACATGTTTATAAGTGCTTTTAATTCGAAGGGAAAGGAATTGCTCCCAGGAGGTGATGCTTGCAGCAGCATGCCTGCTTCTGGGATCCATTTTAAAGTTCTGAGAGCTAGGGAGAAGCAGACCACCTCCCAGGCTCAGTGCGTGTTTTAAATAACAGAGTTCTCTGGCATCCCAGCTGTGCTGGCCTAGGCTTGGAGGCCATCAGAAAGGATTGGCAGCAGCAGGGAACCACACCTGTGGAAGCACCACAAGCCTGTGTTGGGAGGAGGCTTGAATCCCACTTTAGCAGGGGAGGCTAAAAGGGCTGAGAAAAGTTCCATAATGGTATAGCCTTCCATTAATAACAATTGGGACCTCATTGGCAGGCAGTGCTTCGGTTCCAAACCTTCCTTGAGATTGTAATTTCCCTTAGGAGTTGACTTAAATTGCGTTCATTTGTCCACAGTTTGTCTGCAAGGCGCTATTCCTGCAGCGGGGCAGGCGGATGGAGGTGAGCAGCAAAGCTCACTGCTTTTGCAGGTGGCCGAGACAACTTCATCGGGGTGACCTGTTATTTGGCAGCTCGGTGAAATTGTTTCACACGAGGCAGGTGACCCAGGTGCTGCCAGCAGACCAGAAAGCTGAGCCAGCAGCAAGCTGCAGGCTGCCGGCACTTTAGCAGTGGGGTGGCTGGCGCCAGCAGGGTTTGGCACCAGTCAGCCCTGGTGTTGTGCTGAATGCATTGCACGGGGCAGAGCATTTGGGGGCAGGGAGTTTCTCACTCTAGTTAACATCCATGTTATCTACTTTTGGTAGAAGTGAGGTGTTTCTGGGGAAGGCTGAGGTATATAACCTGTTTTAGAGAAGTGCATTATTATGAAGTCGAAACATCTATAGGGGCTTGAGAGGTTGGGTTGAACTGCTATGCACACTGCTGAAAGTGCTCAGTTTCAGTTTCTCAATCCATTTCCAAAGTGAGATAAGAAAATGAAATAAGACCACTTTTACATAGACTTTTCAACAACGTAATATGGTCTTAACTAATCTGGTAAAAATGTATATCTTTAATTTACTGTATTCTTTCTGGGCACCCTTTTGTGGGTGATGTCTAAACATAGGCTTTAAAATCTTCAGCTCTTGTAGACTTAGCAGCAAATGGAAGTGCTTGTACTCAGATGTTATCTTTGTGAGTGGTTAAACAAGCTGAATGTTTTTGTATGTATAAGCTATTTTTAAATGGGATCAATATTTTCTAAACACTTGCACAGAGCAGGGATTTGTTTCACAAATGGATATTTGGTATTTCTCAGTTATTTTATATACTTCACCCTCTTTTGCCAGCATGGCATTAAAAGAACTGTTTTATTTTCTCAGCCCCTGGAGTACTGGATTGCAGATTTTATTTTGTGTGGTTTTATCATATTGTGGCTCCAGATTTATTCTTCCACGATGAATATGGCAATAAGATTTTCAGTTGTCTATGAACTAGAACTTTACACCCATTATTATTTCTTATTTTCCTCCCTCTGCCCTTCAAGTTGGAAAGAAGCCTTTTACATTGGAAATATTTCTTTCTCTCTTGGCCTTCAAAGTCCCTCAAAGCCTGAAGTTGGCTGCTGTAATCCTGCTTTATCCTTTTTTCAACCCCTAAAAAGAATTGCTTGTGAATCTGCAGTATTCCTTTTGTTTTTGTTTTCAGTCTCAACTTTAACTGCTTTATGATTCAATTCAAACTGTTATCACATGTTTGCTTTCAGGGAAAGGCTTTGGGGGGCTTACATTTCTTAATCCTACCTCCGAGTAACAAAATACTCAGAACACTTGGAATGGAGGATGTGTGTGCGTGGCTGTGTAGGCTGACCTGCCTGAGAAATGCTGCCTTCAGGCTTTACCTTACCTGTTCACAACATCTGTGGTGACTGTGGAAGCGCTACACCCAGTGGTCTTCAGTTCCAAATCATCTCTGGATTAATGATTCCTGGGCAGTGGTCAAGGGGACGGAACCATTGCTATTACAGGCACATCACATTTCAATTTTGTATATTTAACTCATAATTTCTTGCTAAAACAAATTCCTGCCCAGATCAGGAGGGAGCAGGAGTGGTATTTGTGTTTGCAGAGACTTCTCACGGGGACTTTCTTTTTGCTCAGTCGCTCTTTTAAACTCAGATGAACTAGGTCGGTTATGACCTGTGTATTGGGGGAGGATGGGGAGGACAGGGTAAATAACTGCAGCACAGTTAATCAAAATCCTCGAAGGCTTACACTGAACACATCTCTGACTTTAAAGTATCCTCCTTTTTCATCTTGCATATAAACAGCAGCAGTATAGAGTCTGAACCGCTAAAATGATGTGCTCTTTTGCAGGTCTGAGTAGTCTCAGCAACAAAAACCTGCCTGGCCCCTGTCCGTGAAGCTGCACTATAGTGTGCTAGTTCTGTGGGAAAATGAAAAATCATTAAAAGTGGGGGAGATGCCCACTAGAGGGGAGGGAATTTATCAGATGTGTTGCAGCAATGAGGAAAGGGAGCAGTGAGGTCCATGATGAGCTGGGAAGACTTCCACAAGCAAAAAGCAGTAGTTATTTATCCAGCGTATTCCCTCTACTTTAAGAAAATACAGGAAAGGTAGGAGATTAACTTACCTCCCGCTGTGAGAGTAACAATGCTCCAGGGAGAAGAGACTTAGTCTTCCGAGCAGCACTGAGATACGAGGGCTGGTTCTCTTCTTCCCATTAGGAAGAAGAAATCATTCTTCCCACTGCTGCAAACCAAATGAGTATCTGACTGAATGCATTTGAAGCAAACAGCTAATAAAATCTAAAATAAATGAGATTACTGAATCAAATCATAGAATGCAAAATATTTGTGTAATTGTGTAAGCTGTTGCAATATTAATGAATATTATAATACAATGATTAAACACAGGATTCATTTTGGTTTTGCAAATGCGCCTAAGTCTTTAATCTAGCAGGGTATTTCAACATAGGTAAATTTTGTTAAACCTTTCTGTGAGAGCATTTTATTTAAAAAGCACGACTGTAAACCCCTTACTGTTCAAAGCCCTCCTCATCACTCATTGTTTCCTTTAGTCTGCTGCTTCCCATTGTTTCTGGCTCACCTACTGAAGATAAAATGAGACTGTGCAGCCAAGAAGCCACACTGAGCAGTGAGAAGCCAAGGATATAGTTCAGCACAGCTGAAGTCCAATTGCCTAAAGCACCCTCTTATTCAGGTCCTGCCTTTGCTTTTCCTGTAGTCTGATCTAGCCTCTTGTATAAAGTGTTTTCCTCTGAATAATCTTGCTGATCACAGTGAACTGTTTAAGGACCAAGGTCCTGCTTAATAGCAGTGAGTGTGGCAGAAAGTAGCCCCAGGAGAAACACAGAAAAATCTTAACTGCATCCTCATTCATGTTAACCTCTATTTACTTAAGTTTGGTTTATACATCCCAAAGTGCCAAACATCAGCCAAGCAATGTTGGTGTTTTAGTTTTGTTTTGTTCTGTTTTTTCATTCTATGGCTTTTTGGATCATTTTCTCTTCAACAGCTTAAAAAAATAATGTTCCACCACCTTTGTGTTTCTTTTGATCTGCAGGAAAGGTGCAGAACTTCAGTCCAGGCTGAACAAAATTGATTACTCCTATTTTCTACTGTCTGGTAACTAATCTTGGCTCCTTGGAGCCTTGCTTTAAGTTGTTCTACAGAGCTTTTGTGTTGCTGTAAATCACTGCTGTTGTCAAGATGGAAAAGTTTTGAGCTTTCATACATCCATAACACTTGGTGCTACAAGGTTGTTGGCTTGTCTCTGGACTCTGTTTTGCTTGATCCTGGCAAGAAAAGAGGCAGATTCTTGAAAGTAGCCTTTGTTAGTGCTGTGCAGGTTTGTGGTTTATATCCTGTGATGCGGGGCAAGGCTAAGAGGTTGCCCAGCCCTACTGTATATCCTTGGTATCCTTTATGTTTGGATCTGCCCCCAGATAAACCACAGGAAGCTGTGTAGGCAGTCGGGTTGCTGTGATGAACAGCAAGGGGCTCCTGCCCTAGGCAAGCCAAGGAGTTTTGCTGCCTTGGTGTCCCACGTGCATATGCCTGCTGCCTCTCCAGGGAGCTGTGCGGTGCCTGGCCCTGTGGTGGGCAGCCTTGCCTCTTCCTCTGTCCCCGCATCCATCGCTTGCTCCCCCTCTCTTTATCCCCCTGGGATGTACAAAGGCTCGCTGCACCAGTGTCAGTTCACAGAGCAAGTGCCCATCAGGTCTCATTTGGCTCTGCAGGCACCAAGCTGTAGGAACAAGGCATTTTCCACTCTAGGGATGATCGGACTGTAATATTTACAGCCTTGAGAGAGCTTTCTTTCTCAAAAAGCTATTCCACAGGTTGAAGCATCTCGCCTGGTTACTGAAAAACCAGTGAAGGGGGAGTAGATGTATTATGTCTAGAAATAGGTATACATTTGTGCTGCAAGGGGAATTAATCATTTGAACAATTTACCTTGGAATGTGCTGGATTCATTGTCACATGAAGTCCTTAAATCAAAACTGGATGCCTTTTCTAAAAATAAGATCAACTCAGAAGTTATGTGTCTGGTGAAGGACTTCCTGGGCAAAATTATGTCTTGTGCAAGTTGGAAAAAACAGTGACCCTTCTAGGCCCTTTTAACACTAAAAGTCAGTGTTAAGAATCAGTGCTGTGAAGGTGGGTGAATCTCTCCTACCCTTTGGTGTTCCCTTAGGGCTGCCCAGCAATGAAGTGCATGGTGTTATAATGCTTGCATGAGATGTCTCCATGTTTTTTATTGCACGTACTCAAATCCATCCTACACCACAGAACTGCTCTAACTCAGCTCCTGCATGTATTTCTGCACTTACAAAAACAGGATTGGTTGTCCCTTTTATGCACTATTCCTCCAAAAGTACTAGGTATCACAGGGGTGACAAATACCATCCCATTATCCTGTTCAACCTCTTAACATTATAATCATTCTGGCATCTCGAAAAGTTCTGTGCACCTGTATTGAAGTTATGCTAAATCATAGCAGTGAAAATAATATTCTGAGTGCTTTGAGGTGAGAGAATAAAAACCTCCCTGTAGCACACATAATAGGTTCTGGGAGCACTTTGTCATATATAATCAGTTGATTTTGGTACCAGCAGGTAATATGATAGGATCCATTCTTTGCAGAGTGATGAAGGAATCTGGGAGCGACTTGATTTACAAAACAAACTGCTGAGCTATTAGTACATTTAAGCTGTATGTGGACCTTCTCCCCTTCTCCTTTTCTAAAGCTGTCATTTCCTTTCACATGCATAAAGGCTTTTGTGCACCTGTTTGTACATACAAACCAAGATTTGGATTTGTGGCCTCACCATGCCAGCATGAGCAAAACGTTCCTTGAGAGGCAGTGAATGCCATCACCATGCTACCACCTCTTATGAGCAGTAAGAAAACGAACTGGGGGGGTGGGGGTGGAAGAATCCAGGTAGTTCTTTCTTGCAAAAGAAAAAACTCAGCACTGCTTCAACCCAGATGTTTTATTCAAAATGAAATGAATAGCTGATTTTATTTTCAAATGCTCTAAATCTTTTAATTTTTGCTCTGAAAAAAATGAGTAAAATTTGTGTGAAATGTAGTACTAGACTTGAAAACAAAGTAAGACCAGTAGGCTTTTCAGTGTTTCTCTTTCTTTGATTAAACTCCTTGCTAAATTCAATCCATATTTACAAAATGTGAAAATACAATTATATACAATTATATACAATCAGTTGTTTGTTTTTTTTTTTTTTTTTTTTTTTTTTTTTTGCTCAGCTTGCAGTACTGTCCTCGTGTATCTGACAATTGCTACAGCAGATGAGGAAAACATCAGGAACAGGCCAGCATTGATCCTGGGTTGTGCAGGGAGAATACAGGGTGATCCTGGCCATGGCAAAGGTTGTTACTCTGGATTAATGGCATAACTAGTGTCAGTTTTTAGCATTAGCCATGTAGCTTCGTGCATGTATGTGTTTAAGAAAGGTCTGGATTTGCATGTAAGGACTGTCTGAGTGCTTGCTGGGTGCGTCTGGCTGCACAGCACTATTTGATTTCCCTATCCTGTCACTCAAGGTGGTTGATTTCTTTATGTTACAAGCAAATTATATTGCCTAATGATGATTTTCTAAAATGACATCTTTTTATTTTTCAAGCTCAGTTTTTCAACAGAAATTGCCCAGGTCAATCTCCTCAAACCTGTAAATGAATTGCAGGTGCAGATGGGGCTAATTGGACCTCTCTGACAGTGCAATTTTAGCCCTTTGAGCCTTCAGAAGACCGTGGATTCAAATTATGGTCTACGAAGTCACAAATTTAAAGTCTCTCTGAAAGTCAGGCATTTACTCAGTATAGTTGAGCTCCCCCTGAAGCTGTTAAACCAACGAGAGGTGATGAGCACTGCTGGAAATTAGGCTATGAAAATTTAAATGTCTTAACCGTGAGAATTACAGAGACCTCTGCAACAAGTAACCTAGCTTCCAGCTCAGCAGCTACCTTCTCCGTGCACAAATGCTAAATTTGCCTTCTCTTTTACCGTGGTCTGTGTTATCATTGCTGAAATACGCCTTGGCATCCTATTTAGCTGATAGTGTGTTGTCAGTACATAGTGTGATCTCCACTGCTGAAACACTGGGCATAAACCACAGCTGTAGAAGTGCTCTTTTTGTGTGCACCACTTCTGGCGGTGGAACAGAGCCCAGCTGTGCACAGCGTGAAGGGGCGGTTGGGTGGATGGAGCAGAAATGCAGTGAGGGAGAAGTAGTGTGAATGTTCACATCCCAACCTTCCCTTACAGGTATTACACTGAGCTTTTGTGTAGGCTCTAATGTATCCCCTTGCCTGATACTAGCTTGGAGCCAAGTTACCTACCCACGTAGAGACTTTGCATCAGTCCAGAATTTACGTGTTCTCAATATCTGACGAGCCAGCACCATAAGGACAAACACAATCTCACTGTAAACACAGCCCAGCTGTAATGTTACATGGGAATAGATCACCTCCAAAATGAATTGCGTTGTGCTGCTCCGTTGAGGTATTAAACCGTGTGATGAACATTTCAAAATTGAAGCCCAGCCACTGATTAGCCACAGTGTGCATGCATCAGGCACCCTACCCTGTCAGCAAAGCTGCTGGAGGGCTCTGGGGACTGCCAGCCGCTCCCTCCTGGAGTACAGATCTATTGCCTGAAATTTCTCACCTTAATGCTTATTGCATACATTGCTTAGACTTACGTATAACTCTGCATTTGAGTACACAGTTTTGAGATGACCTCTGATGTTCAGATACAAATCCTAATTTTCTTTTTCTTCCCCAAAAGAAAATGAGTGCCCAGGGCTTTCTGAAAATGGGGCTATTAAGGTTTCCCATACCTGGAAACATCTAAGCATTGGTCTCTTTGGAAAATACTTGCTCTTATTGAGCTCTCTGTATAGTCATGTTAAAATAACTAATTAGTATTTCTTTTATCCTAAGCTTCATAACAAGATTAGCAGCAGCATGACTCTGCTAACTAGTATGAGGGTGGTGGGATTTCCTGCATGTGTTTTATCAAAACCAGAGTATCATATGAGAGCCAACAGGTTTGGGCGAGAGATGAAGAACTCAGTGATAAGGAGGAGCAGTGACAGCCAACCATCTCTTGACAGCTGCATGAAGAAGCAGTGACATCCATTCCTCTTTCTGGGTAAGAAGGAAGACCAAATGTCAGCAACTACTTGCATGACTGTGGTGCTCCCTGCGAGAGAAGCAGGACTTCCAGGCAGTGAGGTGCTGCTCAGTGGACTGAAGGTGGCAGCTTCAGCGACTGAATTGAGTGCTTGAAACTCCTGCTGCCACAGGAGAGAAAAATCAACCTGTTTGCTGCAAAATTGCTCCCTTGCAGTGGTCTAGCTTTTCTCCCATGGATGTATTTTGATTTTATTGAGAGCACAGTGAGACCTAGCTTTACAAACTCTCAGTCTACCTCCTCGGCCAGCATTTTCCTAATAGTATAAGTAATCATTTTTGTAACCACCAAAATGTAGCTGTGGGAATCATCACCCCATTTGAGAGTATTTCATTTTGCTAAGCAGAAGCTGTGCCTTTCTACACAGCAACATTAATTCCTGTAGAAAACCTCTCCCTCAAAGTTGTGTCAGCTCTGCTCAGACTGTGGGCTGTATTTTACAGCTGGATTTGCTGTGAGCATTTATGTGATCATTCCCTCATTGCCCAGGCTGCAGCCTGAAGGCTGCCTTTGTCATCCACTTTCTCATTTGGCATGAAAACTTCTTCCTCTCAGTTCCCCAGTGAGACATTTACCAGTGTAACTCTGGCCACAGGAAGGCAGAATTAATCTTTCCCCTCAATGTCACACCAGGGTATCACACAAAGCTGGGGGTGAAAGGCTGCACAGAGCCTCCAGAGACCTTCTTGCTGAAGGTGCCACTCTGAGGAAGGATCAAGTCAGCCCACACAGCTCCCAGGACATCTCACAGTCTAACTATTCTTAACAGCTGCAGTGCGGTGCTTTATGCGCATCCAAAGGCAGCATCTCAATTCCTTATTAATGTTTTTCTTCCAAAAAAAGTTTTTGTTGCTAATAAAGCACTTTTTAAAATTGTTCTTCTTCCTGCTTTCTCACTTACAAAAGTGGAGAATGACCTAGAATTTGTTATCTTTGTGTAATAATTTTCAGTGTATAGAAAGACGATCATTGGCTACCCCGTTGGCTTTCTGTTTTGTGAACTCCTTCATCTATTTATCAGTGCTCTTTTTTTTTTTTTTTTTTTTTTTCATTCCTTTTCTTATTTTGGGTTTCCCCCCAAAGTTCAAAAGCTCGATGAAACATAATTTCTCCTGGTTACTGGTCCCCAACTATTTAAACTAAGACTTTTTTCTTTTCACTTTAGGATTGTTCAGACTATAAATATAAAAGGAAAATGTAAAACTTTGCTCAACAAAATCTGTCTGAATTGATGTGAATTGCTTGACAAGCAAGCTTGGAGCAGTTCATTTCTCCATGCTCCAGCTCTGTTTTAGACACTGCAAGAAAGTTACCTAAAGCAAGAGGTTTTTTTTAGTCAATTTGCTAATTTCTTGCAGTCTTCATCTGCAGGCAATACCGTCTGCAAGAGTAATGTCTTCTTCAGCATTGCTATTCATTCTCAACTCTAAGCTAGGCATTCGTTACCAAAAACTGTTTTGTTCTTTCATGTGATCAATACCCACTCTTTCTCAAATGGCAGTTTAAAAACGGAGAACTACATCTCAGGTCTGGTAAGGGCATGATTTTAACGTGTTGGGTATCTGATTTTCATCCTGTATGATAGTATTTCTTGAGCATCCTCATTTGCAATGTAATCCTAAGAGATTGGCTGGTGTGCTGCAAACGCCCCACTTTCTATTTAGTGAGGGCACTCTAGGGGCTCCAGTCCCTTTGACTGACAGTGATAGATTATGGGTACTCTGTGCACTACATCCCCCCGGTCGGCTGGATGCACCACAGAGTAGTTAAAGGATTCTTTGCTGTAGAGAGGAACAGCGTTATAAAGCGTTTTCGAACAGTGAACTGAATGTTTTTCATAGCTGGCAGCTCTTATTTATGACAAGTAGTAATTGTCTCAGCTGAAAAATAAACAAACAGAACCAGCAACAAAACAAAAAATAATTTTCCAAAAAGAAAAAAGAAGGTATTTTGAAAGGGAATTTGGTACCCTCAGATTTGCAAGTTGGATTCTGCAGGCCCTGGACAACTTCACGCGATTGAACATCTGGGGTGCTGGGAGGGATGGGCTAGGTCTGTGAAAGGCTTTGTTCCTTGGTGGTGGTGCCAGATCTGAAAGAGCTACAGCTATATTTTGATCAGATAAGGACTGAATAAATTCTTATTTTTATTTTAAATAATTATTTTGATTTTTGGAAGAAAGTTTCTCAGCTCTCTGATCTTAATGTTGTCCTGGATGTGTCTAGAAAACAGGTCAAAACCAAGGCCTGCAGAGACAATGAGAAGGAAGCCCAAAGCTCTCGCCAAATTTCTGACTAACCCAAAGCTCAGCTGTAGAAGAGATCAGTATCTGTGGAACCTACTCAGCTGGTTAAGGCAACATAAGTGGTAAAGGGAGACTCGATGAGCCCTGTGCCTGGCTGGAACAGGATTCCTCTTACACCATTGTTGTGCAAGAAAAATCCAGGGTTGTATCCTGAAGACTAGCTCTCATCTGCTGGGAGGAACTGCAGTAAAAGCAAGCAAGCAAACAAACAAACAAACAAAAAACAGACAAAAAAAACAGGAGCAGAGCTATCAGATCCTTCTGGACAGCAAATACCGTCCTGACACCCACTTCTCAGCAATGCTGATGCAGCATACACTCAGTAAATGCACAAGAAGGGCCATCTACCTAGCATGTTTAGATATAATTGCACGCTATATGGTAACGTATGGTTCCCTGGGCTACAGAAGGTATAATTCATAGAAACTCCTTCTGAAATAGAAAGAACTAGGCACTAGCACAGTGCATTACCTTCCAAGCATGTGTTTTTTGTTAAAGAAATTTATGAGCTATGTGGAGCTAATGGATACTTATCAGTCACTGACCTGCAAATATATGTTGGAATTCAAAAGACTTGGCTTCATACAGATTTTTCCCGATGATCTTTTTTATTTTTTTCATCTACAATTTTCCTTAAGCAACTTACAAGACAAAATGTCATGGCCTTTGAATTTGGACTCTACAGAACAACCTTTTCTGTGGATTATTTCTCAGTAGGATAGGTTCTGTGAATTCTGTTTAAATCTAATACTTTTTTAAGACTGTCCTAGCAAGTACTTTAATAGAAAATTTTCCCAATGAATTGCCTAACAAAACTTGCAGCCAACAACAGGAAAAAAGGGAGATTGCTTTGTAGGATGGAGGTAAACTTTCTCTACTTCCTTTGTTGAACTCTTGACATTTTTCCTATTTTAGTGGGAGGACAAAATTTACCGAGAGATGAATCTTCATGTGTTGTAAATAGTATCTGTATAACCAGTAAAGGCCTCTTCCTTTATTCTAAGGACTATTTATTTTTGTGCAGAGAATGTTGTACGTATCCCAGTTAAAATGGCCAATGTACTTATGTTTCTTTGTTGTATGGCAAGCGTGGTTCCACATAACCTTTGACAGGAAGAAGGATCCTCCAACTCCTTGGCAAGCAAGACAGAAAAGAACTCCCAGGACAGTCCTGAAAACATGAGGTTGGTCAAGGAGCGCCTCTGCTTCGTGGCTGGGAAGCCTGCTTATCTAGGCCTCATCGGTCTGACTCTTTCCAGCCTCCACTGTGCCTCTTCCTGTGCAGGGGCTTTAATGCAAAGCTGCAGCGGGGACAAAGAGAAGGGAAAGATCAGTGGTGATTGCGAGCTGGCTTTGGCAGCTGGGCTGATAGAATCTAAGAAGTGACTGGCACGGTATAAGCACCCAGTGAGGCATTTGGCTGGGCTTTTTTATTTATACTGTGAATTATTCTCTGCAGAGGTCCTGCATCCTATCATGTTGTATGACATTCTGGGCAGTATTTCAAGACAAATAAATAAATAGAAACAGTAATAATTCCCTTGCACTTTTCTCCAAGCTGCAGGATTTTGAGAACCCTCAGTACACATTTCTTCCAGGACTTTGTTTGAAAGTGCCTATAATGGGGAGAAGAAAAACAAGAGATTGGCTCTAGAAAAAAAAAAAAAAAAAAAAGACAGTTAAGCTCTCCATTAGATTGTGCACAGGCAAATCCCAAAGCACCCTGATTTCACATTAGTATTAGAAAACCCATAACAGAAAAAAGTTTTCTGGAAGCTAAGACCCTTTGGGCTCTTTTGAAAGAAGTCAGCATGCTTTAACTAGCATTTTATTTGCTTTCTTGGGCAGAAGTCTCTCATCATTGTTTTCTGCTGATACTTTGGAGATTTGCTGGATGTCTGCATTCCATTGTGTAATTAACTGCATCTGAAAAAGCTATTTTATTGATAGTCTATAGGGGCTATTCTTGGAAGAGAAATGAGTAACATATTTGAAGAAAATGTGTTATTTACCCTTCTCTCCACATGACTGTATGAGGGGTCACCCAGGGACACCTCACTTTGGGTTCCAAAGCTGTCGAGGTGTATTTTCATTAGACATCTTGTGCTGAAGTCAAAGCAGAGCTATGCTTGCTTGTATCAGCTGAGGATTCAGCCATTTAAGCGAGCATAAGAAATGACTTTAAATCTCAGGCTGTCACAGCAGCAAAACCTGATCAAAACTGGTTGGGAATAACGCTCTCTCATGGTTTTGTCTCAGGCTGCACAAACCTGGGCACTGCAGTCTTGATCAAAATAAACACCCTGTCATGCGGAGTCGGATTTTCAGAGGCAAGAGGATCCCAAAAGAAGCAAAACGCTCTGCTGAAGGGAAGATAAATGTAAGGGCCTGAAGTGGCTGAAACATTTATCATATTTTGTTTTGTTTTATTTGAGAAAAAATTATGTTAAAAATGAGTATTATAATGAAAAGTTCCCCACTGGACCAGCACATGATTTATTGTTCCTAAGCATGCTTAATGCCTCCCTAAATGTAGGCAGGTGATGGCTTCAGCTATTAGGATGCAAAAGTTGAAGCCTGGAAATCAATTTCTGGAAAAGCTTCCTTCAGCTGAAAAGCGAAAGTCACACTGAGGGGGGGGGGTCTGTGTGTCCGAGCACTGCGCAGGGGCTCAGTACCACATGTGCTTTTGCTAAGAAAGTAAGTGGGAGAAAACGTGCTCTAGTTAGGTCAGCACAGAGGGAATGGGGAGAGGATTACCTGGCAGCAGAGATGGAGCTTGTCCCAGGCCCGTGGTGACTTGAATTAGGCTTTACTGCTGGCTACATCCTGACCTCTGAGTGCGATGGTACTGCAAAAGGAAGGTAGTACCCAGCTGTCTTAGGAACCACCTGCCTGGAGGACAGACTATGAAATTCTTCATGAACTAGGTGTTACGTGCAGGTATCATACGTGTACAACTGCTTTATCTACTGCACTAGTGTTTCTGTGCTACATTGGTTGCTGTTGGGAGTGGGGAAGGTAACTCACCGAACATTGCAGAGTGTTTTATTTTCAACTTCACAGGTTTTGGGAGGGAGGCCTTAGCCTGTGATTTGCTAGCAATCTTTTTAAATGCAGCCTTTTGGCAGTCAGTCAGGCCCTGGCAGAAGGCTTGCAGTTGCTTATCAAAAAAGTCTTTCATTTAGGCATGTCAAACCTAACTACATTTTTCTTTGTTGTTTGGCCTTGATTTTGAATTTTTTCCTAGTAATATTTTTCAGCGTCTGGCTAGCAATGGCTCTTGGGTAAGTTATTTGATTACCAGTTAAATATAGTATCTGACACAGAATATGTGCATTTGATTTATACCTGATCTAAATGTCTATCGCATTTGTTTCTTAATGTTTCCTTGTTAGGGCTTGTTTCTGCCACTGTATGACTTGGTGTGTGTGTCAGAGCCAATACGAATGATATATCCAGAATCATAAGAACATAAATGCACAAGTGATGATGCAGGCTGATACTTGGCTCTCTTGGTCTGTAAAAGGAGCATTTCCTTGGAAAGATGGTGCAAAGCTTTGGCACCCCTTTTCTTCCTCTCTGTTTTTCCTGCTGCAGGTGGAAGAACATGCCCGTATCTATGCTGGATCTGGTCCTCAATCAGGCAGTCATGTCTCGTTTTTGGAGAGAGTTCAGCATGATCAGAGGAAGGCTGCATCACCTGCCTGCATAATCCATCTCTAGCTGGTCAAAGAGAGAAGGTAGTGTGCTGACAAATGCCAACACTTTTTTAGAGCACGTTATAAGGTAAAACCTAAAATAAATTTGCTATTGTTTTCATCTACCCTGGGGCATAGCTCTATGCCTGGAATATGTATCAAGAACAATTCCTCTGTTTACAGTTTAAAAATGAGCTATAGAGTACTTACTGCAAATGCCAGTTTCCTGGGAAAAAGGTTTGCAACGACCATCTATTATCTTGCTGCAAAAAAAAAAAAAAGTAAACTCTTAACCACATATGAAATTAAGCAATTCTTTTCTGGCAATTGGAGTTTGGTTTTGGTGATAATAAGTGTTGGTTTGTGATTTAATAGGTCATTACCTACTTTGCCTATAATCACAGAGTAATAAATAACTGTTGGCAAGATGGATAATAGCTAGGTCTAAGAGGCATGAAAAAGATAAAGCAATAGGCACAAACACGCACTTTGTATTCATAGGAAATGGATCCTAGCCAAGAAATGCAATATAAACTGATGTGAGAGAAGATTTTTATTAGATGTATCTAATTTGGGGGATGGCTAAATATCTACATTCACAATATCTAGTTGCCCATCTTGTTTGTAAGACATGCTTTGGACATGTTACATGGAAGAATCCCTTTGTGAAGAGTTAATTTTGTGTCTCATGGAGCCAGACTACCTTCTGAATGACCACACTAGCTTTTTGGGCCTAATTAATCAAAAATCATCGATGCCTTATTGTTTTCATGCTGCCCAATTAAAAATCTCTGCAGTTGCTGGCAGCTTTACTGACTTCTGGGGCACGAGGTGAACCCTCGAATCCCTTTGGGCCTGATATCTGCAAGTCCCAGCTGTATTGTGAACACTCTCAGTCACGGGTTTCAGGAGCTGAGAGCCTTCAGATGGTGTAATTCCTCATCCCTTCCTTTCTTGTGATATCTTACTTGGTTCTTGTCAAACAAATAATGGCCTCTTGTATCCTTTTATATTTTCCCAGCCATTCTTGTTTTCCTCTGTGCAATGTCATATTCTGTGCAGTAGTCATATTATTGCAGCACATCGTATTGCATCATATTTGTCACAGATTTATCATATTGTTTTTGATTATGCCTAGATGTGCTCTGCAGAGCTCAGGGCTTGCTTTGTGGTGTGCAAGAAAGGGTGTGCAAAAACAAAATCCAAAGACAGCAGCAAAATTCCCCCAGGTTGGACAGGGAGGATGGCAGGGCCATGGTGCTCATCACCAACGCTTGAGCTCACCATTTGTTTCTCCTGTGCCTCCATGCCTTTGACATGGTGTAGTTTTGAAAATGTGAGAATACAGCTGTGAGGTTCTGACCTTACATCGAGGTTGGGCAGAGGCAGCCAGTGGCTGTTGCAAACTGTTGGCTGAATCATGAGCACTGGCTGGAGGTACCTGTCCTTCTCCTTCTCAGGAAGGTTCACAGAGAAAATGTCTTTGCTTATTTTAGGGAGGTGACGAGATGAGGGGAGGAGTGAGATGGCTGCAGAAAGTGCCAGTAGATGTTTGTTCCCTCTGAAATATAAAGAAACAGAGAGCTCCTCCCTGCTTCTCAGTAGTCTCCCCCATTTCGGATGCATTAGCTTTAAGAACTAAATGTGCTTGGGGGGAACAGATTAAAATTGCGAAGTGTTTTCCTTTCCTATGAGCAGAACTGACAGAAAGATGACAAAATGCTTGTGGGAATGATTAAAGAGTGTGAATGTTCTCATTCATGTCATGTCATATATTGCTAATTTGTACGTATTTGGTTTTGTACCAATCCGGCAAATTTCAGGAAAGAATCTGCCAAGAATCAATGGAAAAAAAACCACCCCTGTATATTCTTAGGAAATTAATAATAAGTATTTGCTGTGTTTTATCTGGATTTTAATGACATCTTTAAAGAGTGATAGCTATCAGGAACGGAAACAGGCAGCAAGGAGAGGTAGGATAGCTCCCAGCACGACTCCACACCCTTGGGCCCCTTGACCAGCTCTGCTGTTGGCCTGCTGGGAGGCCTTGGCCCATCATGCGCCCTCCTCTGTGCCTCCACGTGGGAAGTACAGAACTGCCACTTGCCAGCTTTGCAGAGGCCTGCGAGGATCCAGGAATATTGCTCTGTGAAGAGCTGCAAGATGCAGTGTTTTATAAAGGCAATGTATGAATTACATGTAAGCGTTCATTCACTTGCAAAAGCAACGCTCTCCTCACCGGTCTTTTGGCTGATCACTTTTCAATGTGTCAGAAACTGATACTTTCATTTTCCACTCCTACTCTTTTCTCTGTTGCCATTGATCTGGAAGTAAGAGACCCTCACCTTATACTTCAGCTTTTTTATTTCAGTTTTACCCCATTAATTGTCAACGCTTTGATAGATGACCCTAACTATTCTCTAATTCCCTCAGCTGTGATTCTGTTGCTATTCCTGTATGGAGTTATTCAAAGTTTCACTAACTCTGCTGGTTTCCGAGATGTGATGGCAAAACTAAAAATCCTCCCTAAAAGAGTGAGGAAAAAAGAGATTCTGGCCTGCTGACCTGGCTTTTTGGAGCCATTCAGGTGCCTAAATCCTGTTGATTCCCAAGTCTTTGGAAATTGGGGCTTTAATTACTTGGTAGCTCATGGATACGCTAATTTAATTGTCATTCAGCCTGGTTATACAAATTCAGGTTTTTCAGTCTTCCCTTGCAAAGTAGCACCTCCAGCTCCTTAATGACTTCTGTTACTGATTTTATCTCCTTGCGTGGCAACCTGAATTTTTTGGCAAAGTTTTTGCCTTCCAAGGTTTTCAGGCTGTGTGTCAGGAACATGGCATGGCCGAGAATAGACTGGGAAATATGGTTCTTGCTAGTCTGCTTCTATAGACAGAAAATTAAATGCAATGAGAAGAAGCGCTTGCTCTCTAGCAGAACTTGGTTCATGTCATAGAAAAGTGAGGAAAAAATAAAATGGCTGTGAGGGCCAGTAATGAGGAAGTTAACGTGAACGTGATGTGGAAGCTCAAGAGAAATGGCACACAGATGGGGTATCACTCCAGCAAATATTTTGCTGTTTTCCTGTCTGAATCCATTGATTTGATCAGAGAAATGTGCTGTCTCTAATCTGTGCACTCCCCTGTCTTGGAGACCCTTTGACAACGCATCTCATCTGGTGAATCCGATTGGATTTGCATATTGTGAGGCTTGGGCTCCAGGCTACTGATGCGTTTACAGTTTGCAGGGAGGCTGAAGCGCTGCGTGTTACAGGACAATTCCTGGCATGATCAACGTTTATTTTGAAAGGGGAAATTTGTGACCAGCCAGGTTTAGCCTCACAGAAAAAATTTACTGCAGGGCGTCTCGTCCTGGGGCTCCTGCCTGCTGGCCCCTCTTTTTTCCTTCTTGACAGCAAGGAGAAATCTCTTTGATAACCCAGGGGAAGGGCTAGCAAGGGCCCAGGGGGGCTGCGAACACCAGCAGGGTAGAGCAGGGTGACCGCATCCCTCAGCCAAAGCTTTCACCTTTCCTTAAGGGAGTTAAACCTGGACAAAATGATCGGTCAAATGATGGAGCTGCTCCATCTCCCTACACCATCTTATCTCTTTTTTTTTTTTTCCATTCTGTTTTTTTTCCTTTGAGCAGGGTGTGGCTGATACAAACATCTTACTCTGTGGTGTTGGAAGGAACATCAGCTCAGCTCAGTGTTTTCAACAGAAGCAGGAGTGGAAGTAACCCAGCTTGTGTATGGAGGATAGAGAGCAGATTACTTAATTTACTTGGCATGACTCTTCTCTGACTTGGAGTAGCACAGGAGTTCTTAGCCAGAGGATCTGACCTGTTTAAAATTAGTGTAAGGGAAAGGAGTTTTAGGGACAGGATCTGTGAATTTTAGCCTTGCTGTTTTGGAAGAAAAAAGTGATCTAAAGAGAATGCAAGCAATTAGGGCATATGCTGTGTTTGTTTACCCTCGGAAGCCTGCGGTAGGTGTGCCCGTGCACTGTTGTTCAGCAATTAACAATAAAGGCAGACAGCGATTAACCACATGTCTTCTGCGAATGGTAATGCAAGTTATTTGTATTTAACCTTCATGATTCATGAAGCACTTTCATTATGGGAACAAGGGAGAACAGGAGGGAAAATCTTAAAGCTTGATATTGTCATGTAAAAAATGATCGTATTTTATCTGTCAGTAATGAAAATGGAAAGCTTTTCCATAATTAGCAAAAAAATAAATAAAAATCATATATTTGCATGCATACAAAAAGATGTATGTATCTATATGTCTACATATGCAGGCTTATATGTGTGTATGTATTGAGTGACAGTAGACTTTTATTTCTGTGAATTTTAGGCTTCATTTATTTTTAGGACCTCAGAACAGATATGTACTGAAACCAATGGAAGAATTCTCATTGGTGTCAATAGTTGTTGTATTTGAAATTTGAATTACCCATGAAAACACCATTGTTAGAGTTATAGACTTTGGATATTTTTACTCCCCCTACCCCCAATTATTTTTGAAGATTTTAGAACTATTTAGGAAAATCAGCCTTTATAGGATTTAGTTTGCAAAGGAATGTGATGGGACACCCAGACTGATGTGATTAAGCCTGTTCTGATGGCACAGCCTTTTCAAGGATATTTGATTTGAAGGACAGTCTTCATGAAGAATTGTCATTGGAACAGGTATAGAGCTTGGTCTTTTCTTCTTTTAAGTATCCCAGCTACAGGATATTTTAGAAAACCAAAGAATACCTGTGTCGTTCTGTGTTAACGAAGAGATAACTGCTGCACCAGGATTACATATACTGTAAGGTCACTTTTTCTTTTTCCCTAAATCAGATTTCTGTCACAGATCTTGTATTTGGTAGAATGAGGTTTAGCAACCGGTTTGTCTCATTATAAGTAAAACATTTTGGAAAGTTTTCCATTGACTGTGGTATAAATTTGAGCTTAACTGTAATGAACTGGCTCCAAAATGTGTACTGGAATATTGACTTCTGTGAATTAATAAGATATTGTTTTCAGGTTTTTATGGATTAATACTTAGCTACAAGCTGTTCAGCATTTGGATAGAGAATATCCTAGTAGTAAAATGCAATTTTGTTTTGGAAACAGATGGAACCATTGAATTGGTGGACAGACTTTTAAAAGGTAGCTAGGGAGAGGCAGAAAGTGTCTTTATTTGTTGTTCTTTCAATACAAGTCATTGATATTGCCACTTTAAAAGGAACCCAGCGTGTTTTTTTTTTTTTTTAAATGGAGCTTTGAGAGTAATTATTTTTGTCTGTGTCTAGAACCTTAATTTTAGAAAAAAACAATTATAATGAGGTATTTTGGAAGGCAAACAATAATCTCTTAGAATAAAAGGAAATCATTTAAATTGTGTCCCCAGTTAAAAACAAAAAAGAATGTATCACTTCGCTTGGAATCAAAAGCTTATTTAACACTATGTGCAAACATGAAATCTGCTTTCCTCCTGCTGTCCTTGTATCCGCTGGGAGCTCTAAAATTTTCCAATAGGAACTTTTTCAAAGGTGAGTTTTCTCGGGGGAATTTTCTTTCAAATCGACTTAATGAGCGTGTCATGGAGTGTTTCAGACGTTCCACGGTGAGCCGAATAAAGGGCACGATATTGTAAAAGGAGCTGAAGGACAAGAGAAGTGATTTAAGCTGAAGACTGTCAGACTTGTCAGAACATTTGGTCGGGGGCAGCACAGCAGTGGGCTAAGCATATCGCTGAAGCAGACTGGCAGAAACAAGAATGCACTCTGAAATTTGTGCTCACCCTGGGAATTCCACCGTGCTTCCGCGTTACCTTTAGACTAAGTGCAATGATGTCAGTTGGCATCAGTGGGAATGCTGTTTTGAGTTGCACTGGTCCAAAAGGGTCTGACCTACAGTGTTTTGGAGAAAACAGCAAAGCCTCTGTGCTTTGCTGTTCTTTACTTGACTGTAATTATTCAACTATTGTAATGTTGATTCTGATTTCAAAGGTAATGCTGGGGTAACCTGTTCTGTAGGAATTAATCCTCAGTTATTCAATCAAGGGCAACATCAACGCCACAGTCTCCACTACTAAGCAGAAAAACACAGCAAGCAGCTATTGGCATACCTTCAAGAAATACGTTCGATCAGTTATTGTGCCCGTGCCATGAAAAGACCTGTAACAGAACATTCCTGGAGGGAAAGGGTTGCATGTGAAATGTAAATCACATTCCGTATTGTTGGACTTGTTAGTACAGCCTTTAGTGCTGCTTGATAAATAGGCAGCATGTGGAGCCTTGACATCTGGCTGTTTGGGTGCTAATGAAGTGTGCCATCAACTCGGTCAGTGTTTTAACTGGAAGGCGTTAAGGAGAGGTGTGCGAGAGTGGATGAACAGTTGCTCTGCATGTACTTCAGGAAACCTGGGAAAACCTTGAGTGTCCTTAGATTGGAAGCACTCTTTGCTGGTTCTCAAGGATAAGAGTACAGAGACGAATAAGCCCAGTCTCTGCTCCTGAAGCTACAAATGCATCGTGTGCTGGTATCCAGGTGTGTTGTTTCACGGGTCTGGGAGAAGCAGAGCTCAGCACAGCCCCTGGGGCAGAGCATGCAGCTGAGCTGTGGGGAAGGATTCAGTTTGCAGTCATGGGATTACCCATGAGATGCTTCTTGATCAGAACAGAAATATTTAATCAGGTCTCTCTCCTGTAACTGTCATGTAGAGAAAACAAGTCTCCAAATTGGATTTGTGTGATCGATGGGCAGGAAAGACCTTTTTATCCACCTTAGTGAAGCTGACTTATAGAAGCGGGGTTTGGTGACAGCAGAATGCCTGTATTCTGGCAGGACTGACTGTCTGCTGTCTGGGGATACAAGCTGTTCTGGAACCATAATCAGCTGTAAATTTCAGCCACAATCCATACATTCTTGCGTGTCAAAAGAAAAACAGCTGCTGAGTTCAGAAAGAGTACAATGCTGATTCAGCAAATTCAAAGGAAGCGTTTGCACCGATTTCTGAAGACAGGTATCATTTCCCCGTAGTCAGATACATAGATATGTTTGGATACCTTAAGATATGTTTTGGAATTTATTCAAGTGCATCAGTGAAGTAGGAATCTGGCCTTTGAAAAGCAATGTACAGAGCCACAGCAGGGAGCATGGTGCAGGAACCTGACCCAAACAGAAGTGGGTTCAAGGTCTGAGTATGAAGATCTGTAGGATCTGTTAGGAGGAGATCACATTTGAATCCAGGCATGAGAGAGAAACAGGTTATGGACACCAAACGACAAGGACAGCAGCATCAGCTTCTGCTGACGGGCTCATGTCTGCCTGTTCTATGAAATCCTCTTTAGAGCAATACTCTATCAATTCATGAAGCTGTTAAAAACAAAACCAACACCAAAACAGAGATTGGGATCTACAGCACCAATTCCTTACTTCTGGAAATGGAACTTTTCAGTAATATCATCTTCTGTCATGCCTGGTCAAACTAATTAACACTACCACACTTTATTAATGTAATTTATCTCTTGCCCTAGGTGAACTGTATTTATGCTTCAGTTAGTCAAATATTACTGTTCTGTGTTTGAAGGAATTACATTATTCAGTGAAGTTTATGTTCCACAATATCAGGTTGTAATTAAACAGGTGCCTGGGAAGTGCCTGGTATTCCCTAATTCAGAAAGGCTCGTTTGGGATGCGAGTTGTTTCACAGGTATATGGAAGTATATCACAGTCCACAGGCTGGACTTGGGCATGTCCTCTGAATTACATCTGAAGTCCTCTACAAGCCAACCATTTATCTGTAAGCTTTAAGCATGCGAACAGCCTGTTTAACTGAATGCACATGTTGACATCATTTAATTGAATCAGGGTTTGGAGGCCAAATTTATTCCAGCTGGAGATCTGGCAGGGAAAGGGTAATATTCTGTGAAGAAGGAAGGAAGGAAGGTAGTTCTAGAGCTTGAAAACATTAAAGAAAATGCCAGTAGAAAAAAAAAAAAAAAAGCGTGGTCAGTTTAAAAGACATAAATGGCTTCCATGAAGTATGCCTCTGATGTAGCTGCCGTTGTGCTAATGGGCACAGCATCCACCGTCATTCACGCCAAGTGGAGGAAGCAGTTTAACATTGTTTGGGGAGCAGGACAGCCTGAGACAACGCAAAACACTGTGCTAAACGGACCGTTGTTTTTTCCTGGTGATTGCCTGCAAATTGTTGCTGTCTGCTTGGTTAACGTGTGGATGACAGATCACAAAGCAACCAGAAGATAAGAGAGAAAAAACAGAGGAGCACGGATCTGTCATAGCGTGACCTGATAGAAGCTCAGACAGAGCTCCTGGATGCAGAAGGCTGGAAGTGAAGCAGGTTGGCAAGGGAGATAAGGCAGTCTCCTGCCTTCCTGACCCACCGGGCTGCATTTACAGTACTGAGCTGAGAAGGCTGAAGGCCAGTTTGGCTGCCTGTCCATGCTGCTTGCCTGTGTTTGAGGCTAGCTTTAGGTGGCCTTAGAAGAAACGTTGGAGGGGCTTGGTCTTGAAAGTACTCTCAGAAAGGATATTGCACGTGCCCCTCAGGACAGATAAGATGGGTTCTTTTCTACCAGAAACTTGATTTTACCTTCTTTGAGGGCAGCTGAGATTTGCAGACATTTGGAACTCTGGATTCAGGCGGTTTATGTGCAAAGTCCTGGGAGTACCTGGGCTCAGGTACTGCGGGCACAGAGGGGCTGCAGAAATATTGCACTGAGCTCCCAGGGCAGGGCACTTGGAGAGGGCAGCAGGGGGAAAGGCACAGCTGGGGGAGAGGGAAAAGCTGACACCTCGCTTCCACCTGGGGCACTTCCCAACAGCACACCTGCAGCAGCTGCTGCCAGTGGCACACAACCGGGCACTCAACCACAATACCACAAACAGGGCACAAGTGCAGTCACAATGTGATTTTACTCAGGGTGATTTAAAGAGTTTCACAACTAGGTTTACAGCACCACTAAGTAGAAGGATGTGTGGGGAATGGCACCAGGCTTTTTTTTTTTTTTTTTTTTTAACATGGTTTATGTAATTTTCCTAAGCAGGTTCTTAAAAGATATCTGTCATGTTTATTCAGTCTTGTAAATAGATAAATAGATCCAAAGGAATTTTTTAAGATTTTTGTGTAAATCTCTTCTGCCAAGTTGACTTTGACAGTTTATAAGGGCTTCTAAGAGCAACGTAAAAAGGAGATTTTATTCACTCTGAATATGTAAAATGCAAATTTCCTTGGGTGGTGGTTAAATCTTTTTTGGATTTAACTGGAAGGGAACAATGACTCGCATCCATTGATAAAATACACCTTACCTCTGTATTATTAACAAGTGCAGTCGGGTGAATCAGACTGCATCTGCCACTGAGAATAGAGATGGTTATTTGGAGGACAGGGCAGGATTGTGCTCCCAGCATGTTGTGTTTATGGTTCCAAAACCAAAGTACAGATTGGAGATTTGTCCCAGGTCAGGGTCTCCTTGACAGTGTGTGCATTGTTGCATATCAAGTGCTCCTGCATAAAAATACAGTTGGATGACAAAAAATAA
Source organism: Aythya fuligula (assembly GCF_009819795.1). Lineage (NCBI taxonomy): Eukaryota > Metazoa > Chordata > Aves > Anseriformes > Anatidae > Aythya > Aythya fuligula. Next base: position 8,884,181 of record NC_045573.1, read on the forward strand.
ATAGCGGTGATGTAGAGTAAAAGGCAGGTCCTGATGTCTCACACGTTCTAGGAATACGCCTCTCACACTGCCAGCTCAAAATTCAGGGCAAAAAACAAAGCCACAATCAAGCTGACAAAATGATGTGGAAGGTACAAACTGGCAGAGCTTTTGGTAAAAGAATATGAATTATTTTGAAATGGAGAAAAATGACTGGAAACGTAACTGAATAGCATGTTGAACCTGCTGATTTTTTTCTGCTGTTAAAATAAGAAAAATCCATGACATGGAGCTGTTCATTAGTGTAACTGTGATTTTACTGCTGTTGGATACTTTCTTTCAACAGTGGGGAAAAAGAAAGAAATATGCCAAAGATGGAGCATCTATTAACAAAGAAGTCAGCTGGGGCAAGCAGAAATTTATGTAATATGCTACGAGTATGGTGAGATCCAGAAAAGGTGTAAGGACTGAAGAAAACGGTGAGTGCGCATGGCACAGAAAGCAGTCATTCTGTGGGAAAAAAGCCATATAGTGAAAGTAAAGCTTTAGCAATTCATGTAGTGAAGGAATAACCATTAATTTAAGCTGGAAGAAGCATTTTTTCCAGATATAAAACTGGCTTTATATTTATAAAACATTTTTTTTTTTTGAGGCTGTTTGCATATTAGGCTTACCAAGTCCTATCATTTGTTGTCTCATACCTGGTATCAGATGGCAGAGGTAGTGCAGGGAATGTAGAGTAAGCAGTGCCACTGTTGGTGTAAAGTTTATGTACTACACTGGTGAATTAAAGAAAAATAGCAGAAAGAAAAAATACCATAATATATAAAGAAATGTGTTGACAACCTGTATTTGACTGCATTGTCAGATCCTCCATATTTATAACCTTGCAATCCATTGGAAAGGTACAGGCATGTACACCCTATATTACTGCCAGAATATTCCCATAAAGAAACTGGACTATTCTTGTCCCAGTGATTTTCACTTCATTAAAATCTGCTCTGGGCTCTTGAAATACCTAGCCAGGCAATACTTCTAAACAAGAGTGTGAGGAGAGAGGCAATCTCTGGACTTGTTTGGGTGTTGAATACACCTCCTGTGGTTAAATGTGGTCTTACTAAGGTAGTGGCCTTAGAGCCAGGAGATACGTTTGCAGCTCTGCCCAATATTGTTACCAAGTGTTGGATAGGTCCTGCTCTGGAAAATAGAAGCACTGCACTTCCTAATAGAAGCACTAAACTTCGTATAGGCTCTTGCCTTGAATGTGATTATAAGGTACCAGCACAATGGATTTCATCCTTATTCAGTCTGGAAGGTATTGCCTTGTAATATATACGATAATAATACTGTAAGTTAGAAATTCACCATAGTCATAGAAAACAGCAGGAAAACTCATAAATTAAATCATGCATTCTTTTTTAAAAGATGACCCAAATATCTGTAACTCCTGAATAGCCCATCGGCACCAACACCACTGTCAGAGTCTGCTTAATATTTCTGCCAAAGGCTCGAGCTGTGGTCATCCAAAAAACCTTTGGCAGGCAGCCCAGCAATTTGTCCTGCCCCATGGATGATGGTGGCATCTCCCCACACCACATCAGGAGGGAAGTGAATGTGGTTCTCGCTGAAAGTATAATAGCAAGTGACTTCTGGTGGCGTTGTCCTGGAAGAAAAATTGGTAATGGATTTTCACAGAAATAAAGCCTCATATAGGTGTCTGAGATTTCTGTCTGAAAACCTAAGATTTGGACCTGTAGCAGGGTAAGATTCTGTAGTTCAAAAGAGCTTCTTTCTCCCTCCGTGCCTCAAAATAAAAATGAGAGAGAGAGAGAAAGCAGGATTTCAGTTGAAAGGAAATTGGTTTTTGGAAGCTCCAAAGCAGGACACAGAAATGAAGTTTTCCTCTGCTTCCCTCTCCTCCTCTTCCCCCAGAAGCATCTCTCTGCAGCCCAGCCAGGTGGGTGAACCACAGCAGAATTTAACAGGTTCAAGACAAGCTGAGTGAAAGTGCTGGGTAACCCTGCCAAATTTATTGCTTTATTCATTATTTATGCAGACAGCAGATGCAATACAGATTTAGGGACTGACTGCAGTAAATAAAAGGCTGACAGGGCCCAGCCAGATGCAATAAACACTTCAGCACTTCATTGCTATTGCACCAACATGCAAACTTTAGGTCCTAATCCCAGTGGTAAATGCTCTGATATCAGTATTAAAAGTAGCACTGCCCAAACCACAAGTTTTGGGTGCCAGCAAGCAGAATTGAGCCCTAATGGTGCCCTTGTCCCAGGGTAAATGTGTACAGCACAGACACACTCGTTCTCCAGGCTCCATGTCGTGAGGCTGTGTGAGAGACCTCCTGTGTCACAGGTTGGCTCTGTCCCTTCCACCAAGCTTCACCTGGGGCAAATACACAGTGCTGGGGCAATCAGTGGTTGTGGAGCCTTACTGCTTGGCTGCTAAGTGGGATTTGACCCTACACCTGTAGGGCCTCGTTAGGCTGGGGGAGGTGCTAACGAGAGCTGTGCCCTCACCTGGGCTGTGGCTGCTCTGAGGGGTGAGGAGGAAAGCTGTTCTGAGGGGATGGGGAGCTTTCTGGGCCTGGGATGCGATCACAGGGATTCATCCTGTGAGGTATGGCAGTGCAGGCTGTGACCAGCACAGGTGAGTGACCTGGGGGCTGCTGCAGCCACTGCTTTGTGGTGGGGAAGAGAGGAGCCGGGAGGGGAAAGGGCTCACGTGGGCGTGAGGGAGCAGTGTGAGGGAGCGGTGTGGCGCAAGATGGCGGGGGAAGGCGGTGTTCCTCTTGGTTACTCCTGCTCGCTCCTTCAGGTGAAGATCTTGGCTTTCCGGAAGGCTGGAGCCTCATTTAGTTCTCTATGTACATAATTATGTTTGGAGGATGGCTGTTGGCTTTTGTGAGCCTGTTTTCAGGTGCTGTTAGGCGCTGGCTCTCCCTGGCTGGGCATGAACAGGCACCACAGGGTAGCAGTGCTGGGCCTCGAGTCCTGGTGGTGACTGCTCTAGTGACACCCTGCTGGGCTGGCCCCCTGGCTGTACGTGGAGCCCTGGCCCAGGGGGTGTTGTGTTGCCTTGGCTTTGTTGCTTTTGTGATGCGAAATTCAAACTGTGGCAGTGTATGGTGTGAGAGAAAATGTTACAGCCTGGCTTTTGGGGAAGGGTGTGGAGGAGGGCTGAGATCCTTGGTGCTCATGCGAGCAAAAGGACAACAAAGGAGAAAAGGGTCTATCTTTCTTTCTTTCTTTCTTTCTTTCTTTTTTTTCTTAAGTGATGCAGCTAATGCATTTTTGTCAGTTGGTGTTGATGTATTTGACATACCTGTTTTGGCCAAAACAGAGCTTTAATAATAGACACACTTTCTGCCTGAAGGTTGCTGTGCTTATATAAAGCTGTTGCTGAGTTTCCAGTGGTGATGCAGCCTCTTGGCATAACGTAAGATCTGACTGGGTATTGGAAATCTAATGCATTTAGGTCCCTGTCTGCCATCACAGATGGTATCACCTGGCTCTTTGGTGTGTACAAGTGACCAGCTCAGCCTTGGTGTAAAGCCCTGTGTTGGTGAGAGGGATGCTCCTTGGGGTGCTGTGGCAGGATATGAGGTGTCCTGCCCCAGAGGACACCCCTGCTGACCCCCTTCCCTGTGTGGATTCAGTAAGTACCTGTGGTACTTAGCAGCAGCAGGGCCGTTAGCCCAAATGTTCTGGCTAAACTCCAGCCTGCTGAATTGCATTTTGCCCTTTCACCAATATATTCCTGATGAAAATTCAGGTGTAGAAAATCTTCCTCTCCTAAATGGCGTTTAGTGCTGGAGATGAAATCCCATTTATTTAGGAACCTGAAACTGGGTTTAGGGACGTAACACAAAATGGCGCCTTCAAAACATGTGCCCAGAGTCCTCCTGAGCAGCCCCAGGCTGCAGAATGTGGTTCTCTCACCCTTCTGTGAATTTCTCAGATTCCTTTATTAATAACAAACCTCTTAAAAATCTGTTTTAAGCTTATTACTTGCAGCAAATAAAAATACTTCACGCAAAAAGGAAACAGATGGTCCTGAATGTTGAAGATCTGTTTGAAATGTATTTTCAGCCCACTGTCTGGAACTTGTCTCGAGTTGTAAAGGAATCGAAGTTTAATTACAAGCTCTGCAATGCTAACACTGTAACCAGGGGATTCTCTCATACTGGCTTTGCGTATCTGGGTAATTAATTATTTTATGCTATTCACATTCTTGTTAGAGGAAAATATGCATTTGTTAGAAGAAAAATAAATCCAGGGTTGGGGGCTTTCCCTCTGGGACTAGATTGTTCTATGTTTGAGTTGAGGAGTTCTGCAGTTAAACTGGAGCAGACAGGATTTGCACTATCTGAGCTGACCTGGCATCCTACCAGTAGATGGTTCCTACCGACTTCGCACTTACGTTTTGGAGCAGAAGCTGGGTGGTGGTGCGAAGAGGCTCAGCCTGCAGCTTTTCCCTTGTGCTGTATGCTGCAGGACCAGCTCTGGTAGCCTGTGGTGTCTGAGTAATTCTCATTTCTCTGAACTTCAAGCTGTATTTGGGAAAGTGCAGGCTTTAAGCAGAAGCAATGGTTATGGTTTTTCTTCCACAGGGACACTTCAGGAGGTTAATGCTGTCTGTGTTATTCAGACTCCTCAGTTCCTGCCGGCACATCATCTGGTTTTCAGAGTCATTGTCCTGATTCCAGCTGAAACCCAATATGGTTCTGTTAAAAAAATAAATAAACAACACAAACCAACCATACTCACACAAAAACCCATGTAGCTGTTGTCATCTAGACCTTGGGGACAGCATCCATGGGGGACCTTAGCCCATTTCTTAAAATAAGAATATTAAAAAGGTTGTCACCAAATTATTTTGGTCAGGAGACAACTCATGAATCTGACTTCTTGACATGTGAAAGGATTGCAAGCAACTGGCAAGTGGGTTGTGTGAGTGATGCTGCTGCTCCTTACGGCCAGGCTGCTGTACGCTCACACCGAGTGTTTGGTGACCTGGGGTGGTGATGCTTTTCTGCCAGGTTGTAGGCAGCCTTTGTAGTGGTAAAACAGCGGAGGGTGAATAACAGGCATCTGTATGAAGCTTTAAATGTATCATTTAAGGAATTACAGACAGCTGAATTTATATTTGCAAAACATCAGTGACTGGTAGGCAAACACCTATAACTAAAAAAAAAAAGTTGTAGATTAATGGGTTTTACTTTAGAAATTAATGACTTATGTGTAGAATTTTTATGTAATGTATTTTTGTAGAAATCTTATTTTTGCCTAAAATCTAGGACTTGCTTTTTCTCACTTCCTCCCCTCATCCTTTCACAGGAAAAGTTGGAATAGCTATAAAAAGTGGGGGTCTATGGAGGAGGCATTCTCGTCTTCTTTCTTCTAAAGTTATGGAGAAAGAAAAGATCAAGCAAGGTTTCTGATCAAATTTTTCTACCAGCTTTGCTCCTTTAACTGAAAAATAATGAAAAGTGAACAGTACTTTAAAAAGTATCAAAATGAAATCTTTTGTTTCCTACATTCAGAATTTTCTCCCCTAAAAAGGTGACAAATTTCTAACCTTGAAAACATTAGAGGTTCCCCATGTCCCCAAGGGCCCTTCTTGCCTTCTCTTTCCCTCCCTGCCAAAAGTCGAGCCAGCTCTAGCATCGTACCCAAGTGATCGGTGAAAGATTTCTCAAGGCTGCTCTCTTTAGAAGAGGCGGTATTGCTGGTTTTTTTGTTTGTTTGTTTCCTGCTTGTTTGTTTTTGCTTAGGACACAGAAATGCAAAATAAGCTAACATATCCTGTCTTATCCTCAAGGAAAAGTAAATCCAAACAAACTGGATGGCTTTGAGTTTCTGCCTTGCTGAGACCTTGAACTGCTCTTACACATCTGCCCTTGGCTGACTGGGCTGCGCCCATGGGCAGGGCTGGGGCTGTGCTTGGCATGGGGGTCTGGTAGGTTCACTGGTGCCTCACTCCCACTGTGGAGTGGCTTTGCAGTTTGGCTTTTTGAGGGTTTTTAGCTTCTGCTGGAGGACCATGAAGCATTTTGCATCCTTAGTTATTCCAGCTGCGCTAGGGAAGGGAGAGGAGTGGTGTGACACTGACGGGGGTTTGGCAGAGCCCTTGGCATGGTCTCCATGGTTAATGCGTTCCTTTTCCAGGGCTCATCCATGTTCTTCAGGGTTTTACTCACCAAAACACGTGATTATTCCATTCGCAGCACAGGCACTCCTTGCATGTCCTTCTGCATCCATGTTTCACGTTTCTATTAATGTTTCCCTCTATTAATTTTCAAGTAACCATAAAATGTGGTCTTGGGAGGACTCTCAACTTCTAACAGTGGCTTCTGCTCTCCCCAGGAGTGTACAAAGCTGTGGGGCCAAGACTCCACAAGTCCAGGGCAGTATGGGGGCTGGAGGAGACATTTCTTCTCTTCAAGCCACTGGGTAGGGTGTCAAGTCTTCTCTTGGCAAATACCTATCAAGCAAACTGATTCTGGCCGTTGTTCTTGCACTTCTTGCTGACCATGAGAGCCCAGCCCACCGGTGTGGAGGTGCAACAGCCTCCAGCCCTGCCTCTTCTCTGGTAACCGGGTTGCTCGCCTGACTGTTCAGCTTTCTGTGCACCTTGGCATGGTGCGGTGCTTTAACCTGCCTGCTAACTGTGACTCACAGTTGGAGCTGACAGATAACAAGTGCTTGTGGAAAAACTCACCATCTGTCTCCCCCGAGGAGGCTCAGGATCCTGGAGCGGGAGTTTGGGGATGTCTGAGCCACTGCTGAGTGCCTGCCTGGGCAAATAAAGGCACTGGAGGCGGGGTGTTGGTGACAGAATTTCTTTGAGTTAAATTGGGTTTGACTGAGTCTGAAACTATACCGTCATCTGATGCCTGGTTTTCCACTTCCCGATTTCTTCATCAGAGAACACTTTTTGTAAGTGCTAAACTAGAAATCCATACAACTTGCTTCAGTAGAACTCAGAAAGTGTGTGTGTGTGTTTGTGTGTGTGTGTGTATATATGTTTATATCTACATGTATAAAGTGCAAAATTTACAGGGAATAATTCTTACTCCTTCCAGTTTATCTGTAACATCTTGTCACAGTGCAGAACAACAGTTATTTCTGGAGTCCCAGGCCTGAAACTGGGCTCAGAGGTGCCTGGTGCAGTTCAGAGGCATGGGATGCACTGAGGACGTTGGAATGCCTTCTTGTGGAGAAGGAGTAGTAAGCTCCTTATGTGGTGGTTTTTAAAGTGTGAGCTTTGAAGGACATTTCCTTCAAGGTTCAAAGTTAAGCAATGATAAGTAATTGTATTACGGCTCTCAGCAATGTAAGTCTACAGCAAGCTGCAGTGCGAAGCCACAGCCCAGTCAGCTTTTTAGCTCTTAACAATATTTCAGTGTGCTTATTGTTCCAGAAGATGGATTTTCTCCTGCCTCCCAATCAACATGTAACCTGAAAACACACTTTGGACCTTCTCTGATGTAGATTAACGTACCAGGAATGGTATTTTATGAAAATACAGAAAATGAACCAAGAACACTTTTCTAATCACAAAAAATGCTGCTTTTGCTTTACGTGTCACCCACCCCTTGCCTGGTGGTATTTATGCTTACGTTTGGACGTGTGAGCTAGGAGCACACGTAGCAGTTTCCCTACTGACCGTGTTGCAGCCAGTTTCTTCCTGAACATGCAGCTTATTGTTCTCCAGATGTAATTAGACCAAGTGTTATGACAGTTGGTAGGATTACAGCACTTTGATAAATGACTTGTTTCTTAGAAGGGAAGGTTTGTGAAAACAAGACCATTCATCTCATTTCTCGTTCATTTCCTCTGCCCAACTTTCTTCTTGAAAATGTACACGTGGAATTAGATGTGTCCTCAAGGAGAGATTGGGGTGTTTCCCGCCGCCTGTGGCTGTGTCCCGCTGAGTGCCAGCCCTGCATTTGAGCATATCAGCTCTTCTCCTCGACTGGGTGTTGGTTACAAACTTGCTAAGAGTGCTCTCATCAGCTTCTGCTTGTCTCCAATAAAGGTATGGAAGAGGACAGGTTTCAGTACAGACCCCTGTAGTACCCTGCTTGACAGGGGCTTCCAGGTGCTCAGTAACTCCTACCCCCGAGCCTGACCATCCAACTGGCTTCTTACCCATCTAGTTGCTATCCAGACTGGCATCCAGACTGTGGCTTGAGTTGTATAAAAGATTGTGGGAGATGGTGTTGAAAGGGAGAAGTTGTGAAAGTCAAGGTAAATGACATCCACAGCTCCAGTCATTCTTCCAGAGCAGGCAGCTGGGTTGGTTAGGCACAATTTGCCACATCTGCAGTGAGTGGTTCCAGTTGCTGCCTTCAAGCCCGGTCCAAGAGGAGCCGTTCCATGACGTTCTCACCAACCAAGGCAAAGCTGGCTGTCCCCAGACTCTCTTCGTGACCTTTTCTGAAGCCGGGTGCCATGCTTGTTTTTCTCTGGTCATTGGGATCTCCCTCAGTCATGACAACATCTCTAAGATGACAAGAGTGGCCTAGCTGTGACATCAGCCTATTTTCTTGGCACCTGTGAGGAACCTGTACTATGCATCGAGGGAAAAGGTTTTGTCTTTAAGCACAAAGTCACCTTCTACAAGGTTTTGATGACCGATTCTTAATTGTTAAAGTAGGTATTTCTGGCTATGCTGAAGCTGTAGTGCGGTTGCAAGGTCGTTTGGATACAGCTGCTTTTCCAAGTTGGTTGGAGCTGAGCAGGAGGGCTTCCCTGTGAAGTTCTACACACTGGGTTGATCATTTATCTATTTTCTGAGTAATTTGTGTGTCAGAGCTCAAGACAGTAGCTTTCCAGAGGCTTGAACAATGGTGACTATCCATTCCACTTTACAGCATATTTTTTAATCTGAAATTGGGTTTTAGGCTTTCCCCTGTTGAGCTGTGTGACTGATCTTAAAAGCTTCTTGATGTATTACCCAGGCCTATTAGATTCTGCTAGACCTCTCCATCACCACGAATTGATTTCCCCCTCTACCCCTCCTTAATGCTTGAACTCAGAAGGCCCTTAGGGCTTCGGGCTTAATTAAAAATTAAATTTACAGATCAT